>NC_060272.1:48437515-49655374 GCF_021613505.1 Equus quagga | reverse complement strand
AATTGAATAGTTAGAATAATTACATTAGTAGAAAATTAGATAAAATATTCCTTCTTTGAACTTCACATCTTTTTAGAAGATGGAGATATATCTAATGCAGTTGCTGTGTGTTGGGCAGTAAACTAAGTACTTTTCACACGTAATCTCACTCACAGGTTATAAAATAAAGTGAAAGTGTGAATTGGAATAAAAGGCTTGATAGAAATACGGCCATGAAGAAGTGATGATGACTTTAACCTGTTCTTCCCCAAATGTGGCCTATGAAAATTCTGATGAGCACTTACTAAATTGCTAACTCTGGGTATTAGCTTGGGTCACATGCATTTTAAACAAAAATACACCCTTGCTATGCACAATAACATCTAAAATGTACTGAGTTGTGATGTCTAGGAATATAGAATATTTGTAAACTAGATTTTGTAGTTTCATAATATTATCCTCCTAGACTTCCTTGTTGCTGTTCTATGATTAGTTTGAAATTAGTTTTATAAACGGAAAATGAGGGAATTAATGGAGATTTAAGAAATATACTAGCTTCTACCAAAATTCCATGAATCTGAAATACTTAAAAAATGCATGGTGTTTTGGTATGAAAATATCATGTAATTATAGATAACACGCAAACCATTGTTATCTTTCTCTGTTAAAATCAAAGGACAAAAAAAAAATTTATGCCATTTAAAGCAGCTGGCTTCCTTAGAAGAAACAGTTAATTCTGTCTTTGTATTCAAGCATGATTTTTCTCTATCAGGAAAAACAAAATCCTAATGTACTCTCTACAGAAAAAGATTATCAAGTGTTTATTTAGAAATTAAGATCTCTCTTCAAGTAAATTCTTACTTAAAGAAAAGCCTACTACAAAATGCCAATAAGAGCAGAGTAGCATCTTCCCCACTTTCTGCAGCCTTCACTAAAGTGCTTTGTGGAACTCTCTATGGCTTTACAAGACACAGTTTGAAAACCATCCCTCTAAGCATCAAAGCAAACTAATGTTCCTTCAGGAAATATACAGTCAATGAAAATATGAGATAAGGGATAAGTATAAGACAACCAGTATGATACTGCTTATACTGCAATGAAGCATTCAGATGCCTAGATACACTCATTTTCAAACACTATATCAAAAGCCAAAAATGCACCTGTAGGGGCAATTCGTGGCTCTTACTACCAGTTTTTCTCTATGGTCTAGAGAATGTATCATGTCTGAACTTTCAACAAACTATTATATAATAATCATTGCTATTGTTAAGTTTCTCACAAATGTTTAATCTGAAAATTACATTAATTTTGCTTTTCTGGAGTAGCACAATCTGGTGACATTATTCATTTATTCACACTCATTACAAGTAACACAATTTACCTTAGAATCTGCAGAAAAACTGTCTTCCAGAGTGATATTAAAGTATAAAAATTAGATAATTATGTAATTCTAAAAATTAATTGTAGCTCTTTCTGTGATATCACTGTTGTTTAGAGGCTGAACTATCATTATTGAACGTTTTCGATTTGCAGAAGGCATCTCTCCATCCTTTTGGTTACTCCCCAAGGACGGCTGAGCTGCCAGTAGCACTTTAATATATTTGCTTGGAAACTTTCAGAAAAGTACATTCTTCCCTCACACAGTCTAAGTGAAATTCTAGTCCTCTACAAGGAAAATTTGTCCTCCTGAGCAGGTGCACAGCTTGAGGAGAAAGAAAGGATGCAGGTATTTTTCCCTAAATCTACCTGAAAATGTTGTCAATTGGGTATACAGACACTATACCCTGAACATTCTCCTATCTGACTGAAATATTTTGAAAGCCCAAATTATAACCATCATAGTTGAAAACTTTAGGAAATAAAAGATTAATAATCTTTCTTAACCATTAATATTTTTGCAAGCAAAATTATGATCCAAGTTTATAGGTATATATATATATATATATATATATATATATATATGTTTTTTTTATCTAGTCCCATAAGCATACCAAAATTGATTTTATTTTTTTAATATACAAATGACTACATGTGTTCAGATTTGTACTTTTTGGAAAGAAAAGTAAAGATAAAATATAACACAAAGCTTGAATAGAAAATGTTCAAATGTAGTCTCTCAGAGCAAGTAATTACTATAGGATGTAGCATCCTCAAAAGGCAGAAGTATTATTTAATAACAATAAGTGTACCTTATCTGATAGCAAAAATGAAAAAAGAATTACATACTCAGTAAGAAGCCAGAAGACGGGGTATGCATTTGCCACTCAGTACTATAATTGACTGAAATTACACTTACAATAGCCACCCAATGGAGAAAAGATATGATTGCCATCCACTGATCTACTTTTGAAAAATGCAGACACTGTGATAAACAGCTACCTATGATCCCCACAAAGAAGGGTGCTTAAGAAAACCATGACTCACGGGACAACAATAGAGCTGACCTATTTTTAATGACTACAAAAACAGCGCTGTCTCTTTAGTCAGTGAGCAATTTTCAGTGTTTTTAGCAAGCATCTTTTTGCTGGGTCTAACCAAGAGGGTCATTTTCCAGCTGGTGTACTAGGGACCCACCCATGACATTCTTTCCTCAAATGTGATTATAAGGGCCCCTGTCCAGGTAAAGGAGAGCTAATCTTGCCGTTTCTCTTCTTTGATAGTTTAAGATCATTTTCAAGCCCCAAAAGGAGCTAAAAGTCAAGTCTTATTTGATATTCCAGTTGTAGTTTCAGGTATAGGAAGAGGATAAATTAGAATTTGGTCATCACAAAGAGCAACAAGATCTCTTTACAGTGAAGTTGCAGAAAGCCAAGAGTCACATCGTAATACAAAAACAGAACAAGCTTTGTAAGTAACTGCACTGGACAGAATGGTTCTATGAATTAGAAAGGCACAGTGCTGGATATTACAATTGCAATTATATTCACAAAAGAAAAGATGAGTTTATCATTGTGAGTTTAAAACAAGTTGTTCTAACTTTTCACCAATAATCTCTTAGCCATCAATAATCTAGCTATAAATGACCTTGTTAGGTGAGAGTGTGATATATGAAGGTACTTCTCTTAACATAACACAGAAAATGGTCAAAAAAGGAAAGTATAGTACAGAAACCACATAGCTATAAAGGAAGAACTATAATAGACTTAAATTTTCAAGATGTCTGAATACTTTATGTTTTAAGCCAAACATTTTTTAGAAAAAATGTTTTAGGAAATGAGGCTAAAATGTATGACTGTTTCGTTTATCCACACAAAATTTGAAAGTCAGGAAATTTGTTTCATATCACATATAACATCAGCATATTTTATATAGTTACAGATAGAAGTCAGTATATTTTAGTACGTTGTGTATTTTTTGTATAAAAAGAATAAACAACATATTTATATTGCTTGATGAATGCTTTTTGTTTTGTTTCTAGACTCAGCTCTGACGGATTGCTTGTATTTGATCAATTTCCATCTGGGCAATGAAGTTCAACATCTTCACTTTTTCTGTCAATTTGAATTAACTTCATTCCAGTTAAAAGAAATTAATGTTCAAAATAGAACAAAAAATCCAACACAATCTTTTCTTTTAAAGTATTCTGCATGATTTAACTCCACATAAAATATGTTTTAAAAGAATGAAATTTTTCTACCTCTCTCAATCTAACTAGTTATTTTCAGGAGCTACAGAATGTCAAATTCACTGACAGGCCAGGAATGGTAAACGCTGAACTTTAGAAGATTTCATTGCTTTATGCTTGTCTGCTTGTCCTTTTCTTTATTAAGTTATTTAATTATGGAAGAACAGATCACAGGTCAAGCCAGGGCACTAAACCCAGGTATCTGGGGTTCAGTCCTTAGTGTATACAAGACTCCTTTCTGGGATTACCGTTTTCAAACATTCATCCTCTGTAGATATGTTTTTCTCTCTTTGTTTTCCTTTTTATTAAAAAAATTAGATTCACTGGAAATTGCAAATATAGTACAGAGGGGTCCTATGCACCCTTCACCTTGTTTGCCCCAATGCTGAGGTCTTATATTACTAGAATCTAATATTAAAATGAGGAAATTGACATTGATAGATGTGTGAGTATAGTTCTATGTAGTTTATCTGGGGTATGGATTCAGTAAGCACTACCTCAAGTAAGATGCATAGCTGTTCCATCACCACAAAGATCTCTCTCCCACCACCACTTTATATATCTCTCTCCTACCATCCCCAAACTCTGTCTACCACTAATTTATTCTTGATCTCTATAATTTCATTTTGAGAATGTTGTATAAATGGAATAATACAGTATGTGACCTTTTTAGATTATTTTGCAGTGATCCATCAAAGTTGCTACACATAATGATAGCTCACTCCTATTTTCTGCTGACTATCTACATGGGTTGGATGTACCACAGACTGGATAACCATTCACATATTGAAGGACATTTTGGTTGTTTCCTGTGTTTGGCTATTGAATATGAATAAGGCTGCTATAAACATTAGTGTACAGGATTTTGTGTGGGTATAAGTCTCATTTCTATGAGATAAAATCCCAGGGGTGTAATTGTGCAGTTCTATGTAAGCGTATGCTTTCCAGACTGCCAAACTGTCTTTCCTGAGTACAGTAGTAATGTACATTCCCACCAGCAATGTATGAGACATACAATTATTCTGTATTCTTGTCAGCATTTGGTGTGGTCACTATTTTTTTTTTTTTTTTTGCTGTTCTCATACGTGTGTGGGGATAGCTCTTTGTGGTCTTAGTTTGCATTTCCGTAATGGCAACTGCTGGTCACCATCTTGTCATATGTACTTGCATATATCCTCTTTGATGAATTGGTGAAATATCTTTTCTTTTACCAGTTTTCTAATTAGAATTTTTTATACTGTTTTGTCTGGTTTGGGTATAGGATTAACCCTAGCTTCATAAAATCATTTCACATGATTGTCAGAGATTAAACTTTTTTAACAGAATAGTACACAAAATGATGCAAAATTTTCAAATGTCATTCTCTTTTATTTCTCTGAATCTGTGTGTATTAAATGATTTTTAAAGACTATATTTTTAGAGCAAATTTAGGTTCAGAGTAAAATTAAGGGGACAGTACAGAGATTTTTTCATATACCCCCGGTCCCAACCCATGAACAGGCACCCCCATTAACATTCCCCACCAGAGTGGTGCATGTGTTAAAATTGATGAACCTACAAGGACACATTATAATCACCCGAAATCCAAAATTTACATTACAGTTCACTCTTGGTGTTGTACATTCTATGAGTTTGGACAAATGTTTAATGATATGTATTCAACATTACAATATTGTACAGAGTATTTTCACTGCCCTAAAAATCCTCTGTGCTCTGTCTATTCATCCTTTCTCCACCAACTTTTGGCAATCACTGATCTTTTTACTTTCTCTGTAGTTTTAACTTTTCCAGAATGTCACATGGATGGAATCATGGAGTATGTAGTCTTTTCAGACTGACTTCTTTGACCTGGTAATATGCATTTAAGGTTCCTGTATCCATGTTTTTCCTGGCTTATTTCTTTTTAGCAATGAATAATACTTAATTGTCTGGATGTACCACAGTTTAACCATTTACCTACTGAAGAACATCTTGGTTACTTCCAAGTATCGGGAATTATGAATAAAGCTATACAAATATCTGTGTGCAGATTTTGGTGTGGACATAAATTTTCAGTTTTTTTGTAAATACCAAGGAGTGTGATTGTTGGATCAGATTCTAAAAGTATGTTTAGCTTAGTGAGAAACTGTCAATCTTCCAAAGTGACTGTACCATTTTGCATTCTCACCAACAATAAATGAGAATTCCTGTTGCTTCTCCACATCCTCAAGAGTATTTAGTGCTATCGGTTTTCTGGATTTTGGCCAATCTAATAAGTGTGTAGTGGCATCTCATTCTTGTTTTAAATTGAATTTCTCCAGGACATATGATGTGGAACATCTTTTCATATGCTTACTTGCCATCTGTATGTTGTCTTTGCTGAAGTGTCTTTTAAGGTCTTTGGCCTATTGTTTAATTAGGTTACTTGTTTTCTTATTGTTGGGCTTTAAGAATTCTTGGTATATTTTGGATAACAGTCCTTTATTAGATGAGTCTTTTGCAAGTATTTTCCCCAGTTTGTGGCTTGTCTTCTCGTTCTTTTGACATTGTCTTTCACAGAGCAGCAATTTTTAATTTTAATGAAGGCTAGCTTATCAATTATAGCTTTCATGGATCATTTCTTTGATGTTGTATCTAAAAAGACATCACCATACGCAAGGTAATCTAGGTTTTCTCCTAAGTTATCTTCAAGATGTTTTATAGTTTTGTGTTTTGCATGTAAGTATATGATCCATTTTGAGTCTATTTATGTGAAGGTTGTAACATCTGGATCAAGATTCATTTTTTTATGTGGGTATCTATGTACTTTGAATGTTTTTAGTACTCAACTTTAATGTAGCCACCCAAATCAGTCAAAAAATACTTAGCATAACAAGAGTATATAACATTTACCTTCTGAATTCATACCATGCATTTAAAAATTATTTGTACTAACATACTTCAAAATATAGCGTAAATGCATATCTAAACAAAAAATCTGCCTTATATGTTAGCCAGAATGCATAAGCATAAGGAAGAATAATTACTACACATTTATTAATACATATTTTGCAGTTACTTATTAAGTACTAAGTTAAAGGGGCTGGCCTGGTGGTGCAGCCGTTAAGTGCACACGTTCAGCTTTGGCTGCCTGGGTTTTGTCGGTTTGGATCCTGAGTGCAGACATGGCACCTCTTGGCAAGCCATGCTATGGTAGGCGTCCCACGTATAAAGTAGAAGAAGATGGGCACGGATGTTAGCTCAGGGCCAGTCTTCCTCAGCAAAAAGAGGCAGATTGGCAGCAGATGTTAGCTCAGGGTTAATCTTCCTCAAAAAAAAAAAAAAAAGATAAGTACTAAGTTAAAATTTGCCTATTTTGTTGTTATAAATTACTGTCAGTAGAGAAAACTTTAATGCTATACATGGATGAAGCGAACTTTTTGTGCTTATAGCCAGAAAAAAATAAGTTCTATTTAACATTTGCACACAATAATATCTAAAATTGAAGCACTGTGTTTACTAAAATAAGAACTTTGATTCTGAAATGATTTCGACTCTTTCCCATGACATCCAATTTTTCAAACCATGAATCATTTCTGTTATCATAAAGTTATTCTCCAAAGTTCCTATCTTAAAGTAAAACAAAATTCTCTGAAAAAGTTCCCTCTCAGTAATGTCTCCTTATTATATTCTTCACAGCAAAAATTCTGGAGACAGTTGTCCACAGGTTTTCTCTCAACTCTCCCACCTTTAATTTTTTGTCAAATACTCTAATTGCACTTTGGTTCCCACTACTTCACTGAATTGTATTTATCAGATCATAAAAGACATCCCCATCGCACAGTGCAATGCCTATTCTATCTTCTTATTTATTTAACCTCTCATTTGCCAAATGGGTTCGATACATTTGCCCTTATGTACCTTCATGACACACTTTCTTTTCCTGGCTTTCTTGATGCCCTACTCTCCTTGCCTCTTTTTATTTCACTCATTTTTCACTCTTTAATATTATTTGATAACTCTTTTGCTAATGTTGTAATAGTTGGAGGTCTGAAGATTTGTCTTTGGTCTCTTTTTCTTCTCCATAAGAATGAAGAAAAGAAAAATATTAGTGTTTCTTTGAGGAATATAAAAAGTAGACTCTAAAATGTATACGGAAATGTAAAAAGACAAAGATATACAAAATAAACTTGAGGAATCTTAAAGAAGTAACACACATTCATTCCATGGCATTGAATCAATAGTTATCCATTGTCCAGAGTGGTAGTTTTAGAGACTTTGTATTTTTGTGTTTGTTTTGTATAAGTTTTGTAATCAAAACAGAAAATTTGATCCTGGGAAGCAAGAAGGCAGTTCACTGTATTATATGGGAAGCATATTGCTTAGACAAGAACAGAGTTAGGAACATTCATATACAAACGGCTCCCTGATCAGGAGAGAGAGTGCCGTCATATTCATCAGATCATATTTGAGACCCAAGAAGATCATTATGACTAACCCATTGGAAAAACAGGCACTGAGTGTGAGTCAAATAATGATGAAAAAGAAGGTAATAACACTGTCTGTAATTAGCTACTTCAACCCAGAAGAGAATACATTTCTGGACTGTGAGTATTCTACTGTACAACAAGATGTGAGAGAATAGAATAGAGTAATAATGTTTGATTACACATTTTCAATTCCTGCCTCATCCTCTATATTAACTAAACTGACCATTTTTGCTTATTCATTTGTTTATTACAAAGATTTAAATTTGAAAATTTAAATTACTGATATAGATGTGAAATAGGGAAAGTTTAGGAGAAGGGTACACATTTCTAGTTACAGAATGAATAGGTCTGAAGATCTAATATAAAGCATGGTGAATACAGTTGATAACAATGTATTGTCTAATTGAAATTTGCTAAGAGAGTAGAACTTAAATATTTTCACACACACAAAAGGATACATATGTGAGATGATGGATGTTAAGTAGATGGTGGGAATCTTTTCACGATATACACGTTTATCAAATTGCCACCATGTACACTTTAAATATCTCATAACTTTATTTGTCTATTATACATCAATAAAAGTGAAAAGAGAGAACAAACAAAAGACATCTACAAAAACTTATAGCTAACACCATACTTAATGGTTAAAAACTTGATACATTTACCCTAAGATTAGGAAGAAGATAAGGCTTTCCTCTCTCATCACTCCTAATCAACATTGCCCTGGAAGTCCTAGCTAGTGCAAAAAGACAAGAAATGAAATGGAAGGTGTATAAATTGGTAAGAAGACATAAAATGTGATTCTCTGTGTAGGAAATCTCTAGAATATAGCAAGGTCCCAGAATATAACCTTAATATACAGTGTGAATTGCTTTCCTACATAGAGAAGTGAAAAATTGGAATTTGAAATTTAAAAGATACATATCATTTAAAATAGCACCCCCAAAATTAAATAATAGGTATAAATACAAGAAAATGTGTGTGTTTATATATATATATATATATATATAAACACACACACACACACATATATATATATATATGGAAAGCTACACAACTTTGATGAGAGAAATCAAAGAAAATTTAAATAAATTGAGAGCTATTCCATGTAAGCACATTAAAAGATTCAATACTGTTACAATATCAAATATTCCCAATTTGATCTGTAGATTCAATGCATACCCAATCAAAATCTTAGCAAGCTTCTCATGGGGTAATTGGTTACCAATTCTGATATTGCTATACATGTATACTGGAATTGAACAATTAATTAAAGGATGGCAGATTGTGGTGATAGATTTCTCACTGTTGAAGTAGAAACTGACACATCAGAAAAAGTAGGAGGCTAGAAGGGACAAACCTCCCATGCAGAAGAATTCAAAGTTATGTACTCAGCCTGAAAAGAGGAAGAGCTAAGCCTTCCACTTATTAAGTGTGGGCTGTGTATAGTGATTTCCTTCCAGTGAGTACAGTATGGAAAGGGAAGGAAGAGAGAAAACTTACAATGTAGAAATCTGACAAACATTCTTCAGGCAGGTGATCAAGGTCAGTAGCAATACTCATTAATCATGTTGATAGTATGTACTCTTGATGTGACGTGGTGAAAGTGGCACTTTACCTCTGTGATCTTCCTCCCTAAAACCATAACTTCAGTCTAATTATAAGAAAACACCGGAACATCTCCATTAGAGGAGTATCACGCAGCATGTCTGACCAGTACTCTTCAAGACTGAGAAAATCATACAACAGAGAGCCCTGAAATAGACCCACACAAATATAGTCAACTGAGCTTTAACATCCAAAAATAAAGACTATCTGAGAAACTGTCACAGCCAAGAGAAGCCTAAAGAAACATGACAACTTAATGTAATATGGTATCTGTATAGGATCCTGTAACAGAAAAAAGGCATTAAAACATAAGTATAAACTAAGAAAATCTGAATATATTACAGACTTTAGTTAATAGTAATGGCCTATATTGGTTCGATGACTGTAAGAAACGTACCATACTAGTGCAAAAGGTTAAAAAAAATATCGTGTGGTGGTGTATGGGATCTCTTTTTACCATTTTTTTAACTCTAATACTGATCTACAAATTAACTCTACTAATACTACTAATAAAAAATTCTAAGAAGCTATTTTGTAGAAATCGATAAATTTGATTTCAAAGTTTACATGGAAAATCAAAAAACCTGGGGTAGCCAATACAATACTGAAAGAGGACAAAGTTGTAGTATTCACACTACCCAAATACAAGACTTATTATAAAACTACATTAATCAAGACAGTGTGTTATTGGTGAAAAAATAGATATAATTATATATATATGTGTATGTATATATATATATATATATATATATATATATATATATCTGAGAGATATATATCTCTCTCTCAATAGAACTGAACAGAAAGCCCTGCAACAGACCTACACAAATATAGTCAACTAATCTTTGACAAAAAAGCAAAGACAAATCAATGGAGAAAGAATAGACTTTTCAATATATAATGTTGAATGTCCATATAGACAACAGGAAGTCCATTTGGAAACAAAAGGAATTTAGTTACATTTTTCACAAAAGGTAAATGAAAATAGATCATACACAAGAATTTAAAATGCAAAACTATATGGGACTTGCCCCGTGACACAGTGGTTAAGTTCATGTGCTCCGCTCTGGTGTCCCGGATTTCATAGATTCTGATCCTGGCGTGGACCTAGCACTACTCGTCAAACCATGCTGAGGTGGTGTCCCATATAAAATAGAGGAACATTGGCACAGATGTTAGCTCAGAGCCAATCTTCCTCATCAAAAATTTTTAAAAAATGAACTCTTTGGCTTTTCGAAAGATACTGTTAAGAGAATCAAAAGATAAGCCGCAGGGGCTGGCCCCGTGGCCGAGTGGTTAAGTTCTCGCGCTCCGCTGCAGGCGGCCAGTGTTTCGTTGGTTCGAATCCTGGGCGCGGACATGGCACTGCTCATCAAACCACGCTGAGGCAGCGTCCCACATGCCACAACTAGAAGGACCCACAACGAAGAATATACAACTATGTACCGGGGGGCTTTGGGGAGAAAAAGGAAAAAATAAAATCTTTAAAAAAAAAAAAAGATAAGCCGCAGACTTGGAGAAATTACAAAACATGTATGTCTATACAAAATATACTAAGAACTCTTACAACTTAACAATAAGAAAATATACAACCCAATAAAAAATAGGGAAAAGATCTCAACAGTTATCTCAACACAAAAAATGTAGAGATGGCAAATAAGTATATGAAAAGGTACTCAACACCATTTGTCATTAGGGAATTGCAATTTAAAATGGCAATTAGATAGTACATACAGCTACTGAAAAGGCTAAGCTTAAAAAAATACAAGCTGATGATACCAATTGCTGGTTAGGATGCTGAGCAACTCATTCTCATTCACTGTTGTAAGGAATGCAAAATGGCATAGCAACTTTGGAAAACAGTTTCATGGTTTAATGATCTCTTACACAGTTATACATAGTCTTATCATACATTCCAGTGATCCTCTTACTAGGTAATTACCCAACTGATTTGAAAACTTACATCTACACAAAAACCTGCATGTAAATGCTTATAGAAATGTAATTCATAACCATCAGAAACTGGAGGGAACCAAGATGTCCTTCAATAGGTCAATGGATAGATAAACTGTGATACATCCATACAATGGGGTATTATTTAGAGAATTAATGATATGAGCTATGAAACCACAAAAAGACATGAATGAATTATAAATGCCTATTTCTAATTGAAAGAAACTAGCCTGCATCCCTTCACTGCCCAAAGTAGAAAGCTCCCTTGAAGAAGATTAGCTCACTTACAAAAAATAAATTGTATGTTCTATCTATCTGGGCCTTAATGTGTGAATGTTTATGATTTACTACACTTGCATACAATAAAACAAAAAAATTTCACTAACATTAATTCTAATATGAATATGCTCAGGCAATGGTGAATAACTTGGTCAAGTTATATTAGATGCTAAAGATATCTGCATACTTTTTTATCATATTCATCTTTATATGTCTTATACATTGTCTTTGTTTCAAAATGATCATGGTTACTTTATCAGGATTGATACAATATCTGCTAAGAGATTTTAGTAAAAGTTGAGATGTAACTTAAAATTCCCAGGCCAAACATGCATACAAATAACGTGAATGAGCTTATTGGCAGTATAAATAATTGGCCACACATTATACTTATTGATTGAGAAACTCAGAGACGGAGACAGAAGGGTTTGGAAATCAATATATTTTAAATAGTGCTGCATATGATTGTAATGCATAGCCAGAATCAAAAATCAGTGGGAAAGAGTAAAGACTTCAGGTACAAAAAGATTACAGAATGAATCTCTTTTCTGTGACCTACAATAATTAAAACGAGATCAAGTATTTGACATCTCCAAATTTCCATATCTCTATTTCTTCAACATTCAAACACTGCAAGTACCCCAGAGAACATTATTCAGATTTCTTTCTTCCCTCCAGTACCCTCACCTCTCATCTCTTTCCTCCTTCCCTTTTCTATTTTTCTCTACCTTCATAGAGGACCTCATCCAGTTTTATAGCTTTAAATACCGATTATATGCCACTAATTCTTAAACTCCAGCTCTGATTTCTTGCATAAACTTCACCGTCTTACATTTTTCTACCTTCTTGACATCTCCACATTGATAAATTTATAAACTTCTCAAATATAACATGAAAATAAATGCATTTCTGGTAATTACCTTCCCTGTTTTCCATCTGCAATTTTCCATCCCTCTATCCTTCCAATTTCTCAAGTCTATAATCTTGGAGTATTTCTTAAGTCATATATTTTTTTCACTCTCCAGTTCACTTGCAAACTATTTTTGGCATCACCTTCAAAATATATTATGAATCCAGGCACTTATCTCCACCTCATTTACGAATTTCTGAATAATCTCTCACTTAGAATATTTCTATAGCATCTTCACTGGGTCCTCTTAATCTACCTTGCCTCCCCCACAGTTTATTCCTCACAAAGGAGCCAGATCTGCTCATCTAAGTTATAACACTTCTTTGATCAAAGCTCAATGGCTTCCCATTTCACTCAAAGATTTCATACAAAATCTTTATACTCATTCTCACCACTCATCTCCTCAATCTGTGACTCCTTGGCTTACTATCCTCAAGGTACTCTGACTTTATTGCTGTTCTTTGATCATGCTTTGCACTTATTACACCCAGATACTCTTCATATATATTTTTGACTTGCTTCCCAAATTCTCACACAGCACTCTTTCTGGACTCTCTGACAACTTTACATAAAATAGCATCCTTTCAATCCCTGATAGGTTCTATCTCCCTTAATCATTCTTAGTTCATCACCATAACATTTATAGTCACCTGACATATAGCACATATATTTGTTTATGTATGTACTGTCTGTCAAGCCCCACAAAAATAAAAGCTCTAACAAGGAGAGGCTACATCCTCAAGACCTAAAATGGCACTTGACGTGTAGTAGGCACTCATTAAACATTTATTGGATGAATGAATTACTTTCTTCATCTACAATATGAAGTTAAGAATTCTAAATTACACATTGACAGTGAAGTTCAAATTATACCCTTGTTACATGATGGATGATCAGCGGATATTAGTTCCTTTCTTTCACTCTCTGAATTGTTTTACATTCATATTTTATGGATAGTGTTTATCAAATATGTATCCATAGCAGTATTTACTACTGTTGCAAATTGGTTAGCACAGGAATTCAGGCAATGTGGAATTACAGGGAAATTCTGTCTCCTAATATGTATTCTGAAAAATGTCTGCTGCAATTGCCTATCTCTTGAGTTGGCTTCTTTCTGTTTCATTTGTGCTGTGGCCATGGAGAGATTTTGCTCTTTGGTTGACTAAATTTTACCAGAAGAAAAAATTAAAAGACATAATTATTTTTAAAATGTCCTCTAGTTTTTTTTGTTGGTGTTATTGTTTAGTTTTAATGACCAAACTGTCAAAAATTGTCTGTGGCCATTGAATCATGGAGTTTGTTTAAACATATTACATGTGCTGAAGTGTGGACTACACCTGCAGTAGTTCTCAACTCCCAGTTAAAACCATTGGAACAAACTGGGATTGCTCATCTGAATAGGGACATTGTGTCATTTTAAATATCTATGTAAAGTCGACACTTCCTTTTATTACATGCAATGGACCCAGTCTTTCCCTTCCATTTCTGTGTCCTATGATTAATTTTAACTGTTTAAAATGAAAAAATGTGCTCTTCATTTTAAAATCATCAACATTAGGATATTGTATTTATTTAACAGTAAAAATTTTCTTTTGGAGTAAAAATGGCAATCTATTGAGTTTTGATAAGGAAACATCATATATTCTATTTATATTTACTTTCATATATTCCTTCATAATTTCTATGTTGAGGGTAGCATATGAATAAGCAATTAAAAATAATACTTATGTTTCTGAGATCTGTCATAGTCATTTCAAAATATTATTTAATTATATACTTATATGTTACAGCTAATGGCCCAAGACGAATACAATTTGAAGACATGATCTATCTAAAAAAATGTCTGACACCCAGTGAACGTTCAATAAGTGCTTGTTGAATTGGAATCAAATTTCCTTGCTTTCTTTTTTCTTTCTTTCTGCACTCTAGAACACTGTGATTTTACCTCTGAAGAAGCCTCTTATATTTATGCATAATTCCTTAATTGATTAAACAAATATTTGTTGTGCTAACCTTCACTCTGTTAGGAATTTGGAGTCCTAAATTGAATAAAATAAGTGTTTCCCCCCCTTGAATGGAGTGGCATTTGTGTTCAGCAGTAGATTTAAATTTTAAAAGGCTCAACAACAGTTAATAAAGGAACATGTCTGGGGAAAGGACAATTCCATGCAGGGGAACCAGCATATGCAAAAAAAGTGGAGATCTTTTGACAGGTTCAGACTAAGGCTATTTTATTTTGGTTGAGATATATAATAAGAAATAACAACCCTCATAGTAACAACAGTTGTTTGTGGTGTTCCTAAATGCTTTGATTCCTAGCTTTGTCCTGTTCCAGTTAGATTGCCAATTCTATTTGTTTTCTTAGAGTGATCTTCAAGGGAAGTGCTAAGTACATTTATTACAAAATTAAAAAATATATATATTTCTACTACTCTTAGGAATAAAGGCCATGTTTGTCACTTTATCCCTAAATAGATAAAAAGAATTGAATTTAATATTGAAAAAAATTTTGATTCAGAGTCAAAGGTTTAAGAGGATGCTAATAATAAAAGTATGATATGTTGTGATAATTTTTTTAACATTCAGCTTTATAAGCAGAAATACGGATTTGAAATTTCAATATGGATAAATGACAATTCCTTTACTTGTGTGTGGAAAGAAAGAAATAAGAAAGCAAGAGAGAAAGAAGGAAGGAAGGAGGGAAGGAGAGAGAGAAGGACAGAAAGAAAGAGAGAAAAAGAAAAAGAAAGAAAGCTAGCTAGCTTGAGTGGTCAAAACTTTTAAAATTCTCATCAATTCACTTAATCCGATGAGCAGTTTTGTTTGAATTGGTTGATTTTTGTTGGAATACCCTAGGCAACTTTGTGAATTAGATACACTATGCTTTCAATTCTTGCTGTTTTCACTTCTGAATTCCATTGCCAGAGAAGTGTTCTATGAAATAAAGCATAACTTGATAATATTTATCCGTCCAGTTAACAAACGTTTCTTGAGCACTGACAATGTGCCAGACATATTTTTTTTGTAAATAGTGGTGAACAAAACAGACTGCATTTTGAAATATTAATTTTAAACTTAAACACTTTTAAGACAAAGAGAGGCATCTCTAATGGGTAATGCAGGTTCTGAGAGAAGTGATGGGGGAAATATTTGGGACTAGTCTTTCTTCCTTTTCTCTTCCAATAATGTCACGTAGTTTATTGGTGGCTCCCAGTACCTACTAGAAATGATTACTTAATAATCTACGTAAGTACCAGGCTAGCTAACTAGTAGTGATATCGTGACTCAGTTCCTCTTTTCAGAGATTTTACACTTATTTTATTAATATAATATCTGTGTCAAGAAAAATATAACTTTATAGGTCTAGACTCTGTCTATTGAAGAAAAATAAAACTATAATTCACAGAAATGGTTGAAGTGGTAAATGAGGCAATAAAACTAGTTCTAATGGTAACAATTTATTTATCTCAATAAATAAAATGCACCTCTGTTCATTACAGTAAGTGCAATGACCATGGCAAACTAAAGTTTCAATTCTTATTTAATTGAAAACTTGTGAAAAATGAAGTACTCTGTGCCTTGCACTATTGCTATTCGTAAGATGACTACATCTCTTCTCTTCTCTAGCCACCCAAGATGCTGAAAGGAAAGAAGGCCAAGCGAAAGAAGGGAGCCTAGGCCCCTGCTGTCGTGAAGAAGCAGGAAGCCAAGAACGTGGTAAAACCCCTGGTTGAAAAATGGCCTAAGAATTTTGGCATTGGCTGGGACATCCAGCCCAAAAGAGACCTCATCCACTTTGTCAAACGGCCGCACTACATCCAGCTGCAGTGACAAAGGGCTATCCTCTGTAAGCAGCTGAAAGTGCCTCCCTTGATGAGCCAGTTGACCCAGATCTTGGGCCACCAAACAGCTATTCAATTGCTTAAGCTGGCCCACAAGTAAAGACCAGAGACAAAGCAAGAGAAGTAGCAGAGATTGTCAGCCAGGTCTAAGAGGAAAGCTGCTGGCAAAGGAGATGTCCTCATTAAGAGGCCACCTGTGCTTAAGCAAGGTTTAATACTATAACCACGTTGGTAGAAAACGACAAAGCTCAGCTGGTAGTGATTGCACATAATGAGGATCCCATCCAGCTGGTCGTCTTCCTGCCTGCCCTGTGTTGGAAGACGGGGGTGCCCCACTGCGTTATCAAGGGGAAGGCCAGGCTGAGGTGTCTGGCCCACAGGAAGATCTGCACCACTGTCACCTTCACACAAGTTAACTCAGAAGATGATGGAGTTCTGGCTAAGCTGGTGGAAGCTATCAAGACCAATTACAGGGACAGGTATGAGGATATCTGCTGTCACTGGGGAGGCAACATCTTGGGCCCCAAATTGGTGGCTTGCATTGCCAAGCTGGAAAAGGCAAAGGCTAAAGAACTGGCCCCCAACTTGGCTGAGTGTATGCAGTTGAGTTTTCTGCACAAAAAAGTAATAAAAATTCACCTTCAGAAAAAAAAGTTGACTACATCTCACATATTAATCCATTCTTTGATTCTGATTTGACAAACAATTACGCTTCCTGTAATATTTTTCTAGGCAGGTAGAAATCTTGACTATCAGGTTAAATATTTAAAAATTATGAAAATAACTGAACTGAAAATAAATTTAAATCATTATTATTATGATTAATATAGCTGAATCCTCAAATATATTACTGGGTCAACATTTAATGACTTTAGAAATAGTACTAGAATTTCCCTAAATTATAGTTTAGGATTGTAGGAGTTGTGAAAACGAGCTCCTTGGTCCAGATCCCCAAGAGGCAAGCATAAGAAATAGGAACAGGCAAGGGGTGTTAAACTCCCTGCTGACTGGAATTTGATTGTCTGATTTGCCTCCTAAATGACCATTGTAACAATGATGCAATGAAATTATTAGGGAAAGATTTGTTTTTGCTTTTGTGAACTTTTGTTCATTAGTTCTATTTAACATATGGTTCAGTGATTGTTGTAACTGTATACTAAATTAAATATGTTACTGTTTATTTAGGAACTGGCAACACATTTGTTGGCAGTCTAGTGGTTAAGATTCAGCACTCTCACCACTGCAGCCTGGGTTCCTTTCCTGGTCAGGGAAACACATCGCCCATCTGTTGGTTGTCACACTGTGGTGGCTGCCTGTCACTGTGATGCTGAAAGCTATGCCCTGGGATTTCAAATATTCATAGGGTCACCCATGGTAGACAGGTTTCAGCAGAGCTTCTAGACTAAGACAGACTAGGAAGAAGGACCTGGCCACTCACTCTGGAAAAAACTGGCCATGAAAACCCTATGAATAGCAGTGGAGCATTGTCTGAAAGAGCACCTGAAGGTGAGAGGAAGGAGCAAAACGACTGGGCAGGTTTCTGCTCTGCTGTACAGGGTCACTAGGAGTCAGAATCTACTCCTTAGTGCTAACAACAAACCATTTTGTAGACAAATTCATCCTAATTCTCCTTTACATATGGGGAAGATTATAGCTTTTGTATAATAAGTCATGTTAATTGTATATGAAAGCATTTTCTCTTCTCCATTCGTCTACTCTGTTAGCTCATTCCTTCTTGTGGTTTTAGTTACCAGCTCTTTAAGTGAAAACTTTTTCCCAGATGTGCTGAGGCCAAACATCTCCTGAGATTCCATGCCTCATTTGCAACCAGATATTTGCACTTGAATATTTCACTTATACTTCAAACTCAACAAGTCTAAAACTGATCATCTCAGAGGCAGATACAGTAAGTTGCAAAGGGTGCAGACTCAAGAGACCGGAAGCTGTTTCTTCGTTCTTTTACTGTCATTTAATAAAATCAGGATTAATGAGCATACTTTCCTCATAAGATTATTTGAAAACCAAATGACTTAACGTGTGCAAAGCCCTTGGAACTATGCTCCTACAGAATCAGTACTCAATTATTTCAGGCGAAAGGGTAATACAGTATTGCGATTAGAATTCAGGATCTTGCCTGGCAGTCTGGGTTAATATCCATTTCTGACAGTAGCTTTGTGACAACGGGCAATTTATTGGAACTGATTCTGCCTCAGTTTCACCATCACTAAAATGAAATAATAACAGATAATATTATATATATTTTTGTGAGGATTAAAAGACAATGTACATAAAGCACTTAGGATTTCTCATATAGATAGTACATACTTAGAATGTCTGATTATTATTCCAGTACATAGTATCCTGTTTGCTTAATTTTCCGTCAATGACACAGATATTTGCTTACTTTTATTTACCCACAGTTGACACCAAAGATTTATCTTTACTCTCTTTCATACTCATTAACCACATCAGTTCTCATTCCTTCCCTTGTTTTTCTTAGTTGCTTCATTTTATTCCCACTCTATGCAATGTGGTTTAGGTTATTATCACCCATCTAATGAAGGTAGTTTCTCAATATCTTCAATACTGCTCCTCTGTAATCACCTTTACCTAGAACTCTAAGATTATCCTCTGAAGAGCAGAGCACAGAGTTTGTCTCTTAGCTGTTCATGGCTTAAGAATGGTTCCCTAATGCCCAGTTGACTCTCATGTAAAGTCCAAATGTTATAGCTGAAATTAAATGTTCTTATTTAGGTAGCATTATCACCTATTCCTCTTAAAAAGATGAGTCTTCCCTAAATGATATCTCCTGCCCTTTTTTAGAGCGTTTTATTCCGTTTTCTTAATGTTTAAAACAAATCTCCTCATTGTTACCTATAGCTTAAGCCTCAGCTCTAAATATCAGTTTCCTCCAGGAAACTTTCCATCATGCTCCCATGTATAAGTTGTATTTCCCTCTCTTGTATTTTACATAACTTCCTTTTAACTCTTTTCACATGTAAAATTTATTGTCTATGTTCTATTTTCTTTAAGTATTGTATCTCCCAGAATGTTTCTCATATTGTGGATGCCCAGTAAATCATCAAGAGAATGAATGTATAAAATGAATAGATTCATCCAAATTTACTTCTTAATAATTGCCAGCGTTTGGGTTAGTAAAGTATCACCATTTTCAGCTCATATTTTTTTTACGTTACCTGTACCTAAAGGGAATGACATTAAAAATAGTCAAAGTAGGTAAAAACATAGGAGTAAATTGTAGATAACCTATTTGCTAGCTTCCCTGATGTAGCCTACTATTTTTATGCTAGGTTTTGTCAGCTATGACAACCAAAAGTTATGGAAACATGGCCACTAAATGTGACAACTTGCTGTGACTCACTACATTGTAACTGCACTTTCCTGGTGTTCCAGTACTATAAGCTCATTATGTAAAATTTCCAAGGGAATAGATTACTTATGCTGAAGGTACAAGATATATGTAGGCTGTAACATTTTTGAACCTGTTATGCAAAAGATTTACAAGTCGCCAATCATTTGCCATAATCATTTCTATTTGTCTAGCAGGTTTCACCAAAATGCCAATTTTGTCATGTTTGAGAATTTACAGATACTTATCCATGTTATCGTTTTCCATTTTATTGCAAGCCCTTATTTAAATGAACCTTACTATCTGTCATCAGTATCCTAATCTGAATAATAATCTATTGTCATATTGCCACTCAATATGCAGAATTGCTGAAATGCAATTTATGAAATAAGGAAAGAATTAAAAACATATATCTGTAAATATACAGAAATGTGAGGTTTCCTGGAACCTATTTTTAAATGACTGGCAGCAGCACTGAACATGTTAGTGGATCTACTATTTTCCAGTTCAGTTTTTTTGGTCTTCATGGATGTGTATTTGTAGGGGAAGATTTGTTTCATAGATTCAGTATTTCAAGAAACATTTATTTAGTATCGTTATCCTCAAGGAACCCCTAATTGATACCAAAAAAGACATGCAAATTTATATCTATGATACAGCTGGAAAACAACATTGGAGAAGATTGCAAAGGTGGCCCCAAGAGGAATACTCATTTTGTGTACCTCAGATTTGGAATTAGGGTTAAGAGAGTATTCACTAAGGAGGAAATAGAATGCAAGCTAGATATGCAAAAATGTCAATTGTCCTATCAGAGTAAGAAAGGTCGTAATTTAGAAGGATAGAAGACATAGCCTCAGAAACCTCCTTAACATTGTTTATTGCCTTACATATTTCTAGTGGATTTCTAAATTGGTGGAGTAAAATGAAAAAAATAATCACATTAAGATAGTCAGGCAAAGCACATATCTGATACTGTTGTGTTTTCTAAAGACCCTGAAGTAAGAAGACTTATAGACCACCCTTAGATACCTCACTTTCCACATCTCAATATACCATGACCTCACACATAGAATTGCCCTGGTTTCTGGTACTTTCAGCATCTTCCCACATTTGTTGCTCCACCTCTAGTTACCATAGAGCATGATCATGGAAGATTAAATTGTTTCATTTGAAAATATTTTGTTTTGTTTTGCTTTTCCACAGAGAATTGCATTTCCCCAATATTTAATATACGAGATGAAACAATCACACAGACATTCATGTAGCATGAACATCACACCACCATTTCACCCAGATTACCCCTTGGATTAAAAATATACAAGGATATATAAAAAGTTAAATAATGTATTAGATATACTATAAGTAAATGTATTACAACAAATGGGAACTGGAAAAATGTATAACTTGGAAGTCATATCTTTCGTTGGGATTATAGGAAGCTAATACAAAATAATGCCTGTGCTCTCCAACATGTGGAAGCCCAATCTAGAAAGGACTCAAGGGTTGGAGAAAATTGAGCTTCTAAGAATTGTAGGAAAGGATTTCCACTGATGCACTCAAATTGGTCAGGTTGCCAACAAAGAGAGCAGATATAAAATAAAGGCTATGAAAACAAGAATTCCACCTGTCTCAAATCCCTAAAAAACAGATGAGAAATTAAGAAATAAGATTTACAAAATTAGGCAAATTGGCAGAGTGAGACTGAGAAGACTTGGTAAAGGAAAAAATAAGCTATGGAGAAAAGAGTAAAAGAGAATGACCTTTTATGATGATGTTTCTTGAAATTTGATTAATTAGGGAACAGTATATAATATGAAAGAATTCAGAACATGCCACCGCAAATATGCCACTCTGGACTATTGACCATTTTGAGTTAAAGGCACTTGAAAAATAGAAGATACAAGAAAAACAATCTGGCCTTCCTTCTTTTTCTAAAATCAGTTGAAATTCCCATGTGAAAGATGTCTTTCTATTCCAGAAGGAAGATAACATTTTTATCATCAAGGATGGCAAATTGAGACCAAGAGTATTTTGTACAAACACACCTTGTTAAAATATTTCTTATCTTTCTTTAGCCTTCCCACATAGTTTAGTTGCTTTTCCATAATTGCCTCTCTTTGTTCAACCTAGTAAAAAGCATTTAGATTTTGCCACTTCTTCAGGTCTTCATTTCCTAATGAAGGCTTCTGTATTACATAAAACTTGTATTAAATAAATTTGTATGATTTTCCCCTGTTGATCTGTGTTACGTCAATTTAATTCTCAGGCCTACCCAAAAATCCTAGGAGGGTGGAGGTAAAATTTTGCCCCCCCTACAAATAAAAGGTAATGAATATGAGTTTTAGGGTCTGGTTAGCTCTGGCTCTTACATTTATTATTTTTGTAATCTTATGTGAATTATTTAACAAAATGTAACCCCCAGTTTCTTCATCAGTGAAGCATAACTAATCACATTGGGCTACCGTTAATACTAAAAGGGATAATGAATGCATCCATTAACAGAATGAGGAGTCTAACTCTTGGTTAAAAATCTATGTGTGACTTTTCAGGCCTGGCCATGGAGAGTAACAAGGGTTTTATCTGGCAGGCCTCTTGAGGGGAAGCTGCCTTCCCCACAGCAGACTTGCACTCAAGCACTGACTGCATTATGCTCTCTAAGAGGAGTCGTGCTCTTATACATATTTGCATTCCTAAGCCCGAGCCCCAAATGTGTTAATTCCTGGGTCTCTTTATTTGAGACCTTGAGCCAAGGTCTTCTTCACATACCTCTGCAGAAGCTTCGTTTTGGGGTAAAGAAAGAGAAACTTTGAAGGCACTTTTCCAACTCTAAGTACCCAATGCTTTTCAGTTGTGAGCCCTCCTCCCTCCTACTGCCCCCAGGGCCCATAAAACTGCTTTTGGTTCTCTACTTCCTCAACAGTGAGGTAACCTCCAAGCCTGCACTTATCCATCTGACCCTCTACCTGTGCACCAAAAATAGGAGGAGTCACAGTTTGCTCTGGTTTTAGCCTCTTGCTGATACCACCACAGTAAGTGATTGAGGCTTAACTCTTTCATTTTTGGATTTTCGCTTTAATTAACTACTCAGATATCTGATAGCTCAGTTTTCTCTCTCTCATAGCTCAGGTGAGCTGCTGACACATAATAAATATTCCTCAATGATTAAACTTAAATCCAGAAAAACTATAGAAGATGAGACCCATATGAATAAATTAGAGACATAAGAAATGCACAGATAAGGAGCCAGCCCGGTGACGCAGCAGTTAAGTGCGCACGTTCAGCTTTGGCAGCCTGGGATTCCCCAGTTTGGATCCTGGGTGTGGACATGGCACCACTTGGCAAACCACGCTGTGGTAGGTGTCCCACGTATAAAGTAGAGGAAGATGGGCACGGATGTTAGCTCAGGGCCAGTCTTCCTTAGCAAAAAGAGGAGGATTGGCAGCAGATGTTAGCTCAGGGGTAATCTTCCTCAAAAAAAAAAAAAAAAAAGAAAGAAAAAAGAAAGAAAAAGAAATGCACAGATAAGAAATACAGGTACCTATTTTCAATATGGGCAGCCAATATATCTACTGTAGAAATATGTTGAAAACTAGTTTCCTACCTCAGAGTAGCAATTCAGCAGGAGATTTGGTAAAGAATAGGATTTGAAATTCTTTCCGTGGGGTTGAGCACTCCTGCCTGGTTACTGTTGGAGCCCTTTATAATGTATATTGTCAACTCTTCTATTTACAGTGATCTAATTGCCAGGATCTGTTCCGGGTAACCTGGTATTTAATCAAAAGTAAGTGTATCTTCCTTTAAATCAATATTTAATGCTAAAGTGAATATTTGATGTTATATTACTATTAGAAATAGAATTCAGCTACCTCATAGGTTAATTAGAATTTTGTGTGTTTCTCCTGGGAACACACACTTCTATCCAGAATTAGATATCTGTGATTAAAATGTTTTATTTTGTTTTTTATCAAAGTAACATTTCCCCCCAAAAGTTATTTAAAAATAGTGCCACACTATTTATGCATACAGGTGTAAAAAACAATTAAACAGCAAAATAATGTGTGTGTTTGTGAATATGTAATACATATTGCATATAAACACAGACACACACACACATATACATCTGTGCATACAAGTGTGTATGCAACCAGATAAGTGGTACACAAATGTGTGTGTGTTTAAAGACACCCATATTCACACACTTAAGATATTTTTATATTAAGACATATTTTTGGTAATATGAAGTATTTCAAATTGTAAAACATTCCTTTCTGGTTGTATATTTAGCAATACGTTCCTCCATATTGATGTAGTAACTCAACTGTACCATGATTTGCAAGTAACAAATGTAATTAAATTATGCATACCATGTTGAACACACAATGGAGTTAAGAAGTGCAAATTCAAGTTTAGAAGAGGGAGCCGTTCTTGGAGTATTCAAATCAAATCTTTGGGGAAATGAAAGCAATCAGAGGGAAACAAACTATTTTCTCATATTAGAAAATGTAAACACAAATATACATATATATAGATAGCAAGGGAGCATATTTCCTTAACTAGTGAATACTAAACATTATTCATATACTGTGAATATCACACCATATTTACTTTAAACCACAAAACACTATATACATTGCTGTATAATCTAATCATCTTACTATATATTTAATATATGCAGAGAGAATTCCCAATTTTTGCCATTTGTATATTCCATTACCATAAGAAACATGTCCAATTATGTAAATCAACTGAAGATAGTGACCTACTCTCTGGAACTCAGTAAAGCTGGTTATTTACACCATGGGCACTTCTATCAATCAAAGCCTTTCATGCACAAAAAAAAAGGAGATGAAATTTTCAGGTTACTTTGTACCCAAAGAAATGTGATCACATGATATTGTTCATAATAACCTAAAGTGCTCTTACGGACAGAAAAAGTCTCTCTCAATTCCAGCTGAGTAAACAACTTGAAAAGGAAAAATTAATGAACTCAACATTGAAAGTTCAAATACTAAGAACAAGTCTTCAACAATCAAAAGAATTCAATAAAGCTAGCATTTTCTTTCACTATAAGAGCTATTGATACCATTTAAATGCCTTCAATAAAAATTAAAAGCATACCATAACACTATTTTACACAAAACCTGTACAAATTTATACTCAAGAATGGACCTAATAGTTCTCAGTACCTTCAACGAAGACTGAAGTTTGTAATAAGAGGAAGTGCCCCCTTTAAAGCAATCAATTGACAGCGGTTTAATGGAGGAGCATAGAAAAGAATTACACCTGGTATAAAATTGTTCTCTAGGGCAACTTACGTTGTGAAACTTGAGCTTTCCATTTTTTAAAGAAACTTCCAAAGATCACATGGTATTTTACCTGTTAAAATGATGCTGCATTGCAAAAGAAAGGACAACTACCATAGTAAAAGAAAGACTGTATTTTCAGTATATATACTTTTTATCAAACTTAAATAGGTATTGCATATATAGGCTATGCAGAGACTGCATAAACTTTAAAAATTGCAGATTTTCTTCTAACATGAATGTAACAAGGATAAAATTCTTCAGATATCTCAAATGCACACACACATACATATATACACAATATATATTTATTAAATAGCAATAATTATATTATTATTATATTATATATATTATGTTATATAATATTATATTATATGGCAATACATCCATATTATGTATAGATATACTTTATATAGAGAGAAAATAGCTCGATCCTTTAACAAAAGCTTTCTTTTCCTTTTAATGACATTTTTACTTATCTCTGGTTATATTTTAGCTTTAACACCTTAAAGAAAATCTAAAACTGACAGATAAGACTTTAAGTATAAGACATAGCTATTTAGCTTATATATATACATAATATCATATAACATGTAATTAATAAGAGGTTACTGAGTGTCATTTATTTCATTTTGAAAAAAACTCTATACTGGGAACTGCAAGATATAATGAAAATAGAACCTGCATTATCCTCTTGGAAATTTCAAACTATTTGCAAAGGAAAAAAAAACTTCAAAAATTTGAGTAATGCATCAAATATAAGCGTTATATAATTTTGTGTTCAATATAGGTCAAAAAAATGGGAGCTCACGAAGAAATTACTTTGTATTCAATATTTAAGGAAGTACCAATACAATTGTTCCTTAATTAATAAATGCTGTTGTATACAAGAATGAAAAATTATAAGAAAAGGAAGACAAAAGAGGAGGGGGGTAGGAGGAGAAAAGTATAGACTATTTTAGCTGTGCTTTAATGGATGAATCAATTTAAACTGGAAATAAAATTATAAATGGTAGTAAAATTATAGTGGTATTTTGGAAGGTTTAACTAAGACACTTTAGGAAACAGAAGTCACTACAGTATGTTTCTGAAATATGTGGGGATCAACTTCTCTGAAGACTTGGTTGGAGAGTAATGAAAATCAAGTTTGAATATACAAAATAGGGGCCAGCATCATCTCTATCATAATTGTTTTACATCGACAGAGAGTCCAAAATATCAAAATGGGCTCTCTCTCTCTTTTTTTTAAATTGTCATCATTCTGTTTCAACTTCTGTATACACTACATTGTGTTTACCACCAAAAGTCTAGTTTCCATTTGTCACCATACAAATTTCCCCCTTTACCCCTTTCACCCTCCCCCCAGCTCTTTTCCAAATGGGCTTTCTTTATTGGTGTAAATTATAATTTTATTAGAGGAAAATTAAATAAACACTAAGAGAATGTAATTCTATTTTAATATGAAAATAATTTCCATGTAAATTGTATTGACATTTTTAGCCAGCACTGAAAAGTAATACGGTATGGTATAATGGGAAAAAAAGTTGGACTAGAATCAGAAAACCTAGCTATGATCTTCCCTTTGTTGCTCATTTAATAGCTCTTAACATCCCAAATTTGCCCATCAAGCGTTGTTTACCTTATCAAGTTAGTTAACATCTCCGTGTTTCAGAGCCTCCATCTGCAAAAGAGGATTTATAAAACACTACCTACTTCTAAGTTTGTTTTGTGGATTAAAGTAGATGACTAATATAAAGTAGTTGTAATTTAGAACATGACACATACCTGGCACATAGAAAGTATTTAGTAAGTGTTAAGTTGAAAGTATTGTCATTCTCGTCAACTCCACCACCAGTTTCCTTCATTTTGATTAGATTTTTAACATTGGCTCTGAACTATCATCCCATTCATTTACCTCTCTTCACAGAAGCCCTTTTTCCATATTCCTGTGGATAACTTTCTAAGGAAAACAAACTTGCACTTGTTGACAAAGTTGTGGGAAAATCAGTAGCTGTGAAAATTGGACAAATTTTAGGGAAAAAATTCAGCAGCAGCATGTATAATTGTGCCAAAAGAGAGTGTATATATCTTGACTTGGTATCACTACTTTGGAATTCTAATAAAAATATGTGGGAGTTGCATGCATAATGACATATAAGTATTACTTATAATGTAGTGCTATTGGAAGCAATTGACATGTTCGTGTAGAAGAATGGTTAATTAAATTGTAAATTATGGTACATCTTCCTAATGAAAAAAGCTATGCTTATTAGAAATGATAATTAGAAAAATTATGAAGCACTGTTGAGAAAAATGAATATGATATGTTAAGTGAAATAAGACATAATATAATACAAATATATGTTATGATGGCAATTTTGCAAAGAATATATATGCATAATAAGAAATACTGAAATAGGATTCGAGCAAAATAAAATATTAGCTATGTTAACCTGGTGGAACTAATGATTTTTCCTGTTTTCTAACATTCTGTAATATGCAAATATTCTTCAAATAAAAATTGTAACTCCATTTTTCCCCTTGGTTGCTTAAAGACTCAACACTAATTCCATATTACTCTAAAAGAAAAATATCAAATTCCTTATCATGTCAGGCAAGATATATCACCAGTTTTCCATAATCTACTTTCTGGGCTTATTGCCTATCATTCTATTTCATGTGTACGATTTTCCTATCATGTGAAATTTCTCATTGTTTCTCTAAATAACATGCATAGAAAATTCTGCTGTTGAATACAGTGAGTTATAGGTTAACATAATTATTATAATAATATGAATCACACTTGGGGATTCCAAACACGACATTGTTTAATATGTATGCTTCACTTTCCTCAGGTGTAAAATAGGAATGAGGGATGATATAAGTATCTACAATATAGTCTTGTTAGGATTAAAAGAGTTAATACAAACAAAGTACTTAGAACTATGACTGGCACTTAATCAGTACCATATGGGTTTAGGTTCATCAAAAAGATAAATAACCTCATTGAGTACTTACTCTACTGAAAGCTATGGGTTTTTGTTCTTTTTAAGCAATTCCCTGTATGCTTGTATTTATGCAAAGAAAGTGATGTTTTTACTTCAAAATCAACGTGTTTTGTGTTTATTTTTGTGTTTCTTAAATTAGAGACCAAAGGAAGAGCATAGCTAAATTTTCTGAACTCCAATGCAATTTTTTTCCACTATATCATCCTGTATTATTTAGCGATCTCGGGCAAAAATATCACTATAATGTATTTGAATATGGTGTTCATATTAAACAGATTTGTAATCCACAAACGTATTAAATTATTCTCTAACAAAATTATAATTAATTGCTGTTTTCAGAGGATATCTTTAGGTCAGTGGGAGTTTTAAGTTCCCTGGATAATGCATGAATTTCTGTTCCTTGAAATGATAAATTATTTCTGCAAAAAAGAGGTATGGTACCTTGCCATCTTAACCATTTTTAAGTGTAAAGTTCAGCGGTATATGTACATTTATATTGCTTTGCAGCCATCACCACCATCCATCTCCAGAACTCTTTTGATCTTTCCAAACAAACACTATACCCATCAAACAATAACTCCCCGTTACCCAACCCGCCAGCACGGGCAACCACCATTCTACTACCAGTCTCTATGAATTTGACTTGTCTATATACTTTACATAAGTAGAATCATACAGTGTTTGTCTTTTTGTGGCTGGCTTATTTCACTTAGCATAATGTCCTCAAGGTTTATCCATGTCGTCTCATATTTCAGAATTTTCTTCTTTTTTGGGCTGAATAATATTTCATTATGTGTATATATAACATTTTATTTATCCATTCATCTGTTGATGGACACTTGGATTGCTTCCACTTTTTCAGTATTGGAAATAATGTTGCTATGAAGATGGGTATAATAGATCTCTTTGAGACTCTGCTTTGAATTCTTTTAGTTATATACTAGAAATGACTTGCTGGATCATATAGTAATTCTATTTAATTTATTGAAGAAACATTAAACTGCTGATGGCTGCACCGTTTTACATTTCCACTAACAGTGCACAAGGGTTTCAGTTTCTCCACATCCTTGCTAACACTTGTCATTTTCTGTTGTTTTTCTTTTCTTTTGTTTTTTTGATAGTAACCATCTTAATGGATATGAGGTACTATCTCCTTGTGTTTTTCATTTCCATTTCTTTAATGATTGGTGATGGTGAGCATTTTTTCATATATCTATTGGCTATTTGCATGTCTTCTTTAAAGAAATGTGTATTTAAGTAAGTACTTTTTGCCCATTTTTAAATCAGGCTGTTTGTTTTCTTATTTTTGAGTTTCAAGAGTTATCTATAGGGCTGACCTGGTGGAGCAGTGCTTAAGTTTGCATGTTCCGCTTGGGCAGCCCAAGGTTCACTAGTTCTAATCCCGAGTGCGGACATGGCACTGCTTGGCAAGCCATGCTGTGGTAGGCCTCCCACATATAAAGTAGAGGAAGATGGGCACGGATGTTAGCTCAAGGCCAGTCTTCCTCAGCAAAAAGAGGAGGATTGGTGGCAGATGTTAGCTCAGGGCTAATCTTCCTCAAAAAAAAAAAAAAAACACAATTATCTATATATTCTGGATATTTATCCCTTATCAGATATATGATTTGCAAATATTTTCTCCCATTCTAAGGGTAGACTTTTAATCACAAAAGTTTTTAATTTTAATGAGGTCTATTGGTCTATTTTTTTTATTTTGTTGTTTGTGCCTTTGGTATCATATCTAAGAAATTTTCCATCCTTTCACTTTAATCTATTTATGTATTTGAATGGAAAGTGAGTCTTTTGCAGACAGTATATATAGTTGGTTCATGCTTTTTATCCATTGTGCCTACTTATATGTTTTATCTGCAAAACATAAACTAACACAAATTATTTGTTCTCTCAGTTTTATTGAGGTATAGTTAACAATGAAAAATTGTATATTTTTAGATATACAACTTAATGATTTGATATATATACACTGTGAAATATTCACCACAATCAAGCTATTTAACATATCCATCACTTCCCTTCATTACCATTTTCTCTTTTTTTGTAGTGAGGACAGTTAAGATTTACCCTCTTTTCAAATTTCAAGCATACAATAGAGTATTGTTAGTTATAGTCACATTACTGTACATTAGATCTTGAGAACTTATTCTTCTTGGATAAGTGAAACTTTGTACCCCTTGACAAATGTCTCCCCATTTCCCTTCCCCCAGACTCCGGTAACCACCATTCTACTCTCAGTTTCTATAAGTTTGACTATTTTAGATTCCACATGTAAGTGATATGCAGTTTATCTTTCTGCATCTGGCTTATTTCACTTAGCATCATGTCCTCCAGCTTCTGTTGATGGGAATATAAATTTATTACAGCCATTACAAAAAAAAGAATATGAGGTTCCTCAAAAAGCTAAAAATAGAACTACCTTGGGCCAGAGCTGGTGTCATAGTGGTTCAGTGCAACATGCTCTGCTTTGGCAGTCTGGGTTCAGTTCCAGCGCAGACCTACACCACCTGTCTATCAGTGGCCGTGCTGTGATGGCAACTCACATACAAAATAGAGGAAGACTGGCAACAGATGTTAGAGGAAGAAGATTGACTGCAGATGTTAGCTTGGGGCAAATCTTCCTCAGCCAGAAAAAAAAAATAAGGAACTACATCCAACAATCCTACCTCTGCATATGCATCCAAAGGAAATAAAACTGGGATAGTGAAGAGATATCTGCACTCCCATGTTCATTTCAACATTATTCACTATAGCCAAGAGATGGAAACCACCTAAATGTCCACTGACTGATGAATGGGTGAAGAAAATCTTATGTATATGTATATATATATATATATATATACACATATGACACATGCATATATATATATATAATGGAATATTACTCAGCCTTAAAAAAAGAAAATCCTGCCCTTTATGACAACATGGGTGAACCTGGAGGATATTATGCTAAGTGCAACACAAATTCTTATTATTCTAATTATTATTGGCTATTCGATATATGTAAATATAACAGAAAAGTGAACAAGTTTTCAGATGTGATGTTTTATTTAAGACTCAGTTTTTCATAAACTGTAGTTAACTTCTTTAGTTTTCTGAGAACATTCAAGAAGTCCCTACGCTGAATCAGCATCATGGTTGAACCAGAAGTTTTCAGCAATCTCCTTCACTACTGAAATTCTCTAAAATAAGTTGACTAGGGGCAATGTTTATAAGATTCATGTTCTGAACGTGCGCCTTGCTGATGCAGAAGTTCAAAGAAACACATTCTACACAAAGACATTCACCTAGCTAGGTCCCACAAGATAGAGAAAAGTTATTGAAAGTCAGGATTGTTGTTTCTGTTAACCAAACAAATGCAAGTAAACTAATAAGTAAAAGAAAAATATGAGTTTTTCCAGTGATAGTTGCAATATCCCAGACAGACCCAATAGAGTTTTCAGCCTGACCAGCCCATTCTATTCCTGCTGATAAGCTACATGGAAAGCCAAACTCTCACGACTTGGTTTGGTGAAAATAGAATGAAAAAAAAACCTCATATACTATTAGCAATTCAATTTAAAAGTATAATGTCAGGATCTGAAAGTCTGATGTACATACCTCTGCCATAGAATGATACTTGGCAGGCATACCGGATGATGGCATCAATCTGGCAAGCCATTCTCTCCCCTACACAGGGCTTGAATGGATAAAGCTCTTCAGATTAATTTAATATTTCTGCATAGACACTGTCCTTGAACATTACATTATCTTAAAATTTTATCTGCACTGTGTTCTTGATTTAGTTGACAGATTTGTGTTCTTAAAGGACAGTCCTTAATACACCTTATACTCAAAGAAAATGAACTTAAATTCTCCAACCTACTTAAGTATTTTTAGATTCTGATGTGATATGGTGATTTGTGTCATTTAGCCTGTCTGTCCTTTTATTATATATTTCTAAAACAATCTGCACCCTGGGATGCTGTCATAAGTTACACATGTCATCTCCTTCACTTACATGCGGAGACATCAGCAGTATTGATCATCACTCAGTTTAAATGAGTGTTTGAAATGTAACCCTTCCCCTGTGTGACAATATGCAATATGGGTTCTGTAAAGGTGGGACAGAAAGTGCAATTGTTCAACTTATGGAAAGATAATTACTGAAATATAGGAGGAGTCATTTGGAAGATCAGAGGGACACCCACATCTTGGCTGCTGAGGGCGCTTGAAGCTTTGAAAATATCACTACTCCACAGAGTAGAAGAGAATACATTATTCAGGTCACTCTGTCTAGTATGATAGACCAAATTGAGCACTTTCAATTTCAGACTTATTTACACTGACAAGATGTTCTAAAATAGGGGATTACTAGTATTTGAAGCCATGAAAATTGGTCCCCATTTTAAAACCAGATAGCTTATCCCAGCTGTTACAGGCCTCCTTCTCAAGTTGGTTTTATTTAAGCAGTTTAACATTAATAGACTTATTTGAGCAAAGGGCATATTTGAAGTTCTTCAACTCAGAAGAAGTCATTTCAATATCACATGTTCATGCCTACTTTGAGCATTTGTTTTAAATAGCTCAGAAAAGAAAGAGCTGCAAAATCTATGGCTAATCAGAAGCAATTGAGGAGTTATAGACTGAGGTTCAGTCGTTCACATCTAGCTAGTTAAAGGGAGAGAGATGGAAGCGAGGAAGCTAGCTAACTGATTAACTGGAAGACAAATAAGTACATGCATACATACACACACACATACATACATGGCCCGTGATATGTCTTTCCTATATCTGATTAGTTAGATAGTATAATTTTTTATGACCCTACATTAGCTAATTTTTTACACTGCTCCTTCATTCTTGAAATAATTCAGACTTACAAAGTGATAGTAAGTTTGAAAATTGGTTGCTGCCAAAATTTTTTATTGTGAGTTGTGGCCCTATGAACTGGCTAGCAATTTGGGTTTCTACAGAAAGAGCATAACTACTAAAATCAGTAGCAAAAGAATGAAAAATTATGAATAAAAGGTATCAGTAAAATGTAATTTTACCGATATGAATTTTAAAACTAAGTAGGTTTACTCTATTAGGAAAATGTTTCTTATAGCATGTTTAAGACATTATTTTATTTCATTATAGAATTCCCCATTATATTTAACAGTCAATCCTCACATTTTGTGGTACAGGTACATTTGTCTACAATGCTGTACTTACTTGCTTTTATTGAGTTTAAAAAATAAATTATTGGGGATAGGATACTGAAGAATTCTCAACTAAACCTTCACAGAATTAAAGTCATTTTTATGCTTTGAATATTGAAATATTTGGAAGTTTTTCCAAAACTATGAAGCAATACATCCAGAATGTTATGAGTTTCTTCCTCTGTTCTAAACATCCAGAAATTTTTCTGGTCATCTGCAAATCATGATATAGACACTATAAATTTTTGAACATTCATTATTTCCCAAAAGCCTTAAATACATTGTGTCTTATTTCTTGTGTTAACTATATGGACTTGATATCATTAAGTTTACTATAGTGATGAAGAAATTGAAGTTCAATTAAACTTTCCTAAAATCATAGTTTGCAGGAGAGTACGAAAAATCAAATCCTTGACTCTTTTTTTTTTAAACATTAGGTAAACTCTATTTTTTTTTTTAAGACTTTGTTTTTCTCACCAAAGCCCCCTGGTACGTAGTTGTATATTTTTAGTTGCAGGTCTTTCTAGTTGTGGCATGTGGGATGCTGCCTCAGCATGGCCTGAGGAGAGGTGCCATGTCCATGCCCAGGATCGGAACTGGCAAAACCCTGGGCCACCGAATCGGAGCACGTGAACTTAACCTCTCGCCCATGGGGCCGGCCCCAAATCCTTGACTCTTTGATTCAAAAGACTGTATTCTCATCCCCTGGATTCTCCTGCTTTCTGGTTATTTAGTCTGAGTATAAATTACATTATTTAAAATATTAAAAATGTCAACTACAGAACAAAGTCGACACAATACACAACTATATTCTTTCTACTGACACATAGCATATACTTGATTCATGCATGCTGATGCCTTGTTCCTCACAGATGGTGTGTCAAAGTTTTCCCCCAGCCCACCCCCAGGAATGGTTGTCTCTGTGTGTCAGGAAACTTAGGTCAAGAGACCATATAGAACGCTCATTAAGAACCTTTTTTTTTCAGCGATATAAGAGTAGACAGGTCGTTCTCAAATGGGGCAATTATATGCCCCAGGGAATGTTAGACAATGTCTGAAGACATTTTTTGGTTGTTACAGTTTGGTATACGGTGGCTACTTTCCTCTGGTGGACACAGGTCAGGGATGCTGCTAAACTCCTAGATTTATGGTGACAATCTCCCCACAACAAAAAATTATCAGGTCTAACATATCAATAGTGTCAAGGTTGAGAAACGCTGCTGGATTCCAATATCAGGTCTGCCTCTCCTAAACTAGGTCACTGGCCTGTTTCAAAACTTCTCTGAGCCTTGGTTCTAAAATCTTTAAAGAAGGGTATGCTGATGTCTTCCATGATCATAAGGTAGATGGGAGAACTGAATGGGATAATGTGTGCCACACACTTAATACAATGCCAGGAGAAAGTTTGCGGTAAGTAAATTATTGCTATTGAGTGGGCTACTAATCTCTGACATTGTTGGTATATGGTCTTTATTCAAAGCATTGTAATATCTCAATATAATTGAGAGTAAGTTAAATATTTTTGAAATCAGTTTTAAATAGCTGCATCTATAATTTCCTTATTAGTGCAAATAACCAACAATTGGTTAAATAATGATTTCTAATTGTTTTTCAGAATATTAAATTAATATCTTTTGATTTTTGAAAATATAGAAAATATGTAGAAGCTCCATTTGCTATATGATCCAGTGACACAATTATAATGTTTATATTACAATGTTTTATGCATCAATATACATGCAGCAATAAATTATATATCTCTATTAATTCAGCTCTCCATCTGAACTCTCCATCCTGTTAGTTAATATAAAAGTGAATTTGATATGACCTGCAAAATTGCATGTGCCTCCTATCCTATCCCTGAAAGATGTGGATATCTTTTAAAGGGGAAATAAATTAAAGACAAGTTGAAAATATCTGTTGTTTCCATATATGTGGGTGTGTATGTTTGCACATATATACCTAAATAGGAGTGAAAATAATAATGACAATAGTAAAAATAATTCAGCAGATATACTATTTTTATGTGTTCAAGTTTTTAAATATTTTAGAGGTCTAATTCTTAACTCTACATACCCTATAGACTTTAAGTTGTCTTTTCTCCCTTCATATCATCAATTCCACAGATGTGTATTGATTGCCTAAAAAAAATGGATTAAGCCTCTGATGGCACAGTAGCACAGAGCTTAGAAATGTATAGTCCCTGCTCTCAAAGAGTGTCCAATCTAGTGTGTCTTCTGACAGATGAGACATCTAGTACATAAACTGACAAAAATAACCATTAGGAGATGTGACAACTGATGTACAAATTCTACCAAAGCTCTAAGAAGTAATTGATTCTGCATGTGAGGATAGGAAATGTTTTTCCAGAAGGCTTGAAAGTTGAGGAGTGAAGCCTATTAGTATTTGTTAATTAGTTTAATCTGAGTAACTGATTTGCTAGAAAAGACTAATCTTATTGTTTTCTAAAATATAAATACGACTTCCAGAGAAACATGTTTTGATTTGTTAATTAAAGATATACATATTATCAATAACAGATGCCACATCAAGACAACAAAAAAAGTGAATTTGTCAAATATATAGACTCTCCTAATATTAAAAAAACAAACAAACAAACACAGGAACGAGAATCCAAGACTACACAAAGTGAACTCCTTCTTGCTTTAGACTTACTATGCAATAATTGAAATTGGTGGCAGCAAAAAAGATAATGTTGAATATATGCTATTCAGACAGTTAGGAATGCAGTTAGAGGGAAGCAGAATCTCAGAAGGCATTTTATAGCAGTGTGTAACCTCAGAAACTCAGTAGAAGTGAGTGCCTGAGGTCATTGCCAGGCTCCTATGGCAGATCTGAGTCTATGGACTAGACTCATATATATTGTTACAAAGAAAAGAAAGTGAAAGAAAAAAATTAAAAAGTCAGAAAACACTCTATTGCTACAGCATTCTTTTTATGTAACCACATTTTTCTCCTAATTTGTAGTAGGTCCTGGCCCTTAAAGGTTCTAAACTATGCTTTTTCCCTCTGCATCACTTTCCAGTGAAATCATCTAATTTAATTTCCTCTCCAGGTATTCTGACAAGGCTGGCGTCTATTATGAAAGACATAAAGTAGAAATATTTGTTATGTGACTTGTTCTCTTTTCCTGTTAAACCTTCTCTAATGGGCTAACTGAAACTAATGCCTGTGCAAGCATCCCCTGGGCACAATTGCACCTTTTCTTTCTTCAAACTGACTATTCTCTTGTTAGCTCCATGCATTTCTTCGTCTGGGTTCTCTTTTCATTTTCTTGGAACTTACTCATTTTTATGGTACATTTTTGCCTCCTCTCTCTTTATTATTTTTTTATTTCCATCTTGGCTTGCCCTTCATGTCTATTGTTCCCTCCACTTTTTAAAAAAATAACTTTTTTTTTCTGTTTAACTTATGTCCTTATTCATTCTCGCGTCTCTTTTTCCCGTCTAGTCCATTTTTGTCTTTTTTTTCTTTTTCTATAGTTCCCCTTCTGCTATGCTGCCTCCTTGTCCTCTTTTCTCATTCTGAAATTTATTGTGCATTGCTTTACCCACATTGTTCTTTTATCTTCTTGCTTCTTATCTTCTTATTGCTCATTGCTATCAACAAGGAAGAAGACAGAATGAACTGGAAAGATTTTCTTGCCTCATATTTATTTTCTTAAGCTATCCTATCATCCTGGCCACTATTACTCACTATTTTGAACAGAACAGTCTTGAGCTGGTAAGGTTTCTTGGACTCAGATGAGGTAAATGATAGTTTAATCCAGCAATCATAAAAGATAAATACAGTAGATTGCTGTGGTTAATAGAACATGACATTCTTTCATAAGGATAGATAAGTGATAAAATTAATCATGTTAACCCTCACAAATTGATCAGAATTGAGTCTATTAAAATTCATGCTATTGTCTGTTGTAATTAGGACTTTTCTATGGAGGTCTGGAATTATGATTACTATTTTTATTTAAAAAAAATTCTTGATTATGTTAAAACTTGATTTCATCCTATGCCATTGTGATGTCAGATTTACAAGTATATATGAAAGAATACATATTAAAGAGAAAACTAAATACCTTTATATAGATTTTTGATGCAGTGACAAGTGAGTGAGAATGTGTGGGAAAGAACATGGGATACAGAAGATAAAGATGTGTTTGATAGACATAATCAAGCTATTCATGAATTGCTTGACTATATTTTCAAATCGAAGTTTATAAAAATTGTATGATATTCAAAAAGATTAAATGGAAGCGTATAATATGTAAACCATTGTATCTTGTAAAATCTAATGCATGAAGCAAATGTTTATTAGTAGCAAGAGAAGAAAAATAAAAACATTTGAAAATGTTTGCTTAAGATCCAATTAGACATTATGTCCTCCAGAATTAGAGACCTAACATTATCCTGTGTGTTTTTACAATAGAATGATTAAGGAGATTATTCTACGGCTATATATGCTTTAGAAATTTATATATTCACTTTATTTGTATAATGAAAATAATATCCATCTGGTAAAGAGAATGTCACAGAAATCAAACAGCTTAAAGGACTTTAGCCAGATTGGTGAAAGAGTCTAGATTATTGTTGTTCATGAATACTAGAAAACATTATGCAAATATGCCACAAATTTTAAAAGCAATTAATGTTCTATCTTTCAAAGTTACATTTTATGTTTTTTAACAGGAGTCCAAGTAATTTATTATGTTGACAAATAGTTTCTTGTAATATGATTGTTTTGAAAGTTGATTTCAAATTACTGTTACATTTTGGCAGCTTTTAAACCATTCATGGGCTGCTCAAAATAATGCAAAAGTATTTTTTTACTCACTTTCATATTGCTTTATTGGCTATAATTTAAATTATTTTCCAAGACAATACAACTCATTATTATTTATCCATGGGGAAAATGTGCATTAGGCCCTGAATAGTGCTTTGAGCTCCACAGAGCAAATGAAAAATTAGACTGTGTAATAATATTCTCATAATAGTTGAATCTCGGCCTTTTCCTCAGGTGTACAAGAAATACCATACATCCTTTTTCTCATAAATTAGGTACATTTTGATTGTGAAATCTCACCTCATTTCTTTTGAGAGAAACTTTGAGTTGTTCGTTGCCCAAAGCACTGCAAAGGCCTGGAATCTACATATTGCCAAGATACCACATAGGATATTTAATCATTTCATCAGTCTACACTGGCTTATTGCCTAAATAACCATTATTCTAATCTACAGAGCATGTTCAATTCTCTGACTCTGTTCCTTCTATACCATCTGAGGGATGCTTGATTCTTTATTGAAGCTTGGAATCCTACTTTATGGGATTGACTTCTCAGTCACACCACACAAAACCAGTGGCTACCTCGTTTCTGTATCATAACTGAACAATGTTGACATTACACAGTTTGCAGGCCTTATAGGTTTATAGTCCTCCACCTAATCCCCATGGTTGGGTGTTGTTATTTTTGTTTGTTTGTTTGCTCTGTTTAGTTCCAGTTAAGAGGAGTGACTATCTCATATTTATTTTCCTCAGAGAAGTTCACAATTTAATCATTTATTCCAGGACATCTAGCACAATGTCTAAGAGGTTTACTTTTAATCTTTTGCACAAACCTCTTCTGGAGGAAGAGAGGACAGGGTGCCCTGGGGAAGATCACAAAGTTGTCACAAACTAGATCCCCTCATATATATTTTCATTTTGGAAGCAGAAATCGTAGCATGTTTTACTGAATATTAACATAAGCATGGCAAAGAGACCTCTCTACTCTAATCACCCCCCACAAAATAACTTTGTAAGTTATAACTTCTGACGTAATCTTTGTGAGAACATCTGGGAGAAGAAAGACAGATGAGTTAGAGTCTTCTGGGACTTGTTTGATTTAGGTTTTCCATAATTTTATGAAATAATTATTTTAAAGGTAATCTTGTGTCTATCTAGAGACAATTAAAAGTTAAATAGATGCTCTTGCCTATCTTCATGATAGTAGCATAAACATTATGGAGAAATGATTTCTAAATATTCACAAAGTTTGGATATTATTTTTAAATTTGAAGCTCTAGGAGACTTGCAGGCTTTGATATCTGCAAACTAAGTGGCTATATTTAAGGATGACATTAATACATTATTTCCAGGAAACATGTGTTGTCAGATCAGATATTTTCAATCATTCGTCAATCAGGTTGATAAAAGACAAATAAATAACCTGCAAATTCAACTAATAGTTTATGTGGTCTATCTGAGCTCATCAAAATCCTTTGCTTTTTAGGGACAAAATTTCATTCATTAAATAAATGTGTACTTTAAACAGGTTCCTAGCAAGATACAGTGAGGGGCATAAAATGGCATAAACACCTGCTGTTCTAGGTTTATGATATAGAAGAAGAAATAACACACACTAAATTTACAATGTCAGAAAATAGGTGATGGGCCATAGCAGGGCAAAGAATGGATTTGTAGAGTTAAGAGTAGATGATAACTTCTACTTTTCAGGACCTTTTGTGGTTGTTTGTAACAAAACTGAACTTTCAATTTGGTTTTGAAGTGCGTAAATTTCTAAAGACAGTAATGGAAAGAAGGGGCGATCCAAGTAAAGAAAGAAAATAACAAAAACTATGGTCGTGAAGAAATAAACAGTTGGGTCTAGTTATTGTATACAGCGTGGGGAACATCATAGAGGAAGGGAAGCTTTGGAATATGAAGAGGAAGAATACAGGCATAACTCATTTTATTGCACTTTGCTTTACTGCACATTGTGCATATTGCAATTTTTACATATTTAAGGTTGATAGCTCCCTGCATCAAGCAGGTCTATTGGCGCCATTTTTCCGATAACATTTGTTCACTTCATATCTCTCTGTCACATTTTGATAATTCTCACGAAATTTCAAACTTTTTCATTGTTATATTTGTTAGGGTAAGCTATGATCAATGGTCTTTGATGTTACTATTGTAATGGTTTAGGGGCACTACGAACTTCTTTCATATAAGATGGTAGACTTAATAAATGTTGTATCTGTTCTGCCTGCTCCACCAATTGGCCATTCCCCCATGTCTCTCCCTCTTCTCAGGCCTCCATACTCCCTGAGACAACAGTATTGAAATTAGGCTACTTAATAACCCCATATCGGCCTCTAAGGGTAGACGTGAAAGGAAGAGTCACATGTCTCTCACTTTAAACCAAAAGTTAGAAATAAATAAGCTTAATGAGGAAGGCATGTTGAACACCAATACAGGCAGAAATCTAGACCTCTGGTGCCAAACAGTTAGCCAAGTGGTGAATGCAGAAGAAAAGTTCTTGAAGGAAATCCAAAGTGCTACTCTAGTGCACACGAGTGATAAGACAGTGAAATAGTCTCATTGCTGATAACAGAGCAAATTCGAGTGGTCTAGACAGAAGATCAAACTAACCACAACGTTTATTTAAGCCAAAGCCTAATCCAAAGCAATGTTCTAACTCTCTTCAGTTCTATGAAGGCTGAGAGAGGTGAGGAAACTGCATGAAAATGTTTGAAGCTAGCAGAGATTGGTTCCCGTGGGTTAAGGAAAGAAGCCATCTCTATAACATATAAGTACAAGGTGAAGCAGTAAGTGCTGACATAGAAGCTGCAGCAAGTTATCCAGAAAATCTAGCTAAGACAATTAATGAAGGTGGCTATGCTAAACAACAGATTTTTAATGTAGACAAAACAGCCCTATATTGGAAAACAATGCCATCTCGGTCTTTCATAGTTAGAGTGAGAAGTCAAGGTCTGTCTTCAAAGCTTCAAAGGATAGCTGATACTCTTGTTAGGGGCTAATACATCAGGTGACATTAAGTTAAAGCCAATGCTCCATTCCAAAAACCCTGGGGCCCTTAAGAATTATGCTAAATATACTCTACCTGTGTTCTATAAATAGAACAACAAAGCCTGGACAAAAACACATCTGTTTAGAACATGGTTTAATGAATATTTTAAGCCCACTGTTGAGATCTACTGTTTAGAAAAAGATTTCTTTCAAAATATGACTGCTCATTGACAATTCTCTCAGTCACCCAAGAGCTCTGATGGAGATGTACAATGAGATTAATGTTATTTTCATGCCTGCTAACACAACATCCACTGTGCAGCTTGTGCATCAAGGGGTAATTTTGACTTTCAAATCTTGTTATTTAAGAAATACATTTTGGGGGTCGGCCCTGTGTCCAGGTGATTAAGTTCACACACTCTGCTTCAGAGACCCAGGGTTTCACCTGTTCGGATCCTGGGCACAGACATGGCACCACTCATCAGTCCATGCTGAGGCAGTGTCCTACATGCCACAACCAGAAGGACCCACAACTAGAAGGACTCACAACTAAAATATACAACTATGTACTGTGGGGGGGGGGGGGGTTAGGGAAAAAATAGAAAACTAAAATCTTAAAAAAAAAGAAGAAATACATTTTGTAAGGCTATAGCTGTCATAGATGGTGATTCCTTTGATGGATCTGAGCAAAGTGAATTGAAAAACTTCCGAAAAAGATTCACCATTGTAGTTTCCATTAGAAACATTCGTGATTCATGGGAAGAGATTGAAATATCAATATTAACACAAGTTTGCAAGAAGTTGATTCCACCCCTCATGAATGGCTTGAAGAGTTCAAGACTTCAGTGGTAGAAGTAACTGCAGATGTGGTGGAGATAGCAAGAGAACTAGAATTATATGTGACTGAATTGCTGCAATCTCATGATAAAAATTTAATGGATGAAGAGAGTTGCTTCTTATGGATGAGCAAAGAAAGTGGTTTCTTGAGATGGAATATTCTTCCTGTGAAGATGCTGAGAAGATTGCTGAAATGACAACAAACAATTTATAATATTACATAAACTTAGTTAATAAAACAGTGGCAGAGTTTGAGAGGATTGCCTCCAATTTTTACAGAAGTTTTACTATGGGTAAAGTGCTATCAAGCAGGCTTGCATGCTACAGAGATATCATTCATGAAAGGAAAAGTCAATTGATGTTGCACACTTCACTGTTGTCTTATTTTAAGAAATTGCCACAGCCACCCCAACCTTCAGCAACCATCACCCTGATCAGGCAGCAGCCTTCAACACTGAGGCAAGACCCTACACCAGCAAAAAGATTACATCTCACTGAAGGCTTATATGGTGGTCAGTGTTTTTAAGCAGTACAGTATTTTTTAATTAAGGTATGTACTTTCATTTAGATAGAATGCTATTGCTCACTTAATAGACTACAGTATAGTGTAAACATAACTTTTATGTGCATCGAGAAGTCAAAAAACTTCTATGACTTGCTTGTTGTGATAATGGCTTTATCTCTGTGGTCTGGAACCAAAACGGCAATATCTCAGAGGTATGCCTGTGTTGTGATTACCCCTTAAATAATGAATAAATATTTTTTCTTTGAAATCTTAAATATTTTTTGTTGTTTTTCCTTTTGTACTTTGGTGAGTGTGTAGGTGTATGGGGTCTGATTTGAGGGGAGAAGGAAATAGCATGAGGAAAGAATTAAGAGCTACCTACCTCCCCACCTTCTCAACTGACTATATTCAGGTGGATGCTAATGGTACAAATGAAGAAGACACTCCAATCATCACACGAAGAGATCTCCATCAGAGTCTTTTTGTGTGTGTGTGTGGAAGATTAGCCCTGAGGTAACATCTGCCTCCAAACCTCCTCTTTTTGCTAAGAAAGACTGACCCTGAGCTAACATCCGTGCCCATCTTTCTCTACTTTATATGTGGGACACCTGCCACAGCATGGCTTGGCAAGAGGTGTGTAGGTCCACACCCAGGATCCCAACAAGTGGCCCGCCGAAGCAGAATGTGCAAACTTAACCGCTGTGGCACTGGGCTGTCCCCAGTCAGAGTCTATTTTTAAATCTCTAACAGTTCCAAAATCCCAAATAAATTAAAGCTTGTTTTAAGGAGGATATTTAAGAGACAAAAGAGTTTGTATAGACTGAGGAGATAAATTAGGATGCACCTGCAGGAGTACAAGTAAAAGATAAGATAGCATTGAAATAGCACTGCAACCAAGAATGTTAAGAATAAGAGGGATGTTGGACTTGACAAGTATGTGGAAAAATAAAAGAACAAACAGACCAAATAATAAATAGCTGTCTTTGGTGGCTTATTTAATATGGAGATAAGTGAGAAAGCGGTATGACAGTTGACTCAGAATTTATGAATTAATAGTACATTAAAGGTGATAGAAGGGATGACTAGTAATTACAAATGCTACCATATGTTAAATATTCATAATACTTTGGTTTACCAGGTAAATATAAGCTAATTGTGATTTTTAGACACAAATAATAAATATTCCCCACTTTCTTTCCTAAAACAAAACTTTAGTTTCTATCAAGGTGCATGAGAATCTTGAACAATCTTCTCTGCGTTTCTTTTTGAACCCCTCTGCTGAGTTGTATTTTGGTTGTTCTGACCTTATTTATTGTACTGTGAAGGCTGCCATCCTGGAAGTGTGGCTTGGAACAAGCTGTAAACTCTCCACTTTGGAGATTCTCACATTTGCACATCTCTAGTTCCCCAAGAGACCACTATATTGGGATGCAGCCTGATGATGCATCCTAAAGAACTGCTTGGTTTCTTACCATTCTCTAAGGAGGTTCTTTTCCTCGTGTTCTCAGAAACTGCTATATTTCTCTGCATTTAAGGCATGGAGGCATAAAGCATTTCCAAAGCACATATAGGCAAAATTCTGGCAAAAACATAAAATTTCAGCACTTTTTTCCAACAGGTTTTGAAAGTAATTTTAAATTTATTTTTGTTGTAAAAACACATTTTGTTGACATAAATATACAGTGGAATCCTATAGTAAAGCATAAGTTTTATATAAGCATTAATATTATACTAGCACTGAAAAATAATTTAAGCTTATGTAGTCAGAAATAATACATGTATTTGTATACTGGTAAAGACTAGGCTACAAAACCCTGTATAAGCTAATACTGTAATATATTTGAGTAATGATGGTAACTAAAAAGGAAGATGTAATATACAATAAATTTGAATGAATTTCTATACAGCACATGCAGACAAGGTAAATATGAGTAAACATTCATACAAAGAAAGCAGCAAAATGTAATAAATTTTAATGAATTCTTATATAGTTAGCCTGAATACATGTAGAAAAACAAATATTTCAGGAAAAAGAGTTCCCAGTGCATAAAAAAATGACGTATTTGAAAGAATTCTAATGGCATGCCCAGGCTTTCAGTAAAAGTAAACATTACTAAATACTGATTTACTATAAGAATTAGGAAGAATTTAAATGATTTTTTATTAGCAACGGCTGTTAAGGAATGTTATAGCTTTATGAGAGTCTAGCAATAAGATCTTTTAAAAACTACCTCAAAAATTTCAGTCTTCAATACTAAAATCTAAGAAATCATGTCAGCAAAGCTAAGTCACCATATCATTAAGGCCTTAAACCACAGTTGTACAGAAGCCACTTTAGTCAAAGAATTTTATAGCAGAAAGGGATTCTGGCCCACCCTTGAAAGGGTCTCATAGAAGTGTCTCATAGAAGGGTCTCTGCAGACCTTTACCAGAACATCCACTCTCCCTCAAACTCCTTCATTCAGCATCCAGGACTTAGGCATCGCAGGTGGGGAGTATGCATGCTTAGACAGACTCAGCATAGTTATTCATATCTGTAATAAATAGCCATTTTATGGAGCATACTTCTGTCTCTTTTCTCCTGAGTGGGAAGAGATTTCATTTTTCATGACTGTAAATTATATACTTACACAGACTTTCATGATTTCTTTTTTTGACACTCAGATTTTGAAACTCTTCTAATGTCTAGATTAAATATTAGTGGCCCCAAACCACTTGGAGGAGATTATACCTTCTTGTCCTCTTCATGTGTAATAGCAAACTCACTATTTCTTTAGGTTTTCAACTTTTTTTTTTGTTAGTGCTGTTGAGTTGATTCCAGCTCCTTGAGACCCTGTGTACAGTAGAGTGGGACCCTGCCCAAACTTTTTGCACCATCCTCTCACCTTCCAGTACTGTATCAGACAGTGCTTCATTGCTATTCATAGGGTCATTATGGCCAATTTTTTCAGAAGTGGGTGGCCAGGTCCTTCTTCCTAGTATGTCCAGTCTGGAAGCTCCACCAAAACCTGTCCACCATGGGTGACCTTGCTGGTATGTGAAATACTGGTGACATAACTTTCAGAATCACAGCAATGTGCAACCACCACAGTATGACAACCGACAGATGGGTGGTGTGGTTCCCTGACTAGGAAGCAAACCCAGGCCATGGCAGCAAGAGCACCAAATCTTTCCCACTAGATCACCAGGGCTAGCTAACTCCATATTACTCATATTTTAATGGAATAAAGCTTTTAGAACTGCACATAGGACTGCAGCTGCTGTGTTATTCCTGTTCTTGGAGACACAGAGAGTGGTGCTAAGGAGCCACTAACCCATGGAATCTACAAGAGATTAGAGGGATATTCACTCCATCAATTTGGAAAAGTTCATTCCATCAATTTAGATGACCTCTTTGTCCCATTCCTCTTCATTTTTGAATAATACTTGCCTGAGATAGAAGTTCTTTGAGCAGCAGTCACTTCGTCACTAACATTATCTTTCAACTGACATAAACATGTATTTGTTGCTTTCCCTTTTCACACTTCTGTGTTTGCTGTACAATAAACATCTTTTATTGGTTTCTGCATCTCCATTGCTCGGATTGCCATGATTAGAAGACATCCTAAAACTGCTCTATATCTATAGCCTCCACCAAATAAACTGATTGCCCTCTTCATTCACTGTGAGTGTTAGTAATGACACTGAGTAAATACTTTCTAAATAAGTATAATAAGCTCCTCCACTTTAAAACTGCCCCACAGTGAACATTCTGCCTGACAGCCCTGCTTGTTGTAGACAGCCTGCCTGTCACTAGTAGTAACCTGTCACCTACAGGCATAGAGGCTTAGAGCTGCCAGGTTCTTGGATCTGGCAGAGCCCTAAACCAAGGGTATATCTATAAGAAGTAGCTGAGTAAATATTTATGCTGAGAATATTCTAACTGTCCTGCCCTCTAACATCAGTCGCAGAGACCAGAGTCATGTTTAATTATCCTTCTCGTGGCATGGCTCAAGCTTTGACTAAGAGCGTCGCAAAAGAGTGAAATGATCTTAGAATATTCATATTATAATTAATTTCAAAATGTGTTTTATACAATAAGCATATTAAACTATTTGCTACTTATTTCAAATGGTATCTGTTGATTAAATTTATTTCGCTAGCGATGCTAAATAACAGATTAATAATAGAATACACCTTATACTGTAAACAGGTAATACAACCTTACATATGATTCTTCTTAACTGACACTTGGGCAGAACTGAGTAAATTATTACTGCTGATTTATAGGTGGTAAGGCAGAGTAAGCAGAGACTGACAAGTGATTCTGACAGAATGAGTTCTTTTCTTTATAGAATAATATTCAACAAGTTTTTCATAAGAATCTGCTATATGCAGCACACTGAGTTAAATACTGTAGAGATATAGAGAAACAATGACACTCATATTGTAGTCACTATAATTAAACTAGGGTTATACAGATTAAACATCTGTGAGTAGATAAGAAAGGATGAGATAAATAAGTTGGTCAGAGAACCTTCTTAGGAAAGTAAGTTTTTAATTAGTTTCTGTTGTAAAGGATGGAAGGAAATTGTCAGAGATGTGGAATAAGGTATTTTGTTTGGAGCAATAGTATGAAGAAGGGCATTCCAAGACACAGTAACTTGTCAAAGACTGATTTATATAGAAGCATATTTTCCAGTAGGTATGCTTTGAAAAAGTATTCACCAAAGATGATACCTTTTCTTAAATTTACCTATCTCTTATCGTGCAGCAGAATCTATGTTAATATGTCTTGCTCTATTCATACCAAACTACATTAATATTTTATTGATTGCTTCAAAAGAAATCAAAGTGGTATATCTTTACAGGGAATAAGACTGAATTTTAAACATTAACCTAATGGTAGCTAAGAGAAACAAGGAATCATGTGAGTATATTTACATGTGAAGAAATTCAGTTGACTACGGGATGCTTGTAAGAGAAACTTATATCCTATATTTTGGGTGGGTAAAAGATAATCATCAAGCGCCTTAGATCTGTTATCTGCAGTATCTAGAGAAATAAATTTAATCAATAAATATTTGTAATAAACAGAAAATAGTTAAATATTTTCATCATACAATCTTTTTTGCAAATAATGATGATATGAATATTCTAAGATATAAGTGGGTAAAGATTATACTCCAAAAATTCAAAAAGGAAAAAATGGCTAATGAATATATAAGACATTTTCAATCTCAATAGTAATCAAAGAAATCCAAATTAAATTAAAATGAGAATTTTCAGTTATTGAAAAGCTGAATATTTTATAAATGATAATATTCAGGAGTGAGAGAGTAGTGAAAGGAGCACTTTTATGAAGATGAGACTAATAGAAAACTCATTTAACAGAGGCTAACAGACAGGGATTTATGTTTCATGCAACAAAACGACTGAGGTCACACTGGTGAGGACTCATATAACAGCTTGAAGATGCCACTCACTAGGAATTCCAGCTTTTCATCTCCTTTTTCTCCACTACATATATATTTTTGTTCATGGCTTAAAGATCACAAGATGGATGCAACAGATGTTTACTGCCTCATTTTTTTATCTTAAATACTATATTTATTAATTTTACAGTGTTTAATTTATAAAATACAATTCTCCTTGATGTCTTCTAAATCTTGCTGTTTTAACTCAAAATTATGTTAACTTTTACTTCAGATATGTCTAGTTGTTGAGCATAGTTATAATTCATTCAATTTATTGTATGTTTCACTGTAGACCTCATTTAGATATCCATCTTATCTCTCTTTTATCTAATTTTTATTCCTTTGTATATCTGTACTTTCTTCTCAATAATATGTTTAGGTTTTTCTTCCAGATTATTAATTTTCTCTTTAGCTCGGTCTAAATATGCTATTGAATACATCACATGAGACTTTAATTTCAATTATTTTATTTTTATTTCTAGGTATTTTGTTTTTGAAAATTACTTGAAGTTTACTCACATTTTCAATTCTTCATTATAATCTTCAACATATTAAACATATTTAATTTATATGCTGGGACTGATAATTGTAAATCTGAACTTTTACATTCCTGATTCTGTTCTTTGTCATTAATGATTTGAGTATCTTTCTTTACATGCTTTGTGATTTTTGATGATGAAATTCTGATTTATCTTGAAATTTTGTCTGGTAGATTTGTTGAGTCTTAGAATGGAGGTAGCATCCTTACACACGGTTTACATGTGTTTTTATCAGTTGCCTAGTTAGACCACTCCTGGGCTTCAATAAAATAAATTCTGATCTTGATAATTTTGGAGTATAGTAGCAGTGTTTATTTTTACTGCAAACCCACATCAGGACTAGATTGTGGAAATAAATTCTCAAGCGAGATGATTTGATTTACTTTCACTCATTTCCACCTTTTGAGAATAGTAATTTTCCTTCCAATCCTCTAGGAGTGCTTAGTTGGTAGGACATTTTATTCCTCCTTCTCTTTTGCAGGAGGGTTGGTCTTGTGGAAGAATAGCTTACAGAGGATTTGTAGTAGCTATACACTTAATTAGCATTTCTTGGGTTTGTTTCCCAGGCCCTGAGTCTTCTGAGAATGACCTTGCACTTAGTTGGCTTGTGGTTAAGGCTTCTTTATATTCTTTTCAGTTCAACAATTTATTTAAGGCTTTCTTTTCTGTTACTTATCCAAGATTTTATCAACTTTAGCAGGAGTGTCAATTCAGGTATTTAGTCTGAAATACAACAGGAAGTGGAGGTGTGTCTTACTGGAATGTAGAAATAATTAATATTGCCTTGAAACTTGGTGGAATATAGTAACTCTAGCCTGTTAATTAAAGCTTAAAATTTAGAGCATATTTTGATAATATTTTCTAACCATATTTTATTTAATAAATATGACATATCTTTATTATTTTGATTTTGTATATTAACTATTTTAAACCTAAAATTCTTCTTAAGGAATATTACATTGCTTGCCTAAAGTAATATACAGCTGTAATTTTCAAATGGATAGACACTAAATATATATAATATTGATATTGACTTACCTGAACTATTCCAATCAATAGCAATCATAATCACTTCATTATGAATGTTTATTTTTAGATTAATTGGAAGATAGGATTTATAGAAATGTTTGTGAAGCCCAAACTGAAATTGGTAAGATTTGTTTTACCTTCCTCAGATAAGTTTCTAGTTTCTATTTCAAATCGAGTAAATTAAAATTTGGGGAAATTAATTGGCCCAATCAAATTAATCAAGACATTTAATAATAAAATATTTCAAACTAAAAAGAAAATTCAATATATGTGTTAAAGTCTCAAAACAATCTCAACCAGTTTTATAATGCTAGCAAACATGAGGAAAACCAAATATCAATATAGTTTTGATATTCAATTCAGATGTATGCAGTTAATTAGCAATTTGTTATGCAGCATGCATATAAATATCACAAAGAATCAAAGAAGGGTACATTTTTGTTAGTAATATTTCACTAGAACTTGGAGTGGAGTTCCGTTTTTCTCTTTAATCTATTCAGAATTTATTTAGGGAGCAGTAATGAAAGAGAATATGTAAAGGACTTATCCAGCTTGACTTTGTATCTCAACGTTGTTCAGAGGAGAGACAGGGTATGAATAAGTGTTCACTGAGCATGCTAACACTGTTTGTTTACTGCCTCTTGCTTATGGTGTCTTTCTTTTATTAGAGCTGTTCTCTGGAATTCCAGAAAGACATCATAAGTAAGATGCAGTAAACAAGCAGCATTAGAATGTTGAGTGAACACATTTCCTATTTTTTTCTGTTTTCAAGAGGAAGAACACCACCAAAATTAATACTCCTGGTACCTCTCCATCCACCTCACCCATACTTCCTCTTTCCTACTAGAATTCTGCATAAATCTGTTATGCTGTGGATTTTATAAGCACAGATTCTGTTCTTGTGGAGTAAAACTTGTAGTTGTCTCGCAACATCTGTGATTGTGTTCAAAGTCTAATTCTTCTGTTCAATATACAAGAATCCTGAATACCTAGCCATGTCTTCCAATGTATACTTCATTGATAATAACATTCATTTTTTATCTGCTACCCTTAACTTCTGTTTATCTCTTGCTTGGTTCTGAATTTGGATAAGAAATATGATCAATATTTATTTGTTCCCTCTAACCCCAAAATAATAACATACAGAATTTTAGGACTTAATAAGACTTCAGAAATATCTTATACTGAACCTCTTATTGAAACAATATCAATTTAATTGGAAGAGAAACGGATAAGATATTATAATTCTCTAGCATCTAATTTATATATGAGTTATCTGAAAATAGAGAACTGTATAAATGACTTTTCCATGTTATTTCTAGCTTATTTTTAATGCTTTTTTTTCTTTTTTGAGGAAGATTAGCCCTGAGCTAACTGCTGCCAAACCCCCTCTTTTTGCTGAGGAAGACTGGCCCTGAACTAACATCCATGCCCATCTTCCTCTACTTTATATGTGGGATGCCTACCACATCATGGCTTGCCAAGCGGTGCCATGTCTGCCCTCAGGATTGAACCAGCAAACCCTGGGCTGCTGAAGTGGAATGTGCACACTTAACAGCTCTGCTACCAGGCCGGGCCCTCCAGCTTATTTTTATATTTTTGTATCATTCTATTTTTACATAAACTATAGGGGATAGGATCAGATATAGGGAAAAGTCTCATTTTTGTGGAAAATGTGAAAAAGCTTAAAAGACTATTTATGAAACTTTTCCACCACTATTCATAAAAAGAAAGTAACCCAGTAGAAAATAAGTATCATAAGTGAAGGAAATTATAGCTGACCTGAGATAGGACATCTAACACTAACTTGATTTTACTTTATCTCATTATCTGATATCATTGAGTGATTACTGTTTCTAGCAAGACAAACTTTGCAGAAATCTAAATAAATTATTTTTCCATATATTCTTTGTTACACACCTTGTATATTCCTGGACATATTACTATTAAAAAATCTTCATTGAGAGTGATCAGGACCTGTTGTCCACCAATAGGAAAACTTCAAGAGAAATTTTTCACATCGCCAGGATTCATAACATATAAATAAGAGTGGCACCACTCAATATGACCTCTAATGATCCTCTAGCAAATTTTTTTCTTCTTGTTCTCATGACCTTATACTCTGCTGGTCTAGATATCTTAGTTCCAAAGGGAAGTATCCTTCCACCAGGAGACATAGCAGTGATTGTATTGAACTCGAAGTTAAACTCACCACCTGGTCTCTTTTGGGCTCTTCATACCTCTGAATCAATAGGCAAAGAAAGGCATTGCTTTCCTTGCTGGAGTGATTGAGCCTGACTACCACAGGGGAATGAGACTACTACTGACCAGTGGACGAGATCCCTTAGTGGTCTGCCTTAGCTCAGACGGCCATAATAAATACCATAGATTTGGTGCTTTAAACAGCAGTTACTCTGTTGTGGTTAATGGCAGTGGAAAACTACAACAAACTAATTTAGGCATGACTACTAATGGCCCAGAACCTTCAGGAATGAAGGTTTGAGTCACTCCACCAGGTGTTCACACCAGCTAAGTCACTCCACCATGTGTTTACACCAGCTAAGGTGTTTACTGAGGACAGAGGGAACACACAATGAGTAGTGGAAGAAGGAAGTTATAGATAACAGCTACAATCATGTGACTAGCTGCAGAAAGGAGGGCTATAGTTACTATGAGTATTTCATCTTTATTTTGCTATAAATGTGTCTTTGTGCATGTGTTCATGTCTGTATAGGAAATATCTTTGTTTTCTTCCCTTTATTATCACTTTATCATATAAAATAAGATGTGTTAACTTTAAATCACAGTATTTAAGTTATAGGACATCAAGGAAAAGCATGAACATCACCCAAGGACCTTGCACTCTCTTCTGGGGGAAGAACCAGTGCTTTTTCAGTTCCAAGTAGGTCAGTAGCATCATTTTAGGCAGAAATATGGCCATATTATTGTCTTCAATTGGATATTAAGTATGTTGTAAGGAGATATATATGTGTTGCAAATTAACAAAGGATGGACTGTAATGATTAAGATTATGTGTCAACTTATCTAAGCTATAGTGCTCAGTTGTTTGGCCAAATACCAGTCTAGATGTTGCTGTGAAGATATTTTTAGATGTGATTAACATTTAAATCAGTAGACTTTGAGTAAAGCAGATTACTCTCCATAGTGTGGGTGGGCCTCATCCAATCAGTTGAAGATCTTAAGAGAAAAGTCTGAGATTTCTGAACAAGAAGAAATTCTGTGCTTAGATTGTCTTGGGACTTGAGAATGCAGCATCAACTCTTACTGGAATTTCTAGCCCACCAATCAGTCTTGAAAATTTCAGACTCGCCAGCCCCCATAATTACTTGAGTCAATTCCTTAAAGTAAATCTCTCTCTATCTCTTTCTCCAGAGAAACAGAACCATGAGAATGTGTATATATTCTCTTGATTCTTGATTCTGTTTCTCTGGAGAACTCTGACTAATGCATAAAGCAACACTTAAATGGTATACTTTAGATGATACTTTATTTGATGATTGAATTTAATTGCTTAACCATATAGAATGGGCCATGTATTTTTGTAGGCTACCAGTGTCCATGAAAATCTAGATTCTTAGAAAGCATTGGAACACTCAATCTAAATTCTATAAAGTTTACCAAGAGAATAAAAACAGGAACATGGATTAAAATATGAAGTTTTCATGGATCACATGAGTTGCCAACATATTTGAAATAAAAGATTCAGGGAATCTTTTTGTTTTTTGTTTTTATTTTTTAGCTTCTGTCCCTAGGATAAGTCTCACCTTCTTAAAAGCATTAGGTTACCTTTGGTCAGCCAAGTAACTACACAAGCGCCTTCTTAAGCACTTTGAGTTTGTAGTAATAACAAAAGCCCTGAAGCATCTCACAAAGCATCCATGATTTTTAAAGCAAGAAATATCTTCTGTACAGTTTAGGAAATGGAAGCTTAAATTACAAAGAAGTGGTATTTTTAACTTCTTCATGAAAATGGAAAACAAAAACCAGAGTTACCTAGTTCAGAGAGAAATAGATTATGATTTATTGATTTATTCCTGTCCAATACGTATATTTTGAGGGGAAAAAAATATTAAAATAATTCTGTATTAGGCATCATCCACATGTATCAAATGGGGTGATTTATCTGGGGGGTGTTTTCTTGAAAATTCTGCATACTTAGTCTTTCATTTAGTTTAGAGTCTATATAAGAATCTACAATTCTCTGAAACAAACAAAAAAAACTAGTCATTTTTCCTTCTTACCTCCACATTTGAGAGTCTTCTATATTGGTTTTATATATAAATGTGTAGCATTCTCAACTGTATTTAGTGGGAAGATGAGAGAAAAGTATATCTACTCTACCTTGTCAGAAACAATAAATCCTATAACGCTATTGTAAATTTCTGTAATTTATTTTGCATGCAGTCTCTAAGGGTAAATGAAAACTATTTTGTCATTTGCAAAGATGAGAGACCATTTCACCCCTATCTCTTTTCTTACAGTCATTCCTCAATACGTAGTAAATCTACATCCTTACTCTAACATTTGGAAAATAGATAAATCTCTAGGGACTAAGCCTTCTGTCAAGTTTTTACAGTGTAGAAATATCTCCAAAGTCATGGTCCAAATAAACTTTACACATATAGACACATACCTCCAGAGTTAACTCAGGGTTCTTTCTCCTGAGAGAGACTGGAGGCTGTCACATGGTGTAGCCTTTGTCTCCTGAGGAGACAAGAGATATTAATGTTCTTTCTTCTACTTTGCTTTATAAATTATATGAGATTATATCCTAAATTTGTAGTCACTTACATGCATGTAATCTGTTATGCTTCCTCATTAATAAATTGTGTCTTCTCCCTCTTCCATATTGGCATGAAGGAGTCTTTTTATTGGCAGGACTGTCTTAGTTCTCCAACAATATTTTGATACAAATGGTAGTCTGAGATTTCCTGGATTGAATGGACCAGCTGAAGGTTTTTGTGGTCACTTGATATTCAGTGAGAAACCCCGAATTATAAACATAGCCCTTCCAGCTCCCTGCTCTTTTGGGAATATTCTCCAGATACCCAAATGGACAGCCCTCTCCAAACTCCAACTTTTATTATCAACTATATATGCTAATCCAGGCTCATCAGGATCACTATTAGTCTTAATGGGGGGAAAATATGGAAATATTGCCTTCAGGTCTTCCTGTTAAAAGGCTTATATCTCTCTGTCATATTAGGAACAGGTATATACGCATGTTCAAAAATGTGCAGAAGGAAGAACAAGAATTAAAAGTGTCTTCCCTCTCGGAAGGCTCGAATTCTGTTCCTTTCACTGATATCTCCATCCTTCTGGTATTCATGTCTCTTTCTCTCTCTCTGCCTGAGGCTGAACCCTAAGAATGGGAAAGCAAGGACCATTTAGATGGGCTATTCCTTCGAAGTGTTCCCCACAGGGAAGGATGAGGGTTTAACTGCTTTACCAGATCACGAATTACCAGCTTAGTTTGAGGATGTTGGATTATGCATTACATGTCCTAGCTCAGATTCCACCCGTAAGATTCCTTTCACACACCATCTAGCTAGAGAAGCAGAAATAATGAAATTTCTCAAGCAGAGGATAACTGAGAACCTGTGCAAAAGACAGTGTTCCTCTATAAATACAGCAGGATGGAAAGAAGTTTTGCTACTCACTTGGAAAAAGGTAAGCAAAAGTGTAGTTAGACTGACATATATTCCATGGGAAAGAAAAACAATGCCATATAATTCTATAGTTTTCTTGTCAAAATGCAAAGGAAACAAAATTTTTAAATTTGGATCACCAGTAAATCTGACGCAATTAAGAAGCTACCAGGGCTATCTGGAAAAATCGAAATCTTAAGAGTATATATACCATATCCCCAATTTAAGGCTTCCCTTCCATGGTCCTGGAAGTGCTACATGAGTCTGCAGAAACACTCCACAGAGCGCTTATACCTGTGTACACATACTACAAGCTTACACCTGTCTAAACACACTAAAATCTTATACCTGTCTACATACACACTGTCCACTGTGTTGAGTCCTGCTGCTAGAAGACGTTGTTCATTTGTTGATACAATCACTTTGGTGGCCAAAAAATAATCCACCCCACTAGAAGGTGCTGTGGCACAAAGTTTAATTATCCATATCAACCCTGAAAATGAAGGCAGGGCCAAAAGCATGAAGCCTTCCAAGAAGGATAGTGAGCAACTATACTTTAAGCCTGTCTGCAAAATATGAGCCAGGAGGAGTACACAACTGTACTCAGACATCAGGCAGGCTCCCCACTAATTTTCTTCAGTGGTTTGTTGAAACTTTCTCAAACTTTATAAGAATGGAACCAGGGACAGGTCAAAATTTCCCTCTGATCTTATCTACTTACTTGTCCATTCTTCTGCCTTCTATCGTAGGTCAAGTTAGTGGAAAAGTGAAAGGCTGTCAAGAAGAAAGATTATTGTTAATGGAAATAACTCCTACTCTTGTCAACCAATGAAGAGAAAGAAGAAAGAGAAAAATCAGTGTGTCACTATTGAAGGAAGCCAGGATTTTGGAAGAGGGATTGTAGAAAGAAGATGGGGATGTTTTAGGAACAAGGGAATCAGGAAATCCTGGACATACAGAACCACTCAGTAGAGAATAACTGGAAAATGGCTCAAAATTGGCAGTTTGGGAACATATTGAAGGCAGGAACTGCTGAACCATATGTTTGTAACCTTTCATCAGGTAAAACTTTTTGGAGAGGGCTTTCCTGATAGATCCTTGTTACATAATAGATACATTTCCTTGGAAATTTCTCTTTTTCTCTCTGATGACTGATCAATACAGATTGTTCTTCTTTCTGGTTAGCTTTCTGCTTGTTCCTTCTTCACCATCCTTCTTTTACAGATGGATAAGGCCTCTGAAAAAGGGACATGTGTTTTTAACTTCTTCTGATTTTCCTGTAAATCTATTGGGGAAAGACTTACAGTGCACACTAAAAGTTTATTTAGTTCTCAGAAACATAAGGCTTGATTTGGTTATGATGTGCCTTTGTTAAGAAAAGAGGATTAGGGGGCCAGCCCCATGGCATAGTGGTTGAGTCTGTGAGCTCTGCTTCAGTGGCCTGGGGTTCAAATCCCGGGTGCGGACCTTCACCCCATTCATCAAGCCGTGCTGTGGTGGTATCCTACATGCAAAGTAGAGAAAGATTGGCACAGATGTTAGCTGAGGGAAAATCTTCCTCACCAAAAAAAAAAAAAAAAAAAATGACTGGGGAGAGCAACAGTCTCACTCCAGTCTTGGATGCACTCTGAGCTGAAACATTGTTTTGGGCCCTAGGGAATGATAATAAGGGTTTAATCACAGATATTGAGCCTACAAAATAGCTTATCAGAAGGATAAGCTATGGCCATGTGTAAACAATATCCTGTGTCAAGAGCTCAATAAGAAGGAATCAAGCCAGTTAATAAAGAATTAGAAGTACAAGGGATGAAAGGTCGTGGAGGAGTAAATAAATTTGTAATTCATTTCAGTACTTCCTCTAATACACATAACTTTCCTCTTCGTCAATTCTCCTTTGAACAGCTTATAATATCTCCTGATTCTTTCACATCACACAGACAAAATACAATCTTTAACATTTTTTCATTTTCATGATTTTATCCTTTTCTGAAAATTATCCTTTAACAGTTTTTGAGGTCTTCCCCTAGGATGCCCAATGGATTCACCTACCAGAACCTGGTAAACTTTGTCATCAGGGAAGTGCACTTCCTGGATGGTGTAAAACCAGGTGTGTCTTTTCTTGATTTCTAGAGGTGAATCCAAAACAGCAACAGAATTTTACTGATTCTCTGTTTTTCAAATTTTAATTTTCCACCTCACTAATTTTGTTAAAATCCAATAAATTATTCTCCATTTAGAATTTGGTTATAGATTCTGCCACTTGATCATCGCTGCAAATTAATTGATGGTTTAGAGAGATCTATTGTCTGTTAGATGAGAGATGACAGAATCTTCTTGTTTTAGTTTTTCTGTTTGACTTCTTGTCTCTTTCAATCTCAAATCAATTAAGAATTTCATGCTCACTGAGAAGTGGGTGTCTGGACTCACCTACTCCCTTAAAAGACTAACTTATTGTTGAATTTTATATTTCTGTGTTTACACTTGAGTCATGGCTAAAATTTTACAGTTGAAGCAATGTTTTCTTTCTGTGTCTCGCTGTCACTTTTTGTATTTCAGAAAGATCTTTTTACATATTGTATGTAATATTCCCCTACCTCTGGTTGAGATTTACAGTTTAGAATATACGACATCTTAAATTAAAGAAGCTCTGATCGTATAGGCTTATTGAGATTAATATGTGCTTACATAAATTGAATACTATTAAGCCTCCCAGAAAATAACAAAATTCAACTTAAAACATTTTCAATGTGCTAGGAGTATTAATACACAAAAAATTCATAAACATTTTAAGACTCCAAATTCACATACATAAGTTAGATAAAATTTTGGCTATGGAGACTAGTTTAATAATTTTGGTTAATAAAAACATTTATGGCATCTCTGATTGTCAATGTTATATATATTGTACTACCAAACATTTGACTTATACTTGGATATGTTCTTCCTACTGATCAACAACTACTATATAATGTTTAAATTTAATGTTTAAAGTTATGAGAAAAAGTATATTTGTGTCTAACCAAATTAAGTTGTTATTCTAACGTACACCAGTCCAACAGTATTTGCATTTTCTAATATGTTAACTTAAAGACAATTTGCAAGTTTTAAGTAAGTTAAAATTGTGGACTAATATTAAATTGTGTTAATGGAGTCCATTAATATTGAGACAATGTCTAAGAGTGTTAGACTATTCAAACATTAACTGCTAAGAACAATTTCATATAATCTACCATTTATTTTTACCATAAAGGGAGGCTATGTTTTTGGGTTTGTAAATAAACATGTTCATTTTTGTCATTGAGAATTTATACTATAATGGATATATATGACTGTAGAAAATTCTGAGACGTGTATCCATGAGCTCTGCTAATCTGTTGCAAAATGCTAGTATGTGACACACAGTTCAAAATTATCCACCCTTTAGATTTCTTTGTACATAGAGCTTTTTTGGTTAAAGCTTATAATCAATCTACATGAATGAGAATATGCTAGGAGTAACATTGGCACAGAGAAATGATTTTGTGCAAAAAGTATGGAAGACGTGTTTTTGTGAAAGAGAATAGTTTTGTAGTAAAGTAAAAGTGCTGGTTGTTCCAGAATAAGAAAGAGGAAAGTGAAAGATGAAATCTGAGTGGGTGTAGAAAGTTGTAGAAGGCTTGAACAAAGAATTTTATTTGCCATGACCAAAGTTGACTAAAATTTGATGTGTTTGTTTGTAAGATTTTCCATAAACAGCTATGATTCCTTTGGTATCAAATATTATGTTTATGCGAAAATAGAACTTATTTTTCTACTTGTTAAATTGACACTTTTCTTAGAATATTGATTTGCTCTTAAAAGGAGGTTGTAAAATCTTTTCATTTTCTACATAATCTGTATAGATATCAAAGATTGTGGTATACCAGGAAAGTTTCTTATGCTTTAAGCTGATTTTATATTATGTCCCTGCTAATTTGAGAACAAAGTCTTCTCATTTTTTTTTTTTTTTTTTTGGTGAGAAAGATTCACCCTGAGCTAACATCCATTGTCAATCCTCCTCTTTATTTTGCTTGAGGAAGATTAGCCCTGACCTAACATCTGCGTCAATCTTCCTCTACTTTGTATGTGGGACTCCGCCACAACATGGCTGATGAGTGGAATAAGTCTGCACTGGGATCCAAACCTGTGAACCCAGGCTGCCAAAGTGCAGCATGTGGAACTTTAACCACTCAGCCACAGGGCCAGACCTCAAAGTCTTCTCATTCCTGAAAGAGCTAAGACTCTTTACAATCATGTTTACTTTAGAAATATTTTATCATTGTCACTTTGATTAGATAGATAACCAAGTATTGTTTCTAAGTGACCCATGATCCTACTTAGTCAAATGAAAAACCTTCTCAAGTCCCTAACTTTGTGTTTCTAAAATTGAACTGTAAATGAGAAGAAATTAAAGTTAAAAATCTCAGAACATCATTTATATCTAAAGTTCTCTTTGAGACTTCTCAGAGAGCATCTGAAAAAGAGATCACAAATATTTGTCCACTCACATGATTAGGAGAGATGTAATAGAAATAATAAGGCTTATTTGATATGTTGCTATTTATGAGTTTCATGGAATCGTTGTAAATTCTCAAGGGATACTTAGTCTTCCTTAGGTTAATTTGCAGTCATATAACGTTATTAATATAAAGCTAGTCTGGGAAATTTTTAGAGATTGTTTAATGCCCTCACTCTCTGTGATAGGTTTCTATTTAAGAGTCCTAGTGGTGCTTTGCATGATGATATTAGGCAATGACAGCGTAGTGTTGTTAATTGTAATTTAAGCTATTCCTTTTAAAACAACAACTTGATTTCAACCTTACATTTTAATTTTAATCTAGTATCTTCTTCTAGGGCAGTAGTTTTCAATTAGAGATGCACCTCAGAGTTGCCTATGGAGTTTTATTAAAAGACAGGTATAGGGGCTGGCCCTGTGGCCGAGTGGTTAAGTTCGCATGCTCTGCTGCAGGCAGCCCAGTGTTTTGTTGGTTCAAATCCTGGGCGTGGACAGGGCACTGCTCATCAAGCCACGCTGAGGCGGCATCCCACATGCCACAACTAGAAGGACCCACAACGAAGAATATACAACTATGTACCGGGGGGCTTTGGGGAGAAAAAGGAAAAAAATTAAAAAAAAATCTTTACAAAAAAAAAAAAGACAGGTATAAAATTATTCAAAACATATTAAAGACACATGCTACATGTCAACAAAATTCTTCACTGTCTAATTTTTTCTGACCAACTGTTATGGACTGAATGTTTTTGTCCCCCCCAAAAAAATTTGTATGTTGAAACTGTACTCCAATGTAATGGTGTTAAGAGGCAAGGGATTTGGGAGGTAATTAGGATTAGATGAGCTCATGAGGGCAGATGGAACCCTCATGAGTGGAATTAGTGCCTTTATGTGAGTCACTAGAGAGCTTGCTTTCTCTCTCTGCTCTCAGCCATGTGCAGATGCATGGAGAACTTGGCAGTCTTCACCGTGGAAGAAGGCTCTGACCAGAAACCAATAATGTTGGCACCATGATCCTGAACTTCCAGCCCCCGGAACTGTCAGAAATAAACTTCTGTTGTTTATAATCCACTTGGCTTATGATATTTTGTTATAGCAGCCCAAACTAAGACATAAACTTTATCCAAAACCTGATGGCAAGAGGCTTTAACACCTGCAGAAGCTGAGTTTCTATCTAGTTATGGTTTCAGGATGGCCTGACAGTTTTCCTGACTCAAAGGCAGATTCGTAAAGAGTAGTAAAGGCTTTTTTGGTAGACATATTTCTCACTTTGGAAGACAGAAGCATAACGAATCAGATAAAATAATTCATTTTATTTCCACTATTACTCAGGAATTACATAAATTTTTGCAGTATCTTATAAGCACTTATATTCACCATCCTCCTTATTCCTCAGAACAGGTGGAATAAGTAAATAGAACTCTTAAACACTCATTGACTAAGATTTAGCAATCCAATGCATTAAAATGTCTTTACCATTAGTCTTGTTGAGAAAAATAAAATTAGAACAACTCCTTCAAGTAAGCATGGTATTATTACCTCTTTATTTATGCTTGGCAGGCATCTGAGTCTGAGCATGACACCATGTCCCATGCTCTACTTACTTGAATCCCTTGTAATCTTGTACACTATTTACAAGGATCCTCTCTTCCCTAAAAAACTCAGACACATGAAGTTATAAGGACCTGAAATGACTCATTGGAAGAAGTCTGTCATCCAAATTGACCAAGAATTTGCCTACATAAAAGTGTTCTGAAGAAGAGACTGTTGGTCCACTGGGAGGGACCTATTTCGGAGCCGCTGATTACATATGCTACCAAAATGAAAGAAAAATCCAACTGAACTCGTGCCTCCCCTTGGAAGCCAGCACCTCAAGAAGATGGGACTGTGACTACCACAGATTGCTTGAAACATAAGTTTTCCAAGCATTGAAATGCACTAACCCAAGAAAGTAATATTCTAATAGGCTTACTCTACTCAATGAGATTGCTGGGCCATTATATTCAAACTACTTAATTTCTTATTGCTATGTATTTTGCTATGGATTTGTTAGATATTTCAATAGCTACATAATGCCCAGAGATAAGTAAATATGACAATGGCACACATAGAAAATTGTAATGTTACCATAGAAGAGTAACAAAAAGAGGAATTTTAAAGGTAAATAAAATGATTTTTCTCTGTTTATAAAGGGCAAAGAGACCATTTTCCCTCGCCCACTTATCAGAGTGTTTCCTTGGAGATTTAGTGAATCTTAGTCCTTCTTCTAACCCTTGGGAAACAGATAAACCTCTAGATTTTCACAACGTAAAAACAGATTTTTTACAATCTAGAGATATTTCCAAAAGTCTCATGCTAACTAACCTTTAGGTGTGTAAACAAGTATCTCCAAAATTAACTCAGGGTTCTCTCTCATGGGCTGAATCGCAGACTGTCATAAGTGGTAGCCTTGTCTTTTCAGGAGATAAAGAGTTACTCTGCTTTCTACTTTAAAGTATAAATTATGTGAGCTTTTGTCCTAATTTGAAGTCTTTTTCTCACTACCTTAGATACAAGTGATCTGTTAAGGCCTACCCAACAATAAATTGTTTGTTCTCTCTTCTATATTAGTAAGGAAGGATCTTTTTGTTGTCAAGATTCCTTTATTTTCCACATAAATATAACTATACTGTGTTTGGAAATGCTCTGCCTATATACTTAAAAATGATTTTAACGAAAGCATTTTCTCTCTCTAAAAAAATTTATACACACACTGATTTTATCTTTTTCTTTAAAAAAATCACGACATACATTGTACTCTCCAAATGCCTGCTACCTCCCCTCATTTAACCATATAAATTCAAGCACTGTTTTACAAATTTTAAATTAAATTACCGATGTTGTGACACTTAACTCATAAATAATCCTACATATATATTTGAAATATAAGAATATTCTCCTACATTACTCTAATATTTTTGTCATAACTTACAACATAATTCATAAATCCATATTTGCTAATATGATGCTCATATGCAGGTCTTTTTCAATTTCTTCTATAGTCCTATTTAACCCAATTCTTTATACCCCTTCTTCCCCCAGCTTAGATATTTTACTTGTGTATTCTACAATCTCTAATGCCTCACTAGATGACATCTTTCGAATGTTATTACTTCATCACTCATTTCTAAAATCTTGTGTTCTGTTGAAACAGTGTGGAATATTAACCACCAAGAAATTTTTAAAATTTATTTTAACAATTTTTGCTGTTCTTTATGTAAACAATAACACATCTCGGTCCACAGATTATATTAAATTTAGAATAACTAAATATTTATCTTCACACATAGCTATACCTTATAAGTATAGTTATTCATAATTTAAAACATTAAAATCAGCTTTATTGAAGTAAAATTTACATGTGATTACTCAAAAATGTTTAAATTTGGGGGCCAGCCCCATGATCTAGTGGTTAGGCCATGCTCCTTTTTAGAAGCCTGGGTTTCATTCCTAGAGTGGACCTAGACCACTCACTGGCAGCTAGGCTGTGGTGGAGACCCACATACAGATAGAGGAAGATAGGCATGGATGTTAGCTCAGGGCAAATCTTCCTCAAGTAAAAGTATGAAGATTAGCAAGAGATGTTAGTTCAAGGCCAATCTTCCTCAGCAAAAAAAAAAAAAAAAGAAAAGAAAAGAAAAAGAGCAAAAATAAACTCTTTACTTTCCTGTCTTCAGATTTATAATCTGAATTACTCTTTATTACACCAAGATATAGGCAACTCAGATGAATTTACTCAAAATATCTACATGGTTGGTCTACTATCTGTTTTAAGCAGCTTGCTAGATATATTTATCATACTATCATAAGGGAATGTAGTATGGTAAATGAGCAGTAGAAATGCCCTGAATTATAGTCATTTTTGTAAATTGTCTCTTATCATAATCTCTCTAACATCAAGAAAGTACAGTTACAAATACAAAGTCAGCTACTGTCTGGCTTCTTTTCCCATGTAATATGTTCTTTCTGTATAGAATGTTATAAGATTTATTTATTTGATATTTGGATTTGTGTCATCTTCCAGATTATGTTTAGGTTTGTGTCTTCTATTTATGCATGTATATAAATACATATTCACTCAGTGAGCAAGCAAGAAGAAGCCTATTAAAACGTTTTAAATTTGAAGATGTACATTTTTCTTCAGAGTAATGAAAACTTCACCCTTTTTATTTCTTTATTTTTCTCTTGATGTAATCATCACTTCTAATATTCTAGTTTTGCTTTCTGGATCCACTGGTATATTATTAGTATATTGCATCTCCTGGATTTTTCTCTATTTATTTTTAACTTTTCACTTATTTCTTTTTATTTTCTGTATGTTACAGAATATTTCCTCCCATTGAAGACTTCAAAACTTTAATACATTTTTGTTTAATTTTTATCGATGTATAATATATATATGTTAAATCACCAGGTCATAAATATTCAGTTGAATCAGTTTTGATAATTTTATACACTCACGTAACCATCTGAAACAAAACGTAAGCATTCATCACATGGGATGAGCCATAGGAAAAAGTTGGCTGGTGGGACTGTGGGTGGGACACCTCATACTACACAATGTGGAGTTGTCAACAGAACATTACAAGTTATCCTAGTTTCTCTTACACCGTCTATGTCTGATACCTCCTGCTACTACCACTCTATTAGGATAGAGAACAAAAACGGGTCTCTTCTCTCCTTTGATAAGTTCATTATTTTCTTGAATTTACTTAATTTAGATTTCTTTCTAACCACAGACAGGGTGGTTTAATCAACAGATATGTATTTTCTCACAATTCTGTAGGCTTGAAGACTGAGATCAGCATGCTAGTATGATTGCTTCCCGGTGAAGCCTCTCTTCCTGGCTTGTAGACAGCCTCCATCTTGTCTGCTCACATGACCTTCTTCTTTTGTGCATATGATGGAAAGAGAGAGGGACAGAGAACTCATGCTCTGGTGTCTCTTCTTATCAGGACGCTAATCACATCACATCATGTCCCCATTCTTATGATCTCATTCACCTTAATTACGTCCTTCTAGGCCTTATCTCCAAATCAGTCGCGTTGGGGTTAGAGCTTCAACATATGAATTTTGAGGGGAGGCTATCAGTCCATAACACCATATTGCCATAAAAACATTAAATGGCTTGGTATGGCAGTCTTGGTCATAAGAAAAAGCATGTAGTGGTTCTTTAGTTCCAGGTCTCGTATCCTAGCCAATAACCATGGTTCGTGGGAATCTTTGTCCAGCTGAGAAGTTAACTAAAAATTGCTTAATAAGTAACCTTTAATTTTCTCTTTAATAAGTGCATTACTTTAAGCCATGGCAGCATTAAGAAGAAAGAAGGTAAATTAAAATTTGAGTTATCGTTCTGTATGCATAGTTTATAAATTGATGAATATTTGCTAATTTGAATTCTTGAACATTTCAAGAAATTTGGCCAGAAGATTAATAAATTTGCTTGTTATTAAAATGTTTAATTAATTGATTTAATATTATAATTTTAAGTGGAAAAGTATAAGAAAGTTTAATAACTTCATAAACAATATTGCAATATTTAAGAGAACTTGCATTTCACTATATTTACAGGTCTAATTTATTGTGTACAATAATTTTTAGGTAATAACAATAAAAGTTTGGTCTTAGCTTTTTATTTCATCTATTCAAAACTTTATGAAAAAAATCTTTATTTTCCTCATTTAACACATGTAAGAATTATGTCGCAAAGAATATTACAAGTTTTCTGAATGCCACACATACACCAGCTGATGGAGTTAGAATTTGAATCCAGACAGCCTAACTCCAGACTTCATACTCTTAATCACTATATAATACTGGTTTCACCATAAGGCTTGCTATCATTTAAAGAAAGTCACTAAATATTTAATGTTATCATTAATGATCAATATTAACATTAAATAAGAAAATTGAATATAGAAATGTACACACATTTTAATGTTTGACAGTTTATTTTACCAAAGGCTATCTTACTTAAAATCCTTGTTAAATTTACTGTATTTTAAAAACAAAAAATAAATTTATATGTCAAACCTCAAAACTTAATAAAATTATTTTTATTTGATCATTTAAATCGATCTTTAATTTTGAAAACAATACTAACTCCCAAATAATCACTTATTTTTATATGGAAGCCAACCACACATTGATATTATTATCTTCTGAGAATTTAGAATACTGCTCTATTTCCCTTTTTCTGCAGTAAACGTTTTAGGAAGTTCATGAGTTTATTTTTGACAATTAAGTAGGACTAGGTTAAACTAAATTCTTCTCAGGTGGGATCTTTGGAATATAGGTTTTTCTGCTCACTGTCCACTTCAATGATAATCAAAATAACGTATAGGATTTATAACTGAAGTAAACAAAGATGAGCATAATTCCCAAACTAATCCCAATTAGCAGACACTCATGTAGTTTACTTCTGCTCCACTGTAGGGGCACATCATTGAACGCTAATAAAGTCTAATAAACCCTGTAATTCTCTGCATGCACTGTAGCTACCAGAAGTCCTGCTGTTATCATTCATGTTCGGAATACACTTGTGTCATCTATACTTTCCAGGTTCAGTTCAGTGCTAACAATTCCCATGCCTACCTCTGTCCCAGAGTCTCTGCTCTTAGGCATTTGTGGGCCTGTCTTAGTGTGTCCCAACTCAAATCAAATAATGTTTTCTCTTCCTAAAACTAACAAAGTAAAGCAATGCCAAAGCATGTTGGAAAGACTAATACAGGATAAATGTAAAAAGGGCAAGAGTGAGTGGCATTTAAGGATCCACAAGTTATATCATACATGTGACAGTCTTTATGCCAAGGCAGACATTGTAACCAACATGAAACAGGGTAGAAACTGCCAGAGACAGTCAGAAATCTGAAGAATTTTACCCTAGACCAATTCTCTTTGAAGAAGATTTTCCCTTAATGTTTAATATAGTTAGAGAAATTTAATTGGTCAAGGTTTAAGAAAACCTAGGATAGTTCTGAGAAAGGTCTAATTTATTTGCTTTCTGATTAGGAAATCCACTACAGAGAAAAAATATTTGGCTTCAGTTCACATCCTTTCCACACAAGAGATGAATTTGATCAGCCAAATTAATGTTTCTGAACTTGAATTTTTGATACATAAAATAAATATATTTCACTTCTCATTTTAAGAATTAAAAAGACTATATATGTATATATACTCATAAATGTATCATATATATGATATATAGATATAATACATAAGAATACATATGTTATACATTTAGCACAATTGCTGGACATAATAAGGCCTACATGAATTGTAAATCTCCCGTTACTGTAAGTTTCTATAGCTTTGTTTGTGCCTTTCATAGGTCACGTCAATTAATATCTAGTTTTATACTTTATTTGTATATTCTGATAGGCTTTCAACTATTTAAGGGTATGACAATTTTATTTTGGTGCTCCTGCATCAATTATGTAGCATAATAATAAAAATAAGGGGCACCTGCACGGTCGCGCAGCGGTTAAGTTCACTTCTCCGCAGCCCAGGGTTCGCCGGTTGTGATCCCGGGTGTGGACATGGCACTACCTGGCAAAAGCCATGCTGTGGTAGGCGTCCCATGTATAAAGTAGAGGAAGATGGGCATGGATGTTAGCTCAGGGCCAGGCTTCCTAAGCAAAAAGAGGAGGATTGGCAGTAGTTAGCTCAGGGCTAAACTTCCAAAAAAAAAAAAAAAATAAGGCACATTTATTATCATTTCCTTTTAATCTAATAGAGTTGTAAACAATCACCATAAAATAAAAAAAAAAGCAGGCAACTTCGCTTCTTGAGGGGAGTGAAATTATATCCCATTATTTTAATAGCATCTTTGCAATAATGTATTTATAATTTAATTGTGAAGTCTTATGCTAACTTTACTTTTATTTATTTTTTTGAGGAAGATCAGCCCTGAGCTAACATATGCTGCCAACCCTCTTCTTTTTGCTGAGGAAGACTGGCCCTGAGCTAACATCCGTGCCCATCTTCCTCTAGTTTATATGTGGGATGCTTACCATAGCATGGCTTGCCAAGCAGTGTCATGTCTGCACCCGAGATCTAAACCAGCAAACCCCAGGTCTCTGAAATGGAATGTGCACACTTAACCACTGCACAACCAGGCCGGCTTCAATATGTTAATTTTAAATTTTAGAATTTGGCTTATCTTTCAAAGCTATTAATAGGCTATTGAAGAAAACTCAACAGTAACTTCACCCAGATTATGAAGGTATTTTATCCCATTTCCAAGAATCCAAACTTCCATAATTTTGTCTCTTAAGTGTGCCATAATAAAATGCCAATGTTCTTATATTAAAAATATTAATAGTGTAATTATAGTATGGATCTGTGCTTTAAAAAATGACTGGCCTATGTGTTCAGTTGTATGATCAAGGGATCTACTTCTCAGAGATGAGGACTGATTGTTAAATATGGGATGGGCCTTGGGAATTTGAACATACAGCAGTAACAATAGGTGCTTCTGATGAAGGAGATACTCTGATATTTTTTTAAGAAACCCTTCCTCTCTTTTTATAAATATAATAAATTTTTAGAATTAGATGCAGTATTTTCATTAGAATCATTTAACCAGTGTTTGCATTTACTCTAGAAAGTCAAAGAAGGAGATGTTTGACATCCCTCTGCTAGAACAAGGGGGTTATAGATCCCTGACTCAAGAGTAGGCCACCAAGATACCTACTATTTTCTCCTTTTAGTTACAGGAAACAAACTTCTTACAATTTTTAAATAGACATTTGTGTCTCACTCAGCTATGAAAACTATTTTCCCCTAATCTCTTGCTAAATCCCATTCAATCAAAAATATTTTTTAGGGAAGAACAATTTCTGGTGTGTGTGGTAGTAGATATTTGTTGTTTTTATTTGTTTACAAGATATATGCTTAAATAAAGGACCATCTAGTCAAATACTAGATACTAGACAACTTATTGTTGAATAAATAATGGGGTAGCTTTGTAAAGACTTTATTTGTAATTAAAAATTGACAGTAAAATGCCATACAAATTATTTTAGTTGACTACTACATTGAATTGAACATTGATTCTAGCCAAGGAAGTAAAACGCTGTGAAAAATTCAATTTATTTCATTATAATGTTCAATGAGTTCTTGAGTAAGTCTGCTGTCATATTGGTACATGGTAAGCACATTCAGTAAAACTGTTTCACATTCCTATAAAAGCAACATATCTTCATGAGATAAAGCTAGAGCAAAATGAATAAAAGATTTCATAAATGGCAGGCTCTCTTAAAAGAAAGTACAAATTCTAAGTGGAAAGTTAATAGTCACTAGATTCAAATATATCTTCTTTCTTTATTGATATGTAATTGACATATAACATTATATTTGTTTCAGGTGTACAATATAATGATTCAATATATCTATATATTGCAAAATGATCACGAAAATAAGCCTAGAAACTTCCAACAACACACATAGCCGCAATTTTTTTTCTAGTGATGAGAAATTTCAAGAGCTACACACAGCAATTTTCCAATATACAATAGAGTATTATTAACTAGAGTCACCATGCCATACATTACATCCCCAGGACTTATTTATCTTATAACTGGCAGTTTGTACATTTTGACAACCACCAATCTATTCTCTGTACCTATGAGTTCATTTGTTTTCTTCAGATTCCACATGTAAGTGAGATCATACAGTACTTGTCTTTCTCTGTCTGACATTTCACTTAGCATCATGCCCTCAACATGCATCCATGTTATCACAAATGGCAGGATTTTCCTTTTTTATGGCTGAATAATATTCCTGTGTGTGTGTGTGTTTGTGTGTGTGTGTGTGTAAATGTACCACATTTTCCGTATCTATTTATCCATCTCTGAACACTTAGGTTACTTCCATGTCTTGCCTGTTGTAAACAATGCTGCAATGAACATGGAAGTGTAGCTATCTTTCTTTTTTTCTTCCTGGCAAATGTATTGTACATATTAATGTAGCAAAGGATCAGAACATACTCCCTGCTTGCTAGTTATCCTGGGATCTTCCTGAGATAGAACACAGAAAGGCTCAACCAAGGTCACATCCATCTTACTTTTGGTTTTTTCAGGACATGATTATTGTATTACATATTTTAATTTCACTGAGGTGAAGACAGCCAGAAAAAGAAACCAGAATATTAGATATTCAATTGATTGTAATTTTAAAGGACATTGGAAAGATTATTTCTCACCAAAAAGAAAAAATCCTATAAATACACATGAACAATGTGGCATAGGAAAGTTGTCATTTTTTACCAATCCCATCCTTTTTTTTTATTCTTGTGTTAGTTTATATTTTGCAAATAAAACATATAACTAGACACAATGGATAAAAAGCATGAGCCAACTATATGCTGTCTTTTAAAAGACTCACTTTCGATTTAAATACATAAATAGATTAAAGTTAAAGGACGGAAAATTTCTTGGATATGATACCAAAGGCACAAACAACAAAATAAAAGAAATAGATCAATAGTCCTCATGAAAATTAAAAACTTTCTTGATTAGAAAACTACCCTTAGAATGGGAAGAAATATTTGCAAATCATATATCTGATAAGGGATAAATGTCCAGAATATATAGATAATTCTTTTTTTTCTTTTTTGAGGAAGACTGGCCCTGAGCTAACATGCATGCTCATCTTCCCTTACTTTATCTGTGGGACACTTACCACAGCATGGCTTTGCCAAGCGGTGCCATGTCCACACCCGGGATCCGAACCAGGTGAACCCTGGGCCTGCAAGAAGCAGAATGTATGCATTTAACCACTGCACCGCCAGGCTGGCCCCTCCCATCCTTCTTTTAACATGGAGGTGAAATTCTACTACCTTCTTGAAAGCTTCTCTGACCAAAATCCAGTTCTTGTGGAATAGTCACGAATGTCGAATTTGCCATCAAAAATATCTGCCTGAGTCAAGACCTGCCTCTACCACTTATAGTTCTGTGACCTTGAACACATTATGCGACCTCTCTGAACCACAGTTTTATTATCTGTAGTAATGAATAATAGTCCCTTACTTGCTTTGAGAATTGAAGGTAAAGTACTGAGTATAATACCTGACACATAGCAAGCATTCAATACATGTTACTCATTTGTTATTAGTAGTATTTTGTGCTGCTATTTTTCAACCTGTTTAAAGTATATTATAAACTGGAAGCTCTCTATTCCAGGGAATGCAAACAGTGACCCATAGATCAAATTGTGGTTAGCCAACACTAACATTTATTCTTCTTTATTTTTTCTGATTCCCTAGTTTAACTCCTGGAAGTGAGATTTTGATTAGTCAAACTGATTTCTATTTGATGAGAGCTTTCTACTCTATGGGATTGTTTTTAAAATATAATTAACATAACATTATATTAGTTTCAGATTTTACAATGAAATGAATTGTTATTTGTATATTGCAAAATAATCACCACAGTAATTCCAGTCAACGTCGATCACCTTATGTAGTCACAAAATCGTTTTTTCTTGAGATGAGTACTTTCAAGATGCACTCTCCTAGCTACTTTCAAATATGCAATAGACTATTATTAACTATAGCCACCATGCTGTACATTATGTCACCATGACTTATTTATTTTATAACCCGAAATTTATATCTTTTGACCCCCTTCTCCCATTTCGCCCAGCACTCACCTCTCAACTCAGACGAATACCAATCTGTTCTTTATATCCATGAGCTTGTGTTTTTTTTATTTTGGTTTGCTTTTTGTTTTTGCTTTTTGTTTGTTTGTTTTTAGATTCCACATATAAATGAAATCATATGATATTTAATTTTTTCTGTCTGACTGGTTTCACTTAGCACGTCTTCAAGGTCCTTCCCTATTATTGCAAACAGTAAGATTTCATTCTCTTTTATGTATCTATATATCACAACCTTTTTTATCAATTCATCCATCGATGGACATTTAGGTTGTTTTCATGTCTTGGCTGTTGTAAATAATGTTGCCATGAATCTGGGTGGTGCATATATCATTTCAAATTAGTGTTTCTGTGTTCTTTGGATAAATCTCCAGAAGTAGAATTGCTGGATCTTATGGTAGTTTTATTTTTTACCTTTTGAGGAACCTCCAAATTGTTTTCTATGGTGGCTGCACCCATTTACGTTCTTGCCAATAGGGCACAAAGATTCCCTTTTCTCCATATTCTTACCAACTCTTGTTTCTTGTCTTTTTTATTCTAGACCTTATCACTAGAGTGTGATGATATCTCATTGTGGTTTTTATTTGCATTTCCCTAATTAGTGATGCTGAGCACCTTTTCATGTACCTGTTGGACATCTATATGTCCTTTTTGGAAAAAGGTCTATTCAGATCCTCTGCCCATTTTTTAATCAAATTGTTTGCTTTTTTGATATTGAATTGTGTAAGTTCTTTATATATTTTAGACATTAATTCCTCATAAGATTTTTTTTGCAAATTATTTTATTTCATTCATAGGTTTCCTCTTCAATATGCTGATGATTTCCTTTGCTGTACAGAAGCTTTTTACTTTGATATAGTCCTACCTGTTTATTTTTGCTTTTTGCCTTTGCTTTTTGGTGTGAAATCCAAAACATCATTACCAAGACCAATGCCAAGGAGTTTAACCTTATGTATTCCTTTAGGAGTTTTATGGTTTCAGGTCTTACATTCAAGTCTTTGGTCCATTTTGAGTTGATTTTTGTGTGTATCATAAGCTAAGGGTCCCAGTTCATTCTTTTGCATATGACTGTCCAGTTTTCCTAGCACCATTTATTGAAGATACTATCCTCCCATTGTGTATTCTTGGATCCTTTGTCATAAATTAGTTAAGTGTATATGCGTGGGTTTATTTTTGGGCTCTCTATTCTATTCCATTGATCTGTATCTGTCTTTATGCCAATACATTGTTTTGATTACGGTAGCTTTGTAATATAGTTTGAATCAGGGAGTGTGATTCTTCCAGCTTTGGTCTTTCTCAAGATTGTTTTGACTATTTTCAGTCTTTTTTGGTTCCATGGAAACTTTAGGATTGTTTCTTCTACTTCTATGGAAAATACCATTGGAATTTTGATAAGGATTGCATTGGAATCTATACATTGATTTGAGTAGTATGGACATTTTAACAATATTAATTCTTCCAATCCAGGAGTATAGAATATCTTTCCATTTATTTGTGTCTTCTTCAATTTCTATTGATATAATTGTAAATGGGATTGTTTTCTTAAATTCTCTTTCTGATTGTTTACTATTAGTGTGCAGAAATGCAACAGATTTTTATATATTGATTTTGTATCCTACCACTTTGCTAATTTGTTTATTAATTCTAATTATTGTTTGGTGGAGTCAGGATGTTTTATATAATATCATGTCATCTGCAAATACTGATAATTGTATTTCTTCCTTTCTAATTTGGAGTTTTTTAATTTATTTTTCAAATATATCTTCTTTATTTTCTCCAGTAAATGGTTGCTGGTTTCCTGGTAGAACTGTTGAAGGTATGATTCTGGAATAGCAGAAGAGTCATTCCTCAAGGGTCCCCAGTTTATATTTCCCTCAGAGGGCTCTTGATCTAAGAACCGGCTTAATTAAAAGGACATGCCTCTTCATTATGAATACTCCAGACATGTTTCCAACGATCAAACTTGATATTTATCTCCTATACAGATTAGGTATCAATTTATTAGGCTGTCCAACTATTTCACTATTGACAATACTGTGGTCATTTAGGCATTTCGTGAGATTGCTATGGGCAAAGCATTCTAATGGCACTTTGTTTCTTCTTCCTATTAAGTATATGAACCCCTGCTGTCTTTGGCTATTAATTACTTTTATTTTGCCTCTGTTACTCTAGAAACACATCATCCCCTACTGAAATCAAGGAACCCATCTCAATTATGGCATCTCCCACTGTCAGAGGACAGTGACTACAAAGCTTTTCAAACTTGCCTTTATTCTCTCGCCTTAACATATGTCTCTATGTTATGGCAGAGAAGTTCTAGCATTTTAACCTCATTAAATATATGTCATTATTGAACCTAATGTTTTGTCAATGAACTAATTAAACTATTAAGTTTCAGAAAAACTAAGAGCTACTTGTAGTTACATGAACAACACATTAATCTGAAGTCTATAAATGTGACCTGATCCAATGTTATATTCTTTCCTATTTGTTCCAAAAGCATTACAATTTATCGGAATGCAGGTTATCTCAGTTTCTGCAGATGTAAATTAACAAAATATTGCTTTTATCAGGTATATAAGAGATTCTTACTTGTTCCACTGGATCATGCTGAAATCTGATCATAATTATAAGTTTAGTGGTAAAGAAGAACAATTAGAGTGGGCATTGAGGGGGATAGGTATCGCCTTCCAGTTAAGGTTATTAGATGTTCTTAAAACAGGGTAAATCTGGTTTCTTCACATGGTAGAATATGATGCTTATACTGGCAGAATCAGAGAGTATCAGAGATTCAAAATCCTAAGCTTCATTTGGATTCCCCATATGTCTCAACATGAAGCCATAGGGTCCCACTCCTTCCCAATCTCTGCCTTAGCATTTACATGAGAGACTTGAAGAGTGTGTCAACTCAACTTAAGTTGTGATTCTGGAACCTAAACAATTAAAATTTCAGTGTCATTTTAGGAAATATTAACCCTGAGGCTACAAGATAAAAAGGGAGATTATTTTAAGGTTGACGTAAATGTTCTCTCGTTTTCTGATGAATTAGGGAGAGTAAAAATCTGAGCTTGTCAGAACCTTTTTGTAAGCTGATGCTCTCACCAAAAAACATTCTCATAGGATAGTCCTTGAGTCTTCATTATTCCAAGAACTTTAAATTATGATAGTCACTTGGTCTCCTATGGTACCTGCTTCAATGAAGACTTTATCGTATACAACCACAGAAAATACTTTAATTAATTGTGAAACTACTTGTATGATTTATCTTATTGCTGCTTAACAAACAACTCTAAAATATAGTGGCTTAAATACAACAATAAACATTTATTATCTGTCATAAATTATGTTGGCAGAATTTTGAGGACAGGTCAAGCATGGCATCACTAATTCCCTAGCAATCATATGGTAGTTATGGCTTCATTCACCTGAAGGTTTGACTAAAACTGGAAGCAGTTTTACACATATTCCTGATAAGTTCGAGCTAACATTTGGCAAATGTCTTAGTTTCTCCTGACATGGTCCCTTTTGAAGGGCTGCTTGAGTATCCTTAAGGCATGGAAGATGGCTTCCTCTCAGGGGGTCATTAAACAGTTCAAACACAGAAGCTTCAATGCCTTTTATGACCTGGTTTCACAGGAAATACACTATTGCTTCCATCATATTCTATTAGCCGCAGGGCCAGCCCTGAATCAATATGGGAGATGACTAAACAAAGGCACGAATATCATGATGTGTGGATTATTGAAATCACTCTTGAAAGCTCACTACCTTATCATGGCATGCTATGGATTATCTATATTATATGTTTCATCTTCAAAGAGATAAGCTGTGAGATAAAGCCTAAAAACATAACCAGTCTTCATATCCAATCCTTGAGATTATTTCATAGTTTATGCCAATTTTTAGATCAGTCAAGGCACAATCAAGAGAGAGAAGTCAAAGAGAAATGGTAACAAATAGATGTTAACAATGATTTGAAGAGCTGAACAAATTGATGAACACCAAGGTTTCACAGACGTAGAAATTCCAGGAAGTTACAACATCCACAGAGCCTGGGAAATCAAAGAAAAAGATTGGGAATACTAAAATATACAAGAATGGAGGAGGGACCCAGTGGAGATTCTTGCACCTCTGAGAAGAGAGTACTGCTTGGCTGAGGCTGGTGCTTTGAGCTTGAAGGAGAGCCCTATAAAGATGAGACTCAGAACTCTGGGATGGGGTACTGGTTTCTGGTGCTGTTGTCCCTGGGGACATGGTGGCACTGGTTTGGCTATTGTTAGAGAAATAAATGGCAAAGTGGATTAAATTTATAATACTGGAAATAACTGTCATTGCCAGGTTGAAAAATAAGTATTTATGGAAGATAGTTACAGAAACTTCAAACAAACAGAAAACCAAAAAAAGGAACAATACATTCCTCCATCAGCCTTTTAATCCCCTTCTAGAGACTCCTATTTTCAAAACCTTATACAGATCCTAATTACAAAGTAGCACAAGTTTTTGAAGTGTCCTGGCCCAGTATCATAAAAGAGGGTATAAAAAATGGGTTTGTAGCTGAGAGACATTACCTGTTAATACCTGACATAGTTGTATTCATGATGATATTCAGTATAGACTGAGCTTTTGTCAGGTATAATGCACAACTTCTATAAAGGCAGGAATTTCAAAATTCCCCTTTATAATATGATTAAACTATTCTGTAGTTATTTTCCTGATTATCCACACAAATGGCAGAAATTGCTTTAATAAGACATGTTAAATCCAAAATGTCATCACCACTTCAGCATTATCTTTTCATATATATATAATGAATACCATTCTCTAAGCTCCTGTGTGCAAGAAATGTAGCTTTCTATTCATAATTTAACTTATGTCTCCTTACCTAGAATAAGTTGAGATGGCAAAAAGAAAATGTAATCTTAGCTATTGTTGGCATTCAATTCCCACTGAGGAGTTGTGACACCTTTCTGTGTTCTCTCTCTCCGATTATCACATATTTACCATAGAGATGTCCACTGTCCTTCTCCACGTGGCACCTGCTGATCTGAACTTCAGTGTTGTTTCCACATCATTAGTGGGACAGGAGGATCTATGGATGATCTTCATAGAAACACCCTGCAGCTATTCCTTATTTGGTTTTGGTTGTGTCCTGAGATACTGATTAAAGCATGGGTCTAACCCTCTTTTTATATAGAACCCACAGAAATCATCCTTTTCCCCATTCCGTCCAAAGTTACTTCATTTTAGGGCATATCCCTGCTTTTCACCTTATATTCAAGACACTCCACCTCTTTCTGCAATACCCCTTTTTTTTTCCTTTCACCTACTCTACAGACTGCATATATGTTTCAATGAATTTAGTTTTGCAAACAGACACCAGAGATCCATACTTTTGCTTTCTTCTCTTTTGTGACTTGCTTTTTCTCATACTAAATCTATCTTTTGAACCATGAAACACTGTTTTCATCCGTTCTGGCTGTGTGAACTTGGGCAGATAGCTTAGCCCTTTTTGTACCTCCATTTTTCCACAATATACTTCAAATATTTCTACCTCATAGGGCTTTTCGGTGGATTAAATAAATCAATGCAAAATTATTAAGAGAGTACTTTGTACTGAGTAAGCACTATGTGTTCTTATTGGTGCTATTACAATAATAACAATTATTATTATTACCTTCATGAATGGAGGTGGGGTGAACATATTTATTAAAAATTACCGATATCCAAAATTTTACATAACAAATAATAACCACATTTTGAGGCAGTTGATATTTGTAGGGAAAAATAGAATTTAACAGTTATATTGTGAATCAACAAATATAGAAAACAGTAAAGACAATTTATACCAAATAAAGCTTTGCAACTGAATTATCCACTTCAGTGTCTCAACTCTCCAATTTATTTTGTCAATTAAGTTCTTACCTCAAATAATAATTGCACTGGTTCCATACATTGATTTAAGAATGTAAAAACAAAAACATTACCAGGATTTAGAACAGATAGTTGTCTTTACGATGCTTCAGAAATGCGTTTATTCCCCAATGAGTGCTAAACACAGTGCCACGTTATATCTAAATCTATCTTTTAAAAAATTCACGTGAAAACTACTTTTGGTTATGAGATTTTGAATTAGGTAGAATACATCATTTATACCACCCATGCATGTAATCATTCATTGATTTAATATGCATTGTAGGAGAACCATCAAGGGAAATAGAGGATTCATATTGCAATGTGAAATTGCATAAAAGAAGATGAATGATAAGGAATTAACCATAACTGTATCTGTTTTTTAACACAGCGACTTGGCTCAAACAGGAAACTCTATAAGCAGAATTCAAATGTTCTATATTATTAAAGGGTTATATGACATATATTTTCAATTGAGAATGTTCAGTTGTGAGAGAAATACACCATTTGAGAACACTAAAATGCTTTAAAGTGCTTTTCAATAAGAGGATTCTATATATTTTAAAGCCGAATTGTTGAATGTAAATGCATTTATACAATGATAATGAAGTTTGTAAAATTTTCATGATAGATATTTGTATTTCCAGCCCCACCCTCCTCCCCAAAACACACATACTTACAAACTAATAGAAGCACTACAGAAATGGAAATAAAAGAAAGTTCTTTGCACACATCAAATTTGGCAGTTAAAACTCAGCCTGAAACTTTGTTTTTGGTAATGGTTTAATCCCTTTTGTTATTTTTAGATTGGAGTGTTCATGTATGGAGTATTGGCCTAGCCAGTAAAAATACTTTGCAATAAAACAAAGTTAGGAAGAAGACATGAAGAGAGAGCTTGTGGTTGACTCAGAGAAGTGTGGATGAGGTCATTCAGAGAGGCAGAATGATGGTTTGCCTAAGACAGAGAAATAATAGTAGGATTCACATAAGAATTTCAAAGGAGAATGTAATTCATACTTTCAAGCGTTTAAAATACAGAAGAAATTAGAGATGAAAAGACATAGAACCTATGTTCTTACGAAACAATTGAGACCAGTGAGGTTGATATTTGCATTAAAATCACACAGCTAGTTAATAAGTGGAAGAGAAAGAACTTGAACTCTGACTTTCTCACTCTAGAACATGTGCTCATTTCCTGTTAGAAGGCCGGAGAATGTCTAGTTGAGGATTGAGAATTATTAGAATTTAATATATTGTATCTGTGATCAGGAGAAATTTACTTCAATATGGTCATGAACCAGAGGGTGAATGAAAATAAACAGCATATGACTAAGACAGGATAAGACACCACTGAGCACATCCATTCCAAAACCAGCAGATAGACTCTCTGATGTCAATCTTGCTTCTCTTCAAGATGTGGTAGGATAACCAACATCTGAAAGATAAGCAATTACTCATTAATACTTGCACCGTGCTGTGCAGTATATAATGGATAGATAGATGAGAGAGAGAGAGAGAGAGAGAGAGAGAAATGAGTTGATAAATTAATAGAGAGATATATAGTAGCTCTCTACTTTTTCCATAACTTTTTCTCTGTCTGAAACATTTCCTTCTCATCCTCACTCCAACTAATTTTTCAAAATAAATGTCAATATCAGCTTCTTTTGTAAGCTTTTTCTAATATTTTTCAATTGCCCCCTCTCTCCTCAGCCCCGGTTGGGAAGTGAAGCTTCTCTCCTTTGCGCCACCATAGTATCCTACATGTCCATCTAGCTGTACATTGTATCACTTGTGACTTGTATTTTTAACTTTCTCAATAAAGTCTTAACTGTTCTACACAAACACTATAATTTGTTTACCGCTGGTTCAAGAACAGAAATTGTTTAGAATTTAGAAGTACTATTTTTTAAAATTAATGTCAGTTATTATTCATAAAATCTTCAACATCTGAGTGGCTATTTAAAACCTTAAAGTTTATTCCTCAGTTATGTAAAATATAATAGATGGTGGCAATTCTCTACTATACATAGTCATTTAAAACCTAGATGATCAAGAAAATGCCATCTTCACTACATGTCTTAGAATTGCCATCCAGACACCAGACAGGGGAAAAATATTGTGGAGATTATGTGGTAGGCTTTATATGGACAAGTCTGAAGTAGTGTACATTCTATCTGTCAAGATTTCTTTGGCCATAACTTAATCAAATGACCACAGCTAGCTATAAAGAAGGTTGGAAAATGGGCTCTACTTGTGTACCCAAGGGGAAAGGAAAAAGTGATTTGGTGAATGTCTAGGAAGGCTTTACCACAAAAATATTATGTGAATATTGGTTAAATGAAGTAATGAATGAAAGGAGAAATGAATGAAAATATGAGTAAATAAGTATTTAATCAACATGGTTAAGCTCATCTTGAATCACTGCAACTTTCCATTATCTTTTCAAACTTTAAGGCTTTATGATATTTGGTTTGTACTGTTCTTTGCAGTTAAGACTCAACATTGATAAGCTTGGAAGGGATAGAAAGAAAAAGACACTTTCCACTCTCTAGCTTTATATTATAATCTTAGAAATATGAGTTAAATGACATGTTAGGCACTTCACATAAATTCTCAATTCTCAGAAAATGCTAAGTAAATGTTGTTATGTAATTTTTCAGATGAGAATATAGAGTATCAGGGGATATTTCCCAGTCCTACTCAGCTAAAACTGGGGGTCTAACCCCAAAACCTGTCTCTTCCCATTGAGTGTGGCTGCCTAACCAGCGTGCTTCTCTTTAAGATACGGATGGATTACGTCATCTGCTATCTCAGGATCCCAAGAGACACTGGCCAACTTTAGGTAGTCTATTCCAGATAATAATCATAGAAAGTTAAAGTTGTTCTCTGATGTTTTAAACCATCCTGTAAATGATAATGGATAATAAAATAAACAATCCTAAAGAGTGTCATGCAAGATCAGAAAATAAGCAAGAGAATCTTCTCTTCATAATATATTGTAGTGTATTTAGAAATTATCATAGTATTTGACATATTCATATTTTACATCTGAGCACCAGTTTTTAACAAGAACTGAAGAAGCAGAGGTCTCTGTTTCTTTTGTAGTTTTATGCATTTTGGAGCTTTCTTTAGGAAAATAAAACATCAAGAGTTTGATGTTTTACCTCTTTAATCCACCATCTTTTGCATCTGTCTCTCCCAGATATTAGAAAATAACATCTTGCCAGCTGCATTGTGTTCAGTTTCAGGTAAATTCTACATCTGCCTACACACATGGCTTTTCCATTAATACCAGCAAGGGGTGAAGTAGAGTATAGTCAAAGGGATCATTAAGCCATTTATATCTCGATGCGATATCATAAATTCATCATTACTTAGAATAAAGAAAAATATGTCAGAAAATTAAAGATTGCAATCCATGCAGTGTGTATTAAACAGTGAAATATACATGGAAGATGCTTTGGAATAAAGGCAGGATGGCATCCGACGACATTTCTGAATTGCTAATGCAGTATTATGCCAAAGATCGCAAATAATTTAGAGGTTATTAAAGTTTTTGGATAGATCAGTCAATAACTTCATAATTATGTTGTATTCAAGCATTTTAAGACATAGCGCATTATACAAAAGTCTATATTTGCATCACTGTGCATCAGGAAGCCCAAATTCATCTTAGAAGATAACTGCTCTAATGGATAAATATTAGAAAAATAAAATTTAGTATAAAAATTGTATTTTATTTAAAACACTTGACATATCAATTCTCAGACAGTGAAGAACTCGTTTTCTTGAACATCCGGGTCCTGAATGACTATGTATAGTAGAAAATTCTCATCATTTATTATACTTTACAAAAATGAGTAAAATTTTCACTTTTTAAAAAGCCATCAGATACTGGAGTTTCTATTAAGGGCAAGTAACACTACTTTAAAGAATTGTACTGATAGATTAGCAGTCCTCAAATTTTGGCTTCCACTGTACCTTCAGATTTTTAAGTTATTTTTCATGTGTATTGTATTAACATATTTACCAAATTAGAACTTATTTTAGGTCTTACATTCAAGTCTTTAATCCATTTTGAGTCAATTTTTGTGTTTGGTGTAAAATAATGGTCTACTTTCATTCTTTTGCATGTGTCTGTCAAGTTTTCCCAACACCATTCATTGAAGAGACTTTCCTTTCTCCAGTGTATGTTCTTGGCTCCCCTACCAAAAAGTAGCTGTCAATACATGTATGGGTTTATTTCTGGGCCCTCAAGTCTGTTCCATTGTTCTGTGTTTCTGTTTTTGTGCTAGTACCATGATCTTTTGATTAGTATAGCTTCGTAGTATATTTTGAAATATACTAAAAATCAGGGAGTGTGATTGATCTCTCCAACTTTGTTCTTTTTTCTCAGGATTCCTTTGGCTATTCAGGTTATTTTGTTGTTCCATATAAGTTTTGGGACTTTTTGTTCTATTTCTGTGAAAAATGTCTTTGGAACTTTGATAGAGATTGTATTGAATCTGCAGGTTGCTTGAGGAAACATGGACATTTTAACTATGTTAATTCTTCCAACCCAGGAGCATAGGATATCTTCCCATTTCATTGTGTCTTCTTAAGTTTCTTTCAACAATGTTTTATAGTTTTGAGTGTACAGTTCTTTCACCTCTTTGGTTAAATTTATTCCTAGATATTTTATTCTTTTTGTTGAAATTTTAGATGGGATTACATTCTTAATTTCTCTTTCTGCTAATTCGTTCTTAGTGTATAGAAACACAACTGACTTTTGTATGTTGATTGTGTATCCTGAAACTTTGCTCTATTCATTTGTTATTTCTAATAGTATTTTTGGCGGATTCTTTACAATTTTTTGTTTACAAAATGATGTCATCTTCGAATATTGACAGTTCTTCCTTTCCAATTTAAAGGATCTCCTTTATTTCTTTTTCTTGTCTGATTGTTCTGGACAGGATTTCCAATACTGCGTTAAATAAGAGTGGCAGAAGTGGGCATCCTTGTCTGGTTCCTGTTCTCAGAGAGATAGTTTTCAGTTTTTCTCCATTGAGTGTGATATTAGTTGTGGGTTTGTCATATACATCCTTTATTACGTTGAGGTACTTTCCTTCTATACTCATTTTTTTTAATTAAGGTTATGATAGTTAACATCCTTGTGAAATTACAGTTGTACATCATTATTAGTCATGTTGCTTGTACGCCACTTCGCCCCTAATGCCCTCCCCCCACCCCCCTTTCCCATGGTAACCACTGATCAGTTCTCTTTGTCCATATGTTAACTACCACCTATGAGTGGAGTCATACAGAGTTTGTCTTTCTCTGTCTGGCTTATTTCACTCAACATAATACCCTCAAGGTCTATCCATGTTGTTGTGAATGGGATGACTTTGTCCTTTTTTATGGCTGAGAAGTATTCCATTGTATATATATATATATATATATATATATACCATATCTTCTTTATACAATCATCAGTCGCTGGGCACTTAGGTTGGTTCCATGACTTGGCTATTGTGAATAATGCTGCGATGAACATAGGGGTTCATGGGACTTTTGGAATTGCTGATTTCAGGTTCTTAGGATAGATATCCAGTAGTGGGATGGCTGGATCATAAGGTATTTCTATTCTTAACTTTTTGAGGAATCTCCATACTGTTTTCCATAGTGGTTGCACCAGTTTGCATTCCCACCAACAGTGTATGAGGGTTCCTTTTTCTCCACAGCCTCTCCAACATTTGTCACTCTTGGTTTTGGATATTTTTGCCATTCTAATAGGTGTAAGGTGATATCTTTTTTGATTTGCATTTCCCTGATGATTAGTGATGATGAGCATCTTTTCATGTGTCTATTGGCTATCTGTATATCTTCTTTGGAGAAATGTCTGTTCATGTCCTCCACCCATTTGTAATTGGGTGGTTTGATTTTTTATTGTTGAGTTTTGTGAGTTCTTTGCATATTATGGAGATTAACCCTTTGTCGGATAAATAACTTGTAAATATTTTTTCCCAATTAGTGGGCTGTTTTTTTTGTTTCAATTCTGTTTTCCCTTGCCTTGAAGAAGCTCTTTAGTCTGATGAAGTCCCATTTGTTTATTCTTTCTATTGTTTCCCTCATGTGAGGGGTTATGGTGTCCGAAAAGATTCTTTTGAAGCTGATGTCAAAGAGTGTACTGCCGAAATTCTCTTCTAGAAGACTTATTGTTTCAGGCCTAATCTTTAGGTCTTTGATCCATTTGAGTTTATTTTAGTAAATGGTGAAAAAGAATGGTTGATTTTCATTCTTTTACATGTGGCTGTCCAGTTTTCCCAGCACCATTTGTTGAAGAGACTTTCTTTCCTCCATTGTAGGCCCTCAGCTCCTTTGTCAAACATTAGCTGTCCACCTTCTATACTCATTTTATTCATAGTTTTTATCATAACGATTACTGCATCTTGTCAAACACTCTTTTTACATGTATTGAAATGATTGTGTGATTTTTTGTTTTATTTTATTTTTTTTAGGAAGATTAGCCTTGAGCTAACATCTACTGCCAATCCTCCTCTTTTTGCTAAGGAAGACTGGCCCTGAGCTAACATCAGTCCCCATCTTCCTCCACTTCCTCCACAGCAGGGCTTGACAAGCAGTGCCATGTCCGCACCCGGGATCCAAACTGATGAACCACAGGCCACTGAAGCAGAATGTGTGAACTCTCCTATCAACAAAAGAGCAAATCATCCTCAGCCAAAAAAACAAAAGAAGAGGGCAAAATATCTGAACAGATATTTTTCCAAAGAAGACATACAGATGGCCAACAAGCACATGAGAAGATGTTCAACGTCATTAATTATTAGAAAAATGTGAATCAAAACTACAATGAGATATCACTTCATGCCCCTCATAATGGCTATAATTACCAATATAGAAATAACAAATGTTGGAGAGTATATAGAGAAAAGGGAACTCTCAAACACTCATACACTGCTGGTGGGAATATAAACTGGTGCAGCCACTGTGGAAAACAGCATGGAGATTCTTCCAGAAATTAAGGACAGAACTACCATATGATCTGGTTATTCCACTGCTGGGTACTTATCCAAAGAACATGAGAATATGAAAGTGTAAAGATATAGGCACCCTACGTTCATTGCAACATTATTCTCAACAGCTAAGATTTGGAAACAACTTAGGTGCCCACCAAGGGATGAATGGATAAATAAGATGTGGTGTATATATATATATATGTATATATATATACATATATATATATACACACACACACAATGAAGTACTATTCAGCTATAAAAAAGAAAAAATCTTGTCTGAGACAACATGGATATAATTTGAGGGTATTAGGCTAAGTGAAATAAGTCAGATGGAGAAAGTCAAATACCATATGATCTCACTCATAAATAGAAGAAAAAAACAACAACAATGACAAAAAAACACAGAACAACAGAGATTGAAAAGGTGGTTACCAGATGGGTAACGGGAGGAAGGAAGGCAAAAGGAGTGACTGGGCACATGTGTAGGATGATGGATGGTAATTAGTCTTTATGTGGTAAACATAATATAGTCTACACAGAAAATGAAATAAAATGATATACACTTGAAATTTAACTAATGGTATAGACTAATGTTACCTCAATTAAAATAAAGGAAAAAAAAGAAATGAAAATTGGGAAAGTTTTCATTTAAAAATCAACAATAATAAACTTGTTAATCTGAATAATATATTTTATAAGAAATATTTTCCAAAAACAAAAAATAAATTATTGAGAAAAATGCGATTGTTTTACATTTTTTCCAAACCTCTTTAACATCTGGCTCCATGGAGGGATGCAGTTTTTTCATATCTGCTTCTGCAGTCACCCATTCTCACACAGAAATGTTGTTGAAAAGGGCTGGCCATTTTAGATAGCCGTGGATTTTCTTTGATAATATACCAAAACTCAACAAGCAAGAGTTTCTTAAAATATGGTTGCAATGTGGAATCTGAAATCATTTGGACTTCTTGACCTTTTTGACCTTCAAATCCATTGGTCTATCTTCCCCTTTGAATGTATATTTTAACTATGCATGAATGTGTAACAGAATGTGTTGAATGTTTGATAGTATTTACGCACTTTCCATATTTTCTGAGTTTTGACACATTCCATTGTAAAATGTAAAAAATAACATTCCTTGGGGACAGCCCAGTGACACAGCAGGTAAGTTTGCATAATCCGCTTCCGTGGCCTGGGGTTCACTGGTTCAGACCCTGGTTGCAGACCTATGCACCTCTTATCAAGCCGTGCTATGGCAGGCATCCCACATATAAAGTAGAGGAAGATGGGCATTGATGTTAGCTCAGGGCCAATCTTCCTCAACAAAAAGAGGAGGATTGGTGGCGGATGTTAGCTCAGGGCTAACCTTCCTCAAAAAAATGAAATAAAATAAATAAATAAATAATATTTCTTAAGGGCCAAACCCCATGACCGAGTGGTTAAAGTTCTGTGTGCTCTGCTTTGGAGGCCTGGGGTCGTGGGTTTGGATCCTAGGTGCAGACCTACTCTGCTCATCAGCCATACTGGAGGGGCATCCCACATACACAAAATAGAGGGAGACTGGCAAAGATGTTAGTTCAGGGTTAATCTTCCTCACCAAAAATAAATAAAATAACATTACTTTATATCGCAACTCATCAGAGACATTTTAATTATTAAAAAGCTATCAAGCTCATGATTTCAGATAAAACTTTTCTAAAATTCTAATTTTACTTGAAAGCTTGAATTTTATCATTAGTTAAAAAAAGTACTGTGAGTTATTTTTCCTTGAAATTGAAGACTCAATTAGTTTATTTTATTTTTATGTTTTATTTTTCTTTTTTTGTGATGAGCAAGATTGCCCCTGAACTAACATCCATTGTCTGTCTTCCTCTATTTTTTATGTGGGATGCCACTGCAGCATAGCTTGATGGTATGTAGGTCCACACCTGGGATCTGAAGCTGTGAACCCCAGGCTGCAGAAGCGGAGTGCATGAACTTAACCACTATGGCGCTGGGCTGGCCCCTCAATTATTTTAAAGATAATTCTGCTAAGTACCCAAATCTGAAAAACCATAGTGTTTCTATTAGTTCTTATTTCAAGTAAAAATTTTTCATGCAAATAGCAACTAGTTTATCTTTCAACCCCAACAAAAAACACAAATGCTTTCTTTGGAGACAACCATTGCATTTTGTTTGTCACAAAAGCACTTCATGTGTACCTTGCATTTGCTCTCACTGAATTTTAAAATGTTATGTCGACAAAGTCTGTGATTTAATACAATTCACTCTATTTACAGCTTTATCAAGGACATTATTCAATAAAACTGATTTTTTTTTTTTTTTTTTGCTGTTGTCAGTGGTGGTGGTGCCATGCCTTCCCCATGCTAACCTCCCTCGGAGTACGGAGTTGAAGAATTCAATGACTCCTAGTACAGTTTAGTGACACTACCTTTATATGTAATGAATCACCAAGAGTTTTATCTACCGCTATTGTGCAGCATCACAGGAAATATCAACACAGAAAAAGAGGCAATTAGTATCTTAGTATTAGTATGAAAGTAGTTTTGACCTCATGGATCCACTGGAAAGTTGTCTGGTTCCCCGAGAGGTTTACAAATTGCCCTTAGAAAATTGCTGATGTTGGCACTGGCCTGGTGGCGCAGTGGTTAAGTTCGCACGTTCCGCTTCTCAGCAGCTCGGGGTTCGCCGGTTTGGATACAGGGTGCAGACATGGCACCCCTTGGCAAAAGCCATGCTGTGGTAGGCGTCCCACGTGTAAAATAGAGGAAGATGGGCATGGATGTTAGCTCAGGATGTTAGCTCAGTCAGTCTTTCCCAGCAAAAAGAGGAGGATTGGCAGTAGTTACTTCAGGGTAATCTTCCTCAAAAAAAAAAAAAGAAAAGAAAAGAAAAGAAAAGAAAATCGCTGATGTAAAGCAACCTGTAAATGCAGTGATATATATTTTGCATTTATTCTATTATTTAATAGATGACTTTATTCATCACAGCCAAATCAAAATATTAAATTTAGTTAATGTGAATTACAAATTAAATAATGCCATTTGATGCCATTTTCTAGAGCAGAGAGAAACTTCTTTAAGAATAAGAGAAATTGAAAGATTTATTTTACATTATTTCATTTTTTGATTCCAGATCATCAAAAACATCTATTACATTTCTAGAACAAAAGTTGTTTCGTGGTTAGACTTCCAATTTACCTGAGATTCAGCATACCAAGCAACAAATTCCAAGTTTCGATTTCACTCCTATTGTGTATGTTCAATTGCATGTCGTGAAACAAAACAAATATTTCATGTATTCTTTTGCGTCTTTCTTCTAAGAAAATAGAACAATATAAAATATACTTTTCATGAAATTGGAAGATCAGTACAAATAAAACATACTTCTGGACATAGCCAAAATTACTTTACATAACTTCAGTGTTACTTTACTGTGAAACAAAAGCCTCAGCATATGTTACACATATTCATATGCTAAATATAGATATATTTAAAGTCTTCTCTATCGCTTCCCTAGAGCTGAGCATGCATAGTGCATTGTTTAGTATAATTGAAAATGATGGTTTACAATATGAATTTGATAATCAAATATAAAATACAAGCCTGTAAAATGTACTATGTAATTAGTCCTCAAAGGAAAAATATGTTAGGAGGATATACTTTAAATTTCAGAATCTAATTAATGTAGTATATTGATCTTAAACTTTATACACATGTAAGAGTTTTCACAGATTTGCTTTTAAAAAGAAGATGATTCTTTAAAATGATTTAGAAGAATATTTGCAAGTGAAATTCTTTTATTTATTTTAGTCTACAATAGTACTAGTTAAAGCAGTATTTTCTTTTAAATATTCATAAGTGGTATATCTCTGAGTATTATTGAGAAATAGGCAAACGGCAGGCTTATTTTATGCAAGTATGCAATTAAAATAATTTGCTCTGGCTGTTTTGATAGGATAGAAATCCATAACCTTACTTCTTTACAATTTCAATTAGACCTCAAATTAATTGATGACAAATTACTTTGCTCTCTTATATGGAAATAAAATGAAAATAATAAAGAAAAGCATTTTGCATGAAATTATAAACTACAACAGTTCAATATACATGCAATTTTAAGTACTGATAGAAAGTAGAAACATAGTAATTCAGCATACTCTTGCTACTTTTGCTTTTCAATCTAGGTGTTGCTATAAACTGTGAAACAATCTATATTTGCTATTTCCCTGGGTGGGGAGTGGGAATTCAGAATTCAGTGACAGTGGATTGCAAAAGATTATTACCAACAATCAAATTATGTTATTAATTTTTATTTTATCTCATAATTTCTGAAAATTTTATATCAATTATACTGTCGAATTTTGATTCTATCTCCACTGTTATTTCTCTTTACTGTTAAAAAACAAAATTCAACTGAGTAAATTTGAAGATCTGCTTGGCTTTAGTGAGTGATTCCTGAACTAGGCAGAATCCCTTCTAGGAAGTAGAAAGGCACTCAAAGGGGTTGTGCAAAACGGAAGATTTTTACAGGAAGAAGGGTGAGGCAAGGAGTCTAATAGCAAAAGAAAAGAAACGATTATTTTAAGGCCATGCCATCTCCTCTTGGGAGAAGGGAACACAGAGGTCTTTACCATGCAAATTGTTTTTTCTTCTTGGGGGATGGAGAGGGCCCACGTGACAGATTACTCTACCAGTACTGGTGCTTGACCAGATAATTCCAGACTGGTTGATTAAGATTAATTTCTGAAAGAGGTGGAAACTGCAGTTAGATCAACTATTAAATTTGTGTTTGTTATCACGGACTTTAGCATGAGAGGCAATTTGTGGCCTGTGGTTTCCTTTTTAACATTACATACTTTTTTCCCTACATTAATTACTGATGTAGAAAGAAAATCTTGCCCTGTCTATGGTTTTCCATTTAAATGCCAAGTTACATGGAAACTTTATATCAAATATATGACTAATTGATCTTATATTTTATATTTTTATAGACGAGGAGTGGGATGTATGAGAAAATATAATGATTCTGGTCAATGGCTTTTGTTTTATACATTTACTATTTTTTATTTTTTCCAGTGTTATTTAAGTATAATTGACAATAAAATATTGTATATATTTAAAGCATACACTATGGTAGTATATTTATTAAATATTTATTGAACATCCACTTAATGTTTGGTGTTTGGAATGGATTGCATAGTGAAAACCAGACTGGAAACTTGCATTCAGCCTGATGGAGAAGACAAGTATTTATCAAATATTCACAAAAATTAATGTAAAGTTGCAATCATAATATGTACTTTGACTCTGAGTGGTACATACTTCTATTAGAACATGTCATAGGAGATTTATCATATTAGCGAGACCAGTTATCTTTCCTTTAGGAAGATACAATTGAACTGACATCTGAAATGTAGAAACAAGTTTATATTTAAAAAATCTTTAAGAGAAGTAGAAAACAGCATTACATTCAGGTGGAACAAGATGGGCCAACGCATTCTGCAGTGAGAAACTAAAAGATGGCCAGTGTGACTAGAGTGGAGAAGTGAGAGATGACAGCTAATGGAAGAGGTGCTGAAGAGAGATAAAGAAATTTTTTAAAATTTAGTGATGCACTAAATATGAGTGTCTTATGAAGAAAGAAAGGTCAAATAAGACTCCTAAGTTTCTGGCTTATACAATTGTGTAAATCCACTCAGATAGATTACTTTGGAAGAGAATCAAAGTTTATCTTTTGTCATGGAGAGAGGAAAAGGTGTGATGTTAGAGGGAATGAAGAAGATCAGCAATTTAGTTTTGTACATTTGAAGTTTTATTTTCCCTGAAAATAACTAAAATAAATATGAATTGGAAGATAAGAAAGTCCGAATTCAGTGGAGAGTTTTAGGTAAATTTGTGAGTCATTTTTATAAAGGTAAATATTTAAACTTTGGGCTTTGGGAATAAATAGTGAGAGAAGAAAGGATCCTAATATGAATACTGTAGCATCTCCAGGAGGTTGAGACTGAAAAGGAGATGGGGAGCCCAAGGGATCAGCGGCAGCCCCAGGAGAGTTTTGTGATACAGAAGCCAAATAAATCATTTCAAGAAGAAAGATGGCTCAATAGTGTGCATTCTCCAGAGAGATAAATTAAATGAGTAATTCTTTATGAGGTACCTAAAATATTCAAACTCATGGAAGCGAAATGTAGAAAGATTGTTGCCAAGACCTGGGGGAAAGCGTAATGGGGAGTTCTTATTCAACAGGTTTCAATTCTGCAAGATGAATAAATTCTAGAGTTCTGCTTTGTGACATTGTGCTTGTAGTTAATAATATTGTTACTGATAACAGTAGTTATAGTTAAAATTTTGTAAGGGGGTAGATCTCATGTTAATAGTTCTTATCACAATAAAAATAAATAAGTGGCGAGTAACAATGTTCATTAGCTCTAGTGACATGGCAGTGAAGTAAAACATTTATGTGAGACTTTTTGAAAAAAAGTAGAGGCAGAGCCATTTCAGAGTGGATTGATGAGTGATTGAAGGGTGATGAAACAGAGTGAGAAACCCTGAAAAGGTTGAAAAATAGCAATTTAAAAGGAAGAGTTTAAATCCAAGAGAGCACTATATGTAACATATTCTTCAACAATGCCAGCTGTACTTTCTAAGAGTAAATAAACATATTAATAGTTTTCAAAGATAAAGCATTAAATGGATGTTGCAGATAACATATGGGATGTGCTGGAAGAGGAAGTTTTGGGGGTGGAAAATCAGCTCAGGACCTCTTTTTCAGATTTTGTTTAAAAGCACATTTTTTCTTTTGCTGGTGTAATATGCATTTAGCTATTAGATTTAGCAACATGCATTAAATAAGTCAATGTACACAGTGATGTCAGCATCATGGCAGAGTGAATTGTTCTTTTTGTCTCTCCCCTCTAATTTCCACCAATTGGACATCCATTGACCAACAGAGGATTCCTTACACAGCATACCAGGATGCATACGAGATCCATGCAACTATGCTTCTGAAGGTGGGTGGATTGGACTCCCCAAAGGCAGTGGAAGGAGGGGAGTAGCCCTGCCTCCCCTGCAAAGAGCAATCCAGGATGAGGATCCCCACACTGACCCACAAGCCTTTGAGAAAACAGGTATCTTTTGCTCTCTTCTCATCTCCCAGGAGGTCCAGCATGCACATCCCCTCAACCTCCCCCTTCAGTGGCCAAGTCTTTCCAACAGTGGGGCTAGTATATAAAACTCAGATTTTCCAAGCTGGGGAGAGGGACCCTGCCCTGAGTTTTCAAAACATACTGGCTAATGCATATTCCAGAGGCTGCACAGTGAGCAAAAACAGAAATCTCTCCCTATTCAGCCCCTGAATGGCCCTAGCAGTGGCAGGTGGAACCTGTGACCAGAGTCTTCAGGAATCACAGAAGAGCCAGTGACCCAGCCCCCAAGGTCAGCACCCCTGACGTAAGTTCCACCAGCAGCAAGATAAAGAGAACAATTAACAAGATGAAATACAATGTAGAAAGCATGAAAAATAGAGCAAGCCATATAGATGAGAGAATTAGTGAGCAAAAAGATAGAAACCTAGAAATGATTTAGATCAAGGAGGAGAGAGAACTAAGATTTTTTTTTAAATGAAAAAGTTCTTTTAGAAATATATGACTCAATTGGGAAAAGTAAAATAGGTTTATAGGCATCCAAGAAGAAGAGATGGAGAAAGGAGTAGAGAGCTTATTCAAAGAAATAATAGCTGAGAACTTCCCAAAGCTATGGAAAGAACTGGACATGCAACTACATAAAGCTAATAGAACTCCTATACCTCAATGAAAAAAGACCTTCTCCAAGGAATATGATATTAAAAATGTCAAAAGTCAATGAGAAAGAAAAAAATATTAAAGGCAGCAAGAGAGAAGAAAATAACCTATGAAGGAACCCCCATCAGGCTTTCAGTGGATTTCACAGCAGAAATGCTACAGGTTGGAGAGAGGGCAATGATATATTCATAATATTGAAGGATAACAACTATCAGCCAAGAATACTCTATAGGGAGAAATTATCCTTCAGATATGATAGAGAAATCAAAGCTTTCCAAGGCAAACAAAAGCTGAGGGAGTTCATCACCTCTAGACCTCCTTAAAAGAAATGTCAAAAGGAACCTTCCTATCTGAAACAAAAAAGCAAAGGTTTACAAATGCTTGAATGATGAGATATATAGAGAGACAAAATCAGGAAATTGCTGCTCTATATTAAAACAGGTTAGTAAACAATTATAGCATAAAAGATGAAGGGAAAGAAAACATCAAAAATAACTATAACTATTACAATTTGGTTAAAAACTCACAATACAAAAAAGAACAAATTGTGGGGCTGGCACAGTGGTGTAGCGGTTAAGTTTGTGCTTCAGCAGCCCAAGAGTTTGTAGGTTCAGATCCTGGGCATGTACCTAGCACTGGTCGTCAAGCCATGCTGTGGTGGCATCCCACATAAAATAGAGAAAGATTGGCACAAATGTTAGCTCAGTGACAATCTTCCTCAAAAAAGAGAGGAAGATTGGCTACAGATGTTAGCTCAGGGTCAATGTTCCTCACACACACAAACACAAAGAATAATTTGTGACAATAAAAACATAGAATAGGAAGAGGAAAGGAATAGAACCTGCATAGGATAATGGAGATAAGAGGCTACCAGAAAAAAGGACTATATCATCTATGAGATCTTTTCTCTAAACCTCATGGTAACCACAAGACAAAAAATCAGAGGAGAGTCTCAAATCATAAATAAAGATAAAATAGAGAAAAATATTACAGAAAAACACCAACCTAGATGACAGGCAGAAATACAAAGGAAAAGAAACAATGGAATTATAGAACAACCAGAAAACAAAAGATAAAATGGCAGAATTAAGCCATTATATATCAATAATCACTCTAAATGTAAATGGAATGAATCCACCAATCAAAAGACACAGAATGACTGGATGGATTTAAAAATAAGATGCAACAACATGCTGCCATCAGGAAACATATCTCAGCTCTGTTGACAAACATAGGTTCGGAGTAAAGGCATGGAAGATAATGCTCCAAACAAATGTCAAGCAAAAGTAGGTGGGTGTAGCCATGCTTATATCAGACAAAATGGACTTCAGGATACAAAAGATGACAAGAGACAAAGATGGCCATTATATAATGATAAAAAGGGCTATTCCACTAAGAAGACGTAACACTTATTAACATATATGCACCTAACACAAGAGCCCCCAAGCATATAAAGCAACTGTTAACAGACCTAAAGGGAGAAATTGACAGCAACATGATAATAGTCGGGGGCTATAACATCCCACATATGTCAATGGATAGGTCATCCTTATGGAAAGTCAACAAGGAAACAAGCCTTAAAGGAAACACTAGAGCAGATGGACTTCAAAGTTATATATAGAAAATTCCATCAGAAGAACAACAGAATACACATTCTTCCAAAATGCACATGAGGGAGGCTGGCCTGTCAGCATGGTGGTTAACTTTGTGTGCTCCATTTCAGCAGCCCAGGGTTCATGGGTTTGGATCCCAGGCAAGGAGCTAGCACTGCTTGTCAAGTCACACTGTGGCAGCATCCCACATAAAAAATAGAGGAAGATTGTCACAAATGTTAGCTCAGTGACAATCTTCCTCAAGCAAAAAGAGGAAGATTGGCAATAGGTGTTAGCTCAGGGCTGATCTTCCTCACAAAATAAGAAAATAAATAAAATAAAATGCACATGGGAACATTCCCAAAGAGAGACCACATCTTGGGAAACAAAGCAAGCCTCAATAAATTTAAGAAGATTGAAATCTTATCTAGCATCCTTTCCAATCCTAATGCTATGAAACTAGAAATAAATACAAGAGAAAGGCTGGGAAGGTCACGCATATATGGAGACTAAACAACACGCTACCAACAACCATTGGATCAAAGGAGAAATCAAAAAATATGTGAAGACAAGTGAAAATGAAAACACAACACACCAACTCTTATGGGATCCAGCAAAAGAGGTAGTAAGAGGGAAATTTATAGAAATACATGCCTACTTGAAGAAATAAGAAAAATCTCAAATAAACAATCTTACATTACATGTAAAAGACCTAGAAAAAGAAGAACAAAGCCCAAAGAAGCCAAGTAGAAGGAAGGAAATCATAAAAATCATAGCAGAAATAAATGAAATAAAGACTAAAAAAACAACAGAAAGGATCAGTGAAAATAAGAGTTGGTTCTTCAAGAAGATAAACAAAATTGACAATCCTTTAGTGAGCCAGACTTGTTAAGACAAAATAGATTAGAAGAAATGGATAAATTCTTAGAATCACACAACCTCCCAAAACTGAGTGAAGAAGAAGTAGAGAATCCAAATAGACTAATCACAAGTAAAGAGATGGGAATGGTAATCCAAAACCTCACAAATAACAAAAGTCCAGGACCAGATGGCTTCTCTGGTAAATTCTACCAAACATTCAAAGAAGAATTAATATCTCTCCTTCTCAAACTATTCCAAAAAATTGAAGAGAATGGTATGCTTCCTAACTCATGCTATGAGGCCAACTTTACTCTGATAGCAAAACCGGACAGGAACAAAAAAATAAGGAAAATACAGACCAATATTGCTGATGAACACAGATGAAAAAAACCTCAACAAAATATTAGCAAATTAAATACAATAATACATTAAAAGGATCCTACACTACAATCAAGTGGGATTTATTCCAGTGATATAGGGATAGTTCAACATCTGCAAATCAATCAATGTGATACACCACGTCAAAAAAATGAAGAATGTCAATCACATGATCATCTCAATAGTTGCAGAGAAAGCATTTGACAAGATCCAACATCCTTTTATGATTAAAAAACTCTCAATAAAATGGTGTAGAATGAAAGTACCTAAACATAATAAAGACCGTATGTGATAAACCCACAGCCAACATCATACTCAATGGTGAAAAGCAGACAGCTATTCCCCTGAGAACAGGAAGAAGACAAGGATGTCCAGTCTCACCACTCTTATTCAACATATTACTAGAAGTTTTAGTGAAAGCAATGACAAGAAAAAGAAATAAAAGGAATCCAAATTAGAAAGGAGGAAGTAAAACTGTCACTATTTGCAGTTGACATGACTCTCTATATAGAAGGCCCCAAAGAATCCATCAGAAAACTACTAGAAATAATCAATGAATATACTGACTTTGCAATGTACAAAATCAACATAGAAAAATTGGTTGTATTTCTATACACCAACAAAGAGCTAGCAGAAAGAGAAATCAAGAACACAATCCCATTTACAGTTGCAAAAAAAGAATAAAATACATAGGAATAAATTTAACCAAAGATGTGAAAGATCTACACACAAAAACTATAATATATTATTGAAAGAAATTGAAGAAGACATAAAGAAATAGAAAGATATTTCGTGCTCATGGATTAGAGGAATAAACGGAGTTAAAATGTCCATATTACCTAAAGCACTCTACAAATTCAAAGCAATCCCAATTAGAATCTCAATGACATTCTTCAGAGAAATAAACAAAAAATCTTAAAATTTATATGAAACAACAAAAGACTACCAATAGCCAAAGCAATCTTGAGAAAAAAGAATAAAGGTGGAGATATTATACTCCCTGATTTCAAAATACACTAGAAAGCCATAGTAATCAGAACAGCGTGGTACTGGCACAAACACAGACACACAGATCAATGGAAAAAACCTGAAAGCCCAGAAATAGAATCACACATCTATGGGCAGTTAACCTTCAACAAAAGAGGAAAGAATATACAATGGAGAAAGAAATGTTTCTCCAATAAATGGAGTGAAGACTCGACAGCAACATGAAAAAGACTGAAAGTAGATCATCTTACACCATATACAAAAATCAACTCAAAATGGGTTAAAGAATTGAATGTAAGACCTGAAGCCATAAACCTCTTTGACGAAAATATAGGCAGTACATTCTTTGACATCACTCTTAGCAGTATGTTTCTGAGTATCAGGTCTCCTAGGGCAAGGGAAACAAAAGAAAAAATTTAAAAAAATGGGACTATATCAGACTTAGAAACTTCCGCACTGCAAAGGAAACTATCAACAGAGAGTGAAAAGACAACACATCAACTGGGATAAAATATTTTCAAATCATATACCCAACAAGGGTTAATTTCCAAAACATATAAACAACTTACACAAGTCAACAACAAAAAAATGAACAATCTGGGGCTGGCCCCGTGGCTGAGTGGTTAAGTTCGCGCGCTCCGCTGCAGGCGGCCCAGTGTTTCGCTGGTTCGAATCCTGGGCGCGGACATGGCACTGCTCATCTGGCCACGCTGAGGCGACGTCCCACATGCCACAACTAGAAGGACCCACAACGAAGAATATACAACTATGTACTGGGGGGCTTTGGGGAGAAAAAGGAAAAAAGTAAAATCTTAAAAAAAAAAAATGAACAATCTGATCAAAAAATGGGCAGAGGATATGACCAGTTTTCCAAAAAAGATATACAGATAGCCAAAAGGCACATGAGAAGATGTTCAATATCACTAATTATTACATAAATGGAAACCAAAACTACAAGGTGATATCACCTCACACCTGTCAGAATGGCTATAATTAACAAGACAAGAAATAACAAGTGTTGGAGATGATGTTGAAAAAAGGAACCCTCATACACTGCTGGTGGGAATGCAAACTGATGCAGCCACTGTGGAAAAGAATATGGAGATTCCTCAAAAACTTAAAAATTTAAAATAGAAATACCATATGATCCAGCTATTCCACTACTGGATATTTATCCAAAGAAAATGAAATCAATAATTCAAAGAGATTTATACACTCCTCTATGCATTGCAGCATTATTCACAATAACCAAGATGAGGGAGCAACCCAAGTGCCCATCAACAGATGAAGGGATAAAGAAGTGGTGTGTATGTATATGTGTGTGAGTGTATATATATATACACACACACACATATACATACACAACAGAATACTACTCAGACATAAAAAAAGACAAAGCTGTGCTATTTGAGAGAACATGGATGGACCTTAAGGGTATTATCCTAAGCAAAATAAGCCAGACAGAGAAAGACATATACTGTGTGATTTCACTCATGTGGAAGATAAACAAATAAACACAGATAAGGACAACAGATTAGTGGTTACCAGTGGAGGAGGGGGTGGGGACTGGACTGTTGGTGAACAGGAATTAGTCTATACAGAAACTGAAATATACTGATGTACAGCTGAAATTTACACAATGTTGTAAGCCAGTATGTCTCAATAAAATAATTTTTTAAAATGTCAATATAACATGACTTATACTATTCTTAATACAATTTATAATATAATTAGCATGTCCTGGAGGAAATATTATTTCTGGAAATAATTTAGGATTTTGTGGAAAGTTGATTTAATATCAGAATACTCCTAAAATCATGCCTTATTGTAACTCTGAATACTTAACTAGACTTTGTTTAGAATTTTGATTTTAAGTATATATTTATTGACTATATTCCTATAATATGGAATTTTAGGTGACATTTCCAAAGCTGATACTAACATTTATATAAATGTAAATATGTATGTATATACCTACACACACATTTTTTTGAACATCTCTTAGATATAACAACATGTTACTTCTTTATTTGGGAAGTACATGATAGGCACTGACATTTAAAAGAGAACCATTTGTGGACAAGTTTTATTTTAATGAATTCCTTGATATCAACTAGGTGAAATTTTCCTTTGGTATTAAACATCACTTCACCTTTACTTGGATTTATCTCATTATTTTCCCCCTTCAAATGAAAATTAGGAATTAATTTTTCTGGGAGAAAATCAACAATGTATCATACATAATAAAATACACTAATGAAAGTAGAGCTTAAAAAGATAAATTATATTTTATGATACAATAAGGGATGAAGGGTTGACCTAGCTAGTCAGGATATGCATCAAAGAGATAGGGAGTAAGACATAATGTTGGGGAAAATTAATCTGGGCCAACAGTCACATGGCACACATACCAACTGATCATTTAATTTTATTGAAGTTGAATTTTTCGAACTACATGGAAATCTAACCAGGTAACAGGATTTAGTATCTAGAGGTTATAAAACCAGGTTAATTTATTTGGGAAAGTATTTGACTAAAGCAAATTCAATAGAATAATGGGGATGAGTTAGACCAAGGCACGATAGTGACAAAGGCTGGGAGATCAGTTGCTGTTTCTCAGCAGCCAGCGAAGGCCTTGTCACCAAGCTAGGTTTCAAAAATAAGACTCTAATTTCTGAGCATTGGGGAATATTCAGATTTATGAGTGGCTCCAACCTTGGATTGACATAAATTGTTAATATGAGACATTGGCTCAGATGTATAAGATACCAAAATAAGAATTTATTACCATAACTGGAACAAAAAGTCCCCAAAGTTGGGAAAATTAACAGAGCTAGATACACATCGAGATTATCAAACTTAAACTAAAATTATTTACTATTTATAGAGAAAATAAAATAAAAACTTCTAAGAAACAGAAAATGTCCTGTTTATTAGTCTTACTGGTTCATGAGGACTTTACATGGGGCTTTCCTAGGAGGAGGTGGCGATTATACAGGATTCTGATAGCACAAACTCAGGGACTGAATGTCTTTACTCATGTTTCTGAAGTTCAGACTTGCTTGACATTTTACACTTTTGGTTCTGGTGGAAACAGTGTAATGGATGAATCCTATTTATATTGGATGGTGAAGATTAATGAAATAGTGTCTTGGAAACAGAAGGTCAGTGAATATCTTTTACAACTCTGCACATTCTTCCTCTCTTCCACCTGTAGAAATACTTAATATTGAGCTTTGGTTTATTGCATTGCACAAACAGAAGTTACAGTAAGTAAAAATAGATACAAAAGGTTATCTAAGGGGACACAAAATAATATTCTAGCCCATCCATTAATATGATGTGTGAAAACTATAAGCTCTGATTTAATAATTTTAGAACACATGATGAGAGTGGCTTTCAAATGTAGGGGTGTAGCTATTCTGTCAGTTATGAACGAACTTGAATATTTCTCAAAGGAGAAAAAAAGTAAGAATGTGGCTCAATTTCCCTCTTTTCCCTCACTTACTGTATGTAAACAAATAGGCAAGTATCATTCATGTTTATTCAGTTTCCAGATTAGAGATAAGAGTTGGGAATTGACACATTTTTGTAAAATAGCATAACATTGTGTTACGATTCCTATTGCTGTTGTAACAAGTTGCCAAAGATTTAGTTGCTTAAAACAAAGAAATTTTATTACTGCATTCTTGAGGTAAGAAGTACAAAATGGATTTCACCAGGCTAAAATCAAGGTGATGACATGACTATCCTTCTTCCGGAGGTTCTAGGAGAAAAATTCATTCCCTTACCCTTTCCAGATTCTAGAGCTTGCTTACATTTCTTGGCTTGTGTCCCTCTTCTTCCATCTTCAAAGCCAGAAAGATAATGTCTTCAAATTTCTCTCTGAGTCTGCTTCTGTTCTCACATCTCTTTCCAGGACTCTATTAAGGATGCTTGTGATAGCATTGGCCCAACCCAGGTAATTCAGGATAATCTTCCTATCCCAACATCCTTAACCTAATCACCCCTGCAAAGTCCTTTTTGCTATGGAACATGTGCACAAATTCCAGGGATTAGGATGTGGACATCTAGAGCAAGGCATTTTTGTGCCTACCATGGGCATTATATTCTTTTCTGTTTAAAAAATACACAAATTCCCTATCTTATTAAATAAAATGAAGGGGAAAAGATCTTATGAATTCTAACACCTATTTAACGAAAATTCATTAACAAGAAACTCATTATCACTTTTGCCTTGAATATCTGAATCCTCTTTGTCTGAGTTCCTTGTTAGCACTCCATTGGCACCTTCTTAGCATATTTCTATTAGCAGTTTGCAGCTGCATGAATATATATATATACACATATACACAGCCATATGAATATATGCATACACGCACATATATAATCTCAACCTTTAGCTAATTTCAGATTAAAATATGTATTAGCTACTTAAGCATTGAGAGAAAAGTGTTTCAAAAATAAAAATATGTAGCCCGATAGGCAGACAACATATTTCTCTCCTCATTATCATCTTATTCTTATTTGCATTCATTTACTTTCAAACTGTGACGGGTGCTGAATGCTAATAATATATGTTCTAACAGCAGACATTTGAGGTCATTAATTTTGGAATCAAACTCCGGAATCAAATCCCAGATGAATAGGATTACTACAGAATATTTGGGTGTATCACTAAGAATCAAGTATCATAACTAGGCCATCTGTTACAGTAACATTATTTAAAAGCAAGAAATGTGTTACATAACTTTGGAGTGGAAACTAAAATTTTTAAAAAATGATCATAAGTGAAACATAAGGTTTAATAAAGAGAAAGTAAACTAATTTTTGGACAAAAAGTTGATCTAGTCTCTTTAGTTATATTAATTATGATAGACTTTGCACCCTAAATGGAATCATTCAATAAATTTTTGTCTCTTAAAACATTCTGATAACAATATGACATCTGAAGTCGAGTAATTTAGATGGAAATAAAATAGAAAAAAACACTTTTCAAATGTCTGTTATATTGCCTCTTTATAGATATGGATATATATGCTCTTCTCCTGAATTCACATGCAAAATAACATGTTATGCCTTATGTTTTCTGACATAATGTCTTTGTTTCCAAAGGTGCAGGTAAACACAGTTCTGTTTCTATCCCACACACATAACTCATAAATTCAATTGTGTTTTCGAGGCCTGGCAAGTAACCAAAATCAATGGAGATGACTGGATATCAAGGGATGCAGCGGACCAAAATGAAGTATCTAGAAATAGTAATTTAAAAAAAAAAAAAAACCCTTTGGGCTGAAGAAAACTCTGTATATTTTGGCATTAATGGGGATAAAAGTCAGGCTGTTGAAACCCCGAGATTCTGAGGAAGGGATCTTTGCTTTGTTCATATGTGTCTATCATTCAGTATTTCATCTGATTGTCTCTAGCTGACCCACACATTTACTATTCTGTTTTACTAGCTTCAAGCTTAGGGCTTCTGCTGTACAACTAAGCTTTTCAGGTACCTGTTCACTATGTCCGAGCACATGTATTTTTTCATCTTCATTTTACAGATTCTCTCTCCTCTATCTTCAAAAGGGTCAGATTTGTTTAAAGTTAGCTTGGGATAATTTTCTATTTTCTAGTGCAAAGAGTCTCTCTTCGTGTTCAACATAAACAATGCAAGTTATTCTAATAGGCCACAGCATAATTGCTTTATATCTATATTTTTCATTATTAGTCCCAAAAACTATAGGTAGAGAAATAACGTAACATCACCGAAGTAAATGAATTGGCTCCAAAGTAATATATTTATGTAAAACATTTGTACATGGATTTTGCTTATGTTTTATTTTTAGAAGGTACAAATGTTTGCATACTTACACTGACAATCATAGTGTTGTCTTACAATATAGCATTACATGTTTCTTGCAAAATGTACGCATACATGTACGTGCAAAATGTACTGGATCAAAATTAAATCCAAAATAGGAAAAAAATCAACTTTTAAGATATTTAACTCAATTTGATTGTAAAGCTGCACTAGATATATGTGCAATATCTGGAAATGGTTTCTCCATGGAGGATTCTCTGGTGTGAATATGCAGTTATGAGTAAATTCAAAACTTTAAATTGTAACTTTAAAATTTCTAAGTTTTTTAACATTTTAATCAGCCAAAACTTTGAACAAGGGGGCCTTTAAGGAGCCAATAGTGGACTTAACTAAGGATCTATAAAACTAAATTCTTAAATAAATTAATTACTTCAATGCCAATTGATCACTGAATTGATTATATTTCTGCTGATAAAATCACCATTTGCTTTTATAAATCTGAGGTGCTGATTGTGTGGGCTATATATCCTGGACTATTGTGAAATAAAAGCAAAAGGGGAAAAAATGAACGGTGTCAAAATCAAGGAAATGTTTATATATTAAGTTTGGTTTGAAAAGAGTTAAAAAAACTGTTAACATTGGCCAATATCCTTTTGTTAAAACCTGTACTTTTTAAGGTTTACATACATAAATTCACTTTTTTCATGTGAAGTTCTATCAGAATCAACACATGCATAGATTAGTGTAACGACTATCACAGGCGACTTATGAAACAAGTATACAACCGCAATAAAAGGCTTCATACTTTCCCTTTTCAACATATCCTCACACCACATCTAACACCTGGCAATCACTGATTTGTTTTCCAAACTTAACGGTTTTACATTTTTCTGAAGGTGATATAAATGACATCAAACAGATTGAACCTTTTGAGACTGGATTCTCTCAATAAGCATAAAAAATCTGAAATTCACTCAAATCGTTTTCTGTATTAATAGTAGGTTCGTTTTTATTGCTGGGTTCTATTCCAATGTATGGATATACCAGTTTCTTTATCCATTCATTCATTGAAGGCCATTTTGGTAATTTCCAGTGTTTTACAAATATGGATAAAATTGCTATAAATATTAGAACGTACAGTTTTATTGTGAAAATGACGTTTCATTTCTTCAGGGAAAATACCTGGAAGTGGCACTGCTGGTAATATGATAAATGTAGATTTAACTTTGTGAAAAAGTATCAAATTCTTTGCAGAGTTGCTGTACCATTCTCCTCAGGAATGTAAGAGGGTTTAAGTTGCCCCTCATCTTCACCAGCATTTAGACTCTTTTATTTTTCATTTTTAAAATCTGTTTGCATTTCTAATATAAGTGGGTAGTGGTAACTCATTTTACTTTGCATTTCTTTAATTACTAGTAATATTGACAATTTCCTAATGTACTAATTTACCACCCGTAAGTTTATTTGGTGAAATGTGTATTCAGATATTGTGCCCGTTAATTAATGGGTTGCTTGTTTTCTTATTCAGTTATTTTTTAAATTAAGATATAATTCACATACTACAAAATTCACGCTTATAAAGTGTACAATTTAGTGGCTTATACAATCATACACTGCATAATGATGTTTCAGTCAAGAACAGACCACATATACAATGGTGGTCCCATAAGATTAGTATCATATTGCCTAAGTGTGTAGTAGGCTATACCATTTAAGTTTGTGTGTGCACACTCTATGATATTCACTTAATGAGTAAATTACCTAACAACGCATTTCTCAGAACGTATCCCTGTCATTAAGTGGTGTATGACTGCAGTATATCCACAAGACTGTGCCACCATCACCACTACCTAATTCCAAAATGCTTTCATCACCACAAAAAAAGAATCTGTACCTTATAGTTATCATCCCTCAATACCTCCTAGCTCTAGGCAACCATTAATAAACATTCAATATCCTATAGATTTGCATATTCTGCATATTTCATATAAATGAAATCATACAACATATGGCCTTTTGTGTCTGTCTTATTTCACTTAGCAAGATGTTGTCAATCTTTATCTATGTTGCAGCATGTACTATTCATTATTTATTTTGCAGCCAAACAACATGAATTGTACGTCTATTTGTATCACATTTTGAATTAATATCTCTTTGTGATTTGGCATACATATACTTAATGATTAATGATGTTAAGCATCTTTTCCTGTGGTTATTGACTATTTGTATATCTTCTTTGAAAAAACGTCTATTCAAAACTCTCCCAATTTTTAATAAAATTGTGTTATTTTACTGTTTATGGTTGAGTTGTAAGACTTCTTTACGTATTATGGATACTACAACCATGTAAAATAAATCATTTGCAAATATTTTTCTCATTCTTTGGATATGTTTTCACTTTAGTGATGGTGTCTTTTGAAGCACAAATATTTTTAATTTTGATAAAGTACAATTTATCTATTTTGTTGGTTGCTTATGCTTTATTTGTCATATCTAAAAAATTGCTAAATCCAAAGTCACAAAGACTCACTCCTATGTTTATGTTAAAGTTTTATAGTTCTAGATCTTACATTTATATCTCTGATACATCTTGAGTTAATTTTTGTTTACGGTGTGAGGTAGAACTTCATTTCTTTGCATGTAAATTTCCAGTTGTCCAGCCCCATTTGTTGAAAAGATTATTTTTCCCCCATTAAATTTTCTTGGCACCCTTGTCAAAAATCAGTTGACCATACACATATTGTTTTATTTCAGGACTTCTAATTCTATTCCATTGAGCAATATATTTATCCTTATTATAGTATTACATACTCTTGATTACTGTAGTATTATAGTAAGTTTTGAAACTGGAAAATGGGTGTCTTTCTTCTCTTTAAGATTGCTTTTAGCCTTTCTTGGTCCCTTGCAGGTCCATATGAATTTTAGGATGAGGTTTTTCATTTCTGTGGAAAAAAAAATAAAAGAAGTTAAGATTTTGACAAGAATTATATCAACTCTGTAGATCAGTTTGGTGGTTATTGAATTCTTAACAATATTAAGTCTCCAATCCATTAATGTAGGATATTGTTTCATTTATTTAGGTCTTAATTTCTTCCTGCAATAATCTGTAGTTTTCAGTAAACAATTCTTGTCTTTCTATTGTTCAATTTATTTCTAAGTTTTTTAATTCATTCATTTATTTAAGTTTAATGTGGTAGTATTTTATTCTTTCCAATGCTATTGTACACAAAATTGTTTACTTAAATTTGTTTTGTGATTTTTCATTGCTAATGTGTAGAAACAGAATTGTTTTTGTGTATTAATCTTGTATCCGACAGCCTCACTGAATTTGTTTAGTAGCTTTAATAGTTTTTTGATTGTCTGTTTTCAGTGAATTCCTTAGGGTTTTCTTTATGCAAGATCACAGCATCTGCAACTGGAGATACTTTTCTTCCTTTCTTACCAATCAGTTGTATTTACTTTATTTCTCCTGGCTAGAGGCAACAATACAACTTTGAAGAGAAGTTGCATGAGTGCACAAACTTCTTCCTTATCTTAAAAGGATGGTGTTCAGTCTTTCACCATTAAGTATGATGTTAACCATAGGTTTTCAAAAATTTACATCTCAGGTTAAGGAAGTTCTTTTCTATTCCTGCCTATTAAGCATTTTTATGATGAAAGGGCTTTGAATTTTGTCAAATACTTTTTTCATATCTATTGAAATGGTCATGTAATTTTTGCATTTATTCTATTAACATAGTGTATTACATTGCTTGATTTTTATATCTTACATTGTTAAGATAATGATATGGCTTATAATCCTTCATAGATTGCTGGTTCTGGTTTGGTAGGCTTTTGTTGGGGACCTTTGTGTTGATATTTATAAAGGATATTGGTTTGTAGTTTTCTTTTCTTGTGATCTGTCCAGTTTTTTGTATCAGGGTGAGACTAGCCCCATAAAATAAATTGGGATGTGTCCCTTCCTCTTCTATGTTTAATAAAGTTTGTGAAATATTGGTGTTAATTCTTTAAACATTTGGTAGAATTCACTAGTGAAGCAATTTTGTCCTGGGTTTTTTTTGTAGGAAGTTTTCTTATTACTGTCTCAATGGCTTCATTGTTATAGGTTGTATTAATTTTCTTTTGCTCCTGTGATAAATTACCACAAATTTAGTTACTTAAAACAGAAAATATTTATTATCTTGTAGTTCCGGAAGTCACACATCTTAAATGGTCATGCTGAGCTAAACTCAATGTGACAGCAAAGCTGTTTTCCTTCTCTATGGGAAAATCTGTTGCCTTTTACAGCTTCCAGAGGCAGCCTGCACTCCTTGGCTCATGGTCCTTTCCTCTGCCTTCAAAGAAAGCAGAATAGCATCTTTACATCTCTCTCCTTAATGACCTCTGCTTACTTTATCTACTTCTCTGTGGTACCAGCTAAGTGTCCTATAATTTAACTGAATTCTGAGCTATCTACCTGGAGATAGCATCAAATCCTCGAGATTAAAGGCTCAGTCCCACAAAACGGCCATGTCCCCCAACACTTACATTGCCAGTTGTGAGCTCCAAGTTGTCACCTGTACTTCTAACCCACCAGCTGTAAATTGGGGTTCCCACAACCTTCTCCTTGGGTTCCATAATTTGCTGTAATGGCTCACAGAACTTAAGGAACCACTTACTTACATTTACCAGTTTATTATAAAAGAATATGGTAAAGGACATGAATGGGGCAAGATAAGTGGGAAAAGGCATGGAGCCATGATTTATCACTGTGCACCACTTTCCCAGCATTTCCATGTTTTCACAAACTCAGAAGCTCCCTGAAACCCATGCTTTTGGGATTTCTATGGAGGCTTCATCACATAGGTATGATTGATCATTAACTTCATTTCCAGCCCCTCTCCCTTCTCTGAAGAGTGGGGGAGTGGGGCTGAAAATTCCAAGCTTCTAATGATGGCTTAGTCTTTCTGGTGACCAGCCTCCATCCAGGAGCCCACCAAAAGTCACCTCATTAGAACAAAAGACACTGCCATCACCCAGGAAATTTCAAAGGACTTAATAACTGTGTCAGGAGCCAGGGTCAAAACCAAACATTAGAACAATAGATGCTCTTAGAGCTCTGTAACTTAGAAAATTACAGGAGTTTTAGGAGCCGTGTGCCAGGAACTAGGGCAGAGCCCAATATCTACATTTTCTGTTATTTCACAGAGGCAAAGCGTAACTCCCCACTGCTTAAATGTGGGTTGCGCATAGTGACTTCCTTCCAAAGAGTATAGCATGGAAAAGGGAAGAAAAAAGAAAAGGAAAATTTTTAAAGTGGAGAAATCTGACAAAAAACAATTTCAGCCATATGATCAAGATTAATATTAATGGTAAATTATGTTGATAGTTTTTATTCTTAATACGATATGATGAGGATAGCACTTTACCTTCATGATAGTCCTTCTCAAAATCCAGTCTCATTATGAGAAAAAATGTCAAAGAAATCCCGGTTGATGTATATTCTACAAAGTCCTTTACCAGTACTGCTCAAAATTGTCAAGGTCGTCAAAACAAAGAAAGTCTCAGAGACTGTCACAGCCAAGGATATGATGATTAAATGAAATGTAGTACCATGGATAGGATCCTGAAACAGAAATTGAACATTAGGTTAAAAGTAGGGAAATTTAAATACATTATAGACTTTATTTAATAAGGATCTTTCAATATCTATTCATTATTTTTGACAAATGTACCATTTGTAAGATGTTAATAATAGCTAAAGCTGGGTGTGGGGTACGTGGAAACTCATTCTATTACAATTGAAACTTTTATATAAGTTTCAAACTATTTTAAAATAAAAATTATCAACATCATTAACTATCAAGGAAATGCAAATCAAAACTACAATGAGGTATCACCTCATTCCCGTCAGAATGGCTATAATTAACAAGACAGGAAACAACAAATGTTGGAGAGGGTGTGGAGAGAAGGGAACCCTTGTTCACTGCTGGTGGCAGTGCAAACTGGTGCAGCCACTATGGAAGTCAGTATGGAGTATCCTCAGAAAATTAAGGATAGATCTACTATATGATCCAGCTATTCCACTGCTGGGTATTTATCCAAAGAACTTGAAAACACAAAGGCATAAAGATACTTGCACCCCTATGTTCATTGTGGCATTATACACAATAGCCAAGACATGGAAGCAACCTAGGTGCCCATGAAGGGACGAATGGATAAAGAAGATGTGGTATTTATACACGATGGACTACTACTCAGCCATAAGAAATGACGAAATCTGGCCATTTGTGACAACATGGATGGACCTTGAGGGTAGTATGCTGAGTGAAATAAGTCAGAGGGGGAAAGTCAAATACCATATGATCTCACTCATAAGTAGAAGATAAAAACGACAAAAAACAAAAAAAACAAAAAAACAAAAAAACACCTAGCATTGGAGATTGGACTGGTGGTTACCATTGGGGAAGGGAGGAGGGGGAGGGCAAAAGGGGTGGTTAGGCTCACATGTGAGGGGATGCACTATAATTAATGTTCGGGTGGTGAACATGATGTAATGTATACAGAAGTCAAAATATGATGTACATCTTAAACAAATAAAATTTAAAAAAATAAAGAAAAATGATTGAATAAATTAATAAGAGGGGGATAAGAGACTAACCCCTCATGCAGAAAAATTCCAACAATTTATATAAATACTGTGCCTTCGAGGAAGTGGTGCATAACTCCTTACTTCTTCGGCATGGTCTGTTCATATTGACTTCTTTCCAACAAGTACAGTAAAGAAATGAGGAGAAAAACAGTAACTGTAGAGTGGAGAAAACTAACAAATGCTACCTCAGCCAGGTGGCCAAGATGAACATCAAGTCATAAATTATGTTAAGTATATGTACTCTTGTATGATGCCATGAAAATGCATTTCATCTCTCTAGTGTTCTCAATAACCTATAAGCCAAGTCTTATTAGGAAAATTTTTAAATAAATCTCAATTGAGAGGAAGATACGGAGATTTCCCATATACCCCCTGGACCCACATGTGCATAGCCTCCCCATTATCAACATCACTCACCAGAGTGGAACATTTTTATCAAGGATAAACCCACATTGACACATCATAATCACCCAAAGTCCAAAGTTTATCTTAGGATTCACTCATGGTGTGGTACATTCTGTAGGTTTTGACAAATGTATAATGACATATATCCACCATTATAGTACACAGACTATTTTGATTGCTCTAAAAATCCTCTGTGCACCACCTATTTATCCTCCCACCTCCACCCCTGGGAGTTAGTGATCTTTTATTGTCTCTATAGTTTTGCCTTTTCCAGAATGTCATATATTTGGAAATATACAGCATGTAGACTCTTTCAGCTAGGCTTTTTCACTTAGTAATACGCATTTAAGTTTCTTACATGTGACTTCAAGGTCGTATAGCTTATTTCTTTTTAGTACTGAATAATGTTCCATTGTCTCAATATATCACAACTTATCCATTCACCTATTGAAGGACATCTTGGTTATTTCTAATTTTTATCAATTATGAATAAAGCTGCGATGAACATTCATGTGCAGATTTTTGTGTGTATATAAGTATTCAACTCCTTTGGGTAAATACCAAAGAGCACAATCACTGGATCGTATAGTAAGTGTAGGTTTAATTTTGCAAGAAACTGCCAAGTCATCTTCCAAATTGGCTGTATTGTGTTGTATTTCCATCATCAATGTATGGAGATCCTGTTGCTCCAGATCCTCATTAGCATTTGATGTTGTCAGTGTTCTGGATTTTGGCCATTCTAATAGGTGTGTAGTGTTTTCTTATTTTTATTTGCATTTCCATGATGACATATGATATGGAACATCTTTTTCTATGCTTATTTGCCATCAGTATGTTTTCTTCAGCGAGATATCTGTTAATGTCTTTAGTCCAGTTTTTTAAATCAAGTTGGTTGTTTTCTTACTGCTGAGTTTTAAGAGCTCTTTTCATGTTTTGGATAACAGTGCTTTATCAGATATGTCTTTTGCAAAAATTTTCTCCCAATCTATGGCTTTCCTCCTTATTCTCTCAATATTGTCCTTCACAGAGCAAAAGCTTTTAATTTTATTGAAGTCCAGCTTATTGATTACTTCTTTCATGTATTGCATTTTTGTTGTTGTACTTGAAAAGGCATCACGGTACACATGATCATCTATGTTTTCTCCTAAGTTATCTTTTAGTTTTACAGTTATGTGTTTTACATTTAGGTCTGTGATCCCAAAATCCATGATCCTAATCTCTTATGATTAAAAAATTTTGAGTTTATTTTGTGAAGGATATAAAGTTTCTGTCTAGATTCATTTTTGTAGCATGGGGATGTTCAGTTGTTCCAGCACCATTTGTTGAAGAAACAATCCTTTCCTCCACTGTATGGCCTTGCTCCTTTGACAAAGGTCAGTTGACTATGGGGGACTATTTCTAAACTCTCTAATCTGTTTTATTGACTTATTTATCTTTTTTTTTTGTTTTACCAATATTACACTGTCTTGATTCCTGCAGTGTTGTAGTAGGTCTTAAAGTCAAATAATGTCAGTCCTACAACTCTATTTTTTTGCTTCAATATTGAGTTGGAAATTCTGGATCTTTTGCCTCTCCATATAAACTTTAGAATCAGTTTTGTGATATCCATAAAATAACTTGCTGGGATTATTATTGGGATTGCATTGACTCTATAGATCACATTGGGAATAACTGACATCTTGGCAATATTTAGTATTCTTATATATGAATGTGGAATATTTCTCTATTTATTTAGTTCTTTGATTTTGATAAGCAGGATTTTATAGTTTTCCTCATGTAAAACTTATACATATGTTGTTAGATTTATACCTAAGTATTTCATTTTGGGGGGTACTAATGTAAATGGTGATGTGTTTTTTGTTTCAAATTCCACTTGCTCATTGCTGTTATACAGTAAAGTGATTGAATTTGTATATTAACCTTGCATCCTCTAATCTTACTATTAGCATTTACTAGTTCGAAGAATTTTTTTGTTAGTCCCCTCAGATTTTCTACATAGACAAGCATATCATCCGCAAACAAAAAGACAGCTGTATTTCTTCCTTCCCAATCTGAATATGTTTTATTTCCATTTCTTGCCCTATTGAATTAGCAAAGACTTTATTATGATGTTGAAAGGGAATACTGAGAGGGGACATCCTTGCCTTCTACCTGATCTCAGAGGGAAAACTTTTAGTTTCTCACCATTGAGTATGACTTTTAAAAGATAGTCTTATTAAATTGAGGAAGTTTCCTTCTATTCCCAGTTTACCAAGAGTTTTTATCATGAATGAGTATTGGATTATGTCAAATGCTTTTGCTGCATCTACTGATATGATCATCTGTTTTCTCTTTTTTTAGTTTTTTCATGTTGTGATGGATTACATTTGCTGATTTTTGAATTTTGAGCCATTCTTGCATACCTGGCATAAATCTCACTTGGTCAGGGTATATAATTCTTTCATACTATTTTGGATTCAATTTGGTAATATTTGGCTGAATATTTTTGCATCTATGTTCATGAGAGACATTGCTCTGTGGTTTCCTTTCTTGTGATGTCTTTATCTGGTTTTGGTATAAGGTTAATGCTGACCTCATAGAATGAGTTAGAAAGTATTACCCAGGCTTCTTTCCTCTGAAAGTGATTGTAGAGAATTATTGTACTTTCTTCCTTAAATGGTTGGTAGAATTCACTAGTGAACTCATTTGGGGCTGGTGCTTTCCATTTTGAAAGGTTATTAGTTATCAATTGAATTTCTTTAGTAGATATAGGCCTGTTCAGATTGTCTATTTTTTCTTATGTGAATATTGGTAAATTGTGTCTTTCAAGGAATTGGTCCATTTCATCTAGGTTATCAAATTTGTTGGCATAAAGTTATTCATAATATTCTATTACCCCTTTAATTTTTATGAGACCTTGTAGTTACATACCCTTTTTCATTTCTGATATTAGCAATTTGTGTTCACTCTCTTTTTTTCTTAGTTAGACTGGCTACAAACATCAGTTTTATTGTTCAGAGAATCAGATTCTGGATTTATTGATTTTCTCTATTGATTTCTTATTTTCAGTTTCATTGATTTCTGCTCAAATTCTCACTATTTCTTTTCTTCTTCTACTTTGGATTTAATTTGCTCTTCTTTTTATAGTTTCCTAAGGTGGAAATTTAGATTATTGATTTTATATCTTCTTTTCTAATTTGTGTATTTAATGTTATAAAATTCCTTCTAAGAACTGCTTTCACCGCATCACACAAATTTTGGTAACTTGTGTTTCCATTTTCAGTTACTTCAAAATATTTTTTAATTTCTCTTGAGATTTCACCTTCGACTTGGAAGTTACTTATGTGTTATTTAATCTCCCATATTTTGCAATTTTCCAATTATCTTTGTGTTTTTCATTTCTAATTTAGTTCTGTGTGGTCTAAGAGAAAACATTGTATGATTTCTATTCTTTTAAATTTTTACTATAGGTTTTAGGACTTACAATGTGGTCTATCTTGGTGAACGTTCCACGTAAGCTAGAGAAAAACTTGTACTCTGCTGTTACTGGATGAAGTAGTCTACAGATGTTAACTATATCAAATTGATTGATGGTGTCGTTGAGTTCAACAATATCCTCACTGATTTTCTGCCTGCTGTTTCTTTCCATTTCTGAGAAAGAGATGTTGAGGTCTCCATCTATGATAGTGGATTCATCTATTTCCCCTTTCAGTTCTATCAGTTTTTGTCTCACATAGGTTGATGCTCTGTTGTTAAGCAGATACATCCAGTCTTCTAGGAGAATTGACCCTTTTATTACTATGTAATGCTCTTCTTTATCACTGATAGCTTTCCTTACTTTAAGATCTGCTTTGTCTGAAATTAATATAACCACTATTGCTTTCTTTTGATTTGTGTTGGCATGTATATTTTTGTTGATTCATTTACTTTTTTTATTTTGAGGAAGATTAGCCCTGAGCTAACATCCGCCACCAATCCTCCTCTTTTTGCTGAGGAAGATTGGCCCTGAGCTAAAATCTGTCCCCATCTTCCTCTACTTTATATGTGCAACACCTGCTATAGCATGGCTTGATAAGCATGTGTAGGTCTGTGCCCAGGATCTGGACCAGTGAACCCCAGGCTGCCAAAGCATAATGTGCAAACTTAACCACTATGCCACCAGGCCAGCCACTGATCCATTTACCTTTAATCTATCTATATGTATCATTTATATTTAAAGTGAGTTTCTTGTAGACAATATACAGTTTTTGTTCCACTCTGACAATCTCTGTCATTTAATGGTGCATTTAGACCATTGACATTCAGAGTGATTATGGATATAATTAGATTAATATATACCCCATTTGTTGCTGTTTTCTATTTGTTGTCCTTGTTATTTTCTCCTATTTTTGTCTTTCTCTCCTTTTCTGCCTTTTGTGGTTTTAATTGAGCATCTTACAGATTTAAATTTTCCCTGCTTTCTTATTATATCTGTTATCTGTCTTTTTTACTTTTTTTAGTGATTGCCCTAGAGTTTGCAATATACATTTACAAATAACCCAAATCCACTTTCAAATAACACTATGTTACTTCATGGGTAGTGTGGGTACCATATAATAACAAAATAAGCTTAATTTCTTCCTCGCATTCCTTGTATCATTGTTGTACTTCATTTCATATATATATATATAAATAAAACATCCATAAACACATAATTGAATACATTGTTGCTATTATTTTAATAAACTGTTGTCCATTAGATCAATTAAGAATAGGAAAAATAAATATATTCTATGGGAAATCCTGGAGGACTACCATTTACCAAGGCTATGAGGAGTATTTTGCTGACAAAGTTATCAACATAACTTAAAAGCTCATTAATAATATTATGTTGACCAGTCAAAATAAGCAAGTGGTACCTAACACACTGGATGTCTAGCAAAGCACATACATTCTCAAAGGCGAAAGATAAACTCAGTAAATATTTATCAACTTGCCATTTATATAACATGTTTAGGTCTCCAGTGGTCAGTGGCACATCAGGACACTCACTTGAGAATAAAAAACAATTTGGCATTTTATACCTTTTATGACATAGAGATGCTTCTTCAGGTTCTGGAGGCAGTGGATTCCACTTTTTGAAATATTACTTTTGCAGATATATTAGGTGATAGAAAAGGCTGCCAGATTTGAGTAAGACCCATAGTGGGAAGACTATCTATAGCAGCTCCATGCTGCAATACACTCAATCCTGCCTTGTAAACTATGAGATCCAGTAGACTCACTAATGTTGGAGTTATGAGTGATAGGAAAAGCAACTTGTAGAGTTGATGAGAATTTATTTGGAAAACAACTCTTGGTATGTTTTTGTGTCCTTGTAGAAAGGAAATACTGAATACTAATAACAAATTGACCATATGGCTGAAAATTGCCCATTATGAGCTGGGTCCTAGCAGACAGAACAAGGTCATAGGTCAGGCAAGCCCAACCACAATTGTAATACACCCAGATCTAGCAACAGAGTCCTTGGAACCTAGAAGCAAAGGGAACAATGACTGATAGAACAGAGTATCAAAGAACTGTAGGAGAACTACAAATGGTGCAACATATGCATAATGGGTATACCAGGAGGAGAAGAGAAAGAAACAGAAGAAATATTTGAAATAACAATGACTGAGAATTTCCCCCAAACTAGTGTCAGACAGCAAACCACAGATTCAGCAAACTCAGAAAACACCAACCAGGATAAATACCCCCCAAACCAACATTTAGTCGTGTCATTTCCAAACTGCATAAAATCAAAAATAAAGAAAATAATCCAGAAAAAGACCAGAGGAGAGGAAATACTTCACCTATTGAGGAACAAAGATAAAATTACATCGAACTTCTCCTCAGAAACCAAGAAAGCAAGAAAAGAGTGGAATGAAATGTTTAAAATGTTGAGAAAAAAACCCTGCCAACCTATAATTTTGTATCATGGGAAATTATCCTTCAAAACTGAAGGAGAAACAAAAATGATCTCGGGAAAACAGAAACTGAGGGAATTTGTTGCCAGTAGATGTGTGTTGCAAGAAAGATTAGAAGTTGTTCTTTAGAGAGAAGAAAAATAGTATAGAATATAATCCTCTGATAGGGCTTCTAGTCATGCAATTATGTCCATTTCAGCATGCTTACTTCTCTGAAACATGACAACTCTGGTGTTTTAACTTTGCTCAATGTGGGATATCCTAGTAGCAATTCTCACCATACCTAGGAAATTTTAGGGTGCTGCATCCTGTATATTGAGAGTGCACTCTATAATCAAAAGCTCTTTCCAACCTTCTATACTGCTCTCCTTTATCAAGGACCCTCAGACTTCATTCCCCTGCCTATTTCCTTAGACACTGCTGTTATAAAGTAGTTAGATCATATTGCTTGTTTGGGAAATATTGCCTTTCCTCCCTTATGTGGACTGGCATGTCCCCAGCTGAGTCATGCTACAATTTAAACTTAATTTTAGACCCAATGGCAAGGAGGGAAGATGGAAACAAATCCTGAGTGGAGGTATCTTTTTCATTGTAGGATAGAGGCTTCTACATTGTCTTCAAGTGCAGGACAGAGATGCTAGCTTTTGATAGGTAGGAATGGGCCACATGAGCAGACCCAGAAGGTTCAAAGAAACCTTCAAAATTAAAATCTTCAGGGTGTCTATTCAGATGTCGTCATCTCATTTGTTGGGGAACAAGATTTTTCCAGTTAGAGCACTAATCTTGTCAAAAAGAACTGTTTTTTGTGGGGCATTAACTATAAATGTTGTTTAACCACTCACTCTTACATCCTGTGCTTGATCTTGGACTCGTTCCTATGCTTTACCATCAAAATGTAAAAGATAGGAATTTGTATGGATTAAAGATTCTCTTTAATGTTCAGACCTGGCTTTTAATTGGCTCGTACACCAACTGTTTATTATCTTGCCATAGAGCATCAATGGCGCTTAGCAATGGTCATCTGATTCTCTTTTACTTACAACTTCTATTTCTTCTCTATATTTCAAACATTTGATATATAGCACCATCTATCTTATTCACTTCTACAGGCACACCCTGCCAATTCAACATCAGTAAGTATTTTACAATTTGAACAGCCAGGGGCTGTCTGTTTTCTACTTTCTGACACTGATAGGAGTTATCCTTTCAAACTGGATTCTATTATAATTTATTTTCTCAGGCTACTTCTGGTATCAACTCTCACTGTTCTCTAGAAGCAGAAATTGGAATGTGGTATGAGGTACCAACAATTTCTTATGTATCAACGACTGTGCAAGGAAAGAAACGAGGCAGGAAGAGTTAATCTATCATCCAGGATTTACAAAACCAAATCGTTAAGGTTCTTTGGAGCAAATAGATTTCTATGTTGAGCTGAGAAGTCCAGGCATTTATAGCCCCAAATAACTCAGGAAATGACCTCATTTGAGGCAGTTAGTTTCTGAAGCTGGGTTAGATCATGAAGGGGCTGAAAATGGAGTTTGAGTGCAGATCACAATCCTCATACTTGGACTTCAATTCTTCTCTTACAGGAAGATCTGGGCTATATTCTTCTCTACTGCATTAGCAAAAGAAATTGCAAAGTGGAGAGGTTTTAATTAAAATATACTTCTAGAAACTGGTCTTGAAATATTTCCTGGTTTATATTCCTGATGTTTACAATATCATGAATCCAATAAAATCTTCTAAAATTCATGAGGGGAGCTAGTATATATTTCCTCATATTATTATGGTATCCAAAGAAGGCTGGATGTTATGGGATGGAAATATAGAGAAAAGGCACATAAAAGACATTGAGGAAATGGGAGAAAGTGGGATTAAATAATAATTAACTGGAGAGATTGTTTTCTGTTCTAACCTTTGAAGATTTTTTCTAATTATTATTTTTAAAAAGATTAGAGAGGAAAAGTCACCCAAGTAAGGGGAACAGTGTTGGCAAGGTCAAAATCTGTAATATACAATTGGCAGAAACAATGCACACTAGTAGTGAAATATCCACTTTAGTTATAGGTATTAAGCAAGTAGTCAATTTAGTCCCTTGATAGAAGATCAAGCGAAAGTTTCAAGAAATGAACCAGAAAATGCTGGAGAAGTTATGCACGTTGACTCTTCAGGGAATTTGTTGAGGAGTGTTTTAAACACTAAGAGGAAGAGTTCTAAATCAGTTGAATAATTTATATTCTATTGCTTTTGGTAACATTGTGAATTAACACTACACAGCAGCTTCAGAGGTACATTCAAGCTTGATGCTGCTGGCTGTTTATGTTTTAGATTTTCAGGGAAAAAAGTGACATAAAATGCAGGATTGCTTATAGGTATTCTGTTCATAAAATGTGACTTGAAAAAGAAAAGTAAAGTTTTTTTCTTTATCTTGAATTAAACTTGAGTTACAGACCATACACAAATTGTACCTTTGAATATTATAATAAATTCCCAAAACTACCTAGGGAAGTAAACATCTTAGGAAATTCAAAAATTGATGCTTTGTGAAAATGCATAAATTTACTAATGAAAAAAACACCATGGAGCTTTCTACACAGGATCTTACACATTTTGCTGCTTCTCTTCCTGAAAGTGCACATTTGTCTGTATAAACTTTGAAAATTAATGTAGCCATACATAAAGGGAAAAAAATTAATGCTACATGTCAACATGTGTATACTACAGCCGAGCTTAGAGAAAAAGAAAAGACATCTTATGTTTGTGCTCTGTTTTTGAAGTCTTTAGCTGTTGAAGCACTGTATAATTTAAGTTGTCATTCTAGTAGGAAATATTTATTCTTTATTTACTATCATTTAAGATCTGAAACCTACTAAATATGATAATGCCTTTTTAAGATCTAATAAGTACATTAAATTTTATAATTTTACCTCATTATGTTAAGACTGCAAACTCATTATTGCCTTATAATCATAATGCTTGCAAGTGACATAGCATCTTTTATCAAGAAAAATTATTTCAGTTTATTTTCCTAAATTTTTTTATTATTACTCAGTCGTCCCATGTATTTGAGTGGGAAAATAGCATGAAGGAAAAGTACCATTTACTGTTATGCTCCTTGTGCTGTACTAAATCTTTTAACAAAATTATCACATTTAATCTTAACAATATACCCTGTGAGGTCAGTATTTTTGCCTTATGGAAAGGAAGAATATGTGCCTCACAAAAAACCTCTCCTTCCCTTAAATGAGGGATGGGGCTGCTCTCCATCCAAGAGGAGGGATGGACTTTCATAGATTCCCGAGAAATTTATCTGATAGGAAAAAATCATTTGAATAGGGTCATTCCAAGACCATCATTGTTTCAGACAATTTTCTATGAGTCTCTTGTGCGCAAGAGCAAAGGGTTTATAGAATATTGTTCCAGACTATCTTGTCAAGACCTTTGTATCATAAACAGTCTTATACAGTTTAGCATGAGACCTCCATTTCCACCACACTCTCACTAATGCTGATGCTGTCAGTTTTTATTTTTTGTTCTAGAATTTTTCATTGGGGTGTAGAGATATGTCACTGTGCTTTTAATATTCATTCTCCTAATGATTAATCATTTGAACATCTTTCCATGTGTTTGTTGGTATTTATAATATCCTCTTTTGTAAAATTCCTTTCAATTTTTTGACACTTTTAAAATGGATTGTCTATTTTAAAAAAAATGTGCATTCTATGTATTATGTATAAGAATCTTTCATCATATAGAGGCATAGAAAATATATTCTCTTTTTCCGTGGCTTGTCCTTTCACTATTTTAATAGTACACTTTAATAAGTGAAAGATCATAAATTAATGAAATCCAATTTATGAATCTTTGCTCTTTTGGTTTGTACTGTTTGCATCCTGGATTTAAAAAAATCACTTTGACTCCCCCAATATCATGAACATTGTCTCCGATATTATCTTCTAGAATATATGTAGTTTTATCTACAACAAATTCAACTTGCTTCTGATATATTTTTTTCTCAATATATAATATAATTTCTTTATATAACATTTGTTTTTGGTATTTATATGTATTTTCACAACAGAGAGTGGACCATATTTTCCTTTTTTGAAATACCTTGACAGATTTATATAAAAATATTATGTATTATTCTTATAATGTGTTGAGAAGTATGTCCTATTTTTTTAATAATATGAAAGAATTTATATAAACGTAATATTATTTTGTTCTATATGTTTGGAGAATTCACATGTGAAGTCATCTAAGCCTGGAATTTTTTTCTTGAAAAGCTTTTTACATTTGGATTCAACTTCTTAACAAATATATGATTCTTCATATATTTGCTTCTTCTATAAGTAAGTTTTGATTTGTTGTACTTTCCAAGGAATTTCTCATTACAACAAAGTTCTCAATAAATTTATTCACAAATTTTTTAATAACATACTCCTCAGTCTTTTTAAATTATGATAAACATTTACAGCGAATCCTCCATTTCACTTGATTTGGCAATTTCTGCCTTGTCACATTTTTTGGCCTTGAAAATGTTGCTGTAGTTTTAGTCATTTTATTAGCTTTTAACCCAGAAATCAAGTGAGCTTATCGTAATAATTGGCATAATAGAGCTGTTCGGAGTTACTTAGCCTCTCTTTTGTGTTTTTCTTCAGTTTTTCTTGTGTGTTGTGGATATTTTCTCCTGGCCATTGTCCAGTTTGCTCATCTTCTCTTTCTGTTTCTAATATTCTTTCAAATTTAACTTTTAATTTTTTAATTTTAATTATTTTATTTTTTCAATTTTAGAATTTCCACTTGATTCTACTTTTCTGCCCAATTCTTTTCATCGATTTTCTTCAATAGTTTAATAATAGCTATTTTAATATATATGTCTTAAAACTACAATATACGAAGGTCTCTAGATCTCTTTCTAGTTCATATTTTCTCCTATTGAATTTTAGTCATATGATCCTGTCTTTTGGCATGACTGAACTAATTCAATGTTGAGTTTGGTGTACAAAAATATTATGGAGTTTTGTGGGATATTATTATTCTTCTTTAATTTTCCTCTGTCAGGCAATTAGAGTACAGACAGATCAGTTTGATCCAATCAATACTGGATTTAAGAGTTTGGAAAGGTTGTGTGATTTCTAGTTTGCCTTAATTCCTTGGACATGTAATATTAGAGGTAACCCAGGAAAGTTTGTGTTTATACTGGAGCCGCACTCTTTGGCATACTCTTATTTCTATGTCTTGACTTCCCTAACTATAGGACTGTCAAAATTTTAGCTTAGTACTTTAGCATCTTAGCTGTTGCTTTCTATACTTCATTTCTGCCTGTAAGTTGATACCTGACAACTTAGGTATCAGCCAAAACTTTAAAAACTAATTGTATTTATAATATCTGATGCATTTTTCTGAAGATTCTTTTCTCAAGGATTTAATTTCTTAAATCCTGGCTGACTCAGCCTTGCAGGGCATTTGATCCTGTCAAAACGTCTATAAGACATTTGGTTCCTAAAACATTTGGTCCACACAAAAAGATCCTTGAAATTTGGTCATATATGATTCTGCTCAAAACATCCATGAGCATATTTGGTCCATGCCAAAGGGTTTTGGACAGGACCAAATATCAAGGACCTTTTGGCATGGACCAAATGTCTCCCTGGATGTTTTGGATAGGATCAAATGTGATCAAATGTCAAGGACTTTTTGGCATGGACCAAATATCTCATGGACATTTTGACAAGAACCAAATGATCCTGAAAATATCAAGGACGTTTTGGCGTGGACCAAATTTGTTATGGATGTTTTGGACAGGACCAAATTTCAAGGATATTTTGGGGTGGATTAAATGTCTTATGTACGTTTTGGACATAACCAGATGTCTGCTAATCTGACTCAGCAGCCTTGATGTGAGCATTTTTCCATCCTTATCTAGTGAGATGGCTATGATTCTTGGGCGGCTGTTTTTTGTCAGACCTCTATGTCTCACACTGTGAATGGGGAAATGCCTTCATTGGGAGGGAAGTAAAAAGCAATGGTAAAAGGAGGGCTCACGTTAATGGATTTATTTTATCTCCAATATCTTTGTTATTAAAGCCATGACAGCCTTGGTATACCTGCAATGTCTTTCCAGCTTTTATAGTTCTTCATTACGGAAGAACTCTGTCATAGAAGAGATACCTCAAAATTCAAATATTTTCTGAAATGTCAGTCTCTCTTTATACTTCCTCCAGTCCCAGGAATACTTCATTTCTCACTCCCCTCTATTCATTAATACAGTTGTATGAAATTTCTCACACTCCTTCAAAGTAGCAATATATCTTTCCCTAGTGTTTCTCTTCCTGACAAATCCCTATTTACTGTAGCATTCTTTGGAGACGGTGAATATCTTATACATCTTGATGTTGAACATACCTCTTGCCTCATACTTAAATGAATTATTGCTGATGTTACTGAAAGGGAGATTCTCTGTTTTTAGGAGTATCTTTATCCCCCTGAAATGATTCTTTATTTTTTCAGCAATATTATAGATGATAAGATTAAACTATCATCAAGTGTTTAATATTCCCTGCCTAGTTATTCTCTAGAATAATTAGAGAGTATTAGTTTATCCTAGTTACTTTACTTACAAAAAAAATCCAATTCAACCCATTAAGTATAAAGACAGAATAAAAAAGACGTTCTAACGATTTAGTATTTTTGTTTCATGATCTGTGAAGATTTCATGTTTTAGGAAAAGAAAGTTTGTATTATATATTGCATAAGGGATTGATTATTTTCATTGTTAGAAATAATGTCAGTGAATTAGATATTTAAAACTCTTTTCACAAATAATTCATTTTGACATGATCGAATTAGCATTTTCAAATACATGAATATACATTTAAATATGAATATTTGCATCTTTTATGTTTAAACGATTGACAGAAAGGTACTTTTTTGAGAATAAGAACAGTTTCTTCTCTCATACATATGCCACATAATAAACGTGTTAAGAAAAGTGAGAATACATTTGTCTTCCCTGTTCTTGGTAATTTTTCCCTAGGACATTACTGCATATATATGGATAATTTTTATTTCTTTTGAAAAAAGAAGATAAGCAATTACCATTCTTCTTTCTTTGCTATAGATGCTATTTTTGAAACAAAGAATTCCCAAGTCTCCAGACTTAAGCAACTTCAGACCAGTCTTCAGACTTTTGAAATGGCATCCCATGTGAGTTTTGGCTAATACAATCTTGAAAGTTTCAGGAAACTTCTTAAATGAGGTCGAATGAGCTCAGGTCTGAAAAATGAAGAGGAGTACCTGAAGAACAGAGTTAGTTATCTTCCAGAAATATTTATCAGGTCCCAGAGGGCAAAGTGCATATGGAGAGTTCTGGCAATTACGTTCATATTTGATTTGCTACTTGATTCTTCTTCTCCTACAGACACTCCCATAAATCCCTAAAACATTTGGATATACAGATTATAATAACATTTTACATATTGCCTTTATACATAACATCTAGGTTACGCTGTAAATGGTTGTTGAGTGTACATGTGGTCTTGTCTCTTGCCACAAGTCTAATTTATGACTATGTCTATTTTGTTATTCCATTTAGGATTTTACGTGAATTGAAAAAACATATTAACTACAGTACTAAGTACTATGACAAACCCCTTTAAGGTAAAAATATTTCTTCCACACTAGAGGGTGCTATGTTTTATATTATGCAATGTCTCCGTCAATTCTAGTAATAACTAATTAACGTGGAATATCTTAACCATGGGCAACATGCTATATGTTGAACAATATCTTGAGCAAAAAATAAAAAGAAAAGAATTGGGACAATTAGTCCATCTTTCTTAAGAGTCATAAAAAGGAACTACCAAAGTAAGGATACAGTTAATATCAAAAGCAGAAGTAGGTAGGCTGCAAGGAGAAGAGTCAGGAAAGCAATGCGAGTCACAGGAAGTTGGTGTAGAGCTGTAATTATGAGGTCTCATAGAAACTAAACTATAAGAAAGGAGAAACTACGAATAAAAAGGAATGGTGAGGAGAAAATTTACATAAAGTATGAAAAGTAGGGATGTCACATTGGGCAGATGCCCAAAGTAAGACAAAAATATCATGAGAGATAGAGAGGAAACAAGTTCCATAAGATAAAAATCATTTCCTAAATCTTCCTCAGCTCACATAAGCTTCCCTTTCTTAAGATTATGAATGATTACTTCACGTCCTTAAATAATCTACATAAAATGTTATATTTTAAACATCGCCATAATTTAATGGTTCTATTCAAATAAAAAAAGTGAGGATTTTTGTGTTGAGATGCTAAAGAACTTTTAAGTTTGTGTCTTGTCCTAACTCTATCAAGAGAGATGTTTACGTATCAACACATCATAGTAATTAATGATTGCATTTCTATCACCTTTGGAGTTCATGACTGTACTTTCTGAAATAAGGAATCATGTTGCTTAAAAAGGTTTCTGCACAGAACCATTCTGGCACGAATAATACTTATCAGGAGGGCATAATGTAAACGTTCCTTCAATAAAGAATTTAAAACTCAGTAGGCACTGTAGCACCATCTTTGAAATTCAAAAACAATTTAAAAGAGTAAGAAACTCTTTTATGTAGAAAGGCCCAGGGACATTTCTTATAATTTATAGTGAAATTCAGTAGGATCCAGTATCTATTGATTACTAGTTCAATAATAGTGTAACTACTGCGTCAGTGTGGAAGACATCACACTTCATCCAAATCAAATGATAAAAGCTTTTATAAAAGGACAAAATTGGCACATGTATCTTTTTATGTAAGAAACTCTCTAAAAATAACCCCAGTTTTAGTTAGGAAGAACAGATTATTTTAAGAAATAATAGATGAACCATCAAAAATAACGTAGAGAAAAACAAAGCACATAGAGAGGACCGTATATGCAAACACATATAACATGAATCCAGAAAAAGCAATCTAGACCTGTGTATCAAACATTTTCTTCATTTTAATACTAATTCAAAAATAGAGATCTCAAACACTTTACAATTCCACCAAGATATTCTTAGAAAGTCCCGAAATCTCAGATCTATTTTTCTTGGCTAATGCCATGTAAATGAGAAACTTAGTTATGGGCTGGCCTGCAGACACTCCTCGTACTTCTTGTGTTCCTCCCTTCTACTCTCATAATAAAGTGTTTTCTAATATGCTTAGGGCAATGTATGTCCTACCTTCGAAAAATCTCCACTGTCATCACCCCAAACTTTCTTTAACAGTCAAAACATCAGAGGACCAATTGTATTGTGTGCTTGTTTGTATTTTTTCAAAATATTATGATGTTTTAACATCTTAAAAAACTTCTGGCTGGGGAGAGACTGCTCCTCCTTGGGCTAACCAATTCTTAGACACAACAAAGGGTCCAGTTGGGAGCAGGATACGCAGACCATCCAACCCAGAGCAATACCTCCTGTCTATGCTCGGCACCTCAGGAGGCATATTCCTCTGCTTGAATCATGTCAGGGCTAGCTACCGGGCAACTAGAGATCATTTCTATAGCCCAAAGCCGGCTGAAGAAATTTTTCAAACCGGCCAATACTAAACTGTTTACTATGCCCCTTGGAAAACCCAATAAATGCTACTCTAAGCATCCTCTCACTCCTGTCTTCTGCCTCCTGACCACCCTGGTGTTTTTTTGTGTGGCCCTGCATGGTATGCCATGCCTCCTGTGTCTAAACTTAATTTAATAAATTTTAGTTTTTTGAAAAAGAAATGAGGTATCAGAAGTATTTTTTAATTCTATCATCTCAGAAAATTTAAATTTCAAAGTTGTTTCTCCAAAGTTCAATTTTTATGTATTTTTAAAGGGAGATGCTATATGCTTCTTTTTTATCTTTTGACTATTAAGAATAATTAATACAGATGCAATCAAAATCCTGAATTGAGTATCTACACTCACACAGGTTTATAAACTTTAAAAGATTATTAGTAATCTTGTTAACTTCTTAACAACCTTCTCATTTCTCATCAATAAATGTGTAGGCTATCAAAACACATGTCTGAAAAATTTTCTTCTATCATTGTTCACATTAACCATCAATTAACCTTCCTAAAATATCAGGCCCCGATCTTCAACAAAATGCATAATCTCTACCTTCACTAAAAGACTTTTCCATGGCTTGGCTCCAATCAATCCTTTAAAAATTATTTTCCTACTTTATCTCAGATCAAGATCGACACATCTATTATTTCTCCTTCTAATATGCTTTATTTGCTCATATATAGGCTATTTTATATCTGGAAAATCTCCTAAATATATTTACATTTATTCCACTATTAAAATTTAACTATTCACTTTTTCTAATGTTCTTCTTATAATTGTAAAATTTATGTAAATTTCTATTACCCTACTAATCCAAAGCAGCTTGAATACAATAAAATGAGTAAAAACTTAGCAAATCCATTTTTCTCATTATTAAAAAATTACCATGCTTTGCAGTATGTAGAGGTTACACAACTTTTCATTTGTGTTTCTGATGCCTAGCAAGACTTGGGGAAGGGAAATTACATGTTTTAAACTATTTCATCACGTCTATAAAATATTACATACAAAGTAAAGTTGTGAAAATGAGAGATTAAATTATTTTTGCTCTTTGCAATTTTTAGTCAAAGAAGAAATTAAAATCATAGTTATATTTACATCTTTAGAATACAAAGAATTGTACTATCAATATTCAGTGGTAGTCACTGTAAGCCATTAAACTAAAATTAAATTAAATAAAATTCAAAATTCATGGAATGTTACAACACATTTAATTATTTTTCTGTAATTTTAGAAAATTCTTCTAAACTTTTGGACACTTACGAGTTGCAGTAAATTGTTGACATCTCTCTGGTACCTTTGAGCACCACCTGATCCTTCATATTCTTGGAAAGACTTGTGACTTGCCTGGGAAGACAGACAACTAAATTTTAACGCATTGGCTGAAATGCTATTATATCATTTTCAACAAACACTAAATTTATAGCTTTTGCAGCTCTCTACAAAGACCAACTCTTGACTCTTGTAATAACTGCACAGTAACATTATTGGTTGTATTTTATGACTATGCAAAAGTAATCAGTATATTTTGCAAGATTCAATACCTTTTTTATACATCCACTTTCTTATTTCTGTTGCTTATAGATGGAAGGAACTGTATATGCCAAATATCACAGCATATCAAAGATTACAATAATACACATATATATTTCCTAATAAAATAATCACTGAGTGTATTTCATATGTCTGGAAATGTACCAGGGAAAAATAAACAAAACGAAATTGTTTAAAAAGCACTGCTTGAGATGGTATAAAGTTTTGAATATTTTGATAGGAAAATTTGAAGTATATAATTGCCTATTTCAAAGTGTGTGAAAGTTTCTAGTTATTTATGAATATTTGAAGTTATTTTCTTCATTCCTTGTTAATTGCTTATGACAGCCAAGAGTTAAAATATGGGTGTCTTATTATATAATGTAGGAGAACAGCTGCAGCACAGTCTGCTTCTGCTGATGCTCTTGACAATGTGTCTCCTAATGCCCTAAAAACAGCTTCTCCCTGCATGGCTGTTACTTCACACTTTCAGGCTTGAACAATTGGCCTACTGAAATATTCAAGTGCCACACTGAGTAAAATCCATTTCCACCCCGGACAAAGAGATAGCAAGACAAATTTGCAGTAAGGACAGAAAAACAAAACAAATTATTGACAGCCATGATTGTCCTGGCTGCTTGAGAACACAATCAAAACATTTTTCTCCACTCTGTTCATATGTAAAATTTTTCTAGGAAAATTGTTCAAGGTATTCAAAGAAAGAAAGGAATTATAGAAAAATCAAAAGAAGTAATGCAAAAGTGAAATGGGTAAAAAGTAAATTTAATTCTAGTATAAGTAGTAATTTGCTTGTTAAAATTGTGCACATCAATGACAGAAAAGCTTCTGAAGACAGCTTGCTTGTTCCCCGGGAACTTTCAGATTGGCCTCTAAAATAGTTTAAAAGTTTTTCTAGACAGGTTTCACATGACGTGAGCCAAGGATCTTTCCTCACTTCACCAAGATAAATTCTTCCACAGATTAGTATCAGAATCAGTATTTGTAAAGTGACTCCTGATGGAGAGAATGAGTAGTTCATGAAATATTTCCCCTGGGGAAATGCTTGTATCTACCATCTTTAGGCATTTAAACCTGGTCTAAACAAAATGCTTAATCCAACACAGGAAAATACACTGCCTGACAAAGTATGAACTCAGTGACCTCAAGTCACTTTTAAAAGGCCCTACAGCTGCATATAAATAAGTATTGATAAAGCATTCTTGGATCTTCAGTGGAAGTAAATATAAACAAAAGCATAAGGGAAGAACGTTTTTCAATATATCTTATCTCTGCACATCTGTCTGTATTTCCTGTCACATTAGAGCAATACTAAAACTATGTAATCAACAGTTTTTAGATGTATAGAACTTTTCTATGCAAGTACTTTCACTCATAATTAAGAACTGGGTTAAAATCTGCTATCAATATATCTAACTGACATGCTTATGAGTCTCTGGACAGAGTGAAAATTTGCTACATTACTTGGAATGGAAATCTAGTACAAAGGAGAAAGTACAAAGTACTCTATATGTAAATACAATTTAGAAAATGTAAAATGTAAAAACAAAGAAATTAAATGAGGCTGGAAAGCTGTGAGCAAAAAATTAATTGTCAGCAGAGACCACCAAAATGCAGAAATATGCAGTACTAGCATTTTAATAATATTTAAATACATATTAAACTTTTTAACTTTAGTAGAAAGCAACATCAGAAAGTGTCTATAACTAAGTAGTTTATGATTCAACAGAGAACCTTCATTACACAAATAAAATGGCTAATAAATCTTAAAGGATTATCTGGAAGGATAGGTGAAAAGAGAAGAGTTTACTCACTCATGAGAAAACGAATTGATGAAAGAAACCAGAGGCATATAAAAAATGGCACGGCTTTGCTGAAGTCTGCGCTTCGCTTAAAACAGTGCCTATCTTACCAAGAACTGTACTGACTTTCAGACTATAGAATCCAGAAATCAAAAGACACTCATTTTATCAAACAATGTAAAGGGCTTTGATTTATTTCTTGAAACAATGATCATAGCAGTAAAGAAAGATGATTACTTTGATGCTGGTGATAATCTGTATACTGTAGTCATTGATAGAATATTTCAAGTTTGCTCTTCTTTAAAAATAATGTTTATTTTTTCGTATTAACTAACGTATGCTTCTTGGTTAAAAAAACTTGAAAAATAGAACGGTGGGTTGACAAACAACAAACCAGAAATTAGCAATTTTCCATCTCTTCAGTAACTATTGCTAATATTTTATTCCAGTTCTTCTATTTTCTTCCGTATGGATAGATTGTTTGAGTGTACTATATTTGTATTACATATGTTGTTAATGCATAAAAGTTTCCCAAAACATTGTTTCACTTAACAATATATCATGTAAATCTCCCCAAATCAGTATGCATTCAGAAAAAATATTTTTTGTGATATAACATCTTAACCATCATTTACTATGTTCACTATGTGATATACTCACATAATTATATGTTGTTATGAATCTCAGTAGACATACAGTTTTGACATATACGTATCACTGAGTGTTTCCTTAAATCAGTTTCCTAGTCATTGGGTTAGATTATAGGTAAAAGGATATCAATACTTGGTTGGTTTCTGATAACTACTGTGAATTTTAAACAGAAAATTTTTTCACTCTACTTTTGAAATATTAAAAATATTCAAGGTCTTCTTACTACTCTTTATAAACAAATATATCACTCTTTCTTTATTAGACAAGCATAAATGGAATCTACCTTTGGCTATTAGTGAACTTCACCATTCTGTCAATATATTTATTGCCATCCGTTTTCTTTCGTTTTGTGGAGGAAGGAGGAGGAAATTAAGCAGTCCTACACTTTGGCTCATTTTGATAATATATGTTATATTAATTTTTTGCATTGAAAATGGTTTCAAATGATCACAAAATCCATCCTACTTGTTGTTTATTTTAACTGAACAACACAAACCCATAGAGACTTGAAAACAAAAGTTCACTTTCACTTAATCTCCCATTCTCCAACTCATGAAGTATTTAATACAGCTTGTTGTGTATTATTTCAGCATTTTAAAAATTGAATCTTTATATGTGTATTTATAGGATTATAAAAATATTATGTATATCTTAAAACATTACATACATGTAATACATAATTAGGTAAAATCCACAAATAAAAGTATATGCATATGCTTACATTTACAGTGAAAGCTGGGCCCGCCCCCTGAATGAATGGTTAAGTTGGTGCACTCGGCTTCGGTGGCCCAGGGTTTTACTGGTTGGGATCCTGGGCGCAGACAAGGTACCGCTCACCAGGCCACGCTAAGGCAACGACCCACATGCCACAACTAGAAGGACCCACAACTAAAATATGCAACTATGTACTGGGGGATTTGGGGAGACAAAACAGAAAAAAAATAAAGTGAAAGGATTACAGTATACATAATGATCTATGACTTGTTTCTTTCTAAATTAACATGTTAGTAACGCTCCATTTTAGCATATATTGGCCTACGTTTACTTTATTAGCTGTATAGTAATTCATTTTTGGATGTACTAAATATATATAAATGATGATTGAGTAAATATGGGTTGAGTTGTGTTCCCCAAAAAGATAAAGAGGTCCTTACCCTCAATACCTCAGAATGTGAACTTATTTAGAAATAGGGTTACTCCATAGGTGACTAGAAGCTGGGAACAGGAAAGGAAGGATTACCCTTGACAGGTCTCAGAGGGAGCATACCCTGCTGCTACCTTGATTTTGCACTTCTAGCCTTCAGAACTGTGAGATGAATTTTTGTTGTTATAAGCCATGCAGTGTGTGGTACTTTGTTATGGCATCCCTAGGACACTAACACGGATGAATGCTATAGGCTCTTTGCTATTGTGATTGTGTATGTGTGGTTTCTATATATGAGTATACATACAAGTTTCTATATATGAGTTTTTATATATATAAGAGATTCTATATATGAGTTCCTACATATTATTCTCATAGTATGAGATTCCTAAGTAGAATTGCATTGTTTTAGCAATGCCATCTAAATATGCTGTCCCAGTTCCTTATTACATGATAAGTATATGATAATATTCTTTTTCCTCCAATATTGTACAATTTGAGGGGCTTGGGAATTTATCTTTAATTTTAGTGAAAAGTGCTACTTCAGTATTACTTTAAATTTTTTTCTGCTCATTAATAAAGTTGAATATTATTTTATGTGATTATTAGCTTTTTGTATTGCTCCTGTTGTTGACCTCCTATTCATATATTTTGTCCCTGTTTTCTGATGGATTCCTTTGCTCTACCATGTTCTGTTAATTTATACAGAGTGAATATTATCTATTTTATCTGCTGTATATATTATTAATAATTTCCCATTGCCTCATTGAAATTAACACTGTTAAGAATATCTATGGCTGCTCTCCCTTTAAAAATGGTAAAGTTGAATAGTGGCAACAGAGATGATATGGCTCAAAAAACCCCGAGGTATTTAGGGTATAGCATTTTACAAAACAAGTTTGCTGACCTCTGCTCCACATGGTATCAGAATATTTATGAGAGTGGTCAAAATACTATGATGTTGGCACAAAAAATACACACTCTAGAACAAAACTTGTATTCTGGAATTTAAAATAAGCTAACTATTGCATTGATGTAACTAATTACTATGGTCTTTTGAGTACAAAGTATTGATCAGAATAAGGAATTATTTTAATGAAAGATAAAATGGCTTCAAGATGTTAAAGTGATAACTCGATTAAAATATATATATATGTATATATCCTGTATAGGTTTACTAGAATTTATGGAGAAGGACAAATGAGAGAAAAAAGGGGTAAAACTATATGGAGATGGGCCTCTTTAAATGACAAGAAAGAAAACAGACAATTCACAGAGATTACCTCACTTAAAAACGTTAAATATCTTCATCAAAGCTGTAGAACACATAATACACAACTAATTGCCTTCGTGATGCTAATATCGTTTTATGGCAATGTCATCATAATAAAAACAAAAGAAAATCTGAAACATGAAGTAAATACTAGTGGGTGGCTTGGCAGCACTGAGAAGGTCCAGGGATGAGATGGCAGTGTGTGATCTTGCAGATAACAAATTTGGCATGAAGGAAAAATATGTTTTAGTTAAAAAATAATTTCCTTGAGTTTGCATCCTCAAAAGAGATTTTGAATTTGCTTCTACTGGTCTATTTCTTCTTCTGATCATACCAGTATAAATAATATTAAATGCTGCCATGTAGTCTTAATAGTTCTTCTCTTTGCACTCTTACTAAGGAAAACAAAAACAAAACTCAGAAATAAGTTATCCCTGCTTGCAAAAGTACATGGGGTGATCTTCTCAAAATGTAGTGCTTTGATATTTATTTCCTGTCACACCATCATCCTACCACCACCACCACCACCATTTCAAACAGAGCAGGGAATTAGTTAAGAGAGGAATATGTTTGTGTCTCTGTAAAAATACCTAACAGAGACAATATTTTAAAATAGTAAGAAGATAGATGACAGATTATTCAGTAAATTGTGTATTAAGAAGAAATCCAAGTTGGGAAAATAATCGAATGAAAATGTTATTAATATGATCATTTTTCTTCTTTATTCATCTCTAAATATGAAAAATTAATTAATATGCAATTACTATTAATTAACAAATGGCTTTTAAATGTTAAACCAGTCTTGAATTCCTGGGATAAACCTCACTGGGTCATGATTACTTTTATATTGCTAGATTGCATATATATTGTTTTTTTTTTTTGAGGAAAATTAGCCCTGAGCTAACTACTGCCAATCCCCCTCTTTTTACTGAGGAAGACTGGCCCTGAGCTACCATCCATGCCCATCTTTCTCTACTTTTTTTTTTTTTTTTAATACGTGGGACCCATGCCACAGCATGGCTTTGCCAAGTGGTGCGGTGTCCGCACCCGAGATCCGAACCGGCGAACCCTGGGCTGTGGAATCAGAACGTGCTCACTTAACTGCTGCGCCACCAAGCCAGCCCCTGCATATATTTTCTTAAGTGTTTTTGTTTTCTGAATATTTTTCATTTTTATATCTGGGTAATTCTCATCTAATATAATTTGTTGACAACTTTTACGTCTTTCTCCATTTTTTGGAAGTGTTCGTTTGAGATTGATATTATTTATTCCTTCATGATTGATTTAATTGCCCAGGCAAATTATTTGGGCCTTTATCTTTCTTACTGCAAAATTTCTGATGACAACGTTAATTTCTTTCTCTCTTACACCTTCAGGATCATAGTGTGGTTTAAATTCTTGAGCATATTATTGGTAACTTTTTAAAATCCCTGTCTGTCAATTTCAATAATTGTCTCTTTTTTATCTCTGTATATAATTAACTAGTTTTTCTTGTGTGTATGGGAAATATTTTCATATTCCTTTGAATGTTTAGATACTTATAATTAAATACTGAACATTGAAAATGATGCATAGCTCAATATCCATTTTCGTTACTACTTTTTAGAGTGTTGCTCTTAGTTGTCAGGTATGCAAGTAAATTTTAGATCAGTTTGTTTTTCATGAGACATGTTTTTAAACTATATTGAGTCAGAACTAGATTCCCTTTACTTGGGTGTTAATTTATATCTACTACAATGCATGATAATTCTGGCATCCCTATGGAATACCTTGGGTGTTCAGTGAGGTATCTGTACTAAGACTGATTGGAGTTCAGATCTTTCCAAGTCCTGTGTAAGCTGTGAGAATGGTTCTGCCTCCAGGTGCCCAATAGTTCCTTCCCCAACGTTGTGAAGTTTCATCCTATGCATTAGTAGCTTTGCATTCAGCAACAGACCTAAAGGAAACTCTGTGCAGTTTTCTAGAATTTTTTCTCTATTTAGCCTTCCTATTTGGCAATACACTGCCCTAAAAATTGCAGCTGGTTTTACCTCCCAAATTCCTACCCTTGTTGTGTTAACTCAGCATAACTTATGTGCTTTGCATTTCAGTTCATTTATTTATCATTCCTTATCAATTATATTCCTGTACTCCCTGTAGTCCAATGGCTAAAAATAGTTTTTGTGAATATTTTGTCCATTTATCTAATTGTTTATGGCAGGATGATACATCTAGGAGCTCCCAGTCCAATATGGCTAGAAGTAATAATCAATATTTTTGACAATGTCTTGGCCTTTGAAGAACTGCTTAGATAAATTAAATTAAATATCCAGCAATTATATTAAATAGTTTTTAAAATTATTTTTCTAAATTTTGGTTGCATTTTCTTCAGAATAAATTAGATGTCTTTATATAAACATTCCATGAGTAAATTGTCAAAAAGTTATATTTTTGTGCTTTTATTAACTCAATAACAAAGCAAGAAAAAGAAGAATTAAAAGTTATGCTGAAAATAAAATAACTGAATAACTTATTAACTGAATAAGTTATGAACACTCAAATTGTGTAAAGGTTTAATTTTGAAATTTTATAATTTGGAATATCTCAAAATCTGCAAAGAGCATTTTGGTGAGCTCTAATTTTGAGTTGGGAACATTTGTATCCTGAATGCAATGCAACTTAAGAAGTCTATGATTCTGTAGCATCTAAATGTGACAATATACTCAGGTTAATTAGAAGTAAATACAATTTATTTCATGTTTGTCTTTCAAATATATTTACAAAAAAGTTATAATGATTAGAAGCAAAAGGAGAGTACTTGTGAAAATAGTTAAAATATTTAAACATTTGAATATGAAAAGATATATGAAAGCATATATGATTTGCTCATAGTTTACCAAATACCTCAGCACCTGTAAAGACAGATTTTTCTTAAATAAAAAATATTTTAGTTTAAAAAAAAGTATAAACAGGTATCAGGAACTTAATTTTTTAAAAAGATAGCTTTGAAAAAGTATTAGACAAATATTGGAGAAAAAATATTCAAAATGATTATTAAAAAATAATAATGAGAGAATTAAGGATAGTTACTGATATGATGTAAAAAGTCTATAAAAATTTGCTGAGAATATTTAAACTGATTATAATTTCCATTGAGTGCTTTTTATTAAATTATAATCAAGATACAGTACAATTTTTATCTATTAAATATAGAGCTTGATGACTTTTATGGATCCATTTACCCATGTAACCACTGAGCAGATCACAATATGTAATACTTCCATCACATCATAAAATTTCCTCCTTCATCTTTCCATTCAATAGCAACACCAGTTGTAATTAGCTTAATATAGACTGTTAAAACTAGACGATGTTTTATGTAAACCTTATGGTAACAACAAGGAAAGTACCCATAGAAGCTACAAAAAGAAAAAGAAAGGAATCAAACCATATCACTATAAAAAAAGTGAATGAATCACAAAAGAAGACACTAAGAGAAGAAAGAGGGATAAAAGAATCACAGACAGTAAACAATGAATAAAATGGCAACAGTAAATCATTCTTTATCAGTAATCACTTTAAATTTAAATGGATTAAACTTCTCAATCAAAAGATAGAGAGGCTGCATGGATAAAAAATAAGATCCAAGTAATATTGCTCAAAAGAGACTAACTTTAGACTTATGGACACACATTGTCTTTTCATTCTGAAAGTAAAGAGATGGAAAAAAATATTCCATGCAAATGACAACCAAAAGAAAGCAGAGGTGGCTATACTTATATCAGACAAAATAGACTTTAAGTCAAAAACTGTCATAAAACACAAAGAAGGACATTATATAATGATAAAAGCCTCAATTCACCAGGAAGATATAACAATTACAAATATATATGCACCAAACATCAGAGCAGCTAAACATATAAGGCAAACATTGACAGAACTGAGAGAGAAATAAACAGAATAATAGGAGTGTTTAATACCATGCTTTCAACAATGGCTAGAACATTCAGAGAGAAAATCAATAAGGAAAAATTAGACTTGAACAACATTGTAGACCACATGGACCTAACAGATATATACATAGCATTCCATCTAGAAGTAGCAGAATACACATCTTCTAAGTGCACACAGAACATTCTCCAGGATAGATCACATATTAGGACACAAAACAAGTCCTAATAAATTTAAGAAGACTGAAAATCTTACCAAGTACATTTTCTAATGACAGTGGAATGAATCTAGAAATCAATAACAGAAGGAAAACTGGAGAAGTCACAAATGTGAAAATTAAACAATATAATCTTGAAAAAGAAATGAGTCAAGGAACAAATTAAAATAAAAATTAGAAAATATCATGAGACAAACAAACATGAAAGCACAACATATCAAAGCTTATAGGATGCAGCAAAAGCAGTTCTAAGAGGGAAGTTCATAGCAAAAAATCTATGTTAAAAAAAAGTAAGGGGCCAGCTTGGTGGCACAGTAATTAAGATCACATGCTCTGCTTTGGCAGCCAAGCGTTCACCAGTTTGGATCCTGTGTGGACCTACACACCACTCATCAAGCCGTGCAGTGGTGGTAACCCACATAGAAGACCTAGAAGAGCACAGAACTAAGATCTACAACTATTCACTGGGACTTTGGGGAGAAAAAAGAAAAGAGGAGATTGGAAACAGATGTCAGGTCAGGGCCAATCTTTCTCAACAAAAAGCAAAAATAAATAAATAAATAAAACCAGAAACCTTTAAAAAAAATAAAGATCTAAAGTAGAAAACCTAACTTTATGCTTCAAGGAGTTAGAAAAAAGAAGAACTAAATCAAAAGTTAGCAAAAAGAAGGACGCAAGGATTAGACAAGAAATAAAATGTGGAATAGAAAAAAAAATAAACAAAACTAAGCATAGGTTTTGGAAAGATAAGCAAAATTGATAAAACTTTAGCTAGACTAAGAAAAGAAGAGAGAAACTCAAATAAATAAACTCAGAAATGAAAGAGGATATCACAGAAATAAATAGGGTCACAAGAGACTACTATGAACAATTATACGTGAAAATATGGAATAACTTAAAAGAAATAATAAATTCTTAGAAACATATAACATACAAGGAGTGAATCATGAAAAAATGGAAAATATTATCAGACAAGTAACAAATAAGAAGATTGAATCAGTAATCAAAACCTACCAACAAAGAAAAGTTCAGGACAAGATGGCTTCATTAGTGAATTCTCTTCAATGTTTGAAGAAGAGAGAACACATTCAAACTCATTTTTTGAGGCCAGCATTACCCTGATACCAACATCAGACAAAGACACTACAAGAAAAGAACACTACAGTCCAATATGCCTGATGAGCAAGATGCAAAGATCCTCAAAATACTAGCAAACAAAAGCTAACAGCACAATAAAAGGATCATACAACATGAGCAGAGGTATTTATCCCTGCAACATAAGGATGGTTCAACATATGAAAATCAATTAACAGAAGGAAGAATAAAAATCATATGATCATCTCGATGCAGAAAAACACTTGACAAAATTTCACACCTTTTCATGATAAAATCTCTCAATGAACCAGGTATAGAAGAAATTTATCTCAACATAATAGAGATCATATATGAAAAGTCCACAATTAACATTACACTCAATAGTGAAAAGCTAAAAAGCTTTTTCTTTTAAGAACAGGACAAGCAAGTATGCTCACTCTCACCATTTCTGTCCACTTCTATTCTGTCCTAGTACCAGAAGTCCTAGCCAGAACAATTAGTCAGGAAGTAAAAAGAAAAGGCGTTCAAATCAGAAAGGAAGAAGGAAAATTATCTCTGTTAGCAGAACTCGTGATTTTATATATAGCAAAACCTAAAGACTCTGCAAAAAACTCTTTGAACCAACAAATGAATTTAGTAGAGTTGCAGGATACAAAATCAATATACAAAGAGAAGTTGTGATTCTATAGACTAATAACTGTCTGAAAAGGAAAGTAAGAAAAACAATCCCATTTACAACAGCATTAAAAAGAATGAATACCTAGCAATAAACTTAACCAAGGAGGTGAAAGACTTTTACATTGAAACTACAAAACATTGATGAAAGAAATTAAATAACATACAAATACATAAAACGACATTCTGTGTTTACGGGTTGGAAGATTTAATATTGTTAAAATGTCCATACTGCCTAAAGTAATTAATAGTTCTAATGCAATAGCTATCAGAATTGCAATGGTACCTTTCACACAAAAAGAAAGAACAGTTCTAAACTTAATGTGGAACCACACAAGACCCTGAATAGCCAAAGCAATCCTGAGAATGGAAAGCAAAGCTGAAAGCATCACACATCTTGGTTTCAAAATATTACAAAGCTACAATTCAAACAGTATGGCACTAAAAACAGACATATATGCCAATGGAATAGAATAAAGAGCCCAGAAAAAACCCACATATACATGATCAATTGGTCTTTCAAAAAGTTACCCACAATAAACTGGGGAAAACCGTCTCTTCAACAAATGATGTTGGGGAAACTGGATACCCAGATATGAAAGAATGAAATTGAACCTTTATTTTACACAGTACAAAAAAATCATCTCAAAGAGGATTAAAGTCTTAAATGTAAGACCTGAAACTATAAAACTCCTAAAAGAAAAGGGAAAAGTGTCATGACGTTCGTCTTGGTGTAATCGCCAAAGGGGGTCTTCTACTTGCCACAAGATAAGCCAACAGACAAGAAGCAAGATGGTAGGAGAGAAAGGGCCTTTTTATTATAGCTTGCCAGGAAGGGGGAAAATGGCAGACTAGTGTCTTAAGGAACCATCTTAAGACTACAAAATTTCGAAGCAGTAATATAGGGCAAATGTGTTTAAAAAGGCGGGGGGATCTCACAATGTTGGCCATCTGGTGTTGTAGTCTTTGAGACTATAGAGCATCCCTTTCTCTTGTCACAGGTGACAGATACCAGCAGAAGGCTTTCTCCCGAAGGACACTTACACCCCTGGAAAAGCTGAAAGAACAAAGTTATTGCCTTATCAGAATAGGGAAGTCTATGTATACGCCAAGGCTAGAAAAATAGCAGAGCATGCATATTTCTCACAAGCAAATGCCTACTTCTCCAAGCTATGTGCCAACTAAAGCATTGCTAACAAGGAAAAGGGAGTGTCTTGTGGATCAGGGTCATTTATAGTCCTAACATGGTTCCTCTCTATAAGATGGCTCCCCCTATGCTAACCTATGTTAACCACTGGTTGCATTTATACCAGCTATTTACGTGGTGCTAGCATTGGCAATGATATCTTGGATATGACACAAAGAACACAAGCAACAAAAGAACAAATAGATAAGTGCAACTACATCAGACTAAAATGCTTCTGCACAGCAAAGAAAACAATCAACAAAGTGAAAAGGCAACCTACAGAATGCAGAAAAAATATATGTATACCATCTATCTGATGAGGAGTTAATATCTGAAATATATAAGAAACTCCTACAATTCAATAGCAAAAAACCAAGTAACCCTATTCAAAAATGGACAAAGGAATTGAAGAGACACTTCTAAGACATATAAATGTCCATCAGGTATATGAAAAGTTAGTTAGGAACATTAATCATGAGGGAAATGCAACTCAAAATCTAAGTAAGACATCACCTCACACTTGTTAAGAGGGCTATTATCAAAAAAAGCAAGCATTGGCAGATGAGGTGGCGTGGAGGTTAAGCTCGCACGTTCGGTTTCCGTGGCCTAGGGTCCGCTGGGTTGGATCTCGGGTGCAGACCTATGCACCCGCTCATCAAGCCATGCTGTGGCAGGCGTCCAACATATAAAGTAGAGGAAGATGGGCACGGATGTTAGCTCAGGGCCAGTCTTCCTCAGCTAAAAAAAGAGGAGGATTGATGGCAGATGTTATCTCAGGGCTAATCTTCCTCCACAACAACAACAAAAAAGAAACCCAAAAGAGACCAATGTGGGCAAGGATATGGAGAAATTGAAACTCTTGTACACTGTTGGTGGAGGTGTAAAATGTCACATCTGCTGTGGAAAACAGTTATGAGGAACCTCAAAAAATTAAAAATAAACTTATCACATGGTCCAGCAATCCCACCTCTGGGTGTTTATCCGAAATAATTGAATCCAGGATCTTGAACAGATACCTGCACTCCCATGTTCATTGCAGCGTTATACACAGCAACCAAAATGTGGAAACAATGTAAATGCCTACCGACAGATGAATGGATAAAGAAAATGTGGTATATACATAGAATGGAATATCGTTCCTTAGAAAAAAGAAGGATACCCTACAATGTGACAACATGTATGAACCTGGAGGACTGAGGACTGTATGTTAAGTGAAATAAGTCAACCACAAAAGATCAAATGCTGGGGGCCGGCCTGGTGGCACAGCGGTTAAGTGCAAAAAGAGGAGGATTGGCAGCAGGTACCTCAGGGCTAATCTTGCTAAAAAAAAAGATCAAATGCTGTGTGATTGCACTCATATGAAGTATGTGCAATTGTTAAACTCACAGAAGCAGAGAGTGGTATGATGCCTGCTAGGGGCTGGTGGGAGGGAGAAATGGGGAGTTGCCATTCTACAAATATATTATTTCAGTTATGCAACATGAATAAGTTCTAGAGATCGGCTGTACAACATCACATCTATAATTAAAATACCTTTCTATGCTGTTAAAAATTCATCAAGAGGGTAGATCTCATATTAAGTTTTCTTATCACAATAAAAAAATAATGTAGTATTTATTGCACAAGTTCCCCAGTGGAACCTATTTTTGAGATCTGTCTCTCTTCATAGATTAACTTTTCCTCTATTTGATCTTCATGAAAATGGAATTACACCATATGTATTCTCTTTGGTCCAGCTTCTTTCCCTTAACATAACAATTTTTGTAATTGAGGGCTTTTTTAAAATTTCGGAGTAATTTTCCTTGGTATATGATTACCTTCGATTTGTTTATCCATTTTTCTTTTGAAGTTCTGTATGGTTTATAGTTTTTGTTATTGGAATAAAACTGCTATGTTTTTAATTGTACAAATATTTCTATGGGCAATAGGACTAATGTCTTTTTTTTTTGAGGAAGATTAGCCCTGAGCTAACATCTGCTGCCAATCTGCATCTTTTTTTTCTGAGCAAGACTGGCCCTGAGCTAATGTCCGTGCCCATCTTCCTCTACTTTATATGTGGGATGCCAATCACAGCATGGCCTGACAAGCAGTGCCATGTCCACACCCGGGATCTGAACTGGTGAACTCCAGGCCGCCATAGTGGAACATGCGAACTTAACCTCTGTGCCACCTAGACAGCCCCCAAATGTGATTATTTTTAAGAAAATCATAGTACATGACATTATTGCAGTTGCTTAATGAAAATTTGACTTCTCTGAATATACACTTGACTTACCTTTGTAGTGAAATCTAATTTTTATGGATTTTGGTACTAGTTCTAAGTTTGTGCTATTGCTACATTTTCATGTCTGATGCAGTACTAAGAACATGTCTATTTGGAATCAAATGCTGTTAGTACCTAGTTAATTTACATTGTACCTTCCTTAGATCATATGAATCCTTTTGGACTATAAAAAGGAGAATTTCCTGGAAAGTACTTTGTAGAAATGTAGAAACATTTTGACTTCTCGTTGACTCAGTAGAAAACCATGTATTATTTAACATAGATATGATATGAACAATGTTTAAAGTCAATATGGTTTTGTTTAAGCATGTCCACTTTTTATACATTTCATCTGTCAGTCTATGTCTATGTTTTGTTTATGCTTCAATTCAAGCTTCTACTTTTTCTCAGTTTTGTAGTGTTAATCAGTGTTTTATAAATCCCTTTAGAATTTAATAATTGCAATATTGAAAATTTACAGCATTATTATGAGGGTTTTGTGGATACATAAAGAAAACCTCCTCCGGATGGTAGACAGAATAACCTCTCACTGATAGTTCTTTGAAGAAGTAGCTAATTACTCACCATTTGTTCTTTGTTTCTTTATTTGCTTCATTATTTTGTTTTGACTGTAGTATTAGTATTTTGACCTCTTTTCTTTTCGTACTCCCACTTTGATATCTTTTGTTTCCTATATTTATTCAATTAGAAACAATGTTTTACTCAACATTAAGTAATCAGTTCTCGGTATGTTCATCCTGTGGAGATATAGTCCTACCTCACTCCTTCCTTATTTGAGAAGTAGCATCGTATCCTATATTCAATTGATGAACTCTGATTAGAGACAAAATATGTTTTGTCAACATGTTCACGTGCCTCGCCAATGCTTTTGAGTCTCTCTCAAAATAAAGCTCTGGAACTCCTGCAATCCATGTGATTTGTACTTCAACCTTATATGTTTTAGATGCGGAAATGCTAAATCTTAAATTTGCCATAATATTTTAATTGCTTTTAACTCACCTAAATCAAATGTGAAGTCTATGCGTTTCTAGTCTAAAAATGATTTAAGATATCTCCCCCCCAAATTTTCCCTTTTTCTAAGTTTAAGAATTTTGTATATAATTTTATGACATTGACTAATTACAAAAGTGAGTACTAAGTAAATAGCATTTTGCTTAGGATATGATAAAAAATGTCCATTCCTCAAATATGTGCTTGTCCTAAAAAATATATATGCAGTGCTGAATTATTGAAAACAGTTGTTAGTAAGCATATCAGAGACTCTTAATATATCTAGATCATGAAGGCCTCATTTTAACCATTTCTTTTTATTGCTGACCTGACAAAGTTCTTTCAACTGTCGATTAGTGACATTGAGAAGAGTTTTGTTTTGTTTTTTTTTTAATTCTCCGTGCTTCCTCATGGAGCTGCATTACTATGAGTAGAATGAAACGCTGTGAAAATTTTAAATAGTGTTATGTGGGGAGTCCCACAAACTCAAAATTTCCCATTTTTGGAGAGGAGGAAATTAAAACCTAAAAAAGATGTTATCTGTATCCAAGATCTCAGGAGAAAGTGGAATTTATGGCTACTCAGATTCCAGTCTGCTGCTGAGCCGTGGTGTGGCCTGAATCTCATGTGAGTGAATCATAGCTAGCTTCTAAAACCAGGAGATGATACTTCTGATTAATATAATTAAAAAAAATATATGAATGTACTGTCAGTTTCTAGACCAGAAGACAGCCAGAAGATTTGGCAACGCACTCCCTGTAGGAAAGTTACTGTCACCGGTTCTGTTGCTGCTATTATTATTCTTGTGTGTGTGTGTGCGTGTGTGTGATTGTGTGTGTGTGGTCATGGCAATGACTTTTATTTGTTTAGAGAGAGAAGTAGCTTCAAAATATACCCAATGAAGAGTTATTTACAATTGATTTTACCTGCACTAATTAGTGGTGGCCATATGCTCACAAATTATTTTTACTTCTCATTGCATGGTCCATGTGAACACTGAATGGAAGAACTGAAAACTAATTTCCACACAGCCTTTGTATCAGTTATATATTTGAAAAAAGAGACGGTGTAAATGTTTAAACAGTTTGTTTAAATATTAAATGTGATTTTTTGTCTGATTAATTAAATGAGAAAAAAAGCTAGAAAAATGAATTTCTAATGCCTGCAATGTCTAACAGGACCGTATCACAAATAACACTTTCCCGCAACATGGTGAGCACCAGAAATTTTTTTCAAATAGTACCCTTTTATTTTTTTAATTTCTCTTAAAATGTATTCAGATCACATGTAAAAAAACTTGTTTATCATTCGGGAAACTTGCTGCCCTGTGGCAGGCAAAAGGAAAGGGAGGGACGCTGCTTTTAACAAAGCAGTTGGTAATATGTTCTGGTCTTTATTTGTCCTTGGTCAGGACCAGAATACTAATGACCTAAAGAGAGATCCTTTTGTTCGTCAGTGTTTCTGAAGGGTTCTTTAATTATAGTCACTATTTAAGCAGCTTAAGATTTCCTTTCTCAAGTATTGTTTGTATCTGAAGCATTTTACTGGCATTTTCATTCTTCAAGGATATTGGAATCAACAATTTGTTATTTCTCCTTTGAATTGGGGAGTATCATCCTCACAGTCTGCGTGAGGAACTTGAGATAGAGAACAATAAGTGGGCAGGCATTTGTATTTGTCATTTAAATAATATATTTCCTCAATACTGTACAGATCCTTGATATTGTCTTTGAAATAATATATTTCTTAGATCATAAATTCCTGAGGCTGGAGATGTATAATTTAATATGACTGCAGTTTCCTCATTCATTACACAGTCTATAATGATTATTAAATAACTAGTGTTCCCCAACCCTGAGATAGGTTCAAAAAATATAACAAATAAAATTTGATAATAATGACAACCACTTGCTAAGTGCAGTACTGTGTATTATTTGAGTCCCTTTAAGAACACCATTTGAGAGAGCGTTACTTACTGACCTAAGGGAGTTGCACTCTATTTTCTATTTGTTGAGAGAGAACAGCAGAAACTGTAACTCATGAGAACTCTGAATTATAACTGGACATCATCAGTATATTTTTATCATCCAATCTTGCTGAAAGGAAGATTATTCAATTCTGAAAGTTATCATATAAGACTATGGGGGGAGTTCAAGTCAGCAAGACTTAAAAGAATTGCCGAGAATTTAACCCAAGAATTTCTGAAATTGATCTCCAATTTATTTCACAAAGGCCTCTTTTCCCCAGGAGACAATTTTTCTTATTAAACATGTTTTTATGCAAATTAAAAAGATTAAGTATAACTATTGATATTTTGAATAGCAGTGTTACATTAGTATCATATTAGCCTTGTAGATGAAAAATGTACCATGTATCCAACCAGCAATACAATCAAGGTCACCATTCCCAGCCTTGATGTCAGACCACAATAGAGTCTGACGCACTATGTCAATGCTACATCATCCTTCATTTCTTTACAGAGATTCTCCATTTTAATCAATCTAACCAAAATGAAACACTTAATCTTGCCATGAAATTTAGTCCTGCCAGTTTTTTTACCTAGATTATCATTGTCAAATTTTCTAACTAAAAACCTCTACTCATTGTTTTTAATAACTATATTTTATTAAATATTAAATAGTTACTGAGTATATATCTAATATTTAATATTGTATTGACATGCACTTATATGTTAATATTAAATCAAATACTAGGGTAAAAGACGCTAAATATAGTAGTGTGTACTCATGATCCAGCTTGAGAAAAAATCCATTTGAATCATCTATGCAGAACCTGTATACTGTACTAGATCCAGTTCCATTCTCTTCCTCCTCACAGTGAATCATCCTCCTGTGTTTATCACAATATTCTTCCTCTTTATGATTTTACTACGTATAGTTATAACCTAAACAATGGAACATTTAATTTTGCATGTTTTTGAAAGTTAGATAAATTTGATTGTGATATATATTCACTCTCGAGACTTTCTTTTTAGTTAATATTATGCTCTTGAGTTTCATCGATATTATCTCATGAAGCAACAATTCATTCTCCTATATCCTATATGTGACTATATTTAAAATTATTTTTCTATACCACTGCTGATGGATGTTTTGGTTACTACTTTTCTTGTATTTTTAAAAAATCTTGTTGCTATGGAAATTTTTGTACATTTTGCCTGACGTATATGTAGAAGTTATTCTCTGGAATAAGTGTAGCTATGGAATTACTGAGTTATAAAATATTTAGTTTTCAAAATTACTAGACAATGCTAGAATGGTTTCCAAAGATGATTTATGAAAATTCAGCATGTTCTGCAGCAGATAATATTTATTTTTTCTCCACATTGTTACCAACATCTAAAATTATTAGCCTTCTAAAACGTTTGCCTAGTTGATGGCTATCTAATGAGGTTTACTTTGCAATTTTTTGATAACTAATGTTTTCGGGCTTATAGATCATAAAGCATTCCTTTTGTTAGGATATCCCTGTTCAAAATATTCATCCATTTTCCTATTAGGAGGTTTGTTTTTTTTTCTTAATTGGCTTAGGAGTTCTTTATCTTCGATTGTCTATATGTATTAAAATTTATTCTCCTAATTTGTATAACCAGATATACTTAATTTCAATAGTTAAACTTATATTTTTCACTATGACCTGCTTCATTGTTATAAATCAATAATTTAATTATATGGATCTATTTTTGATGTATGTTTTATTAAGTATTAGGTTTAATGTAGGCTTTTACTGATATATTATCAGAACAAGGAAAATCCATTCTACTCCTAGTTGGCTGAGATTCTTTCTATGTTTTATTGAAGTAACACTGGTCTATAACATTATATAAATTTCACGTGCACATCATGATATTTCAACTTCTCTATCGACTACCTTGTGTTCACCAGCAGAAGTCCAATTGCTGTCTGTCACTATACACATGTGACCTTGACCCCTTTCTCTCTCCCCGCATCCCCTCTACCTCTGCTAACCACCAATCTGTTCTCTGTATCCAGGTGTTGGTTTGTTTATCTTCCACATATGAGTGAAATCATGTGGTATTTGTCTTTCTCTGTCTTACTTATTTCCTTTAGCATAAAACCCTCAAGGTTTATCCATGTTGTCATGAATGGCAAGATTTCTTCTTTCTCATGGCTGAGTAGTATTCTACTTTATCCATTCATCCATCAATGGGCACTTGGGTTATTTCCAAATCTTGGCTATTGTGAATAATGCTGTAATGAACATAGGGGTTTATATATATTTTTGAGTTACTGTTTTCACGTTCTTTGCATAAATACCCAGAGGTGGATCCTGGGATCATATGATAGTTCTATTTTTAATTTTTTGTAAAATCTCCACACTATTTTTCAAAGTGGCTGCACCAATTTACATTCCCACAAGCAGTGCATTAGGATTCCCTTTTATCTATGTTCTCTCCAACACTTGTTATTTCTTCTCTTCTAACACTATCTATTCTGACAGGCATGAGGTAATATCTCATTGTGGTCTTGATTTGCAATTCCCTAATAATTAGTGATGTGAAATATCTTTTCATGTGCCTGGTCATCTGTCTATCTTGTTTGGAAAAATCTCTGTTAAGATCCTCTGCCCATTTATCAATCAGGTTATTTGTTTTTTGCTGTTGAGTTATACAAATTCTTTATTTATTTTGGATATTCATTGTTTACCAGATATATCATTTGCAAGTATTTTCTCCCAGTTGGTGGATTGTCTTTTCATTTTGTTGATGGTTTCCTTTGCTGTGCAGAAGCTTTTTAGTTTGATGTAATCCCATTTGTTAATTTTTTATTTTGTTTCCCTTGCCACAGGAGACATATTCAAAAAGATACTGCTAAGGCTGATGTCAAAGAGCATATGGCCTGTCTTCTTCTGGGATTTTTATGCTTTCAGGTCCTACATTCAGGCCTTTAATCCATTTTGAGTTAATTTTTACGTGTAGTATAAGATAATGATCTACTTTCATTCTTTTGTATGATGTGGCTGCCCAGTTTTTCCAACATCATTTATTGAAGAATTTTTCTTTCTCCATTTGTTCTGAGCTCTTATGTTGAAAATTAGCTGTCCATAGTTGTGTAGGTTTATTTCTGGGCTCTCAATTCTGTTCATTGATCTGTGTGTCTGTTTAACTTCCAGTACCATACTATGTTGATTACTACAGTTTTGTAGTATATTTTGAAATCACAGAGTGTACCTCCAGATTTGTTCTTTTTTTATCAAGATTACTTTGGCTATTTGAGGTCTTTTGTTGTTCCATATAAATTTTAGGATTCTTAATTCTATGTCCGTGAAAAATCTTGTTGAGATTTTGATTGGGATTGCATTGAATCTGTAGATTGCTTTAGGTAATATGGACATCTTAAACTATGTTAATTCTTCTTTCCATGAGCCCAGAATATCTTTCCATTTCTTTGTATCTTTTTTGATTTCTTTCAACAATGTCTTATAGTTTTCAGCATACAGTTCTTTCACCTCCTTGTTTAAATTTATTCCTAGGTATTTTATTCTTTTTCCTGCAATTGTAATTGGGACTGTAGTCTTGACTTCTCTTTCTGCTAGTTCATGGTTAGTGTATAGAAACGCAATTGTTTTTTGTATATTGATTTTGTACACTGTAGCTTTACTAAATTCATTAATTATCTCTAAACATTTTTCAGTGTATTCTTTGGAATTCTCTCCATATAAAATCATGTCATCTGCAAATAATGACAGTTTTACTTCTTCCTTTCCAATTTGGATCCCTTTTGTTTCTTTTTCTTGCCTGGTTGCTCTGGCTAGGACTTCCAATACTATGCTGAATAAGGATGTCCAGAGTAGCCATCTTTGTCTTGTTCCTGTTCTTAGAGGGGAAGCTTTCAGTTTTACACCATGAGTATGATGGTAGTTGCAGTTTTGTCACATATGAATTTTATTATGTGGAGGTACTTTTCTTATCTGTATTAGTTGCAGTTTTTATCATAAATTGATGCTGAAACTTGTTGAATAATTTCCCTGTGTCTATTGAGGTAATCGTGTGATTTTTATTTTTCATTTTGTTACTGGGGTGTATTACATTAATTGATTTGCAGATGTTGAACCATTCTTGCATCCCTGGAATAAATTCCACTTGATTGTGGTGTATGATCCTGTTAGCGTATTCTTGTATTCGATTTGCTAATATTTTGTTCAGAGTTTTGCATCTATGTTCATCAGAAATATTGTACTGCAATTTTCCTTTTTTGTGTTCTTGTATGATTTCGGTAACAGGATAATGTTGGTCTCATAAAATGTGTTAGGAAATACCCCATCCCCTTCAATTGTTTGGAAGAGTTTGAGGATGGGTATTAAATCTTCTTTGAATGTTCGGCAGAATTTATCAGAGAATCCATCTGGTCATGGACTTTTGTTTTGTGGGAGGTTTTTGTTACTGTTTCAATCTCTTTACTAGTTATTGTTATATTCAAATTCTCCATTTCTTCTTGATTCAGTTTTTTGAGGTTGTATGATTCTAAGAATTTATCCATTTCTTCTAGGTTTTCCAATTTGTCGGTATATAGCTTTTCATAGTATTCTCCCATATTCCTTTGTATTTCTATGTTATCCATTGTAATTTCTTCTCTTTTATTTCTGATTTTATTTATTTGGGCCTTATGTCTTCTTTTCTTAGTGAGTCTAGCCAAAGGTTTGTTATTTTTTTTTTATCCTTTCAAAGAACCAGCTCTTAGTTTCATTGAATTTTTTCTATTGTCTTTTTAATGTCTATTTCATCTCTTTTATTATTTCCTTCCTTCTATTGACTTTGGGCTTCATTTGCTCTTCTTTTTCCAGGCCTTTAGGTGTAGTGTTAGATTGCTTATTTGAGATTTTTCTTGTATCTTGAGGTAGGCCTGTATATATACTTCCCTTTTAGTACTGCTTTGGTGCATCCCATAGATTTTGATATGTTGTGTTTTAATTTCATTTGTCTCCAGGTATTTTTTATTTCTCCTTTAATTCTTTGATTGATCCAATAGTTGTTAAGTAACATGTTGTTTAGTCACCACATATTTGTGACTTTTCCAGCTTTCTTCTTGTAGTTGATTTTTAGTTTTATACAGATGTGGTTGGAAAATATGCTTGATACGATTTCAATCTTCTTAAATTTATTGAGACTTGCTTTATTTCCCAATATGTGATCTATCTTTGAGAATGTTCCAAGCGTATTTGAGAAGAATGTGTATTCTGCTACCTTTGCATAGAACGTTCTATATTAAGTTCATTTGGTCTAATGTTTTATTTAAGGCCAATGTTTTCTTGTTGACTTTCTGTCTGGATGATCTATCCATTGATGTAAGTGGGATACTAAAGTCCTCTACTATTATTGTGTTGCTGTAAATTTACACGTTAGGTCTGTTAATAGTTGTTTTATATACTTTGGTGCTCCTATGTTAGGTGTTTTGTTTGTTTGAAAATAATCTTTTTGCCCTTTTCACAAATTGTACAGAGGCAATATCTCATCATATCAAAGATACATGTTCATTGTCTTCTAACTTGCATTATTATCTCTGAGAATCCCATGGTGAACAGATTTTAAAATGGATCACAATTATCCCCACTTCCTGGTACTTCTTGTGTACTTCTTGCATAACTTATAACTCTTCAGTGTGGGCAATACCTGTGATTTGCTTCTAAATAATAGAATGTGATAAAAGTTACCACATCCACGTTTGTGTTATATAAGATTGTAATAAGAGTCTTGTGAGCTGACTCTCTCCCTCACTTGCTTGGAAGAAACAAGCTGCCATGCTGTAAGCTGCTTTATGGCAAAGGCATTCTTTGGCTAACAGTCAGTTAGCTACTGAGGCTCTCAGTCTGGAAGCTTACATGGAACTAAATGCTGCCAACAATTCACATGATCTTGGAAGTGAATCCTTCCCTAGTTAGGCTTTCAAATGAGTACACAGCCCTGGCTGACATCTTCATGCATTGCAGCCTTGCAGACAACCAAGCTAAGCCATATTCAACCTGTTGGCCCACAGAAACTGTGAGATAATAAATGTGTATTTATTTTTGTTGCTAAGTTTATGGCACTATTCTCATGCAACAATGTATGAAATACATATTTTTAACACTTGGAAGTAAGATTCTGTGATAACAAATATCTAACTGTATGGAAATGGCTTTGGCACTGGGCAATGTACTCAGGCTGAAAGAATTTCGATAATACAGTATATAAAGTCTAATTTGTTTTGAACAATCTATTATTATTAAAAATATGTACTTTGAGGATATTGTCAGTGAGGATACAAAAGGAAGCGAAGGACATATTACTAGAAACTAATGCTTACAACGTGTAGTGACAGAAAACAGAAAAATTACTGCTTATAGTTAGGGAGAAAGAAGAACATATAAATGACAAACTTGGTTAAGTAGCTAAGGAGATTTTCAGGTAAAGTGTTGCAGCTTCTGCTTCGTTTCTCCATGTTGCTTATAGTAAAATATAATAAAAGAGAGATAATTTGAGGAATTACCTGTTAAATAAAAAAGGAAGCATGACTTGATTCTCAGCTTCTTCAAATTCACAGGAGATCCAAAAATTAATTCAGAAAATTATTTCAGTGAAAACTCTGACAGTTTGGTTGAAAGAGACAGAAAGAATACAAAATGAAAAGAGTTTTTTGGGGCCCCCAAATTCTATTGTCAGAAAACAGGCTAATAAAGCCACTCAGCTGCAAATGAGTGACACATTTCATTAAATAGAAAGGATGACTCAGAGGACAGAAACCAGAATCCAGAGGGCAGAGCTAAAAGTCAATCAGAATTATTCCTAGGGTTTAAAACCTAATCAAAGAATCCTCAACATTTGTTAGACTGGATTTCAGAATTGCTCTAGACCAGTGACTACTTTAGACCTTCCAATTTATCCTTTTAAATGGTAATTTTTATAGCTCTGATCCTACACCTATTGTATGTTGGATATATGTATGAGAACAGATGATAATTTGTAGCAGATAAACTCTACGATGGGCCTCAATTATCCCCGTGTCCTTGTATAATATCCTCCTCTTAAGCATGGGCAAGACCTATGGCTTGCTTCTAATCAAAGTAATATGAATTGAGGTAGGTTTTTTTTCCAAATCACAAGTTCTCATTTAAGTGCCATCTGCTACTAAGTCTAGCTCTTGGTTTCTAATTTAATTTATTTTTTCTTGGAGCATTATTAGTTCTTTTCAAATCTAATTAATTATTTTTAAGGTCATTTGATTGTTACTTGTATATTCAGTTCAACCTTTTGTTTAATCAAGCACATTAACTATTTTATATTCTTGACTTCCAATATCTGAAGTGATTGTAGCAGTAATGATCAGCCTGTTTATTAGTTTAATCTTGCTTCCTTGTTTACTTATAATTTTGAGCACCTACATTTTGGAAAGTTACATGTGGGTTTAGTGGAGACCTAAGTTGCAATTTGGTTTCTTAAAGAAGATGTGTGATTGCTTCTGGTAGATGATTGTGGACAATGTAATTTCTGCTACTACTTTACAATATATTCATAACTTGAAATTCTAATGACAAACAAGGTGATTTGTATTAGGGCTTAAAACTTGGCTGGGGGCTTGCTTGTGTTTACCAAATCTCTGGAGAGACTTTCTTGCTCATATAGTGTATTTTTCAGGCAGAATATTTTCTTTGAAATCTTGTCAGCAGTGGGCAAGATTATTTAAAGTTTATACTCATATTAATGCCCTGGGCTATAGAATACCAAATTTTTGCGAAAGGGAGTGGGAAGCAGGAATTTTCTACAGGGTAGGCCCTGTACAAGTTTTCTTTGAGGCCATGAAAAAACTTGAATTCACCCACTTTTTCAAATGCTTTCAAGGTAAATGAAAGTTTCTGCTGTGCTTCCCACTCTGGGTTCTTGCTTTCACTTAATTCTAGTGTCAATATATTAACCAGAAACATTTAAATGAGTGCTTACCAAAATATTTTAACACAGTTTTTAGATTTTCAGAGGATGGGTTGATCAGGGCAACAAATCAGAGAACATGCTGGAAACAGAATCTCCTCCTAATTCTTCATAACTTTAGTCAAATCCTTCATGACTCAAGTCCCAAGTTCTTTAACCTTCTTTAAATTCTTTATAAAACTTACAGTCTAAAACACTGCTATTGACTGAATTGTGCATCTCAAAAATTCATAACTCCCAATGTGACTATACTGGGAGATAAGATAAGGTAATTAATGTTAAACGAGGTCAAAAGTGTGAGGTACTGATATAGTAGGATTATTGTCTTATAAGAAGAGACTCCAGAACACACAAACACTCTCAGTCTGTCTCCACCATGTGAGAACACAGTGAGAAGGTGTCCATGTACAAGCCAGGAAGAGAAATCTCACCAGAAACCAAATTGACCATTATCTTGATCTTGGACTTCCTAGCCTTCAAGACTGAGAAAAATAAATTTATCTTGTTTGAGCCACACAGTCTATAATATTTGTTATGGCAGTATGAGCAGACAAATAGATTTTGGTACTGGAAGTGGGGTGTGCTGCTGTAACTAATACTAAGCATAGAAGCAGCTTTGGAATGAGGTAATGAGGAGATACTGGAAGAGATTTGAAGTGTATGTTAGATATATGGTGTTAGGGCAATGCTATAAGGTCTCAGATGAAAATGAGGAATATATTATTGGAAACTAAATGAAAGGTGATCCTAATTCTAAAATGGTGAAGAACTCAGGTGAACTGTATTTTGTAGATGGTAAAAGTGTGAGCAGTGAAATTGGATATCAGCTGAAGAGATTTCTAAGCAAAGTTTTGAAGGAGCAACTTAGTTCCTCTTGATTGTTTATAGTAAAATATGAAAAGAGAGATAAATTGAAGGAGGAGTTGTCCATCATAAAGGAACCAGAACTTAAAGATTTAGAAAGTTCTCAGCTTATCCATATTGCGAAAAATAAGGAAACTCGGTCTGAAAAGGACCCAAACGGTGTGGCTGAACAACTAATTCACGAAGAGATTATGGATGCGACTCATAGATTTAGCTTCCATTTCAGCAGAGGCCAGAAAAGGAAGTTGGATTATACAAGGAAAGACACTGCTAGTTTTAACTAAAGGGGACCAGAGAAAGTGGGACAGAATGAAGGGAGTCTGTCAGACTTCTCAGATTCTGCAGGATCAGATCATAGAGCTATTTGGACTTGAATGTGTGCCATTTTTCAAGGAAAGGAAGAACAATCCTGATGGTGATTCAGAGGTTAGAGTGCCACACATATCTTTAAGATACAAGGATTGATGAAAGATTCTGTTCTATTAATTAACATTTTATTTTTTTTTTAAAGTCTTCTCGGGGCTGGTCCAGTGGCACAGCAATTAAGTTCGCACGTTCTGCTTCTCGGGGGCCTGGGGTTTGCTATTTCGGATCCCGGGTGCGGACGTGGAACTGCTTGGCAAAAGCCACGCTGTGGTAGGCGTCCCATATATAAAGCAGAGAAGACGGGCATGGATGTCAGCTCAGGTCCAGTCTTCCTCAGAAAAAAGAGGAGGATTGGCAGCAGTTGGCTCAGGGCTAACCTTCCTCAAAAAAAAAAAAAATGCTAAAAAAAAATCTTAAGAACTCGTACTTTTTCCATCCCCCAAAGCACAGCACGTGTTATTTTTCCATCGTTTAATATTCAATAAATGCTTGATAATTGATTTTTTTTTTTTTTGGAAATGAAAAAGCCTTTCCAACAGGAACATGACTTTCTGTCTTTTTTCTACTTTTAGTGATTCTTAAACTTTACTTTTTGTTGGCCATAGCTGGATTTGGCTGCCACATGAATCCATCTTATGGTTCTATTTGGATAAAAATCTTTTTGCTCTAGAAAAAACTTAGACAGCTGAGATTCTTCTGATGACTAGATGCTCCTCTTCTTATAATGACATCAGACTGAGATAAAATAGGTCATGGCTTGTAGTCACATAATTGAAATGTTTCTTACCCTAAGTACATTATTGGTCCATATTTATGTCTGAATTTCAATTGGAAAGCAAGGATAAATTTTTCTGTCAAATAACTCCAAAATGTCACTGCAAATGTACTCTTAACATCAACTTTAAGGAGATTATTAGGCAAATGGCTATTTAATGCAAAATTGCTAATACTTCCTATTGACTTTCTTGAAAATTACAAAAAGTAATCCTACCATAGGTGGTCCTTCATGTAGTGGGTTTGCAAAAATACCACCTCTCTCTCTCTTTACTTATTTTTCCTACATTACATTTTTTGAGTCAAGTGTTGAATCAAGGGCAAGAGTTCTGATCTTGATCCTACAATTAATTCAAAGATGTTTCTTTGGTCAAGTCTCTACCATTCTGTAGGCCTGAATTTCCTTTAATATAAAATGAGAGTTCTAGTAAGTAGATTATCAAACTTTCAATTTCTCCTAGACCTTTAGATTTTCTGCCATATATGCCTTGGTTTTGGTTGTATAGTACTAACCCTATTTCTTCTATATATCCAATCACTTTACTGGTCACCATGACACTTTTTCCCTACATTCTCCTATTGTTATTAAGAACCCCAATGAAAAAAATTTTTCAAAATTTAAAGATAATTTTTCTTTTATGAAATTATCCTAGCCCTAGATATAATCATAGACCATAAAGTTCTAGGAATGAAAGCAAAAATATTGAAGATGATTGTGTGGGGACCGTCATCTTGTGTGGGAACATCTGCATCTTGATTCCCAAACCTATGTCTTCCTGAAATAGGAACACAGTTACGCGTGTATAAAACATCACCTTGGAACTTTCCTTTAGTTATAAGGAGATAATGAAATATGTCACTGGGGATTATAACTACAGGGGAGATTTTCATTCTATGATTTCCTTTTTTTTTTTTTTATTTCTGTCTGATTCTAGAACACCACACAATGTAAACTCAGTATTTTTGCTTTTTCAACTTGTCTTAAAACTTTAGGCAAAAATTGTGGTTAGTATAACAACATCCTGCCATACACTTTTATTGTGCCCTTTGTGCCCTTAGGGAGGATTAAGAGAGCTCCAAGATGCAGAGTAAAAGAAATGTTTTGGTGAAAGGAGAGGTAGAAGTGACGTAGGACCATTCTCTTTCCAACCTACTTCAGTCTCTAGAAGTATAAGTAGAGTGTGCATTGTAATAGAGTTACTCATAAGTAAGCTTCCTTCAGTGCCTATGAGGCAAGGTGGTGATGCAGCAAATGTTATTCTGGGGACTTTGATGGCAAAAAGTTAGAGGAAATCAAGATCATGAATGTCTACTGGGAGACAGAGCAAGTGCAAAAAAGATGCTTTTACCAAAATGGTGTTCTAAACTTCATCTAAGGGAACAAGTGGCTAAATCTCATTGGATCAGTAGAGTTAGAGAGACCTGAATCAAGGGAGATTACCTGCTATTTGGCCTACAAAAATTGAACTGAGACAGCACTATCTATTTCTGAAAAGGGTTTGGCAACATAATCAAGACAGAGAGACACATAGAAATATTTATTTCCACCTCATCATTGTGAAGGGGGGGAGGTTATTGGTGAAAAATTTAAATTTATGTTTAAATTATTAAGCCAAATTTACTGAGAAATTAATGGATTTGAGTAAGAAATTAGTTTTGAATAAATTAAACTCTTTGCCATCAGTAGAGCTAAGGGTTTAGATCCTGAAATTAAGCGGTCTTAGAAAAAATGCATTTCTGAATGGTTGAATTATATTAATTGTTATAACTATTAAAGGAAAACTAGTACATCTGTAACATTTTTTGTTCATTTAATTGTCACATCAGTTATTTGCATTGATATCAACCACATGATGTTGAAAGTCAATTTGAATTTGGGATTCTAAGTGTCACAAAGCTGAAAAAAATCTCCACTTTCATATAACATTGTGATTTTAAAAAGTGGTTTCTGAGGAGCAGAGAAATAGATCTATTCAAATTACATTTGCTCCATGTAAAGAAAATTTTACTTGCTAAAGAAAAAACTTTCCACAGATGTTTTGTTTGTTTGTTTAGTAAAAACTATAGTTTTAAAAAGGAAAATTATAAAAAACAGTAATGATATAAAAAGAAAGCTTGTACTTTATTTTGTCAAAAACATGTAAATGACATATTCATCCTTCATCATGCAATGCTATTAAGAATGATAAAAACTGCCAAATGTCTCAAAACACTGTCAAAAGTCATAGAGCTGAGTGTGATTCAACTGATTGAGTCATGCTCTGTGAAGATAAGATGGTACAAACATCTATCTGTCAATTTTTTCCAGCTAATTTTTAAAAGACACTAAATTCAAACACTATGTAATTTGGTTAAGCAAAAAATAAGCACATATGAGTTTAATCAAACAGGAGAAGAGGATTAAACAACAGTACCTATTATAAATATTTTGTATGTTCTAAGGACACAAAAGATCTACCATCTGAGCACTTATAATGAAAAGCTCTGTGTCCCTGTGATATATTAAAGCAATAATGGTTAAATTGGATTCAGAAGTATTTTCTAAAAAATTAATTAGCAATTTTATTAAATTAGTCTTAGGTCAGAGCAAAGTTGAACCAAAATTGAGCAAGAGAGTTCCCATATCCCCTGCTGTCCCCAAGCATGGCACAAATTCCCCTATTGACATCTAGTCCTGTAGTGGTACCTTTGCTACAATTGATGAACCTATATTTACACGTTATTGTCACACAATATCCATAGTTTACATTAGGGCTCACTCTTGGTGTTGCACATTCTATGGGTTTGGATGAAGTTATAATGACATGTATCCACTACTGTAGTATTATATTGAATAATTTTGCTACCTTAAAAATTCTTTGTATTCCATCCCTCCCTCCTGCTAACCCTGATGACCACTGATCTTTTTACTTTCTCCATAGTTTTGCCTTTTCCTGAATGCCATATATTTGGAATCATGCAGTAAATGGCCTTTTCAGATTGGCTTCTTTGACTTAGTAATATGCATTTGTTTCCTCCATGTCTCTTCATGGCTTTATAACTCCTTTCTTTTTAAAGCTGAGTAATATTCTATTGCCTGGATGTACTAACATTTATTTATCCGTTAACCTACTGAAGGACATCTTGGTTGCTTCCAAGTTTTGGCAATTATGAATAGTGCTGTTATAAACATTCATTTCAGGTTTTTGTTTGGACACAAATTTCAATTCATTTGGGTAAATTCCAAGAGCATACTTGCTGGATCATAAGGTAAGGATATATTTAGTTTTGTAAAAACTGCCAAACTGTCTTATAAACTGGCTGTTCCAATTTGTGTTCCCACCAGTAATGAATGAGAGTTCCTATGGCCCCGCACCCTTGCTAGCATTTAGTGTCATCAGTGTTTCAGATTTTGACTATTTTAATAGATGTGTAGTGGTAATTCATTATTATTTTAATTTGGAATGCCCTAATGACCTCTGATGTTGAGCACCTTTTTATATGCTTATTTGCCATGTGTACATCTTCTTTGGTGAGATCTCTGTTAAGGTCTTTTATCTATTTTTTAATCAATTTGTTCATTTTCTTATTGAGTTTTAAGAGCTCTTTGTATATTTGTATAATAGTCCTTTATCAGATCTATCTTTTTGTGGACATTTTGTCCAAATTTCATCCTCTTGACATTGTCTTCCATAGAGTGGTAGTTTAATTTTAATGAAATCCAGCTTTTCAGTTTTTTGTAATGGATCATGCCTTTCGTATTGTATGTAAAAGGACATCACCATAAACAAATACATTTAAGTTTTCTCCTACATTATTTTCTAGGAGTTTTATAGTTATGCATTTCACATTTAGGTCTGTGATCCATTTGGAGTTAATTTTTGTTAAAGTTGTCTGGTCTGTGTCTAGATTCATTTTTTTGCATGTGAATGCCCAGTTGTTCTAGCACTATTTGTTGAATAGTCTATTATCGCTCCATTGTGTTTTCTTTGCTCCTTTGTCAAAGATCAGTTGACTATACTTATGGGGGTCTATTTCTTGGCTCTTAATTATTATATTTTGTTAAATCTATTTGTCTATTCTTTTGCTAATACTACACTGTCTTGATTACTGTAGCTCTATAGTAAGTTTGAAGTCAGATGGTGTCAGTCCTCTGACTTGGCTCTTCTCAATGTTGAGTTGGCTAATCTGGGTCTTTTTCCTCTCTATTTAAACTTTAGAATTGCTGATTTACAGCAAATACTCAGGAACTGGGTAAATAATCACAGATAAATCCAAGATCCTATAGGATCAAAAGCAAACTTGGATCAAAATATCTTGAATTAGCTAGTCTTCATTAAATTCCCCCATAATATTATAGTAAAATCACAAATGTTTTATAATCGCTAACAGCTCAGATTCAGGAATAAAATTTCTGGGCTTGTATCTATGCTATGTTATTCGCTAGACATATAACCTTGCAATGGTTAAACTCCCTGTTTCATAATGTTCTCATGCGTAAAATGAGAAAAATGGTATCTATTCCATAAGGTTTTAGTGAAGGTTAGATGAATTATAAAGTATAACATTTCTAATAGTTTCTGGCTCTGTTACCACTTACTAGTATAGATCTTCCATTATGATGGGGTTATGTCCCGATAAACCCTCCTAAGTTGAAAATATCATGTCAAAACTGCATTTAATACACTTAATCTACCAAACATCAGAACTTAGCCTAGCCTACCGTAACATGCTCAGGACACTTACATTAGCCTACAGTTGGGCAAAACCATCTAACACAAAGCCTATGTTTTAATAAAGTGTTGAATATTGCATGTAATTTAGTGAATACATTACTGATAGTGAAAACCAGAATGGTTGTGTAGGGACAGAATGGTTGTAAGTGTATCAGTTGTTTACCCTCGTGATTGCATGGCTGACTGGAAGCTGTGGCTCAAGGCCACTGCCCAACATCACGAGAGAGTATTGTATCACTAGTCCTGGAAAAGATCAAATTCAAAATTTAAACTATGGTTTGTACTGAATGTGTGTTACTTTCGCACCATCATAAAGACAAAAAATTGTAAGTCGAACCATGGTAAGCTGGAGACTACCTGTACTTGTTTGAGGAGGCCTACTGTTTCTATTGTGTTAAGTACCTGTTGTTCCTGTTATATTTCTGCACTGCATTGCCAGGATGTATGTGTAACCCTCTGTATTTGTGTTTTCCAGTTTACTAGTGAAGATGCTTTTTGCTCACTCTATGTTTTTATGCTCGGATCCCAAAAATCCATTCTCCAAATAGCAGGTAAACTGTATTTTCAAATACAAATCAATTCAGACTATATCTCCACTTAAAAATCATCGAGTTCTCGGGGCTGGCCCCGTGGCCAAGTTTGCGCGCTCCGCTGCAGGCGGCCCAGTGTTTCATTGGTTTGAATCCTGGGCGCGGACATGACACTGCTCATCAAGCCACGCTGAGGCAGCGTCCCACATGCCACAACTAGAAGGACCCACAACAAAGAATGTACAGCTATGTACCGGGTGGCTTTGGGGAGAAAAAGGAAAAAATAAAATCTTTAAAAAAAAAAAAATCATCGAGTTCTCGGGGCCGGCCCCATGGCTGAGTGGTTAAGTTTGCGTGTGCCACTGCAGGTGGCCCAGAGTTTCGTGGGTTCGAATGCTGGGCGCGGACATGGCACCACTCATCAAGCCATCCTGAGGCGGCATCCCACATGCCACAACTAGAAGGACCCACAACTAAGAATATACAACTATGCACTGGAAAAAGGAAAAAAATAAAATCTTTAAAAAAAATCGAGTTCTTCTGATTACTCTTACAATAAGTTCCACAAACTTTCTATAGCCTATAAGATTTTGTGCCAGTAAAATATCACCTCTTAAACTATTGTACAAATCAATCCCAGTACTAACATTCTACCCCCACTATCAACACACACACACACACACACACACACACGCACACACAGACTCTACACACAATTTTTGGCCATCATAATAACCTATTATAAGCATTTTTCAGCTTGTTATTTTGTGATTCATTTGTTTACTGGATTATTATTTCTGTATCTATGTAAAAAGTAAACCCCATGAAATTAGGAGCTCTGATTTTCTTGCTTATAAATCTATTAAATGTAATACAAAGCTTGGTATATGATATGTAAGTATTTATTACATAAAAAAATATAAATAAGAACAGCTCCCTGTGGGCTGCCTAATAATTTTGTTCCCAGAGATTCCATATAATATTACCAGTTTGTTTTTTCACTTAACTGGACATGACCTAGGGTTGCCATTTAGCTCTATCTAATGAAATATCGACAGATTTTAACTTCTCAGTCTCTTGGTAGAGAACACAAGATCGATGGATGAAATCAACTAGACATTATACAATTATTTTTTTCCCAAGTTTATATTCTTACCTTACTTCTAGGATTCCCAGTGAGGATGTAGATTACAATTACATAAGAAGTTTTAGTTTTCTTTTAAAACTGATGTGTATATCCAGATCTACAAAATCAGAATTTTCATAAGTATACCCAATTTCACAGAGCTCTGTAGATTATCCTGCTTTCCATTCTGCTTGCAAATAAGGAAGTATTGGGTCTAAGTGATATTTGGCCTTTAGAACAAGATGTAAAACCACAGCCTGCTGTTTATGTTAATCCACTGAATATGAAATATCTGTTGAGACTTCCCAAAGCAATCAATTCAGAATGATCTATACTTCCCAATGGAAGTATCAAATCAGACAGAATTAGATGAGTTAGAAGTGCTGTGCAAAAGCCATTATTTATCTCCAAAGGTGAGAAGCAGGGCAACAAATAGTGCATGCCTTATCCCATCTATCATAAGCATTATTATAAGCAGGTTGTAAGAAAACTGTGGATTAATAATAGATTTTTCTCTCAGAATTTTGAAAATTTTCTGGATTAGAGGAAGATGGACTAAACCAAATAAAAAAACTAAATGATATAGTCAGTTACAAAGTGATAAAATACTGTGAGAAAAAAATAAATGAAGGAGGAGAAATAGGGTGGTGCTGGGGAGAGCAGTTGCAACTATAAGTGCATTGGTCAGGTGGAGTGTCAATGAGAGAGTAGTATTTGAGTAAACATTTGAAGAACTTGAGGAAGTTAGCCAGGCTGATAGTATAAGAAAACTTCAGAAAAAGGAAATAGTGAAAAAACCTTGAAGTAGGAGTATGTCTGAGTGTTCAGGGACAGTAAGGAGGCTAAGTAGAATAACCAAGGGGTGGGAAATAAGAATTAAAGTTAGAGAATTAAGAAAGGACCAGATTTTATAGGACCTTGTATGACATTACTTAGAGTAAAATGTGGTGCCTTGGAGGAAGCTGAGGTTGAAAATAGAGTGACATGAGTGATTAAATATTTACCAGGATCACTGGAAACAACGTAAGTGCACATCAACAGATCAATGGATAAAGATGCAGTATATACATATATATGTATATATGTACAATGGAATACTACTCAGCTTTAAAAAAGATGAAGTCTTGCCATTTGTGACAAAATGAATGGACCTTAAGTTTATTAGGCTAAGTGAAATAAGTCAGATGGGGAAATTCAAATACTGTATGATTTCACTCATATGTGGAAGATAAAACAGCAAAAATGACAAACACACATAGATAAAAAGAATAGATTGGTGGTTATCGAAGGAAAGTGGGGAGGGAGGAGGCTGAAAGGACTAAAAAGGCACATTTGTAATGTGGTGGATGGCAACTAGACTTTTGGTGGTGAACACAATGTAGTCTACAGAGGAGCTGAAATATAATGACGTACACCTGTAATTTATACCATGTTAGAAACCAATGTTACCTCAATAAAAAAAATTTAAAAATTTAATTTTACTTCTAATATCAAACTATTTTTATAAATTTTAATTAATTTGCAGACAACATAAAAAAATCTATTCTTGTCATGAATTTTCTGTCAGTTTTAGCATAATCTCTTTACATACAATTGATTGTTTTTGCATTCACTTTATGTATTAAGCAAATATGTAAACTTTTTTCCTTGTTTTTTTGCTAAAGTTAAGAATACTTTCAAATTAGTAAATTGCATATTAATTTCTACCTTTGAATGTTCATTAACAACTTTGGAGTAGGTCTAATTAAGGCAGATTTGTTATTGCTTTTATAAGGAAAATGTATGGATCCCAGAAGGTGGCCAATAATATTATTTCATACATAAATAAGCCAGGAAAAGTTTGCTTCTACTGATGACTTCATCTTGGTAAAATAAATAATAAGACTTTCTTTAAAGTATTGTTATACCTATTATATTTATGTTAAATGAAACAAAAAAGGCAAATAAAAATTTTTATGGAACCACGTTGCAACATTTCTGTCGAATCCTATTAAAGTATTCACAAGGAACTCAGTACTAAAAATAAATTGTGAATGTTAGGTAAATAGTACTGTATTTTATTGATTTGAATATACCTAACATCTGAATAGGTCTTATAATTCGAGTTGGCAGTGCATTTCTTTTTTAGTGTTATTTAAACTAAAGGTGTTTTAACCATTAAAATGTTAGACTAAATAAGTTATGGTATACTAACAGTTATTTATTAACTGTACTACATATCCAACACTGTACTAGATTTTTTAAAGATAGGCAGTATTATCTCTCTTTGTAAATGAAAACACTAAGGCCTAGAGAAACAGAGTCAATGCCTAAAATCACCCAGGTAGTAAATGACAAAAAACAGATTTACACCCTGGTCTCACTATGTCCAAATGTGCATTCTTATTCATTGTACTGTATTTATTTAAAATACTTTTCATGAATGTCGTTGTCACAATGGATTGAAAGTTTATGAAGCTAAACCTCTAGCTTCTTAAAACCATCTAGAATTTTGGAGTTGAGGCTAAGCAATTAGAATAAAGGCATAGTTCTGGCAGCTCATATCTTCAGTCTTCTCAAAGCCAACTCTACCATGTTTAACCACTGATTCCGGTGCCTTGACAGTGTCTTCATGTTGCCCCACAGTCAGTCACTCTTAATACCTAGTCCAAGTTGTCCTGAGTCACCTCTGGCACAACTATTTGGACATCATTTCCAAGTGGTGGGTGTCAATAATAGGAACAAGCGAATTGTCATTGCCTGAGTTTTAATGCTAAGTTCCTTGGGTTTTTGAGATATGAATATTGTTTTCTATATATGCTGTGCAAGTTTAGACTTATATGAGTTTCCATCAACATATCAGGAATGTGGGAGGAAAAAACCTTGAATATTTATTCTTGTTCTGTTCCTGACCAATGTGGACAGCACATATTCGTGATTGAAACTATACCTCTAGAAGTGGATTTAGATGCAACACCAGACCCTATATCAGTGCACATGTCTCCAAAGCGATATTTGGTATGTAAGGCAAAAATAGCTCCTGGTGGTGGTAAGTATATTTAAATCTCAGTGGCACTGTATAGAAGTGGCACTATCTGGCCTCTCACCCTGACAGAACGTGGTCAGTTCACCAAAGTCTTAATGGGCCACCCATAAGTGAAAACAGAATCATAGGTAATTGGATTTTGCTTTCATCATTTTATTTTAAAATAATATACATTCTTTGAAGTATAAAATGTCAAGACGATTTCCATTCTGGATTTATGAGATTCCAATAAATATCAAGAAGGCTAAATACTGATTCCTATTTAGGAAATAGTTTGGTACAAAAATTTTGCTTAGAAATAATCCTGATGTCAAGCAAGAGCTATAAAATGTATGGATAAGGGAGTCAATTTCAAATAACCAAGCCAAAAAGGAAAAAAGAAACTACATGTTGAAAGCAAAAGGAATTGGAGGAGCAGTAAAGTGCAAATGGCAATGGAGAAAGAAGATGAAGATGGTTCTAAATGAGCAATAGTGAGAGAAGAAAAGGCACAGACAGAAATGGAGCAAGATACAGGTGTGAGATAAGGGCTATATGTAATGAAATATTGCAAAACCAGCCTCCTAGCCACTAAACTTATGTGGCTGGCATTCTCCTGCATCAGCATGGACAGGCTTTGTGTCTACAAGGGAGATCAGACTGAAGAAATAAACTAGATTCAATCATTATTTACTGACAAGAGAAATAGAGATAAAACAAATGAATCTAGTGAGATTTTTTTAGAAACACATTTACCTAATGCTTCCAGTGTTTTCAATTTCTACTCAATCACATGTTAAAGTGTTTAAATTCGGCCTAAAATCTTCAAGTATAGAGATCTGTTTGTTTGTTCTACAAGTAAAACAAATATCTAATCAAAGAAACAAAATAAGTGAGTGAATTTGCTTTTATTTCAACTATACTAAAACACTTTAACCCTTCATACCCCATTACTTGCATATTCTGCATGTTTTTCATAAAATATAATTCATCTCAAAATATCTCAAAGAATGTAAAAGATATTTCCTCATTAGTTAACATTTAACTTCAATACATATACATACCACATTCTCTCTCAGATTTTTTGGGCATATGATCTTAGTATAATTGAACACATAGTCATAATTATGTCATGTTCATGTCAATTTGATTTGAATACAGTCTAGCATTCTAGATCATATTTTTAAAGGTAGAATTCTTAATTGTTGATATGTCTTTGATTTACAGCCTGCATGAAGTTTTTGAAGTGAGAACCCTACGTATGAGTGTTCTTTCATTTATTTATCTATTTGGCAAAAAATCATCGAACTAAAAATAATGTACATATGTCCCTATTGCTAGAGATTCAAAGATAATTAGGTCACAAATCTAGAACTCAAATCACTCAGTGTAACAAGGGAAAATAGGGCAACAAGTAGTGAATTTGGGAGAATGTGATAGATGATATAATAGAAATTTACACTAAGTCCTAAAAGAAACGCAAATGAAAAAGGGAGTGAGGCTTCCTGGATGGTTTGTGAAATGTTTAGATCACATATAATCTGATCATGAAAGACTATTTCACATCTTTGCAAAGAAAGTAATAGCAATGCAGTAATATCGTCCTTGTTTCTTTCTTGTTGGTTTTACAAACAACACTATTTGTAAAATGTTTAAAAATCATGCAGTGATAAAGTACTATGAACACATTTTCTTCATCTTCACAAAGTTCTGTTTGTGAGGTTATACCTATTTTTTCTTAATCATAATAGATTTATCATTTTGGAAAGATTAATTAATGTTTTTGCATACTCATGCTTCTTATCTATCATATCTAAAGCCAAATTACATTGTGTTGTGTTTATGTAGAGGATATACATATCCAAACAACCAGTATTTTTCAAATAATTAAACAAATCATGCTGTATATTTTATGTTAAAGTACAGATTTTCTATCTTAATAGAAAACTTTGTTTTCGAAATTTGAATAAGAACACACTTGTAAATAATTCTATCCAGTTAAATTAAAAGGGCTAACATATTCTAATTTTAAAAAGTCTCAGTCTCAGAGACTGAAGAATTTTTCATTTGCTATTTAATAGGATGTATTTTTATTCTCGTTGTAACTTTGTATATATTTATTTCCTTTATTTCAAGTGCAAAACCAACATCATTAGTCAAGTTGTCTCAGTAATACTTCCTATCTCATTCAAATCTTATTTATTAGCTGTATTCAGCTAGTTAGAGATGACTGAACAATTATTAATGTATTTTATTTTGAGGAAGTTTGGCCCTGAGCTAACATCCATGCCCATCTTCTTCTACTTTCTATGTGGGATGCCTGCCACAGCATGGCTTGATCAGTAGTGTGTAGGTCGATGTCTGGGATCCAAACTGGTGAACCCTGGGCCAAGAAAGTGGACGGAGTGTGCGAACTTAACCAGTATGCCATGAGGCCATCCGCATGATTATTAATGTATTTTAATGAAATAATTGTTCAAGGATAGTGAAAGCAGTTCCTTATTGTATACCTACTTCTTTCCTGTAGAAAGAAGATATGAAAAAGATGTGATTAATGTTATAAATTAGAGCTGTGCTTTTCCTTTAAGGTAACATTATTACTATGAGAATTTATTTAATTCTTATGTATGTAGCCAACTATAAATGATTTATTTATATTTTTATATTGATAAATCTGCTTTATTCATATAGGTTTGTAAATATGCAAAGAGTTATAAAAATAGACAAATACAGTTCAATTTTCTTAATATGCTTCTTTTTCTTCTGGGCCTTAAAATTCTGTTGAAGAGGACAGCCCCATGGCATAGTGGTTAGGTTCAGTGTGCTCTGCTTTGGTGGCCCAGGTTTGTGGATTTGCATCCCTGGTGCAGACCTACACTACTTATCAGCCATGCTGTAGCAGCAACCCACATACAAAATAGGGGAAGATTGCATAGATGTTAGCTCAGGGCTAATCTTCCTCAGGAAAAAAAAAAAATTCTATTAAGCTCAGCATAACATTTTGGATAAAGATTTCAAATCTACATATGTATCAATTTAACTGTGGCTAATTACTGAAATAATGTATATTTGTGGTTGACTCCCCTAACTTCTTTCATTAGTGATGTACCAGAAATGTAATTTCACTTGAAGGTTCATTAGCAGAGGAATACCTTTATAACCCCTTAAATTTTGGCTAGGTCAGCCACTATATTACCAGCTCAGTGTTTACATATTTGATCTTTTTTTTTTTAACAGTTTAAGAAAAAATCATCCAGTGTGGCTAGAATTTGTAATATAGGTTGAAGAAAATAAAGAAGTGAAATGTTTTAAGCACCAAACTTGTCCTTGGTACATAGTAGATGATCATTAAATGCCTGCTAAATAAATGTTTTGATACTTAAGACATTTTTTCTGTAAAAAGCATTCCTTTGGGTAGATATTACTGGCCTCAGAGTTCAGGTCAGAAAATTGCATCAAGGAGGCTAAGTTCTCAAAAAATTAAACTTGTCAAAATATACTATGTATTAGAGTCAATGCTGATTCCCAGAAAATCATTGTGCCATTCTTTCTATAGCATCATGTTCCTTATGACTTATTACACCCACGTCTAGCCAGCCAAATCACATCAGATGTTCAACATCTCATAGAAGAAAGGATAAGGTACATATCTATTCCACAACAGATTCCTACACAAAACTGCTTTCTGAGATTAGTTATATACTTCTATATCAAAGCCACACATGCCCACATCTTTTCACGCCAAGATTATTACACTGATAGTGGTTAACTTTCTAAGAAGCACTGTGGTGATTGACAAGAAATTCTCAGAATCCTCACTCAATTTTTGTTTTTCCACCAATTTATAGTGGGTCTTCAATACCGTAGAATGAGTCCATGTTTATAAAGCAAATTTACCATGGGTAAATCACTTTTAGAAGTGGTTGCTGTTTTTTAGAACAAGAAACTTCAGTTCACTGTGTTTTTCTCACTCCACATAATAGAATTTTCTGAGCAGAGATCTCTCCTTTTGTTAAAATCCCTCTTAGGCTTATATTTCCTTTCAAAGATTACAGTGTCATATAGTCTTGATTTCTTATACATACAGGTCAAACACAATTAAGCACTTCAATTTCATTCCAATTGAACTATGACAGAATCACTTTTTAATTCATTATTCAGATAACCATCAACTTTTTGCTATTGTAGTTATCACAATAAAATTTCTAACAGGATGAAAATGACTCATACATTCATTAATTTGAAAATTATTATTAATTGCAGTCCACATCACAGCAGTTCAGCTGAAGAACAGACTCGTTCTACTTTTAGCCCAGACTGACAATTACTAAATTGCATAATTTCTTTTAACCAATATTTATTGAGTAACTTCCAAGCTTTGGGCATCCACAGACATGTACTCATGGATACTAACATCATGAGTGTAAAATCTTGAGAGGAAAGGAAATATCTATCAGTTAATCTCAGTACAATCTATCAAATGTTTTAAAAGCTACAGGGGATCGATATGCAAGTATATACATCTATTTCCTAAACCAGAATGAAGGTGGTTGCAATAGAAATAGTGCTCTGCAGTAGCAGAAAAATTATTGACTCTAAAGTTCAAAGTCCACAATATTTTATATCAATCTTATATACATAAATTATTTCTATTTTATGAATAAAATAATAGTAAAATATAAGCGTTAACTCTGCAAAGTTATTTTGACAATTAAGGAATTGTATGTGACAACAGCCTTGTGAGGGATTGTAGGTGACACTTGAGATTTGCTACCAAATGTACTTAAGTTTGATGGCTGTATGTCTAACTTGGCAAAATTATGAAGGACCTCAAAACCTCCATATTTCCATCTAAATATTTGAATATGTGTTTATATGTATCTGTTAACATGTATACGTATATACATGTTATATATATACACACATATAAATATTTATATTTATTAGAAGAGAAACATCAAATTATTTTTGTAAAGTGTCTGTCATGTAGAAGGCACTAAAGAAGTAAACAAATACGAATGATCCTGTCTTTATAAACTGTGAAATTTCTCCATAATTTCTTTCTACTTTCACCATACCTATGACACGCCTAACTGCTGTTTTGTCTTATTTCTATCCATTCTACTGCTCTAATTCACTTACTATTTGTTTTCTTAAACTCTCAAAAGAAATAAATATAAATAAAAGGCATTTAATGCACACACATTCCAGAAAAGATTACCAAGGGGAAGTACATTTTTTTCCTAGCCCCTTGTCCTGTAATTGCCTATATAAAAATTAAATCCTGAGAATAGTTTCTAAATTCATACAAAAGCTTATGGTATCATTCTAGCTTAAAAATATGTTTCCTCAGGCAAGTGTTTTAAATATGTAAATGGATGATAAGTGATGCTATAACTGTAAATCATTAACAATCAAACTGGAAAAATGTTAAAAGATTTTCCCTCAGCATAATTTTAATCTTGGTTTTATGTCAGGAGACATTTGTTTGTTTGGTTTTTCTACTTAATTTTACTGATAAGCATATCAGATTTACCAAATTTGGATGAAATTTTCAATGATAAAATAAGAGATAAATCCCCATAACTGTATAGCATTTAAATATAGTGCTCCGTAATTGATTGCTATGTGCAATGATCTGAATACAAGATGCATACATATTTGTCCTAGCTATAGAGTTTTATTTGGTATCTAGGTTGCTATATATTTATCTTTTTTGATACTAACACTTAACGTATCACAAACCATTCAACTAGTTTGTCATATGTGTGTATATAACAAATTTGTATAAATTAAATTAAACTTATATACATTAAATTTATATAAATTTTTATATATATTATATCATGTAATGTTATATATACATATGTAATATTCTCTCTTTATGATGGAAATTTCATATATACTCTAATATCATCACTAAAGTTATCTCTATGACTTTGATGAGTAAAAGTGGAGACAACATCTGTGTGGTATCCAGACCTTGTTTAAAAAAAGAGACAACTCACAATTCAATTCTCCACCCACCATAGTTGTTTGCTTTCTGGCTGGTCCTGTAGCATCAATCAGAAAGGAGTCAATGCTCTTTTAAGCCATAAGGAATGAATTGAATGTAATTGATGAGTGGGTGATTGAGCACATATATCTCTGAAAGCAATTTAAGAGTTGAAACAGATTTCTTGGAATTTCTTTGAGCACAAAATTATGTTCTGGATATTTTGAAAATTACCTTTGAAGCAAATGATAGAATAGAAAACAACCACAAAAATAATGCAGCTTACAAATTAATTTCCTCAGTGCAAGTATTTGGACAATATTTCTTAAATGCCTAAAGTTATATTTTTATCTCCTCTGCTCCTTTGACCTTGATAGGCTCACAGTATGAGAATGAATATGCATACCTATCTATTATCTATATCTGCCTATTTGTAAACTATCTCTCTCTATTTATATATCATACATACATATAAATATATATATGTATTAAAAGAGAAACATATTAAATATCTATACACACACACTACACACAGACACCTGTACATACACATGGGAGAGGGAGAGCAAGAAAGAGAGAGAGATTTTGGGTACCACATTTGAGAAGGAATAGAAATATAGCATACTGAAATGTGCCCAGATGGAACAGGATCATCCAAGTCATTGAATAGGAGGACCCATAAACCAACAGTTGTAAGACATACCATAGATAATAAATATAGTCAGAATATATATGCTTTCATATATTTCTTCTGGAATTTTCTTAGTTATGTTGCAATCAAAATGTACATACTGCTTATTTGGTTTCAACTAAGGGAGTTTCAAATTTTACAAGTAGACAAAACATAGGTAGCAAAGCTATATACTTATTGCCTTTTAACCATACCTACAGTTCATTTATATCCTACAGGTGCTTCCTTTTCGCTCAGGATTTGTACTTTGGCTTAACCATGAAACTTTCCTACTTCCCAAATTTTATCTTGTTATGTAGCTTCATAATTTTGAAGTAGATTTAAAGATATAAAATTAGACAATGCAATTAATATTCTAAAATATGGATTCCTAAAATAATGATCTTTCAATGGGCAAAATTAGTGGATATGAACTAAATATATCACAGCTTTAGACTGATGATAAATGAGCACACATTTTTGTAGTTTTTGAGTATCACTAACATAAGATCATTGTCTCATATGAACTGGCTTGACTTGTCTTGCACTGAATAGCCCATTGAAAGCCTGATTTCATTGTATTGCAGTTGTCATTGTGGAGTGCATATGTATTGTTTATCAAGGTTAAAGATTGAATTGTGAATTAACCCTATGTTTTTAGATCTATTAGACTAGTATTTGTTTAAAAGAGCAATTTTAAAGAGAAGTAAAGTCATTCTAATCATTCGGATCAGAAGAATTTGATCAGAAATTCTGCAGAAAGTATCCTCAGGATAATTATCTCATTTATTTAAATTTTATTAAATTTCAAGTGATGCTTATTGATAATTTAATTCAATGATGAGACTAATAAACTATTTTTCTGTTGCAATTATAAGATTTACCAAGAGAAGACTAGTAATGTAAAACATCGATTTACATACCATCTGAAACTATATAACACTATAAGGAATACCTCTCTCTTTCCTGAAACAAGCAAGAAATATCTCTAAGAATGTATAAGCATAAATATGAAAAATCAGAAATACCCTTAGTAAAACTAAGTAAACAATGTACGCATTTCAACAGCAGTGTAAAGGACAGTGAAACAATCAATGTTCTCATTCTATGCATTTTATTTGAATAAATACAGCTGAAGATTAAATTACTTTCTGTGCCAACTACACATTGAGATTGCTTATCTTTCACTGTACACTATGATGCAAAGCCATACTTTCTTATCATGTGTTTCTTGTAGAACTTTATATATTTTCTAATTAAAATTGCTTTTTATTAGTATTGATTTATTACTCCAGGCTCTTAAAAATTTGGAGACCAAAATTCTGCCATCTAATGTTCCTAAGATCCAATGTTCTCAAATTTGATGTGTAGTATCATTGTCCCCTTCCTAATAGTAATTAAGTATTAATCAAGGCAAGACCAAAAGCTTAAAGGCCTATAGCACATCACTAGACGTGTTTGTTAAAGCTCACACAAATGTATTAATCAAAAATATCTTTGTTGCATGATCACACATGTTATAAATCAATTGAGCAGTGTAATTACCCAATGCACATTTCTTCATCTTGTCAACAAGGATATCATGAGACACTTTAAGACTTATTGTCTATGAAGAAAATTCAATAGGGAAAGAGCAGACTTTTTAACAAATGGTGCTGAAACAACTGATATTTCCATGCCAAACAATGAATTTGGATTCCTTCTTTACAGACACTCAAATATTAATTCAAATTAGATCGTAGGTCTAAATGTACACCCAAAACCATGTAACTTTTAGAAGAAAACAGAGGATTAAATCTTCATGATTTTGGATTAGGCACATTCTCTAACACAACACCCAAACACAAGTGACAAATGAAAGAAGTAGATAAATTGGACATCATCACAATTTAAAATGTTTGTGTTTCAAAGGCCGTTGTGAAGCAAGTGAAAAGACAAAAATATTTGCAAATCATATATCTGCTGACTCTCATATCTCTTTCACTCTATTACCACCACTGCCTCATAAGTTCTCAATCTCACTAACATCTAGTTTACCTTTCCTGTATTCTTGTTCAAATGAGCAAATATATGTATTTTTTCTCTAATTTTTCCATATGTCTTACACAAAAGGGTACATACCATAGAAATTCTTTTGCAGTTTGATTTACTCACCGGACAACATATCATGGAAATCGCTTTATTTCTCTTCACAGACTAGTATATTTTTATACTAACGCCTAGTACTCCACTGGGTAGAGATGCTGTAGTTTATTAAGCCAATTCTCCTATTTATGAGAAGTTAGACTTTTCCCAGTACTTTGCAACTAAACCTATGCTGCAAAGAATGACACTGTCCGGAGGTATTTTTGGGTATCGGGGGTATATATTCAGAGTAAATTCCTAGAAGTGAGATCATGAGTCTAAGGTCAAAGTACAATTTATTAGATATTTCTGAATTCCAGTTTGTATGGACTGTGCCAAATGCATTCCTATCATTAATGCGTGAGAGTGAATGGTTCCCCACAGCCAGCCAACAGAGCAATTTTTATGTTTAAATTTCTTTTGCCAATGTGATAGACAAATATATTGATTATAATTTTAATTTTCATTTGTCATAGTATTATTTAAGCTGAACGGCTTTTCAGATATTTAAGGACTATATATATGTTTTGCAAACTGGCTATTCAATAAATTTATCAATATTTTTTCATTTTTTTATATTGCCCCTATTTTTTATTCCTTTGAGCCTTTTATCTGCATTAGATATTGCAAACATTTTCTTCCAGTTTGCTAGTCACGTTGATTTATAATGCTGTTTTTGTTTTTACAATGCAGCAGTATTTTTTTATGTAGTCCAGTTTACCAATTTCTTTTATTGCATTTGAATTTTGAATCTTATTTAGAAAACATTTCTCTACTCTCAGATTAAAGAGAATTTTATCTATTTTATCTATTACCTGTATGATGTCTTTGTTTGATCCAGGTGGAGTTTATTTTTGGGTGTGATTTAAGGGTTAGATCTTCCATTTTTTTCAAAGCTGCTAACCAATTGCCCTTGCACTTCTTTTTGGAAATAAATCTTTTTTGCCCCAGGTATCTGAGATGCTAAATTTATCATATATTAAATTTTACATATATTTAGACTTTTCCACTGGTCTCCCTATTCGTTTTCCATAATTCCACTATTTTACCCTAGAGTGTTTTGGTAACATAAGTCTTTCTTACAATTCAAATTCCAATTGTAGGCCTCAACAACCTGGCAAAAATTTTGTTAAACTGTGAAAGTTTTGGAAACATAGGCAATCTGTATTAAACTTGGGATTCCTGAAGATTTTGAATGTCTCTTTTCTTAATATTTTTTATTCTCCTCTAGGCAGAAAAATGTCTTCTAGAAAGTTACATTTAAATCATGATAGTAAGTTCAGAGGTTAGGAAAGATGAAGCAGAGAGCTACTAAAGAAAAACATTAACAGAAGAAATACAAGAACTAAACAGTCAACATTACTGCAGAAAGGAAATGGACAAGATTTTGGAGATACTCTTCAAGAATGTAATTGCAGAATTGGATTGAGTAGCACTACTATAGTTTGTTTTTCAGTGTCTTAGTCCATTTGGCTGCTATAACAAACTACCATAGACTGAGTGGCTTATAAATGACAGAAATTTATTTCTCACAGTTCAGGAGACTGAGGAATCCAAGATCAAGATGCCAACAGATTTGGTGTCTGGTGAGGCTTACTTCTTGGTTCATACATGGCTATCTTCTGACTGTGTCCTCACATGGTGGAAGGCAGGAGGGAGCTCTCCATGGTCCATTTTGTAAGGACACTAATCCCATTGATGAGGGCTCCATCCTCATGACCTAATCACCTACCAAAGGCTCCACCTCCTCACCATCACATTGAAGGGTGGAATTTCAATATGTGAATTTTAGAGGCACACAAACATTCAGTCTACAGTATTCAGTAACCTGAATGTAGTTGCTGGAGATCTGGAAACAGAAACATTATATAATAATCAAAATTAATATGAATGCAGCCAGTTTGAAAAGTTCTCGAAATTTTCTTAAAAAATTAAACATACGTCTACCCAAGTACCCAAGTATTTACCCAAATAAATGAAAGCATATGTCCAAAAAAAGATTTCCTTATTGGTGTTTATAGCATCTTTGTTCATCTAATAGCCAACATAAGAAAAACTCAGGTATCCTTATTATGAGAATGAATAAGCAAACTGTGGTATATTCATATGATAAAACACTACTTTGCAACAAAAATGAACAGTCAAAACTAATTCATGGTATAAAAAAGATTCTCACCAGTGGTTACCTCAGAGGACTGAGGGTAGAAACTGAGAAGGAGCATGAGGGAACTTTCTGTATTTATGTTAATATTCTATATAGTAACAGAAGTCAGCATTTTTCATATGCAAATATTCATGCATTTATGTATATTATCCTTTGTCAAAAGTTAGCAAAGATACACAAAAGATTTGTTTAGCTCTGATTGTAAAATAATAATTAAAAAGAAATGTGTAAACAAATATTGAATTCTGGCTAAAGATATGCATGTTGAACCATCAAGAAGGAAGGTAGGAAAACATTAGTGTCTGTAATTTGGTTTGAAATGCATCACAAATAAGATGGATTAATGGATGATCAAAGATGAATAGATGATAAAATGTGCTAAAATTCTCTTTATGTAAATATATTGTAGGAAAGCAGAATTGTGCTTCTATCTCCTCCCTCTGTGTGTTTTCAAGTCATTTCAAGTCTCTGGTTTCAGTATTGCATCCATATGGGAGATATGGGTAGGGGTGACATGATATTTTTGCTATTGTCATATGGCTAATTAGGAAAGTTGATATATTGAAAAAAAATGACCCAAGCAGGCATGCTCAACATACATCTGAAAAATGTAATTTCAGAGTATAGATTTATATCTAAAAATATAAAAGCTATTTGTTTTTCATATGGGTTTACTTGTGTATCTGTCTCCCTGGTTAGATTGGAAGGAAAGATGGAGTCTTTTCCAACTAGAATTATCAGCATTTAGTGTCATGCCTTCATTATAGTAGTGATACAACAAATATTTGTGGAATTAATCACATAAACGTCTTCACAAATAATTTTGAGTATCTTCTTTGTGCTTAATAATGTGCTAGATACTGAGGATTTAGTGGTCAAAACGATAGAATGCCTGTACTTCTGTATTTTCCTGTCTAGGAAGAAGATAGGCAAACAGCAACTGCACAAGGTGGTGAGAGGCACAACAGGAGAAGTACCAGATGCTTTAGGAGAACATAACAAGGTGTTTTTACTCTGTTTGTGATGGTATTGATTAAGTGAGAACAAGCTAAAGCTTGAAAAATACAGAAGAGTTAGGCATGATTTGGGTTGAGTAGAATTTCGTAAAAAGAAACCAGGCTTCATGTTCCATTCTGAGCCTCATCTTTCAACTGTAGATGTACACAGGAAATAATATTATAAACCTCATGCTAAAGGACCTTTGTATAAATTTGACTTTTAACACCTCAAGAAATTTAAAATTAAATATTTCTGTTAATGTCACTTTTATGTTACACTCTCTATATTTACTTAAACCCCATAGTTACTAAATTAAACATATTTTCAAAACATTGGAATTCAGTACTGCTGAATCAATCCTACAGGCTTTAGAGTCAGTCTTAATTACTTTCTATTTCATTATACAACTTCATCCCATTTATAATTCTTGCTGGTTTTATCTTCAAAATATTCCCAGAATCTGGTCACTTCTCACCATATCTACTGTACAACCTCAGTCTAAGCCACTACTGTTGTGCTGTGGATTAATGAAAGCTATAGCTAAACAGTTTCTAGGTTTCTGATCCTAACTCTCTACAGTCTATTCTCAACAAGCAATCAGAAGAATCCTTTAAAAACTGAGATTAGATCATCTCTCTTCTATCTTCACCTTCCATAGTTTTCCTATCTCACTCAAAGTAAAAGCCAAAGTGTTTCTTAGGGTGCACTAGATCCTACACTTCATCTCCTACCGTGCCTAGACTCCCACTACTCTTGGACTAGTCCTGTATCTCCGCTACATCTCCTACTACTTTACCTCTAGTTCACTCTATTCTAGCCACATAATCCGCTTACTGTTATTCAAACACATGAAACATGCTCCTGGCACAGGGTCTTTGTATTTTCTGTTCCTGTGCCTATAATGCTATGAACTAAGATTTCCATAAGTTTCACTCAATCACTTCCTTCAGATTTGCACTCCAATGAACTCCAGTGAGGTCTTCACTGATATCCTCTATCTAAAATTTCCAAGCTTATGTTCACTTTCACTCCTAGAATTCATGATTTCCTTTGCGCTGCCTTAATCTTCTTCATTGCACTTATCATCATCTGAAATACTTTCTGCTTAATTTTATTTTTAAATTTTTTACACACACAAGCACACATACACTTTTGTTTGTGTTTTGTCCTTCATCTGGTTTAGATGGTAAGATTTGGTGAGGAAACAGCTTAATCAATTATTTCCTCCAATATAGCATCAGCAAGAATAGTATCTAAAGCATAATCAGAAAGAAGTAAAAAAATATTGAATGAGTGAATATTCATTGAGAACTTGAAGTATCTCATAAATGATATTACTTTTCATATCATTTTTCAAATTAGGCAATAGTATCTGTATCATTACTTAAGTTGAAGACATTTAGCCATTTTCTGAGGCATCGTAAAGTCACACATGGTCAAAAGTAAAGGAATAGAAGATTTCTACTTATTTGCTATCTATACGTTTATTTATTCATTCAACCCATACTGTTGCTAGACAACTTGTTCGGGGAACACATTACAAACATCAAACAAAGATAAACAGGAAATAATATGAGCTCTCACTTTAGAGGGATTTAGAACTCAGTTTTAGACACAAATCAGTAAATAAAAATTGGAAATACAATGTTGTGTACTAGAATTATTTGGAGGGCATAGATGGAATATAAAATAAAAAGGTAGACAATATTATTATCCAAATCTTGAAGGATAAGAAGTTTCCAACATCAACAAGAAAGAAAGACAGGCAGAGAAACATAGAGGTTCCGAAAGACGAAGAAAAAGGGAAAACTATTTAGGTATAGCTATCATGTATGTGGGATCAGAGACGTATCAGAAGTCAAGTGAGATGAGAAATGAAATATTATCTCAAAGAGTGTTTTAAGCTCATTAAATGGAGTCTGTCCATGATCTTGTCTCATGTCTCAAAACACATCTTTTAAAATCATAATTTTAAAGACTATGGATAAGAAATTCATAGTGGGACCTCCTCAATTTCTAAGTTGCTAGATATTTTTCTGGGGAAAATAGTATTGTAAATGGTAAGGCATGAAAGGTCCTTATTTGGGTTAGTTTAGACTACGTCTGCTCTATACAATATATCTCAAGGGTTTTGTCCATTTGGTCATTCATTTAGTTCACGTTTCTTGAGTCTATTTTTTTTTTTTTTTGAGGAAGTTCAGCCCTGAGCTAACTGCTGCCCATCCTCCTCTTTTTGCTGAGGAAGACTGGCCCTGAGCTAACATCCATTCCCATCTTCCTCTACTTTATATGTGGGATGCCTACCACAGCATGGCGTACCAAGCGGCACCATGTCCGCACCTGGGATCCGAACCAGCAAACCCCAGGCCACCAGAGCAGAACGTGCGCACTTAACCACTGCACCACCCAGCCGGCCCCTCTTGAGTCTGTTTTAAACACTGTATTAGGAACTAGTACAGGTAAGTGAATCTTTATGATCAATACACTTTATGGAAAATTTAGACAAAATAAGCAAACAAATACTGCCTGTTTATGATGTATAAAAGGAAAAGAAACTGAGACATATTGAGCATTTTATATGTTAGTAACTGATTTTGCATTTTGCATAGAGTATTGTATAGAATATACTGGGCAGCTATTTGGCAGGGGTATTATTTTTATTTCCAATTATTCACAAGGAAAATGATGTCATGGAAGTTTAGTAAACTATCTCTTTGCTGTAACCTATCTTATTTGCCTTCTACTAAATTATTTTTCTTCTTCATAAGGGGTTTGAAATATGAGATGTAATTAGCAAAATTTTAGTATATAAAATTATATATATAAAACATATATGTAGTATATATATAAAATATATATATTATAAATTAGTATAATAGATGTAATTGATGCCCTTTATAACATTAAAGTTTAGTGGGAAAACAAATATGTAAGTTTTATAAAGTACAGTGAGTAAGTTTTAAAAATAGCAAAAAGAAGAATCACCTAATTCCGCCCTTTGATCAGGGAAAGACGTCCACGGGGAACCAGTCTTGTGCTGAGCTCTAAAAGATGAATAGATGCTGCAAGTCAAACAAAGATCAGAGAAAGCAGAGGAAATAGAAGGGTCAAGAGCACAGACACTTAGAAACACATTGCATAATATAAGAGGAGCAAACATTTAGAAGTTGATGGGAGATGAGGTGCAAGTTAGAGCCTGATGAACGTAAGACAGAAGAAATGGTTAGGCCATAATTGCAGCTCTATAACTCATATGATAAGATGAGCACTATTTCAGAAGTAAGAAAGGAACAGTTATTGAAATGCATGAGGGGACTGGTTAATATTGCTCGGTATTATTAGAAAGGGAACTTTGAACTAGGTTTTCCAAAGGAGAATTTCGATCTGTTTGATAGCTGTTGATTCCTCTGATTCCAGGCAATTCCTCATGCACTCTGAGGGCTGAGCAGAGAACTTCCATCTTTGCTGAGTCTTCCTGCTGCTGGGAAAATGAGATTAATGGAAAGCATAGGAAAAAATGTGATATTAAAAATATAAATTTCATAGGATTTTGGCTATTGATCTCCTTTATTGATGGAAAAATAGATTAAAACCAGTGGAGAGACTTTCTAGGTTAAAGTATAGTAATTTCCTCTGCTATACTCAAATTCCCCCAAGTCATTTTAACATGTTGTGAGACTGTTTGCCAAATACGTTCTCTCACATTTTGAATTACGTGGTGTAGAGTTGTATAAAAATGTGTTAGAACATTCTCATTTCTACTTCATTAAAATACCCATGAAGAGGTTATAGCCTAGTGCATTTTCACATTAGTCTGCATGCCAATGTTTTACATCAGATAGAACATACTTTGATTTTGCCTTAGTTGGAATAGTTTTTGAATACCGAATATTCTAGCCGAATAAGTGCACCCTCGTTGATTCTTTTTAATATCAACGGCTATAAAAATACATTATCTATTTTAGCATATTTATTGATTTGATAAAACATTCATAAAATTGAGTTTTAAATTCAAGTTGTTTATAACCTTAATTAAAATAATCAAATTATATTTTAAACCATTTAATACTCTCAATTCCCTAACACAAAATGTATTTGTTCATGCAGCAGCAAGAATATTTCACAATGTATGTTTTTCCTGCAATTTTCAGCATTTTCTTCTTATAATTCTAAAGAGATTACAGGTAGTATCTGATACCTTCAGGATACTTCTTTTTCCTGTGTTTTCTCAAATGCCTTCATACAAAATTAAAAATGATATAGAAACACATCCTAAAAGACCAAATAATCCCATTGTCTGTCAAAAAAGTAAATTGAAAGCAAAAGTCATTGTTCTATTGTAACTATAACAGAAAAAGAAAAGTGCTACTAGGATTTGTAGGAAAAAGAGAAGAAAAAGAAATATTAAGCTATGTGCATTATGATGAAATGCAGCAAGCTATTAAAGAAAATACAGGTGATTAGGGCTTTGGGGTTATTTAAGACAATGTGTTCAACATTTTTCTACTCTTCCAGACAGTCCGGAAAGGAAGGATGCCAGTACATAGTCAAATACCCTCATATACCTAGGATTACATGGCTTGAATGAATAATTATTTAAAAAAGAATATTTCTTGATTCATGTATTATGATGAGATTGGAAACTAGGTTTTAACTAAGTTTAATATTTCTTTTGGCCCCCAAATAATAATTTCTAATAACATCAATAAAATATACCAATAATCACAATCAATTTATACTGCCAGAAGGAGTATCTCTGCAGGGGAGAAAACCTACAGTACCCCTGTTACGATCTTTGGGTAATCTCCTTCATTTGAAGGTGGGCAATACCTGTGACTTGCTTTTCACCATTAGAATATGGCAAAGGTGATGGTATGTCATGCCATGATTATGTTATATTATGTAAGTCTCTGTCTTACTAACAGACTCGCTTAAGACACTCTTCTTATCAGCCTTTGAAGAAGAACTAAGTGGCCATGTTGGGAAGTTCGCATGGGAAGAAGATGACAGTGGTCTCTAGGAAATGATGGCATCCTCCAGCTGACAGTCATCAAGAAGTTTATACTCTCAGCCCTACAGCCACAAAGTAATGAATTCTGGCAACAAAACTGAGTGAACTTCAAAGTGGATGCTTCCTAGTCAAGCCTTCAGGTGAGAATACAACCCAGTTGACACATTGATTATAGTCCTGTGATATCATACAGAGAATCTGCTCCAGCTGAACCTGGCTCCAAATCCACAAAAACTGTAGTAAATGTCTGCTCTTTTAAGATACTACAGTAATAGACAACTAATGCAACCCCCAAACTTTTTGAACAGAAGGATGCACTGTGACAATTGCATGCTGAATTCCAGCTTTAAATACGAATACTGCAACAGAGTAGAGTGAAAATCAGAACTTAGGAGCTTTCAGTCTTTACCATAATTTTTCCATTTCAAAACATGAAGTCATCTAATCTCTGAAGTTCAATTTCCTCATTTTTTTAAATTGAGATATAATTGACAAACAACAATATATTAGTTTCAGGTGTACAACATAATAATCCACCATATGTGAATATTGTGAAATGATCACCACAATAAGTTTAGTTAGCATCTGTGACCACGCAGAGTTACAATATTTTTCCTTGTGATGAGTATTTTTAAGATTTACTCTCTTAGCAACTTTGAAATATGCAATACAATATTATTAACTATAGTCACCATGCTGTATATTCCATTCCTAGGGCTTATTTATTTTATAACTGCGAGTTTGTACCTTTTGAACCCCTTCACCTACTTTGCCCACTCCCTAGCCCCCCACCAATCTGTTCTCTGTATGTATGAGTTTGGGTTTTTTTGTTTTTTTAGATTCCACCTATAAACAAGATCATTGCAGTACCTGTCTTTCTCTGACTTATTTCACTTAGCATAATGCCCTCAAGGTCAATCCATGTTGTCACAAATGGCAGGTTCTCCTTCTTTTTATGGCTGAATGATATTTCCATATACATACATATCACATTTTCGTTATCCAGTCATCCATTCATGGGCACTTAGATCATTTCCATTTCTTGGCTATTGCAAATAACGCTGCAATGACCATAAGGGTAAAGGTATCTTTTTGAGATAGAGTTTTCATTTCCTTTGAATAAGTACCCAGAAGTGGAATTGCTGGATAATACGGTAGTTTTATTTTTAATTTTAGGGGAACTTCATACTGTTTTCCATAGTGGCTGCACCAATTCATATTGCTACTAACAATGCCCAAGGGTTCCTTTTATTCCACATCCTTGCAAGCAATTGTTATCCCTTGTCTTTTTGATAATAGCCATTATATCAGGTGTGAAGTGATATTTTATCGTGGTTTTGATTTACGTTTCTCTGATGATTAGTGATGTTGAGCATCTTTTCTTGTACCTGTTGGCCATCTGTATGTCTTCTTTGGAGAAATGTCTACTCAAATCCTCTGACCATTTTTTTCCTTTTCTTTTTTTGGGGCAGATTAGCACTAATCTAACATCTACCAGCAATCCTCCTCTTTTTGCTGAGGAAGACTGGTCCTGAGGTAATATCCATGCCCATCTTCCTCTACTTTATATGTGGGATGCTTGCCACAGCATGGCTTGCCAAGGGCTGCCTAGGTCAGCACCCGGGATCTGAACCAGCGAACCCCAGGCTGCTGAAGCAGAACATGCGAGCTTAATTGCTGCACCCCTGACCATTTTTTCATTGGATTTTCTTTTTTGCTATTGAATTGTATGACTTGTTTATATATTTTAGATATTAATTCCTTATCAGATACATGTTTTTGCAAATATTTTCTCCCATTCTATAGGTTTCTTTCTCATTTTTTAGATGATTTCCTTCACTGTGCAGAGCTTTTTAGTTTGATGTAGTCCCACTTGTTTATTTTTCTTTTGTTGCTTTGCTTTGGTGTCAAATCCAAAAAAATCACTGCCAAGACCAATGTGAGCTAACTGCTTCTGTTTTCTTCTGGGCATTTTATGGTTTCAAATCTTACATTTCAAGTCCTTAGTCCATTTTGAGTTGATTTGGGAGTATAGTATAAGACAGTGGTCCAGTTTCATTCTTTTGCATATGGCTTTCTAGTTTCCCAGAACCATTTATTGAAGAGACTGTCCTTTCCCCATTACATATTGTTGGCTCTTTTGTAGTAAATTAGTTGACCGTATATGTGTGGATTTATTTCTGGGCTCTCTATTCTGTTCCATTGATCTATGTGTCTGTTTTTACATCAATACTATACCATTTTCATTACTGTAGATTTGTAGTATATCTTGAAATCAGGAAGCCTGATACTCCAGCACTGATCTTCTTTCTCAAGATCTCTTTGGCTATCTGGAGTCCTCTGTGTTTTTAAACAAATTTTATGGTTGCTTGCTCTATTTCTACATAAAATGCCGTTGGAATTTTATTACCTGTTAAATGGGGATAAAATACATTTTCTATCTAATTGTTAGGATTATTATAAATATCAGAGTAAATATTATATAATTTCAGTGTACATGATTTTTAATTATTTGAAAATTCTTTCCAACCTATCAATATGTATATCTTCACAAGTTAACTCCATTGTATTATTGTGGTTATACACAGTAAAAATTTTAGTTCACTCATTTTTAGCAACCTCAGTGTTCTCTAGTGAACAAATTTTATTTATTATACTTCTACATTTTGCTAAGTTTCAAAATTCTTTAAATTTCTTTGGTATCACTGATATGAATCTTGAAATTAGTAATAAAAATATTTTGAACTTCTGAAGAATCTGTGGTTATATTAATTCAATTTTTGAATCAATGTTTTAGAAATGTACTCTAAGCTATATCAAGAGGTGCAATGTAGTATATACCTCTTATGGGTAAAAAGTCCTCCTTTGCTTTGAAGAATGTTTGAAAAGAAAACTTTGGGTTTGTATTAGGAAGGCAGTTTTTAATAATCTGTTGAAGAGAAAGAAAACTCAGGGAGGCATGTGGAGCAATGGCATAAAATCAGTCATTTAATCTTTTAATATTTAACACCTAAAATGAGTACACTGAGACTTTTATCTCAACAATCATGAAAATGAAAAATTTAGTGGTCTAATGTCCTTCTGAAAAACATCTAACAGAGAGGAAATCTAGAATTTAACCAGCAGGCCCCCTAGTCTGCTACCATAACAATCTTGCCATCTTGCTGCTCTTACTGATGAAATCAGTTGAAAGCAGATGGTCTCTATGTCTCTGTGATGTTCCTGCCCCTGCTATAATGACCACGGAACAGAGATCCACAGATACTTCAGAAGATTCTAGCCATTCTGTTTCTACATTATTAACTTTTTCTATAACGCTCTTCTGTATCCTGTATTCCTATTTGACCTCTGGGAGGTAAGAATTTAATTATGTTTAATAGCTTAAAATTTTCACATATTTTCATTGATCAATTCTGAATGTCATTATCTCACTTAAGAATGACAATGGCATTTATATAGTTCCTGTGTGATGCATATTTATAATACTGTTTTTGATAAACTTTATCTCCTTTATTAAACTATCAGGGTTTTGAGGTCCAAAGTTATAATCTTCTAGTTATGAACAATATATTCATTGAATAATACATGTGTATGTGTCTTTTTATAAAATGATGCATCAATAATTTCTGTGATAATAGCTGTAAAAACAACTTTTCATTGCAAACACCCAAAGACTATCCTTTGGATTGAAGCACCAGCTACCTGTGGAGCATGACAGTTCAGCCTGCTACTGAAATGGTTTCATTGGAGGAGCGTTAGCCTATTATATGCCATTTCTGCTTTCTGTCGTACAAAGTGGTTTCAAGAAATATAGTTCTCCTCTGATACTCCAATCTTAATTGACATGAGTAGATTATAGTAACTTATAGAATTTTCTCCTCTCAGTTACTCTTGCCATCTCAAAAATAATTCAGTCTATAAGGTAGAGACATGTATCTGTTGGCAAAATACCCTCAAGTGGTATGTCTTATAGCTAAATACCTGAAAGAGAGCTAATATGAGATCTAGAGAAATTGGAGTAAGCCTACAGGAAAATAAAAATGATTAAGCTTTACTGAAAAGTTTCAGGTCTTATATTTAATTCTTTAACCAGAAGTGGAATTTCATAGAGGATAGGTAAATGATAGTGAGTTCATTCAAACGTAAGAAAGAGAAATCTTGGAAAGATTCATCATTAGTTTGAGGTTATATGAAAAAGGTCTTGTACAGTGACAGTGAATAGTTTTTCTCTCTATTCACAGAATATAGGATAAGCGGGAATAGATTTAAACTGAAAAAAAGTAAGTACTTCCTGACTGTGAGCGTGCTAAGCCACTGGAATGTTTTATAAGGGGAGGTTACAGAGCCTCTAAAGGTGTCTGACAAAATCCTTTATAAAAATAATCCTCCGATAATTTAGGTACCATCCAAGAGAAAGGCCCGGAAAGAAACCTGTGCTAATTTATGGCCCCTTTTAATCCAATCCTGAGTGAATTATGTAATTGAAAAATGTTTCCAAAATGTATTTTTTTAAAGTAAAGGGATGTACAAAATTTTTAATTCAGAAAATTTTGTATATTTGAAAATTCTACAGAAAAAACTTCTCTTGATTTTCTTTGCCCAATTGAAGTAAAGGATTCATGAAGGACAGAAAAGTCATAGAGAATCTTACTGTGTTCTCCGTTGCTATGGAAGATCATATAATGAAATTACATTTTTGAAAATAGAATTAAACGTATTTGTAACCACTGATATCGTTATAACTTTTAATACATGAATAGTCATAGCCCATACTTTAGGGCACAAAGTAGTTGCTGTAAGAGTGAGAAAGGGACTTTATTTTATGTACAAACATTCTAACTTCTCTTATTTGACATTTGTGGATTTTACTCCTGATTTTTTTATATTTCTTCTTTATAGTACCAGACTCTGGCCTTTAACGCTGACTGTATCTCATAGATAATGTGCAAAGATTCTAATGAGGCAACATTTATATATTCCAACTTGAAATAGAATAAGAGAATAAAATAATAGCCATTTTACCTTTAAGAAAGATGAAGCCAGATACATGAACTAAATATTATGCTTAGATTAACATATTTTAAAACAAAATGTCACATTGATTCATATGCAAAATAAGATGTCATTAAATCAGCTTATTTTAGGAGACAATAAAAAGTTCTGTTGCATATAGAGTATTGCAATCATTAAATTTACCTGTACTTGCTGTGAGTCAGGAGGATGGGAGGTTTTTTCAACTTTGGAGGAGTAAGTGTTCCTACCACAGATGGCATAAAAAAGAAGAGTTTTGAGGAGAACACGATCATATGGAGGAAGTCACGGCAATGTTCCAAAGTTTTGTTTTAGAAGGCTACAGAGATATGAATCATAAAATCAAAGCAAGATACCAACTGAATCCAATAAAAAACATATAGGAAATAGAAATAACTGCATGTATTTTTTTTAACTTCAGAAGAATTCAGAGGTATAAATGAGGTAACAGAGAGTAAAATTCAATTGTTCTAAAGACCTATCAGTCAGAGGCTTAAATAAAATTGTTTCTCAATGTCCTTCCCAGTTTTGTTATTTTACTTCCTTTTTTCTTTAAAATTTTTTTCTTAGCTTTATTGAGTTATAAATGACAAATAAAAATTATATATATATATATATATATATATGGAGTACAATGTAATGTTTTGATATACATACACATTGTGAAATGATTACCACAATCAAGCAAATTGATGCATTCATCACCTCATATAGTTACCTTTTGTGTGTGTGTGGTGAGAACCCTTAAGATCTACTCTCTTAGTGAATTTCAGGTATATAATAGAGTAGTATTAACTATAGTCACCATTCTGTACATTAGATCTCCAGATTTTATTAATCCTGGATAACTGAAACTTGGTACGCTTTGACCATCTCCTCCACTTCCCATTCCCTGACAACCACCATTCTACTCTCTGCTTCTATGAGTTATACTTTTTAGATTCCATGTATAAGTAAGATCACACAGTATTTGTCTTTCTGTATCTGGCGTATTTCACTTAGTATAAAGTCCTTCAGGTTCATCTCTGTTGTTACGAATGACAACATTTCCTTCTTCCTTAAGTGGGAATAATATTCTATTCTGTCCATATATATCACATTTTCTTTATTCATTTGTCCATTGATGGGCATTTAGGTTGTGTCCATATCTTGGCTATTGTGAATAATGCTACAATGAACATGGGAGTGCAAATCTCTCTTCAAGATGTTGATTTGATTTCCTGTGGATATATAGCCAGAAGTGGAATTTCTAGATCAGATGGCAGTTCTATTTTTTAACTTTTTGAGGAAACTCCATACTGTTTTCCACACTGGTTGTTCCAGTTTACATTCCCACCAACAACTCACAAGGGTTTTCTTTTCTCTACCTTCTTATCAGCACTTATTATCTCTTGTCTTTTTTATAATAGCCATTTTAACAGGCTTAAAGTGATAGCTCATTATGCTTTTGATTTGTATTTCCCTGATAATTAGTGATGCTAAGCATCTTTTCACGTACCTATTGGCCATTTGCATGTCTTCTTTAGAGAAATGTCTTTCTAGATCCTCTGCTCATTATTTTAATCTGGTCATTTGTTTTCTTGCTATTGAGTTGTTTGAATTCCTTGTATATTTTGGACGTTAACCCCTTCTCACATGCATGGTTGGTAAATATTTTTTTTCCATTCCATTGGTTGTCTCTTCACTCTGTCGATTGTATCCTCCACTGTACAGAAGTTTTTTAGTTTGATGCAATCTCATTTGTCTGTTTTTGCTTTTGTAGCCTATGCTTTTGGAGTCATATCCAAAAAATTCATTGTCCACACAATGTCAAGAATTTTTTTCGGTACTTTTTCTTGTAGTAGTTTTACAGTTTCAGGTCTTATATTTAATTCTTTAACCATTTTGAATTGTTTTTTCTATGAGGTATGAGAGAAGTGTCCCGTTTTGTTCTACACCTCGATCTTCAGTTTTCCAATGACATTTATTGAAAAGACTCTTATTTCCTCATTGTGTGTCTTTGGCTCCTTTATTGAAGATCTGTTGACTGTAAATATGTAAATGTATTTCTAGTTTCCCTATTTGTTCTATTGGTCTATGTGTCTGTTTTTATGCCAGGACTATGCTGTTTTGAGTATTATAGCTTTGGAGTATATTTTGAAACCTGGTAATGTGGTGCCTCCAGTTTTGTTCTTTGCAAAATTGCTTTGGCTATTCAGGGTCCTCTGTGGTTCCATACAAATTTTAAGATTTGTTTTTTCTATTTCTTTGAAAAATGACATTGGAATTTTGATTAAGTTTCCTTAAATCTGTAGGTCATTTTGAGTAGTAGGGATATTATAACAACATTAATGCTTCAAATCCTGGAACACAGAATATCTTTCCATTTATTTGTGTCATTTAATTTCATGAATGTTTTATAGTTTTCAGAGTGTAGACCCTTTTCCTCCTTTGTTAGATTTATTCTCATTTTATTTTTTTAATGCTATTATAAAAGTGATTTTTTTCCTTAGTTTTTTTTGCACAGTTTGTGTTACTGTATGGAAATGCAACTGATTTTTGTACATTCATTCTATATTTTGCAATTTTAGTGAATTCACTTTTTTAGTGGGATCTTTAAGATTTTCTTTATATAAGATCATGTTGTCTGCAAAAAGAGATAATTTTATTTCATTCTTTCTGAGTTACATGGCTTTTATTTCTTTTTTCTTGCCAAATTTCCCCAGCAATGTATGACTCCCAGTACTATATTGAATAGAAGTGGCAAGAGTAGCATCCTTGTCTTGTTCCTGATCTTAGAAGAAAAGCTTTCAGCTTTTTTTCATTAAGTATGATGTTAGCTGTGGGCTTGTCATGTATAACCTTTATTATGTCGAGATACACTCATTCTATATCTAATTTGTTGAGAGTTTTTTTTAATCATGAAAAGGCATTGAATTTTGTCTAATGGTTTTTCTGCATCTATTGAGATGATCATACAATTTTTACTCTTCATTCTGTTAATGTGGTGTATCACATTTATCGATTTATATGTTGATCTAACCTTACAGCTTAGGGATAAATCCTACTTGATCATGATGTGTGATCCTTTTAGTGTCTGCTGAATTCAGTTTGCTAGTATTTTGTTAAGGTTCTGCCATTTTTAAAAATACAAATCCGTATGCCTTATTTACATCAGTTGTTCCCCTGTTTGTAGCAGAGTAAATGCCTCCCTCTCCTATTTCATTCAGGTAGGGGAGCTTAGAAATGAACCTCTGTAGATTAAGTGTGTCTACTGATCTTAGGTTAAGTCAATTTTACATTTCTAACTCTTTCATCATCAACTTCAACCTCTGCATAATTCCCATTCTTTAATTTGTGTTTCTTACCAGATTTGAGGCTGCAGTAAGGCATGTGATAATAGATGAGCCGGATAAAGGAGTAGAAGCTAACAGGTAGTGTCTTTTCCTACCTAAACAATTAGTACCCCTGTATCCATCCATACCCTGTAGACTTCCATTCTAACCCTCATACACTGTACTTCACTGTGTTTGTTGTATATGTGTATGATTCCTACAAGGCTTAAAGTTGCCTAAGGGAAAGATCGCATTTGAAAGTCTTTAGTATTCCTGGGCCTGGACCTAGCATATAGAACACAATAAACACCGAATAACATGTTTATGGAGTAAACATATGAATGAATAGACGTGTTTGGATGAATTTCATACTTCAATCTCCATCCTTACAGTAGTAATACTCTTCTCTGGGAAACCACCTCTTCCTAAGCCCAACAAAACATACCTCATCATTTCCACCTGATTGATTGCTATCTTGATTTTCTGCTTTACTTTTTTTTTTAATTTGGAATCCAATATCAAAATGTAACATCTGTTTTCAATTTCCATATAGGAAGAAAATCAAGTGTTAGAGAAGAAGTTCTGGGAGTTTCTGAACCAGGGGGTATTTGAACCTTTGTATCAAAGCTAGAGTAAGAAAAATGTCATTCTTTTCTGGGGAAAATCATCCATTCTAGAAAAATAGCCTCAATTACTATATTGTAGTGCATTCCAAAAGGAATAAGCCTGGAGGGTTATTCAGAGAGAGCAGCAAAAGCAAACAGTATCAGGATTCCAGCACTTGGGAAATTTATTCAAGCAAGAAAGTTTTAAATCAATATTTTTTGCTGAGTCATCTCTCATGCTACATAATACAAATTAACACTCTTACAAATCGTGTTATATCATATTATGAGTAATTTGTCACAAAGAATGTGCTCATTGGCTTCTATTTAGAAATTTAACTCATTAGAACTTTTTAAGAGTTATTAACATTTTATCTCAATACTCATATACTGGGATTCCTAAAAGTTCCAATAGTACAAACTAATAATACTTTTTTAATTTCAACTTTATTTAGGTATAATTGAGAATAAAATTGTAAGATATTTAAAGTATACATCACAGTGATCTGATATATGTAAACATTGTGGAAAAATTCACCTCCATCTAGTTAATTAACGTATTCATCATCTCACATATTTGTCCTTTGTTTTTTTGGTGAGAACATTTAAGTTGTGTTTTGTTTTGTTTTGTTTTGTTTTGCTGAGGAAGATTCACCCTGAGCTAACATCTGTTGCCAAACTTCCTCTTTTTGTATGTGAGCCGCCGCCACAGCATGGCCACTGACAAGTGGTGTATGTCTGCACCTGGGAACTGAACCTGGGCCACCAAAATGGAGCACTCTGAACTTAATCACTAGACCACCAGGACTAGCCCAGAACATTGAAGTTTTTGGTGAGAACGTTCTACTCTCTTAGCAAATTTCAATTAGCTAATACAGTGTTATCAACTATAGTCACTGTAATTTACACTGGATCCTTAGACCTTATTCATCTTATAACTGAAGGTTTGTACCCTTTTACCAACCTCTCCTTATTTTCCCCATCCCCCAGCCCCTGGCAACAACTTTTCTACTCTGTTTCTATGAGTTCGGCTTTTTTTCTTTTAGATTCCACATATAAGAGGTGCCATCTGGTATTTTTCTTTCTCTGTCTGGCTTATTTTACTTAGCATAATGCCCTCAAGGTCCATCCACGTTGTCACAAATGGCAAGATTTCCTTCTTTCTTATGGCTGAATATTATTCTATTGTGTGTATGTGTGTGTATGTATCTTCTTTATCCATTCATGTATGGTGGAGACGTAGATTGTTTACATATCTTGGCTGTGTGAATAATGGCACAATGAACATGAGAGTGCAGATTTCTCTTCAGTATCGTGTTTTCATTTCCTTTGGATATATACACAGAAATGAGATTTCTGGACCATATGGTAGCTCTATTTTTAGTTTTTTGAAATACCTCCATACTGTTTTCCATAGTGGCTCCAGCAATTTACATTACCACAAACAGTGCATAAGGGTTTCCTTTTCTCCACATCCTCAACAATACTTATCTTTTGTCTTTTTGAAGATAATCAATCTACCAGCATGAGATAATATCTCATTGTGGTTTTGATTTGCATGTTCCTGATGATTACTGATGTTGAGCATATTTTCACATCTCTGTTGACACGTGAATATATTCTTTGAGAAAAATGTCTATTCAGTTCCTCTGCCCATTCTTTAATTAGAATATTTTTCCAATTGGATTGTATGGGTTCTTTATGTATTTTGTTATTGATTCCCTATCAGATATATGGTTTGCAAATATTTTCTCTCATTCCATAGGTTGCCTTTTCATTTTGTTGATGGTTTCCTTGCTGTGCTAAAGCTTTTTAGTTTGATGTACTCTCACTTGTTAATTTTTACTTTTGTTGCCTTTGCTTTTGGTTTCAAATCCAAAAAATCGTTGCCAAGACTGGTGTCAAGTTGTTTACCACCTACGTTTTCTTCTAGGAGTTTTATGGTATGAGGTCTCATGTTTAAGTCTTCCTCTTTTGCGTACCTAGTTATTTGCCTTATAGTAGCTAGCATCAATATTTTTTCATTTTAATAAATGTGATGTGCATTACGACATGCCACGCAATATTTTGTAAAATAATTTTACCAGTTTTCAGTTATCCCCTCTGACTCCTACCTTACCCATTTCTATTTTGAACTTATTCTGTAACTCCTATGGAATAAAATGGTAATTGTGAAAACAAAGTTCTATCCAATTACAAAATATACAGATATTTCAGAGTAGGACAGAAGGGAAAAATAGCTTTAGGCAATTTAGAAAATGTAAATGTTATTCTAATCTGAGAGGCCTTATTGCTGTTATTAAGTGGTTTTTATACTAACTCTGAAAGCTAAATCATTTCTTTAGAATCTCTACTTTTGATTAGTACAACATAAACTAAAATCAGACTATTTTATCACCCTTCTTTTCCCTAAAACCAAAAGTTTAAGCTGTGGTCATCAAAGGCCCAGTATGTGTTAATAGAGTAGATATGCTAGTATTTTAAAAGACATGTGTCAGATGAAATGTCTGGTATCGTGTAGATAAGCGTTGATATAAAGGGAACTACCAAGGAAAATCCAGTTAACATTTTAAATGAATAAAGTCAATTTTGAATAAAGGAAGAGATAAAGATAAAAGTATCAAAAAGAAGCAAAATTAATTCATACAATAAAATCAAGCAAAGGAAGTATGAATGTGTAACAAATATTTGAAAGGCTGTTTAACCAAAGAAATACTATTTTATATCTTTGAGTACTGCATGAAAGAAAGTGAGAATAGATTAAAGAACACACACAGAGTACATCAAAGTGGCAGAAACCTTCAAACGTTTTGCCTTATTTCTTTTCAAATGAAAAGATTATACATGATTGTATTATTTTTAACTATCCTGTTGTGGCATATTTAGCAACGTTGTGCATTGTGCCGTTGAAAAGGCTTTCTATTCTGTGGAGATGACAGAGATCCTGTCCATAATTAATGGTACGGGGCTATCTAGTCAAGGTCTAGTAATGCAAAATGGATGGATAACAGTTTTCAGCATCCTACACTTTTTATATTACTGTGCTTCTGATCCCCTTCAAGCCAGTTCATCTCACTGGTAATGTCAGTAGCCACTTGAATGGCCTATCTAGTTTAATGAAGTTTTGATAAGTGATAGTGCACTTATATGAAAGAATCTACTAAAGTTTCAAGTGAGGCATTTCATTAGCTCAAATCTGTGTGAAATAGATACAAATCTTCAAGGCAGAGTGATTAGTACACTAAAGCTTACATTGCCAAAGTCATAGAGATTGTAGTAAGTGTCATAAATATCTACTAGTTCACACTCTTTATTCCTCTCCTTCAGAGGAAGCTGAAAGATAGAGTTAGAGGCTAAATTACTTGATCAGGCTTGTACATCTACTTAGGGACAAAGCCAGAATAAGTCCAAGGATTTCTTAATACAAACCTTCATCCTTTTCCACCATACAACACTGCCTTGATGGATATATTAAATAATTTTAGTTTTCCTAATGCATTTCTTATTCATTCCACATGTTTCAAAAAGAACATAATTCTATATTATATTTTCATTGTATTTTTATTTAAAATAAAATTTAATTTTTACAAAAATTCACACACTCACATTGATACTGGTTGCTATCTCTGGATAGAGGAAGCAATAGCTTTTATATGTGCATCCAATTAATCCCCAAAATAGTATAAACTTTACTATCATAATATAAAAAAATGCAATGTAAATATAAGTGAAGACAGAAAGAATCTAGAAATTAATAGCAGAAGGAAAATAGGAACATTCACAACTACATGGAAATTAAACAACACTTGTGAACAACAAATGGGTCAAAGAAGAAATTAAAAGAGAAAGTAGAAAATACCTTTAGCCAAGTGAAAACAAAAACACAACATATCAAAACCTATGAGATGTGGCAAAAGCAAGACTAACAGGGAAGTTTATAGTAATAAATGCCTACATTAAAAAAGAAGAAAAATCTAAAATAAGCAACTTTACACATCAGGGAACTAGAAAAATAAGAACAAACTAAGCCAAAAGTTAGCAAAAGGATGAAAATAATAAAGAATAGAGCAGATAAACAAAATAAGGATAAAAAACAGAAAAAATCAGCAAAACTAACAGTTTTTTTTAAACAGATTAACAAAATAGGCAAACCTTTAGCTAAACTAACTAAAAAAAAAGGAGAGAAGACTCAAATAAATAAAAGCAAACATGAAAGAGGAGACATTACAACTAATGCCACATAAGTAAAGAGGATCATAAGAGGCTACTATGAACAATTATATTCAAACAAACAGCATCACCTAGTAGATAGGAATAAATTCCTAGAAACATGATACCTACCAAAACTGAATCATGAAGAAATAGAAAAGCTGAACAAATTAGTAAGATGACTGAATCAGTAGTCACAAACCTCCTACAAAGACAATCCCAAGACAAAATTCCTTCGTTGGTGAATTCTATCAAACATTTAAAGAATAATTCACACAAATCCTTCTCAAACTCTTCCAAATTGAAGAAGAGGAAATGCTTCCAAACCCTTTTTTTTTTTGAGGCCAACATTACCAATCTCAGACACTAGAATGAAAAGAAAACTACAGTCCGATATCCAGGATGAACATAGATGCAAAAATCTTCAACAAAATACTAACAAACTAAATCCAATAGCACAATAAAAGCATCATAAACATGACCAGTGATATTTATCGCTGCGATGCAAGAGTGATTCAACATACAAAAGTAAATCAAATTTAACACCCTCTCATGATAAAAACTCTCAAAAAACTAATAATGGAAGAAAATTATCTCAACATAATAAAGACCATAAACAAAAAGCCCATGGCTAACAAATTCTCATCAATAAACAACTGAAATATTTTTCTCAAAGATCAGGGAAAAAGTAAGGATGCCCACTCTTACCACTTGTCTTCAACATAGTACTGGAAGTCCTACCCTGAACAATTAGTCAAGAAAGAGTAATAAAAGGCATCCAAATTGGAAAGGAAGAAGTAAACTCATTTTCATTATATAGAAAAACCGAAAGACTCCACACAAAAAATTGTTAAAGTGCCCTTGCTACCTAAAGCCATCTATGATTCAATGAAATTCCTATCAAAATCTCAATAGCATTTTGTACAAATAAGAAAAAGGTTCTGCAATTCATATGAAACCACAAAAGACTCCAAATAGCCAAAGCAATCTTGAGAAAGAAAAACAAAGTTAAATGCATTATACTGCCTGATTTTAAAATATTTTACAAAACTAAAGTAATTAAGCCAATATGCTACTGCCATAAAGACAGACACATAGACCATGCAACAGATTAGCGAGCCCAGAAATAAATGCTTGCATATATAGTCAATTGATCTTTAGCAAAGGTGCGAAGAACATACAATGGGGAAAGGATAGTCTCTTCAACAAAAAGAATAAGAGAAACTGATTACCCACATGCAAAATAATAAAATTGGACCTTTATCTTACACCATCCAAAAAAGCAACTCAACATGAATTCAAGACTTAAACATAAGACCTGAAACTGTGAAACTCCTGCAAGAAAACCTAGTATAAAAGCTCTATGACATTGGCCTTGGCAATGAATTCTTGGATATAACACAGATAGCACATCCAACAAAAGTGAACGTAAACAAATGGGACAACATCAAACTAAAACACTTCTTCACAGCAAAAGACACAAGAATGGAAAGGCAACCTAGAAAATGCAAGAAAATATTTGAACTTTTATATCTTATAAGAAATAAATTTCCAAAATATATAAGGAATTCCTTCAACTCAGTACAAAAACAAATAACCCAATTACAAAATTGGCAAAGGAATTTAATAGAAGTTTCTCAAAAGAAGACATAGGAATGGTCAACAGGTACATGAAAAGATGCTCAACATCACTAATCATCAGAGACATGCAAATAAAAACCACAATAAGATGTTACTTCACATCTGTTAGGATGATTACCATTTAATAAACAAAAGAAAACAAGTGTTGGCCAGAATGTGGAGAAATTGGAACTCTTGTGCACTACTGGTGAGAGTGTAAAGTGGTACAGCCAGTATGGAAAACAGTATGGGTGCTGCCTCAAAAAATTAAAAATAGAACCACCATATAATCTAGAAATTGCACCTCTGGGTTTTAGCCAAAAGTATAGAAATCAGAATCTCAAAGAGACACCTGCCATGTCATAGTCACTGTTATGTTATTCACTACAGCTAAGATGTGAAAACAACGTAAACGTCCCTCAAGGGATGAATGGATAAAGAAAATGTGACATAAACATACAGTGTGATATTATTCAGCCTTAAAAAGGAAAGAAATCCTGCCGTATACAACAATATGTATGAACCCAAAGGACAGTATGCTAAGTGAAATAAGGCAGTCATAGAAGGACAAATACTATATGATTCCACTTATCTCAAATAGCCAAACTCACAGAAGCAGAGATTAGGATAGTGGTTGCTGGGGAGACAGGGAAATGGAGAGTTGCTTTTCAACGGGGATAAAGTTTCAGTTATTCAAGATGAAGAAATTCTTGAGATCTGCTCTACAGCATCGTACCTCTAGTTAATACTGTATTGTGCAGTCAAAAAATGTTAAAGGGGTAGATTGCATGTTAAATGTTTTTACTAAAATTAAAAAAAATTATATAAGTGAGGACAAATAAAGCAACTATTGAGTTATTGGAGGCATTTACTTTTTTACAGGCCAGATTTACCTTTTAAATACCTCGTGACGCTAATTGCATGATTGTAATAGCACTTAAGCTAAGGCATTTGGATATTCTTTGATCAATAGAACAAAGTGAAATATCTGAGGCAGAAGACTTTCATAAATATACGCCTTCTTCGGAAGATTAAAATAGCCTCAGACATGTAAAATTTGGTAGGGAGTGACTAAGAAGAGAGGAAAACTCGCGAGAATAGCTGTAGTCCAGCTGAGAGCTAGTGAGCCACAGAAGGGCCACAGAACTCAAAGGAAGAAAGCAATCTGGCAGAATTTGCAAAAGGAGATTGTAGTAGTAACAAATGTTTTTTGAGCATCTACTTTCTGCAAAATATTATACTGAGCACTTCGCAAGCACTTAATCATCTCTATCAAGTACAATCTCTTATTCTACCCCTTTTGCAGATGATGAGACAGGTTTATGAAAATAAACCAAATGCTGTATTGTAAGTAGCAGACATAGAATGGGAGCAAAAATAGATATCAAGTAATATTCTTAAATACTATTATATCCTGGCTTCCTAGATATCCCCAATATTTTCATATTTCAATATCCTTGAATTTATCAGTTCCTATCCTCTGGCCTGGACCTATAGATTAAAACTATTTGAAACCAAGCTCTTAATTCTCTTATACCCTGTCCTCCCACCATACTCACCTCAGAATATGCGAGCCTTATATATTCTACTTTTACTACTTGTAAACACAACATTCAGTACTGCTAGAAAATAACATAAATATTCAGATTAAGTCACTATAAAAATATGATTTTGAACCTTGACTATTTCTGCAAACTTTTTCAAATAGAAAAGAATCTAGTGGCATAAAGTTTTCCACTTTTTCCCATCCTGTCCCCCAGTCTTGAGGCCTGCTTAATTGAAGAACTAGAGTTTATTTTACTTGATCTCCTAAAACTGCCTGACACCCCTCTCACTACCTAGATAGGGATCTTAACTTCTGTCCAGTTTCAGAAGAAATTTTATATTTATATTTATTTTATATATCTGTATTTTTTGCCTTCTCAGCCATCCATTCCTCTCTTCCCCTGGATGTTGCCCTATCAGCCATCTCTTCTCTCTAATGATTTGTCAGCTTTAGCCAATAAACTTCTGTCCCTTTAATTATAATAAACAGCCTTCTTGTGTTGGCATTACCCTTTCCTTAGCATCTGCTATCTTTCCTTCCATTTCTATGCATTCTTACCTTTTATTCACTCATGAATTTGCAGCAATTGAGTCTCCAGTTAATATCTTTATGTTATTATAATTGTTTTTACTAAGGTCACCAAGAATTATCTCATTTTCCAAAACAATCAAGGTATATCTAGTTTTATGTTTTGGCCTGTCTTCTGAGTGTGGCATTACTATTCCCAACTTCGTACTAACAAACTCTATTTTCCTGGCTTCTGTACATCACACCTTTGGTTCTCCATAAAACTGTGATTATTTTTCCTCAGTCTTATTTCTTGACTACTCTTCACCCCTTTGACCTTTAAAAAAGTGTTGTTCTCTAAAAGTTCATCCGTTTGTACATCATTTATTACTTTTACAAAATCACCTTAACTGATTTTACACGCTCTTGTAGTTGATCAATACCAAAAACTAATGAGTCTCAAATCTGTATCTACTTTACTATGCAAATAGTCTACATATACTACTACATTGGTATCCCAAAATTCAACGCCAATATTTCAAAATTTATCATCATCTATCTTCTAAGATTTTTCTTCCTGCAGTATTCTCTGCTTCAGTTGATAACACTGTGATCCATATCTAGTTAGCAATGTTAGAAAATCAGGAGCTATTGTTGCTGACTATGTCTCCTTCATACTAATGGCTTATTTATTATATATTCTAACATTGGTGTGTTCGCCATCCTACATATGTGAGAATCAGGCTAATGTTTAAGTATTTGATATCAGCACTAGATGACTGATTAGAATTTCCATTGTTGTAATAATGGCTCAATTTTAAAAACAAACATTTTTATACTGCATAGATTTTTACTACATAATGAAATAAACTATTAACTCTTTTGTTTATTTTCATAATAAAGGTATTTGTACTAAAGGAAAGTATCAGGGCCTAAGAATTTGGTCACAGAAGGATATGGACAGACACAAAACTTTCTGCTGCAAATAATGTAATAATTTTTTAAAGTATGAATGTTATAAAGACAAAATCTAGAAAGTCATACAGAATATTTTCTTTTTTGCGTATGTATGTGAAGAAGATTGGCCCTGAGCTGACATCTGTTGCCAATGTTCCTCTTTTTGCTTGAGGAAGATTGTTGCTGAGCTAACATTTGTGCCAATCTTTCTCTATTTTATGTGGGATGCTGCCACAGCATGGCTTGATGAGCCATGCTACGTCCACGCCCGGGAACCGAACCTGCAAACCCCAGGCTACCGAACTAGAGTGCGTGAACTTAACTGCTACCCCACCAGGCTGGCCCTCAAAATATTTTCTAAGTATACATAGCACATTTATAGGAGAAAGTGAATTGGAGACAAGAGAAAGTTAAGTACAGGAATGAAGTGGACCTGTGCTAGAATAAGGCAGCAGGTGTAAAATGGGGTCTTTGTATGATTGTACCCTTCTGTCCGATCTTCATCTCTGGATACTGAGCCCTGCTTGCATATATGGAATCTCTTCTATAAAACTCCTGATATCTGGGCTCCAGATAACAATTCCCACTGTCCTCCGTTGAAATTTGAACCTTCTCATTCCCTTCAGCTTGGCTTGGAATCCAGGGTTCTGAACTTGCTACATCGTCTAGAAACATGGTAACCTTAGTATATTTCTTTATTTACTAATGAAAGTCAGTTACCTACTTCATTAGGATCTGTTAATAATATACCTCATTGTTTAAAGCACATCATTACAAGATTATTAAGTAATGGGGGAACTAAAATAATATGAAAATTTGCAAATAAGTTTTCACCACTTATTACAAATGCATCATGTATGCTGTCACTTCTAGGACTTGGAAAGACCAGAACAGAGAATAGATTACTGAACTCTAGCAAAATAATGGTGATAATACAAAGTGTTTCTGAGGGCACAGTTCTCTGAATTTACAATTTATGTGAACATTTCCTCTTCTTGAAGCATTTATATCCCAAGGAAGACTGGATATCTTTATCAACTTTGAATCTAAAAATTATTGTTGTTGTTTGCTGTAAAACAGAAGTTATAAATTGATATTTTATCATATTTTAGTGGTTGTAAATTGCATTGACAAAGAGATATTTTTGGACAACTTCCTGTTTAAAAGGAAAGAGAGAACATGTCTTATTAAAAGTATAAGGAATAACTCCCACCTAAGTTATTCAAAGTGTAAATGAAGAATTTTTCTTTGCCTGTTTGATGCCATATTTATTACAGATCCCAGATATTAAGAATTATACCTCCCCCAATTAATTCTGTCTTTTCCAAGTCAAAGGAAAAATTGACCAGTAGGCTGCAGACAGAAGTGACCTTGCCACTAAGGAACAAAAGGAGTGCATAAAAATCAAAAGCTTATTTTTCCTAATTGCAACTGGATCTCGCATGTTCTTAGTTACTGCAGAGAGTCCCTGATATACTGTAGTTTTTCAAACTGAAACAAATATTCAGCTTAGGTGTCCATACAAGATAAAGCCATAAATTTTCACTTGACAAATTACGTTAATAAATACAGTATCACTGTTGATTTGGGATAGAACATTAATAAGATCTTGATTTGCCTCGATTTTTTTTATGCAAAGGAATAACTGACCTGATTCATGCAAGTTATTGTACGTTCATGGAAACTTTGGGGAAAAATATCACAGTGCTATCTGATAAGTAAGAAAATGCTAAATGTAGGGGAATGTTTTAAGGTCAATATGATTCATTAAGTACATTAAAGTAAAAAAAAATGACACAAAAATATCAAAAAAGAATAGAAAAATCAAAGTTATCTACACTAAAATTCTGGAATAAATTTGAGAAAGCTTCTGTAAGCATACAGTACAGCCATCAATTTATAACAAAGGTGTATGAAGAAGCAATAAAGAAAAATACCTAATCAAGCCCAGACAAAAATAAGATCCTGCATATAGGTGTTTTTAAAAAGGAAATATTAGATGAGGCTGTGTGGTATGTGTTTCTATGTGTTTATGTGGTGAGTTTTCCTCTGGGAATATCGATTTGCCTGCTTGCCAATGACTTGCTTGCTTGCCTAATACCCACTATTAAAGATAATTGAATATTTTAAAAGTTTTAAAATTTTCATTTTATTTCGCAAACCTGGAAATTTTGAATTATGGCCACAAAGTCATTAAGGACAAATGAAAACAGATCTGGGAAGATTGTTCAGGCTCTTGCTCAATACTACAGGTTCTCATGAATAAGATTTTTTACTGAAGGCTAGAACTTAACGTGGGCTGTTAATCAAAACTGTTTAGCTGAAAGATGGGGAAGATTGTTGAGGTTAAGCATATTTTCCAAGCTGCTCAAGCAAGCAGTCCATTCTGAGGTTATCTGATTTAATTATACTCTAAAGACTAAGTGAAGGGTTTGATTAATTAAACTGAGAAGATAGTGCTTGTTTAAGTAATTCTTTCCTGTTGGCACAGGCTCTTTGGAAAACTTCAGGGGTTTTTTAAAGTTGCAAATTGGTCACATGATAAATTCAATAACAATTTATTAGAAAAACCTGGAATAATCATATCAATGCAGCCATAATGATGCTTTGATAAAGAAAAAAATATGACTCCACAGCAATTTTGAAGATTATAAAAAAGACATTTTTTCTCCATATATGCTAGAGTTGTTTTTATCATCTATAGGTCCTCAGATTTTTTATCCATTTTATTCGAGTTATTTAAAAATTAATATATCTGTAAGGACCTATTACATCTATGACAAATATATGCTTCCCATATTTTATTGGTAGTCCTCCAATAACTAAACCAAACACAATGTTGATTTTTTCAATAAAGTGAGGAGCATCCATCTTACAGTGCAGCTCAAGAATACCTTCCCTGATGAAGTTCTCCCTGAATTCCTCATTTGTAATTAGGAGTTTTCCCTTTCTGTAATCTCAAACTTAAATGTTTATAAAATTATGCATTATTATGTGATATAAAATGATTCCTCTAGAAGACTGTGAACTCTTAATGAAACACATCTTGTTAAAACAATGAGTGCTAAATATAATGCCTAGCAGTTAGAAAGTACAAAATAAATACATTTGATTGATATTTAACTCAATAATGAAAATACAGCTTATATTAAATTTAGTACATGCCAAACACATTATGTAAAATATCTCATTTAATCCCCACCAACTCATGTAAAATAGCCTGAAATTATTACCATTTTTCAAATAAATATCCTGGCACAACACTTAAGGATACATAATGCCACTGTTCTGTGGAATTGCATTGGTGCAAGCAGAAAATATCTTTATTTTTGAAAACCCTTTATGTGTATACAATCTTAGGCATCTTTAATTACTTCTGGTTGCTTTCAGAGTATAAAAAATATTTGGTCACTGCAAGTATATTAGTTTTCAGTACTGCTGTAACACATTATCATAAGCTTAGTAGCTTAAAACAACACAAGATTATTATCTTACAGTTCTGGAGGTCAGATGTCTGAAATGGGTGTGACAGACCAGAAATCAAGGCGTTAACAGGATTGCATTCCTACTGAAGGCTCTAGAGGAGAATCCATTCCTTGCCTTTTCTGCTTTCTAGATGCTGCCCACATTCTTTGGCTCATGATTCCATCATTCTTACCTTAGCTTCCTTCCTCACATCTCTGACTCTCTTGCCTATAGCATAAGGATGCCCAGGTGACAACATTGCTTTCACCCAGATAGTCCAGGATTATCTTCCCATTTACAGATTTTTTTATTTAATCACATCTTCAAAGTGCTTTTGGCCATAAAAGGTAACATATTCACTGGTCTTGAAATAAGGGCATAGATATCTTTGAAGGAGCCATTATTCTACCTACCACATCAAAGAACAAGAAAAAATCTCATTCTAGAAATAAAAATGTCAGTCAGTATAATAAGAATACCTTTAGTGCACCACCAAAGTCCTTTCACCCTCAATTTAAAACACGTGGTTGTTTTGGAAAGCAGCAGGAAAACATTTTTCTGCACTTTTTTTTTCTTTACCCTGAAAGCTTGCTGGGTTTTTTATTCCTCCCCGACCAGAACAAGGAAAGAGGATAATGATAGACTGGAACGTTCTTACTTGACTCTCACTTTCATGAACTGCTTCTGACTCTCTGGTTTGTTTGGTAATCAAAGGTAGTTCCTTCTCTTGGAGCACTTTTGTGAGTCCCTCTTAGATTATCTTGCTGAGAATATGTAATTGATATTAGAACATGGACAATACATTTTCTTTGGATGACTGCTTCCGAGTTCTCCCTCAATTTCTGAAATTCTTGTTGCTGTCTGTTGTTGTGTGATTGGGTCACACCAGACTGTTAGGTACTCTTTTTGAACAAAATTTAAAATGACAACAGGTCGATTTTCTCCTCTCTGCTATACCACATAGTCAATCACATAAGAATATATGTATACAGTCAGTCCCCAATGCAGTTCATTTTCCTCCTCTCTGCAACTATTTGTCATTTGGGTATCCAAAACTCTTGCTCTTTAGACTCCTGAGGCATGTGTTAATCATTAGTCTATGGTGAGTCAAGAGACTCAGCTTCCCCGGGAGCCTTTTGAAGCTGCTCTCACTTGACATGAGTTGAGGAACAAACCGCTCCCTCTCCATCAATAAGAGTACAGGGCAGGGAGACTCTCTCACCTTCACTCACAGTCCTTGCCCCTTTGTGGTTTCTCCATTCTCAATCCTTTTATTCTCTAGAGACAAATATGTGACTTAAGGTCGCATAATTAGTGTGTGACCACGTCTTGTGAAAGTACTGCATAGACGCGCAAGACATTTTATCTCGGGACTTCACCAAACCAGAGTTAGAAAGAGTTCCAATTTAACATTCAGGTACAACTATCTTCCTTAAGATCCTGTATCTAGTAAATGAGAACTCAGGATTGAAATCAAGGCCTATCGACTCAGAAACCTCAGCTCTGAATCCTCACATGATTTTGAGATATGCCTGAAACACCTTAAGGGGAGTTTGCGACCTTCCCACCATCTTATTGTGTGTATATGTAATATAAATGAGAGTCCCAATAGTAACAGTTCACACACTTTCTCCACATAGATTATAGATTCATCTATTTGGGGGACAATATCTTTTAAAATATCAATCAAGTTAGTCATAGATAATTATATTATTTCAAACATTCAAGCCTGTACAATTTAGATCTCTTTCACAAAAGGAAGTATTAAGGTTATTTCCATAGTGGAAAACATATTTTACTCTCCAAGGAATTCTATTTTCTATGAAAGTCACAGTCTGGGCACTTTGCTAATTCCTCCTCATTCACTGTGGATAAATTTTTTTGTAGTTAAATCTCAGTCGAATGTGTTAGCAAAATTTTCTTGAACTCAGAAAAGTAATTAAATGCTGATATTTGAGGAAAAATGTAGAGATACACTGTAATTCACCATGCTGGCAACTATTTAAGTATTTAAATAATTTAGAGGTATTGTTACATTAGGGTCACTGTTGCAGAAAAGCAGTATAGAATAGAAGCCGAAACGGATAAATTTAGGCAATTAAAGTAAAATTGTGAATTATGAATACCAGAAGATATTATTTGTTATTCCAAGTGTTGATACAAACATTTTAAATCATGTAATAAATTGATTGTTTATTTTTCATAGCTCCAGAAATATTTCATTGATTTTATGCTTCAAAGTGGTCAAATGTCTATTTGAACATAATAAGGACACAGACAGACTGCACAACTTTTTTTGAACCTTTCTGATGAGAAGAATTAGATCTATATGATGGAGAGAAGTCCAATATATTTTTTGGCAATATAATGACATCTATTGGATTATAAATAATATATTTTAGTATTTCCACTTCCGTAGAGAAAATAACTATTTTTAAAATGTACTACTGTTCTCTCATATTTAGAAGCATATCATTTTCTGATTTCCAAATATTTAAACACACAAAATCAACTTTGGCATCTCTCTGATTCAGAGCTTCACTCACATTTTCCTTACTTAAAAATATCCTCACCTTATCTGGAGTCAGAAAGAAAAATTGCTTTATAAAGATAACCAAATTATATAATGTAACTGCTAGAGATTATATCAAAAGTATATATAATAGCAGGTGTCAGGGGAGAATTCAGGAAGGAGCGTAATATTCTTCAACAATCCCTCACTCTGGCCTTGAATGTATATCTCAGTCTTTACTGTGTAGCTTTACTAGAATTTTCATAAATATTTGCCATATACTTATATCTTAAAAAAGATATGGCTCGTCATTTTTGCATTGTATTCATCGTGGACACTCGTTTATAATGGACACTGTTACTAAATGTCTTGTCAACAGGAATTTGTAATAAATAAATTTAAAGGATTGATGTATTCCACCTGTGCCTCTTTAATCCCTATTATTCTAGGTGCCAGGTTTATGCTCAATGATAAGTGAATGACTGGTTTCTAGCTTGACTGATTATTGATAGTAGCACCTGAGTGATTAGGGAGCTATAAGAATTTCTGTATTAGATGGATAATAGAACTCCTATCGCATAGTGGACTGGGTAATGAACCTTTTAAGTATGTAATTTGCCACGACAGAACAAGTTACAGTCAAACAAACACACATCTCTTTGCACTATGCCTTTATAGGACAATACTGACTAATCACTGGTACTTAATAATACTAGTATCTTTATTATTTTTCTTTAATTTGAGTGTTTATTTGTTATATTACCATTCCCTATATGTTCGATAAATGCAAGTGAAGATTTATGTGCCCATAGAAATGACCCTGGAAAATATTAATTATATTGAAAGGACATACATTTATTGATCATTTAGTATCTCCTTGATGTTTCTAAAACATGTCTTAATAGCAGCAATTGCTATTTTACAGTTTTTCAAAATTTGCATAGCACCCAGAATATAAGTGCAGACTGTTAAGCTCTAAAATGTTATTTTATTTGAATCAAAGACACATTGTGAAGAACGATTAAGTATTTATTTAAGTAGGACTCCTTCTCTGCTGAGAATCATACCAACTTTTTGACTCAACGTACATGCTTGTATAAACAAATTTTTAATTAAATGTATCACCCTTGAGAAAATCTTTTTAAAACTTAAGCACACTAGAACTGCAATTAGCAATAACCTACGAGTGAATACTATAAGCCACACACTGGGGAAAGTATTACCTTAAACATTTATGTTGAGGAACTCTAGTGAGTCATCCATTTACTTTTTTAATTCACATAAACTAGCTGTGAAAGGAAAAATTTCTAACAAGAAAGGAAAGAAAAACCTTTATGTGAAGCCTGGTTATATGTTTTGAACTCTTTTGTGAAAAGGAGCATAATGGTTTATCACTCCACTAACGTCATGTATCTGTACCTAAGAAAAGCAAAATCCTTAATTTAAAAAGGAAGTCTGAATGTCTGAAGATGTTTCTGCCTTTCAAAGGTGGCATCTTAAAAAATAGTACTCAGACTTCATAATTTCCTATTTTATGGAATACTATGCACAAAACATTTATTAGAAACTATGTGTAAAGTTTGTGTTTAACATTGCCCAAATATATTGCCCTAAGATATTCAATCTGTTGCTCATTGAGATGACTATTTCACATCTTTTCTTTCCTCTAAAACTTCAAATAACCCTCCTTGATCTTAGCTATTAATTTTTCACTTTATTAACCCGGGAAGGCAAAAGTAATCAGAAAAGTGTTTTCTCAGATTTTCACTTCTGAATCTAGCCATATATGCAGCTATAGACTATGCCTTGTTCCTGTTCCTGTTTTGGTAAAACAAACAAACAAATAAATAAATATTTTAAAAATAAATAACCAAGGACTATTCTGGTTACATTCAGCTTCACTCCTCTTTTCTCCTAGAAAGAATTATTTGTGATTGCAGTGCTCACCCTCTTATTTGTCCCTCTCTGTTGAACCCACATCAGTCCACTAGAACCATTCTCATTTGAGTTACCAAAGAACTCCATGAATCAAATCCCAACAATTAATTTTCTATTCTAAACTTATCCACCTTCTCTGCAACAATTTAGCCAGTTGGTCATTTCTTTTCTTTCTTTACTTTTTTAATGAAACAGTCTTCTCACTTGGCCTCTGGTATGCCATGCTCTCTAGATTTTCACTTTATCACAATGGTTGCTACACTTCTCTCTCTGTTCTGCCTTTTTCTTCTCTTGCTATCTGTTAAAAACCTAAGAGACTCAGTACTCAAAACGCTTTATTTCTTTACTTATATCTTCTTTCCAGGTGATCATCTTTGTTCAAAATATTTTAGATATTATTATTTTATGTTGGTGATTTTTAAATTTCTAACCTTGAATAACAAGCAAGTAGAATAACTACTTGTATAAAATGTCTTAAAGGCATCACAAAGTTAACAGCCCACAAAACAAATTATTTACCTGTTTCTTCTCAAAAGTATTTTACCAGTGTGTTCCTAATCTCAGTAAATGACATCAAGCTTCAGTTGTTTAGTTTCAGTCCATTATTGTTGTGTAACAAACACACGCAGAATATCAGTAACAGAAAACAATAAATTTTTGTTTCTGACATTTCTGTAGTTCAATTGGGTGTCTCTGCTGATGATGGTTGGGCTTGACTGGACAGCTCTAAGCAGAAGGTTGCAACTAAAATGGTTCTAAATGTCAGTCATCCTCCTGGGATCTGTGAGCTACCAAGGGAATGATTTTCTCACTATGATTAGAGCATCTGGAGGAAAGTTGGAATCAGGATAAATATCTTAAAGCCTAGATTCAAAATGAGTCCAATGACAATGTCGTGTCCAAAAGTGAAGAGGCAGGAAATTGCATGCCATCATTATGAGAAGAACTTCAAAGTTACATGACGAAGGTTTGGTTACAGGGAGAGGTAACAAAGTAGGGCCCATAATTCAATCAGGGAAACTGAAATTTTCAACACCAGATAAGATAGAGTAACATAAAGGTGATCATTACTTCTATTCAGGGCAACTAGAAAAAACACGTAAAATACAGAAATCAACAACTCAGAGGCATTAGAGAGTTACCAGAATAACAAGAATTTAAGAGGTTGAGATTCCGGTGAATAGAGAATCCCAGAGAGATGAGTTTACCATCTACAGTTGCTTTTTCCTGACAGTATTTACTGACATGGTTATTGGCAAGATGCTTAGAATATGACTTTTTCCTTGCTGTGGGCCACTGCTTATTAACATAAAACTACAGGAGAGCTTTTTGCAGAGACATGTGGATGGAGAAAAAGAATGAAAAATGAAGGACCGCAAACAAGTGGTCTTAAACTAGTAGCCTAAATCTGAGGCTGTGTGAGATAGGAAGCTGGAGAATTTCTGAAAAGTGGAGTGGAATTTTGCTCCCAAGGAGACAAGTGCCACCAGGCATGAGTCTCTGAACGATAAATTTTAAAAGAAAAAGTCTCTTGTATGAAACTGCTAGAGGGCTAGATATTAGACATAGAGGCAAATCAGAAATAAAGTGAGACTTACCAGAATTTCAGCCAAGCTTTGATTCAGCTTAATTCCTGATTGAATTATGGTGATTAAACCACCTTAATCTATCCTTCTAGTGGAGGAAAAGGTGACCTCCTATGGTAGAAGACTAATAATATTATCTATCTACCTATCCACATATCTATCTATCATCTGGCTATCTGTCTGTCATCTGTTCAGCGTAAAAAATTCAAATACTTCAGTGCCAGAAGATGAGACTATATGACCAAAGCAATTAGAAAAACAAAAAAATAATAGAAACAGACTCAGAGATGTTCCAGACACTGAAGTTAGGAAATAATGATTTTTAAATAACCTTAATTAATTAGATTAAAGAATCTAGAAATGGACACGAAAAAAACATTAAAATTTGAATCTTTTATCAGTCAGTTAGAATCTATAAAACTACATAGAAATTACAAAAAAGAAAAACATGTGTAATTAAGAAAGCAATAAATTCTAGCATGCACAGCAGTAGACACAATTTGTGAACTGAAACATAAAGAAAAAATAAGAAATAGAGCAAAGAGCATAAGCAACTATGTAACACAAAAGTGATTAGGGTCCCAGATAGAGAGCAGCAAGTGTGAATGGGGAAGACTCTTGTTTTTTAAGAAAATAATAGATGAAAATCCCCCCAAAATAATGAATACCCTCAGGTTTAAAAGATTCTGTTTACAAAAATCAGGGTAAATACAAAAGAAAATCATAATCAATCATAATAATCATCATAATCAATCTACTAAAACTCAAGGACAGAGAGAAAAATTGTAAAATGAGCTGTGGAGAAATGATACATTATATTCAAAGAAGCAGTAATAAGGTTAATGGCTAAATTCCTAGGAAAGAGAAGACAATGAAATTACAGCATTTAAGAGCTGAAAGCATATAACTGTCAACTTAAAATTCTAAAAAATGTAAAATAAATTTGCTTTCAGGCAAATTTATCTATAGAGTCTATGTAAATCCAATCAAAACTCCAACAGATTATTTTGTGAAAATTCAAAAGCTGTTCTAAATTCTAATTAGAAAGGTAAAGATCCAAGAATATCTAAGATAATATTAAAGAGGAAAAACAAAGTTGAACACTTAAAAAACAAAATATAAATGTTTATTCTTAAATATATAAATTAAGATGGTGCAGTACTGGTACAAGATAAAACATAGACCAATCAAATAGAATGAGGAATTCATAAAGAGATCCACAAATATATAATCCCCTATTTCATTGCAAAGCATTCTGTGCCATAAGACATGGAAAAGAGTGCATTTTCACTATCTGATGCTATACCACTTAATATCTATATGGAAAAAAAGTGAATCTTGATACACAAAAAAGTCAATTAGAGCTGAATTTAGATCTAAATGTGAAACTAAACACAATAGCTCTTCTAGAAGAAGTCAAATAAATACCTTCTTGGCTTGCTATAAACAAAGATCACTTAAACAAGATGCAAAAAAATAATAACCATAAAGAAAAAATAAAAACTAATCAGACTACACTAGAAAAGAACATGTGTTCCATAAAAACACCATTCAAAAGTTTAAAATGCAAGTTATAAATCCTGAAGACACATTTATAATACATATATGTGACAATATACATTCTGTTTACATATATATGTACATATATATGTACATATAGTTTATAATGAATATGGAATGTTTAATGAAATCTTGTAAATAAATAAGATAGAGTTAAACAACCCAAAACAACTAAGGGAAAAGACTTTAATAGACATTCCATAAAAAACTTTATATAAGGCATACTTCACTTTATTGTACTTCATAGATATTACTTTTTTTTACAAATTGGAGGTTTGTGGCAACCCTGCCTCCAGCAAGTCTATTGGCACCATTTTTCTGACAGCATTTGCTCTCTTCATGTCTTGTGTCACATTTTAGTAATTCTCATAATACTTCATATTTTTTCATTATTATTATAGATGTTATGGTGATCTGTGGTCAGTGATCTTTGATGTTACTACTGCAACTGTTTTGGGCAGCATGAGTGGTGCCCATAAAAGATGGCAAATTTAGTCAACAAATGCATACCTTCTGACTGCTGCACCGTCTGGTCTCCCCCATGTCTCTTTGTTTCCCTATGCCTTTTTATTCCCTGAGGTGCAAAAATATTGAAATTAGCCCAATTAACAATCCGACAATGGCCTCTAATTGCTCAAGTGAAAGGAAGAGTAACACATCTCACACTTTAAATAAAAAACTAGAAATGGTTAAGCTTAGTGAGGAAGGCATGTTGAAAGCCAAGATAGGCAGAAAGCTAGGGCTCTTGTGCCAAACAGTTAGCCAAGTCGTGAATGTAAAGGAAAATTTCTTGAAGGAAATTAAAAGTGCTGCTCCAGCGAACACACAAACAATAAGAAAGTGAAACAGCTTTATTGATGATATGGAGAAAGTTTTAGTGGTCTGGATAGAAGATCAAACCAGCTAAAACATTCCCTCAAGCCAAAGCCTAATCCAAAGCAAGGTCTTAAATCTCTTCAATGTTATGAAGGCTGAGAGAGGTGAAGAAGCTGCAGAAGACAAGTTTGAAGCTAGCAGAGTTTGGTTCATAAGGCTTTAGTGAAAGAAGCAGTCTCCATAACATAAACATGCAAGATGAAGCAGCAAGTGCTGATGTAGAAGCTGCAGCAAGTTGTCCAGAAATCTAGTTAAGATAATTAATAAAGGTAGCTGGACTAAAGAATAGACTTTGATTGTAAATGAAGGAGCCTTATAGCTGAAGAAGATGCCATCTAGGACTTTCATAGCTAGAAAGAAGTCAATGCCTGGCTTCAAATCTTCAAAGGACAGGCTGACTTCCTTGTTAGGGGCTAAGACAGCTAGTGACTTTAAGTTGAAGCCAATGCTCATTTAGCTTCCAAAAATTCTAGGGCCCTTCAGAATTATGCTAAATATACTCTGTGCTCTATAAATGGAAGAACAAAGCCTGGACGACAGCACATCTGTTTAGAACATGGCTTACTGAATAATTTAACCCCACTGTTGAGACCTACTGCTCAGAAATAAAGATTCCTTTCAAAATATTACTGCTCATTGAAATGTACCTGGTCACCCACGAGCTCTGATGGAGATGTACAATGAGATTAATGTATTTTTATGTCTGCTAACACAATATCCATTCTGCAGACCACGGATCAAGGAGTGATTTTGACTTTCAAGTCTTATTATTTAAGAGATACATTTTGTAAGGCTATAGTGGCCATAGGTAGTGATACCTCTGATGGATCTGTGCAAAGCGAATTGAAGACATTCTGGAAAGGATTCACCATTCTAGACGCCATTAAGAACATGTGTAATTCATAGGAAGAGATCAAAATATCAACATTAACAGGAGTCAGATGCTGTGAGGTTTGTTGAAATGACAACAAATGATTTAGAATATTACATAAATTTAGATAATAAAGCAGCATCAAGGCTTGAGAGAATTGACTCCAATTTTGTAAAAAGTTCTACTGTGGATAAAATGCTATCAAACAACATTGCATGCTACAGAGAAATTTCTCATGAAAGGAAGAGTCAACCAATGCAGTAAATTTCATTGTTGTCTTATTTTAAGAAGTTGTCACAGTCATCCTAGCCTTCAGTAACTACCACCCTGATCAGTCAGGAGCCATCAACATCCAGGGAAGACCCTCCACCAGCAAAAAGATTATGACTCACTGAAGGCTCATATGATTGTTAGCATTTTTTGTAATGAAGTATTTTTTAAATTAAGGAATATACATTGATTTTTTTAGACATAATGCTATTTCACACTTAATAGACCACAGTATAGTGTAAACATAACTTACATATGCACTTGTAAATCAAAAATTTTGTGTGACTTTATTGCGATATTCGCTTTATTACAGTGATCTCGAACTGAACCTGCAGTATCTTGGAGGGATACCTGTGTTTGAAAAGCTGCTCAACATCATTGTTCATCAGGGAAATCCAATAAAACCAAAACACAATCTACACATACGACAGATTAAGTAAAATGAAAAAATAAATGTAATACTAAGTCTTGGTGAGAATTTGAGAAATTGGATCTAGTAGGTACTGCTAGAGCAAGCATGAATTTTGGAAACTCTTCAGTGGTATCTACCAAAATGAGCTCATACGCAAACTATGACCCAACAACCTTACTCCAGAACATATGTATACAGAAAGACACAGGTATGTTCACCAAAAGTTCTGTACAAAAATGTTCATGACAGTACTAACCATCGTATCACCAAAATGGAAACAACTTAAATATTCGTCACCAGTAGAAGTAATACATAAAGTGTGGGATATTTGTCGAATTAAAAGTTATATTACAATGAAAAAAATCTACAACTATACAGAGCAATATGATGACTCTCACACTAAAAGAATGTTATACAGAGGCAATTAGACATGAGAAATTACATACTGTATGATTCTACTCATATAATGTTCTGAAAAACCAAACTATGGGTGACAATAGAAGTCATGATGATAGTGACTCAGGCACTGGGGAAGAGAGGAAGGAACCACATGGATGCTTTTGTGTTTATGTTAATGTTCTTCTTCATCTACATACTAGTAAACTTGATCTGTAAACCTTACGATTTGTGCATATTTGTATTTAGAGTTATATTTCAGTCAAAAACGTACATCGAACATTTTAGTCACTATACAATTATAATCTCAGTTTCGGCCTTTATATTCTTCTTTGGATTTTTTTCTTTCTCCTCACGATTCTCTCTTTTATCAGAGAACTTTCCTGCAGAACCAAACATGTTATCTTCTATCATCAGAGGACTACCCTCAACCCATCACTTGTTCCTATAGACAATCTAATTACAAAGTAGAAGGCATTCCAGTGGAATTAAGAATTTGTGAGCATTTTTTTTTGATAAAAAGACAATTAAATACTGTGTTGAGTATCATTGATTAGATTAATGGTCAACCATGATGTTCTAATCTACGTGAATAAAACATGTTAAGGTTTAGAGTCAAAAGGAAGTGTAGACACTTTTGAAAATCACTGAAAGTTCACTGCCATTGGAACACAAACATCAAAGGTAAAGATGTGATGAGAGCAAAGTTTCATAATATTACCAGCAAAAGGTCATGCAAAAGATGAAACACACTTCAAGGCATTCTTTTATATATCCATTGTTTTTTTTTTTGAGGAAGATTAGCCCTGAGCTAACATCTGCCACCAATCCTCCCATTTTTGCTGAGGAAGACTGGCCCTGAGCTAACATCCATGCCCACCTTCCTCTACTTTATACGTGGGATGCCTACCACAGCATGGCTTTTGCCAAGCAGTGCCATGTCCGCACCCCGGATCCAAACCGACGAACCCTGGGCCACAGAGAAGCGGAACAGGCACACTTAACTGCTGCGCTACCGGGCCAGTCCCCATCCTGTATATTCTAAGAGTAATAAAGGGCTATGAAATACCAGAGAGAACTAGAGATTCCTGCTTCCATCCTTTGTTAGTTATTTTTACATATATTTTACTGTCTTCTTGCATATCTTTTACTAACATAGTTTTCAGTTTCTGTTTTTCTTTGGTTAATGAAATATGAATGGAAATATAGATTCTGAGTGGAAGTTGAAAGAGGCAGTGCTTGCTTTGTCACAGTTACTCTTCCAGGCAGTGGCTTCTCAGTCAATTTGGCTCTCAGATTGAGGGTAACAATGGTTCAGTTGCAGAGCCCCAGTAGAGCAGAAGAAGTCTTAAAATTACCAACACATTGTAACACTTACAGGATACCTATTGAGCATTTCTATAAAGACCAGTATTTGGCATTCTACACATCACTTGGAGAAACCTGAGCTTCTTTTTTTGAGTTAGGGCCCTCGTATTTACTAAACCCAGCCATAAGCAACAGGATTAGCATGGCCAAAGTTCATTGTAGAGAAAAGGGAGATTTGCTTCAAACAAGCAGACACTCATTATATGCAGTTGTCAGACATAGGCAGTTGTAAATTTTTAATTGTAGTTTTTTTTTTTTCCCCCCTAAATATCCTGTCTCTGAGCCGGTATTGTAAGCCAGAAATTCAAACAGCAAAACTTGACTAAATTCCAAAGTTAGTACAGAGCACTAGTATGTGAGGGATTTTTGTTTATTTTGTTTTAGTTTTGTTTTGGTTGTCATAATATTCTTGAGTCAGTGGCAGGCCAGATTACCCCAACTCCCTTCTCACTCCCCAAATTTGGTCTCCAGCTCAGGACGAACTGATCCAAAGTCAGAGTAGATGCACAGGTAGTTCTTGGTATTTGTAGACAGTTTGAATTTCCTAGCTCTCTCCAAAATATACTCTCAAATTTGTGTTATTATAAAATAATCCCTGTGTTAGTCAATATTCTCCAGAAAAATACAACCAGTAGAATATATAGATATACGTAAGAGGAGGTTTGTTATAAGAATTGGCTCACGTGGTTATGGAGGACAAGAAGTCCCACAATATGCTATCTGTAAGCAAAGAAAACCAGGAAAGCCTGGTGGTATAATTCAGTCCAAGTCTGAAGGCCTGAGAACCAGGGGGCCACTGGTAAAGTCCCGGAGTTTAAAGACCTGAGAACCAGGAGCTCTGATGTTCAAGGGCAGGAGAAGATGGATGTCCTAGCTTGAGGAGAAATAGCAAAAAATCTCCCTCCTCCACCTTTTGTTCTGTTCAGGCCTTCCATATATTAGAGGATGCCCACCCACATTGGTGAGGGCAGATCTTAACTCAGTCTACTGATTCAAATGCTAATCTCTTCTGGAAACACCCTTACAGATATATCTAGAAGTAATATCTTACCAGTTATCTGGGCAGCCCTTAGCCCAGTCAGGTTGACATATAAAATTAACAACCACAATCCCTAAACATAATTGCAATTTTTTTTTTAAACCCAAGCTAAAGATGGTTGATTCTATCCATTGCCAGAAAAAAAGGGCAACAGAAGTCTTTATTTCACGGAGAGCAAACCTTCAACTTGGGCTAAAATGGGTAAAAATTTAAACAATCATAACCCAAAATCTAAAAATTATCAAATAAAACTTGACATCAAAACATTGGTCTTGGAAGTAGTTTACATAGAAAAAAGAAACACATAAAAGAAAAGAATATCTTTCATTCCAATTTGTCAAATAATGTTCCTCACCTTCAGAAAACTCCTCCTTCTTCAATCTTTCAATCTTCACCATAAACTATGTTTCTGTGTTTTTAAGCCTCTGTTATGTCCAGCACACTGAAGAAAGCAAAACTATCAGCCTAAAACATTTAAATGGTATATTTAGGAAGGTATTTTTTTGGGTTTTTCAATAAGAGCAAAAAATAAATAAAAGCATGAGAGATCATTTAGTCAAGCATGGCATTTTATAGATGAGAAAAGTAGGATAGAAGAATACACCCTTATGACGTAATAATATCCCAAAGGCCCCATCTCCAAATACCATCACCTTAGAGATTAGGATTTCAACACATGAATTTTGGGGGACACAAACATTCAGACCACAGCAACTACCAATGAAGAAGATAGAATAGAATGAGACAACTCTCAAGAAGATAATATTCATAGTCTTGTATATGGTGACTCTGAAGAAAAATGATAAAAGACTGAACTCTAAAGCTGTAATAGAGAAGGGATGGAGAGTGAAAACTATGTACGAGCTTTGAAGATATGCTAATCTCTTGGTACCCTAGTTAAGAGAGAGGCAACAGGCAAGATGATCCTTGCTTTTCTTGCTTCCCTAATTCAGAGAATGGTGGAATCATCCTCAGAATGGAACAGAAACGAATGGAAAAGTGGAAGAGACAGAGGAGAGTGATGTCTCCCAGTTTGAGCACGTTAAGCTCCTTCTTTTCATCTCCTTCTGTTCACTAAATTTGCAAAATGAGCCTATGCTCTTTAATGAGAAAAAATATTTTTATTTGAGTACTGTGAGATATCTAAGTTGAGAGCATTTGATTTTTTAAGTAGGAAAATAAACTATTTTAAAGTTTGAGATGACTTTAATACATTAAAATGAAGAATAACATTACTTAGCTTTCCATGTTCAAGAGTTCAATCTAGAGATTGGTGTCAGGTTACAGGTGGTAAATGAGACATGTGTGGATGCTATCATTCATTCATTGTTTTCTCTTCATTTATTCATTCATGAAGGAAATATTTTGTGTCATACAATGTGTTTCAAGCCCTGTGATGGATGCTAAACAGACACTGTGCAGAAAGAGTGTGTTTAGACTAAGAAACCAAAATAGATAAGCATGTATTCCAAAGGCAAACTGACCTCTCAATACCAAAAAGGGAAAAAAAATTGAAACAAATTCAGAAAAAATGCTAAAGACATAAAAGAAATAAACATCAAAACTAACAAGGAATTATGCCCTATAAGACAAGAAAATATCAAGACAAAGAATGAATACTTTTATCTGATTCTTTATCGTTTAAAACAAAAACTTGTTTCTTCTTCATTGCTCTAAATCAGTGATGTTCAAATCTGTATTGGACATGAAATATTTCCTTAGCAATAGCTTAAATGAGAAGTTAGAGAATTGACATGACAATGTGATCCTTTTCCAAGAGTACAGCCCCCAATCACTCTCTTATCCAATATTTCCTCTGATGTTCTGGAGGGAGCTAGAAGAACCACTATAAAAAACACTATTCATACATCATGTCTTCGATAATGCAAATTAAGACTCCAAGACTCCACTGCATTACTAATAGAATGGTAAGATTGAAATTGGCGGGAAATTACCAAAAACTGGCAGGGCCATGAAACAACTGACACTCTAATACAACATGAGTAGTAGTGTAAATCAGTATACAGTCATACATCACATAGCAATGCGCTATGTTCTGAAACGTGTCATTAGGTGATACGGTCATTGTACGAACAGCATAGGGTGTACTTACACTAACCTAGATGGTATAGCCTACTACACACCTAGGCTATAGGGTATATCTTATGGGACCACCATCATATGTGCTGTCCATCATTGACTGAAACATCATTATGCAGCCCCTGAGTGTAACTACTTTAAGAAAACTGTTTGACAATATCAACTGAAGTTGCATCCATCCATACAAATGACCAGCAATTCTCTTTAGGCATAAAGTCATGAGAAATTTGTTAATATGTTCTTCAAAGACATGTACTAGAATAATCTTAGTTGTATCTTAGCAATATCTCAAACTAGAGACTATAATTATGTCAAAAAATAAATGAGATAAATAATTTTAGGTGTGTTCATACAAGGAAACACTATAAAACACTGACAGTGAGAAATCCAGAAATATATGCAATGATATGTCTAAATCTCACAGTGTTTTAAAGTAACGACTCCAGATACGAAAGAAAATATGCTGCATTATTCCATTTACATAACAAATTCAGGCAAAACTAATAGAAGGTGTTAAATGTCATGACAGTTAACATCTTGGGGAATTAATGACTGGAAAGGGACATGAGGGTGGCTTTTGGGGTCCTAGTATCTCTCTTTTTTCATATGCATGCTGATGACATGGAAGCTGTCAGTGGGTAAATTTTAATCTAATTGTATACTTATGATAGGTGTACTTTTCTGTATAGATATTTTACATCAATAAACAGTTTAAAAAACTAAAAAAATATTTAAATATGAACATATTTTTTGGCACTTCAGCTAGATTGGATGTTTACTGAAACAAAGATAGTACATCATTTTCTATCTCGTGTCTATCTCCAAACTGTCGGTAGAACTATTACATTCAGTTCTCAAAGGATGCATATTGAGTACATTTTACAATTGCATATGAATGGAGTCTTTTGAAAATAACAGATATGTTTGTTGCATTTTCAACAAATAATTGTACATTATTGTGACAAACTTAGAAAATAAATACGCATAATGTAACTGCTATATTCCACTTGAAAAAACACTATCCATTATCTCTTCTGGTCACTCTTTTGATTTAACACTGTCACCAAATGTCTCTAAGATATTGTAAATGGATTAAATTGAGGACTAGAAATCCTTAGCACATGCATTTAATTTTTCTTCTTTTAAAAGAGATTTCCATTCTTGTCAAAAGAGGAAGTAACATAAAATCACCTACAAATAAGTTCATCTGCCTCTAAAATCTCTTCTCATCTGTGAACTAATATAAATGAAATTGCATGTTTATCATTTCAAGAAGCTGGCATGAACTATATTGAGTTCAATGATTTACTCCACAACATACTGCAACAACATTTTGAAAATACTTGTTTCATCACGGTAAATGTTGCAGAATAATATATTTTCAACCTAGACAGCATCCCCAAATTTAGAACTTTTTATTTATTTCCATAGCCTTTAAGCAGCCTTTTGAAGTTTTACTATTATTAAATAAAATCAGTGAAAAATCCTTATATTTCAGATTTTTAAAGGATTGTAAACAGAAAATAAGTTACTTCCCTGTCAATCCTAAATTTAAAACATTATCCTCTCATGTTCACACTTCCTGTTCTCTCCCTGCTCTATTTATCACTACCTGTAGTTGTTTATATTTTGTTTATTTATCTTGTTTATTCTTGTCCCCTCTAATATAACGTCAGTAAGGTCATTTAAGGCAGCAATTGTTATCTATTTTGTTCTCTGCTCTATACTGGCATTTGGAATAATACATGATACACAGTAGGTGTTCAACAAGTGTTTTTGAATGAATGCATGAACTGCATACAATTTACTGAAGTTGAAAGCTCTAAAATAGTTTGTATATATGTAATGTGTACATGTCCACCTACACACATGAATAAAGGCTATGAACATATATGTCACTTTGTAAACTGTATATTTCTAACAGTGATATTAGAAATTACTCATTAATATTATTTTTATTTTATAGAATGTGACGATAAAAGTTTGTTGGTGAACAAAATGTTCTCATTGTACTATTTTCTTCATCTGGATCATATCTGACTGTACCACACAAAAAACTAGTAGGCAGTAAGACTACAGTATGATGATAATGAAGTATAGAATTACATACTAGACATTTAAATCAATTAGCCTTCCTGTCATTCGTGACCATTTATTTATATAAACAAATCATCATCAATATCTTGTCACAGGGAAATCTAATGACACTCCTGGCATGTGACCTCTGTTCAAGGAAAAGAATTTGGTCAGCTTTATTTTCTTGGTCACTGTTTTTTAATCCTTTTTTTTTCTTTTGAAACATTGTAAAATAAAGTGAGCATAATTAATTAATTGGCCTCAGAAAGACATTTGTAAGTAAAAAGTTTGTATCTGGATAATTAATTTGACAGTGAAGCCCATTTTCCTTAGAGTGAGTATAATTTCCTCCTCTACATTCTCAAATGATTTGACAAAGACTGGCAGACGAACAATGGGATACACCAGAAAATTATCCCATTTTTCTCTACCTCACATGCAAACACTTGAGAAGCCTATTTAAAACCTCCACCGAAAGACAGAAACAGTGTCAATTGAAATGAATGGGAACACTGAGATCTTTATGTCTAAAAGATTAAGAATCTGTCAAAGGTAATTCTGAGAGTTCTTGGTGGTGGAGACTTGCTTAGAATGCAATATATTTCCACACAGCAGGAAAAGAGAGACTTGAAGGCTGCATTAAAGAATCATGGAGCAAATATAAAGGACGGATAGGCAAGGCCACCTTTTAGCTCCTCCCATGGCCTCTGACAAAGTTCTAAGGAAGCCTTGGCAGCCTTGAAGACAGACAGAACTTGCAGTCCAGAAGCCTAATCAGCAGCAGGTCGCCTGTTCCACAGAGCTCTGCCCTGATGAGAACTGATGAGAGCTGGCAGGGAAAAGCAGCAGGCAGTATAGATAAGCAGATTAGAGCAGGCTGGCATGGAACAATTAGCAAGGATATGTTAATCACTCCCTTCTTATTCTTCCTCAGAGTCCTGTGCAGTCCACAGAAATTAATACGCTTGTATTAGTAGAGATAATCTAGTTTCAGAAATACCTAATTTACAGCTAGCCTGTGGGAGAATTTGCCTTAACACTTCACTCAGTTCTCTACTTTATCTTATATATGAGGTATTAATATTATTGTTGAAATAGTGGAAGACAGTGCAGAAAAAGGAGGTGCCATGCTCAATTAATAAACAAAGTTGAATCTCTATTACCTGTCTTATGAAACCTCATCGGAATAACGCTAATTTATTCCAAAATGAAAACTTTCTCTTCTACCTCAGGCCTCAATTATTTTTTCCTAATAAGAGAAATATCCAGATGTATATCTAGATGTATGAAGAGTTAGGGATGTATAAAACAGCTCTCCTTTCTCCTACCATGTCACCAGAAGGATCTAACTGCCTTAGCTGATTACTCAGATAGTTATCAATTGCTGCAACTTTTTGAGAAATTTCTCCTCCCTGTGAAATAACACTTGCAGTTCATCAAGCACTGTTTTAAGTTGTATTTTAACTTGTTTAATCTACACAATGACCTTATTATTATCCCTATATTACAGATGAGAAAACTGGGGCACAGGCTAGCATCCCTAAGATCACATAGAGAGTAAGTGGGGACTTGGGCTTGAGATCAGGCCATTCAGTATCTGAAGTCCGTGATCTGAATCACTGTACTATGCTCACTGTATGTTTGTCATTGGGAGTTTGCAGAGATTTTGCCAGTGCTAAAAGGCTCTTTATTCAACTCACGCTTGCCCTGCCCATGTTAATGTATGTTAAATGGATTCCTGTGAGATAACTGATATTTCAGTCAGCTCTCCAATTTAAATTTGTACCCAGATTGGGCTTCAAAAGTTTGTTTATAATTAATCCTGCAAATTACTACTAAATCTTGCCCAAATATCCTCAATGTGGCCATCAGCACCTCCCACCCATGGCAATCCCTATTCTCCTTTACTCATTGTACTTGTTTCCTAGGGTAGCCATGACAAATTACCACAAATCTGGTAGCTTAAAAACAAGAGGAGCTTAAATTCTCATAGGTGTGGAGTCTACAAGTCTGAACAAAGTATAGATGGGATGTGCTCCCTCTGTGGGCTATAGGGGAGAATGCTTCTTTCCCTTGTAATTTATGGAGTCTCCAGAAAGTCATTGGCTTGTGGCTGCATAGCACCAATCTCTGCCTCCATCTTCGCACAGCTTTCTCTTCTGTGTTTCTCTGTGTTTCAAATCTCCCTATGCCTTTCTCACATAAGGACACTTTTTATTGTATTTAGGTCCCAACCTAAGTCCAGATGATTATATCTTGAGATCCTTAACTTACTTACATTTAGAAAGACCCTTTATCCCAGTAAAGTCATGTTCACAGATTCCTGGATTAGGACTTGGAATTGACTTTTTGGGGGACCACTATCAAACCCACTATACTCATCTTGTCTTTTATCAAATCACTTATTATTTTTCTATTAGTACTGATAATTTACTTATTTACTAGATTTATTGTTTTTTTTTTGTTTCCCCTTGATAGAACGTAAACTACATAAGTCAATAATCTTTATTTATTTTGTATACTGAAGAAATTCAAGTTCCTAGAATAAAATGTATATCAATACATACTTAAAAATACATTTTAGGGGCTGACCCTGTGGCCAAGTGGTTAAGTTTGTGTGCTCCTCTTCAGCGACCCAGGGTTTCAACAGTTGGGTTCCTGGGTGCGGACATGGCATGGCATATTAAGCCATGTTGAGGTGGTGTCCCACATAGCACAACCAGAAGGACCTACAACTGGAATATACAAATATGTGCTGGGGAGATTAAGGGATAAGAAGAAGAAGAAAAAAAGAAGATTGTCAACAGATGTTAGCTCAGGTGCCAATCTTAAAAAAAAATACATTTTAGAGGTAGAATCAAAATACAGGTAAGCAAAATCTCATGGAAAAATCTATTTTATATTGTTTATTCCTAGTACAAGAAAAGAGCTAATGTGCTAAATATAATAACTACAATTAAAGTTATTTCCCAGTTTCTATATTATTCGCCAAGAGGAATATTAACCACAAAAATCTTAGTATAATTACCAGAGCACTGACAAGTAGTTTCAAAAAGAATGACAGTGTGTGGAAGAAATTGATGAGCTTCTGAAAGTGCTGATTTAATCTAGGAAATTAGTTGAAACAATGGGAAAAAAATCTAACAAATTATTAAAATGGTGGATTTCCTCTGCACAAACTTAATTTATTACTTCTTTGTATTTATATTTAGTGAGTCTCTTCTTTTCACCTTTGAAAATCAAGACTAAACCACAGCTCAAACTCTCAATCCATTCTTTTCCTCACACGGTGAAGCTGTCCTTTCCCCAGCATGAAAGTGTTGGACCATATGTTGCTCTGTTCTTCTTCGGCTGTGAAGTTAAGCTCCTACCGTCACATGGAAAATTGTGTCACTAGGAGACGAAACATGAAGCATAACAATTTTATATATTGAACACATAGAAATAAGAATAAAAGTTGAATGACAGAGGAAAGTGAAAAGTGTACTTTAAAATCATTTTGGTACAATTTGTGTGTGTCATTTTCCATAGGAACGGTATTATATATAAAAGCTAATTTTGCAAACTAAGTAATTATATACTTAAAATATGTATTTGTGGTTTTTAATATAGTAAGTGAAGTTACTAAAATATAGTTCTTTCACTAAAAGGTATTTATTAGTTAACTTCAGTTATTTCTAGAGTAAGCAGAATATATTGAATTAAAGTAAATATAGATTTTTAATATATCTTGAATGCTGATATTTGAGTAAAAACAGAAGTTCTTTAAGAAGAGGGAATAGATGGATGTTTTATAGAAAATTCTAAAAAAGGCTTTGAACTAACAAAATTGTACAGGTTGATTATGTTCGATTTCACTTGACAATTTACGGGTTTTCTTCTTCCTGAATATACAGCTCCTTCTCAACTGCTGTTATACTTATCAGACACAATTAAATAAGTTTTTGGCTCATTATTACCCTGAGGGCAAGACAGAGAAATAATGAGAAGGTTAGAAAGGACAACAAAATGAGTACCTGAGGTAAATTTATTCAACTGTCAGCGATGAATAAAATCATGTTGGAGAAAATGTTTCCTCAGGAAGTTTGTAAAGGGAGCAAATGAGCAAGGAATGTTTAGCTGTAGTCCATCTTTGCCCAGTTGCTCCTGGGTATCATTTATTAGAATGCTTGTGTTGCTGTTCAAAGCAAATATTGAGGTCAGATGGGCAAGATAATGTTGAATTTGGTAGAGGGAAAGGAAAATAATCTTTCACTTGCAGTTAGATATTACCAGATAGGTGTTCAAAACTCACAGCATCATGTATTTAAAACACAATGAAGACTTTGCAGGGGTTTTTTTAAGTTTATTTTTATAATGTTGATCATGACCCACCAGCAGACCCTCATCTTTAGTTTGAAGAAAGCTTTACCCATGAGTTGTGAAACCTCTCCAGTTTCTCCTGAGGAAATCTACCAATGAAGAACCATAATATTTTTGTGCCCAGAGTGCAGAGCATACCTGATACCCAAGTGAATATCCAGCCCTGCCCTCTCTTTGAGAATTTACAGGGGAAATAAAACCTATGTCTGGTTTCTCTATTTTATGTTCACATCACTTCTTCTTCACAAATCCACTCCCCTTAGGCAGACTTTCACTTCCTCTTGCATCATGAAAGGGTTTTCTCCTTTATCCTAGCAGCGTTTTTCCTGGGTACTGAGAGCTCTGCCTTAATATGGGAGGAGAATCCACTCCACATTATTAAAGAAACTCTATGGCATTGATCCAAACCATTGTTCTCTCTCTGTTGGGAGAAAGAATATCCTCCTAACTAACCTCTGTGTTTGTTTGTGTCAATTGCCTATACTCTATGTAGATGTCAAATTGCTCTTTTTGAACTGTCAATCAGATCATGTCATTCCCCATGTTCAAATCTGCCCTGTGCACTTGGAAAAAGCTTAGACCTACCACAACTAAGGATAGGGTAAACTATATTCTTATCATCAGGCTCTTGACAATCTCTCAGATTTTACCTCATAATCCTCAACCCCATACTCACTGTACACCAGCCACGTGGGTCTTCTTTCTCTTCTTGGAACAGGAAAAAAAATGTGCCTACCTTAATACTTTTGCTCTAGTTGCTTCCTATACAACTTTTAAGCTTACATTGTGTGATGCTGTATAGTGTAAATGCAACACATGTTTCTTCAACCTGGCTTCCAATGATGTTTTACTTCATTGAGCCATGAAAAGATTTATTTAACCCTAGTTTAAATGGAAAGCTAATAAACTACCATGAGAACGAGAGCTCTTTTCAAGATGACACCCCTCCAATCACTCTCTCATCCTAAACTCGCTGAGATGGTCTGAAAGGGACTTGCACAACTACTAGAAAAACTCCTTTTCAAGTATCATGCCATAGTATATATTATATTACATTATGTCTTATAATTTCATCACATTTTTATGATATATTCATTTCTTCAGCTAATTTATTGCTTTGAATTTTATTTTTGTGCTCAACTCTTTAAAAGCACAGATGAAACAAATCTCAGTAGTTTCTTGCAATTACTAATTCAACATTGAGACCATTTTCCTTGTCTACTTCTGTCCAATTTTATTCATTCTTAATCTATTGCTCATGTTCCTTTATTTGGTTAGAATTTTAAAATATCCCCAAAGTCACTCATCTTTGGGAAATGCTAGTTTAGGCAAGGATTGCATAATAGCTGGAAAAGAAAATTCACTCATTCAAAAAAACTCTTTTGTTGTGTAGTTTAGGTTTCATACGGCAAAATAAATTACCTGCCAGTTTTTTTGTTTAGTTTGGTTTGGTTTGGTGAGGAAGATTGACCCTGAGCTGACATCTGTTGCCAATTCCTCTCTTTTGGTTTGAGGAAGATTGCTGCTGAGCTATCATCTGTGCCAGTCTTCCTTTATTTTGTATGTAGGATGCTGCCACAGCATGGCTTGATGAACAGTGTGAAGGCCTAATCAGGGATCCAACCCAACGAACCACAGGCTGCCAAAGAAGAGCATGTTAACTTAACCACTATGCAACCAGGCCGACTGCTATATGGTATTTTTCAATCAAATTATCTCTTTTCCTCCACTGTTAAGAAATACATTGATGGTTGAGAAAAGAATGATTCTCAAGTGGTTGGAGTTCACTTTGCAACATTAGTATTTTTCAGGTCTCTTTCTTGGGGTGATAGCTGTATCACAAGAGACTTAAAATACTAATTTTTACTTTGCTCTGCTCTGATACTACAAGCTCAGTCACTGAGAATATGTTTCTCTCACTGACACGTATATACTCAGCTAGAATTTCAATGAAATAATCAGTCAAAATTGTCACGTTGAAGGGTATGCCTCTTGGTATAACTTTCCTTCCTTGAAAGATCTTATTGAAATTATTTTTATACACACTATAGCATTTCTCATCTTACATTATTTTTTGTTCTCTCTAAATAATTCTTCCACTTCTATTTTTACATCAAAGCTACTGTTATCAATGTCTCAATATATCTACGTTTCTAATTCCAATGAACATATCTCAATATTCGTATTACTTGAGTTATCAGTAGCATTTGAGACAGTTGATCATTTTCTCCCTTAACATATGTGGCTTTCACGACCCTATACATGCCTGATTTCTCTTCCACCACTCAGGCAACTGCTTTTCAGTCTCTTGCTGGTCTCTCCTCATATAGCTGACCACTAAATATTGGAATGGCTCAGGCCTCTTCTCCAGCTATGTTTAGTCTTTTGTGGTTCACATTTAACCACATATTTTAATAATTCTGTATGGTGATGATTTATATTTTAAACCAAGGCCTTTCATATGAATTCTATCTGGATGTCTAAAAGACAACTTAATATTAACAAAATTGAGCCTAGAAAAAAGTGCTTAGCACATAGCAGAAACTCAACAAATATCTGCTGAATGAATGAATTTCCTATAATCTGATTTCTTTAAATCTTCCCTATCTTAATAAAAGGTGAATAGATTCTTCTAGCTGCTCAGGCCAAAAAGCATAAGGTCAACACTGACGTTTTCTCTCATACTCCACATCCAATTTGTCAGCAAATACTCTTGGAACTACGGTCAAAATAGACCCAGAATCATAATTTCTTGACAGAAAGTCCTTGGACTGTGGGTGTCTGGAGCTTGGTTATTTGCTTTATGAATATACACAGTAAAGGGTATTCTATCTATTATTGAGATGCAATGACATACACAGAGCCTGGAAGGAAAAATCATCAGATTAGAATCAGTCATCTGATCAGTAATAGTGAATTTATCATTCACTACAGTAGTAAAAAATTTTCAAATTTGAGAGAAGATGATTTTGAACTTATGTTTCTTTATCTAGACAATCAAACAAAAAGCCATTTCACTAAAGTACAATCATTTTTTAAAAACACAAGAGATTAGAACATCTACATCATACCAACCCTTTTGGGGGAAGAAAAAAGGAAAGAATTGCTTGAGAACATAACGTGGCAAAATGGAAAATGACCACACAAAAACAAAATAAAATGAGCAGTTCCACAAATTATATATCTATTCTGTATACTGAATATGTATTTCAGGATGACAGCTGGACATTAGGTAAAAAAAAACTAAAATGCTCAAATTGAATGAAGTCAGTGAATTCTATGAAAAATTTATTCAAGAGGAAGGTATATTCCATTTCAAGTATGCTGCAACAATGAATCTGGAAGCTATTAATTGTATGATAAAGTCATATACTTTTCCTATCTATAGAAGTAAAGAAGCAATTATAAAAATGTGAGAAAAATAACAAAAATACATAAAAGAAAAAATGTCAAAAAGTCAACTAAAATGTGGTAAAGTTTTGAGTGGTTAAGAAAGGAAAATCCATTTAGTCTTGTGGCTTGGATCATTTTCTTTTAACTTACATAAAAATGTGCCAAAAAAAATGTGCCCAATATTGAATTTGCTTCCAATCAGTCCAAACAATTGACCTGTTTTTGCCAAAAAAATTATAAATCTCACTATTGATTTTCAACATTCAGAAGTAAATTATAAACAAACTTGATTAATTAAAATTTTAAATCAGGATGCCAGTATTTTAAAATGCACATTTAAAAATAATGATAACTAAATTTTTAAAGTTAAAAATGGAATAAAGTAGTAGTCTAGCTGATAAAACTCCATAGAGGAAGACTTTTAAAGGAAAAGGCATGAAAGTTACTATAAATGTCATAATTTCCTCATCATACATATCAGGTGAATACTTTGTGTTTATTTATTTTCTATGTTGGCTTATGTAACAAGAGAAAATTCTTAAATATGATTATAGTTAAAAATAGCAAAGTAGAAAATATCTAATTATATTATATATCTTTATATTTAGTTTTAATCATGTTATAATTCTACAATTGAAAATAATATCACCTCCATTTCCAGAATGACATTCACTAAAATGTTAATTAACGGTGATTACCATTAGATGAGGGAATTACAGATAAGTTTCATCTTTATACTTTTTTATTTTTAATTAGATTTTTCCATTAGACTCCATTATTTGAAATGAGAATAATTTAGTAAGGTTATTTCAAAAACAAAGGTAATCTTAGTTATATTTTGTTTTCCTCATGTCTCATGTCAGACCTCCAAGGAAAACTTATTTGAAAATTGAACAAAATAACTAAACCCAAGATAGCAAATTCCTTCCCTGCTTTTGCACTGTGATAGAAAGTCTTGTAACAGGATGATGAATAAATCCTCCTCTTTCTATACAGGCATCCCACCACTTACATCAAAAGTTGAAGTCTGAGCCAGGATTATGTTCAATAAAATGAAACTAAGGTGATGCTTTGGGATATCTGTGTTCAGGCTTTAAGAGAACTGTCAGCTTTTGTTCCTCCATCTTGGAGGCAAGGCATCATGCAGGGAGGAAGGCCATGCCAGGACTGGATTGCTAGAGGTCATAGTGAGCAAAGTAGACATTCCAGACTTGGGGAGAAACCCAGCTGATTCAGTCACGTGAATAATCTCTTCCTACATGATGTGGAGCAGAATATCAGCCAAACTGAGCACAGTCAGCTCGCAGAATCATGAAAAATAGTCAGTCATAGTTGACTTAAATCACCGAGTTTGGGCATGATTTATTAAGCAGCCACAGAGATCAGATACACTCACCAAAGTGTACGTGGTGCTCAAAATATTCCACTGGCTTCTCTTTTCACTCATAATAAAACTGAAAGTTAGGAAAATGGGGTAGATTTTGTTCTGTGTGGACTACTTTAGGTACTATGTTTATTTTAAACCAAGGAATAAGTTTCCTGATCTCCTTAAAGGCATTGGTTTAATAGAGTTGTGATGTATTAACAAACACACCAGGAATAGTGGTGGTTAAATAGTAACTCAAATTCAAGAAATTTGGAATTCTTTAACTGTTGCAAGGCAAGGCATATGCAGTAGAATAGCATCTATGAACACTGATAAATTTTAATTCCTTCCTGGCCTATTAAAATCTCATTTAGAATTCTTCCAGATAGAAATCATTCTGAGAATTGCGTTCAACTTTCCAAGATGCCAACTTAAGCAGTGCTCTTGCAATGGCTCTCCAGGGTGTGCACTGCTACGGCAGGCTGGAGGGCTGTTTTGATTTTGTAATGGCTTAAAGCCATTTGAAGATATCACATAATTTTTTCATTCAACTTTATACATAAAAAATTAGATTGACCGAAGTTTAGCTCTTTGGAGAATTGGCTTTTCAAATTTAACCTTGACCAGCTATAAATTCAAGTGCTTTTATCTTTTTCACTCTATGCAAAATATTTTGTCCCTTGATTCTGGAGGCAAATTTCACCTTTTCCCTCTGAAAGTGTCAGACATCATCCAAGGAAAAAGTAATTGTAAGCATCTGTTCTGCTATCTAATGATGTGTTTTTGGAAACATCTAAAGAAATGTGAAAACAATAACAACTTGTCAACATATTTCACAAATGTGCTTTTCACTCCTTAAGAATTATGTGAAATTTATAATTATATTCATTTTGCTATTCACCATGACATTCATATCGTTTTTATTTAAATATCAATCAAATAATTGCAATGTGTATAAATGGTTTTGACTATTTTCTTTATGTTAAGGTAAAATATTTTAATATATAATATTTTAAAGGTAGAATTTGATCCTCCTTGCATTATATTCAAGTACCAAGAAGAAAAATCTATCATCTAATAGTCTAAAAGCTGTTTATTCTTATTCTTTATATGATTCTCTTTTATTTTTTTATTTATTTATTTATTTTTGAAGAAGAAGATTAGCCCTGAGCTAACTACTGCCAGTCCTCCTCTTTTTTTGCTGAGGAAGCCTGGTCCTGAGCTAACATCCGTGCCCATCTTCCTCTACTTTATACATGGGACGCTTACCACAGCATGGAGTGCCAAGCAGTGCCATGTCCGCACCCGGGATCCAAACCGGCGAACCCTGGGCCCCCAAGAAGCAGAACGTGCGAACTTAACCGCTGCACCACTGGGCCGGCCCCTGATTCCCTTTTAAATAAAAACAAAAAGAAAAGACATCAGCACACTTAACCTTATTGATATTTTGGCATATCATGTTCTTGCCTATATTCAACAAGTTTTTGTGCTATTGACTGAAAAATGAATTAAGAAATAATTTTTTAAACACTTATTCTGGAGGTTCTACAGAAATCCATAATATAGATTTTGTTAAGGACTAATTTAATTCTCACAATACTTTGTGAAGTGTGGATATTTATTTTTATGATTCTCATTTTCGAGATGGGAAAAATAAAAACAGAGATTCTATACAACAAAATACGTAAATACTATTTGTTTTGTATTTAAACATTTTGAAGATATTTTGGTTTACTACGATATTCAAATTATACTTAAGGATTCACTTTATGGTTTTGAGCATTTATCTTTAAGACATTCTCAAAATAAACAAATGGCACAGTCTTAGTTATATGCACAATTTTATTCACATGAAATTGACTTTTCGAGATTTTAATTTAAACTATTCTATATTTTTCTTTTAAGAATTTATTTAAAAAATTAAAATCATCATTAAAATTAAACTGCTTTTTAGAAAAATATTAAAATTCTATTTCTTGGTAATATTTATTTTCATTTCAATAAATTCTGGATCAAGAAAAACATTTATCTCCATATATTCATGTTTAAATATATAATACGAAAGATAATAAAAATAGAAGTAACAATAATCTTTTTAAAAATTAAAAATAAAATTCTAATTTGGTTATACAAATTCTAATACTATTTCCTTGTATAACGAAAAAGATATTATTTAATTTTATATTCACCCATTTTTAGTCAAAATCATTTATCAAGTCACTTTCACTAAATAGCTTTATGAAATACAAAGAAAAAAGACTTGGAGTTATAAGCTGGATTATGAATCCTACCTTTTTCCTTATACTGGCTAAGAGAGCCTGAGCAAGTCACTTTCATTTTCTGAGCCATAGTTTCCCTGTTTATAAATTATGAAAAATAAAATGCATTTCTTCTATTATTAGTATTAAATGAAATACAATTGTCTATAAGTGTTTTTTATAGTTCTTGATAAAATAGAAGTATTTCATAAAAATATTGAATAAAGTAAAAATCACATTGTATATAACTTTGGAAGTATTTTGACATTAATTATAATGCCACATCAATCATAATAGATTCCAATATTTGGTTTAATGGTAAGAAAGATGGTTGTCCTTGTATACAATGATCATTATACTAAAATCTCAAAGAGATAAACTTGTGCAAGTGATTTACCACAGTAAATAGAATAAAAGATTAGGGAATATTTGACATTCTCTACAGGAATAAGAAAGTTGAGTTCCAAGAATGAATACTAGAAAGTCAGAAAGAGAGAAAGACTGAAATAAAAGGAAAATTGAATTAGAAAAATGTCAAGTACAGGAAACTTAAGTAGGGTCATAGAAAGAAAAATGGCATTTTCATTAGTGAAGAGTAGTGCCAACAAAAGAGAAAATCAAATAAGTAATACAATGATTCAACTTCAGCTGTTCTCCCAGACAGGAAAGAAAGTAAAACATAAGAAAAAGTGATTAAAATGGTTTATCAAATACAAGAAATACATGAATGATGAAAATGCATATCCAAACCAGAAAAACAGGACTCTTTTATGGTTGAAATTAAGACATTGAAGTAGAAGAAATAATCCAAATCAAAATCTATTAAACTGAACATGAGTTGAAAAATATACTGAATTTGCAAATAAAAACAAATGACTCTTAAGGTCAAAGTAATTAAATAATTAATGAATGAATGAGAGGCAGCCATTAAGAGCAGAGATCCAGAAATCAGACTACAGGAAAAAAGTAATTAAATAAGCACCACATTTTTTTAAATGAAGACATTATAACAAGAGTAATTTCTGGAGAAAAAAATTAAACACTCTACCCAGGGACAAAAATGATACCAGCACAAGTTTTTCTCTGGTAAAGTGAATACCCAAAGTTAATGTGCAGTAGCTAAATAACTGTGAAATTAAAAAATTGTGATTCCAATGGGCTGGCCCAGTGGCACAGTGGTTAAGTTCATGCGTTCTGCTTTGGCGGCCCAGGGTTTGCCAGTTTGGATCCCGGGTGTGGACCTACTGCACCACTTGTCAAGCCAAGCCATGCTGTGGCAGGCGTCCCACATAAAAATAGAGAGGCAGACGGGCACTGATGTTAGCTTAAGGCCGATTTTCCTCAGCAAAAAGAGGATTGGTGGTGGATCTTAGCTCAGGGCTAATTTTCCTTCAAAAAAAGGTTGTGATTCCAAAATACTTGTTGGAAAGTCAAGTTTTCATTGATGTAGAAGAACATCTACAAACACCCAGATGTCAGGAAGTAGTTAACAGTCCGTGTTAAATGTATCCAACCGCAGTTCAAAGATCAAAAATAACCTAAATGAATCTAACAAAATCAGTTGAATGACATCAACGAAAACCCAAAATTCTGTGCACAAACTAAATTCAACTACTTAAAAATAATGAAAGGTAGAGAATATTAAAAATGAGATTGATAAAAAGGATATACTAATGATAGAGAAGAAATTAAATAAATTATAACATAATAGGATGTGCAACTTTATGCCAACAATTTTAAGAATCTAGACAAATGAACAGTCTACTTGAAAAAAAGAATCCTTTACCAAGTTTGTCTCAACTAAGGAGAAGAAAACGTGATAAGTTAATAACCATAAAAGAAATTGAAAATGATCGACCTAGTTTTAAAAAAAAAAAATGCAAAAGGTCCAAGAGTTTAAGGACATATGGCAAATCTCCAAGCAACTAAGATATGAATTCTATGTTACATAAAAACACTTTACAGGATAAAGCAAAACAGAAAACCTGAAACCTCATGAGATTGCTGGGGTTTAAATAACTCAGAGTAAAATCTGACAAAGATACATTTAGAGGATGTCTAATCCTGCATTGCTTTATTTATATCATTAAAAATAAAGCCCTGTAGGGGCTTGCCCAGTGACATAGCCATTAAGTTTGAGCACTCTATTTTGGCAGCCCAGGGTGCACTGGGTCAGACCTGTCCACCACTTATCAAGCCATGCTGTGGTAGGCATCCCACATATAAATTAGAGGAAGATGAGCATGGATGTTAGCTCAGGGCCAATCTTCCTCAGCAAAAAAAAAAGCCCCTTAAATTTCATCAATATGGCAGTGGTTAAATAAAATATTGTACATCTAAACTATGGAAAACTATGACAACATTTAACAGAAAAATAGAGACTTATAAATAACAACATGGAAAAATTTTCAGAAATACTTTTGAGATATAAGAAAGTCCAAGAATAAAACATGTAGAATGACAGCATTTGTATAAAGAAAAAGAATTATGAGCATCTGTACAAATGTATGTATATAAATTCACAGTTAGAGGACTGGAAGGAAGAAGATGAGTGGAAAGGGAACGAAGGAGAAATTTTATTTTTTGGTTTCAGTTATTATGTAGTGCTTGATTCTTTAATAATGACCATATATTTATGTTACCTGTACACAAAAGTCACTTAAAATAAAAGAAAAATACTAATTCCACATGGAACAATATTATTTATATCAACTTTTCTCGACTACAATATGTTGGTTTATCCTCATAAGTTTGAATTTTGTCACAAAATGTTGGAATTATTAAAGAATAATTGGGAAAAATCTATTTTTAAAAAATGAGGTTAGAGTCTAGATTTTCTCTATTGTACTGTTCCTCTTCCTCCCATGGATTCAGTTATTTGTTTTTGCACGAGAGGGGAACTGGTGGAATTATAGCAAGTTCTTTTTAATGTTGCACAGAGTTGGATATGTAAATGGAGTGTGTTTGTAATCATCAAAAAAGCCTACAGAAAAACAACTCAAAAATACTAGTGGCTTAAAATAACACAGCAAAGAGTTTTTTCTCACTCATGCTAAGTGTCTGATGAGGGTGAGGCAGAGGGTTCTGTTCAATTGCAGTCACTATGAAACACAGGCTGATGGAGAAATTACCATCTTGAGTGTTGTCAATTTTTAGTCTGCAACGAAAAAAGAGCTGTGGGGGTCTTGCAATGGCAATTAAATGCTGTAGCCTGGAAATGACATACTTTGGTTTGTCACAACTGCTTGGACGTGACCCCACTCAATCACAAAGAGGCCAGGAAGAACAATTTTATTAGGCGCCCAGAAAGGAGAAAAATTTAGAATATTTGGTAAATATCAATAGCAACTGCCCCAGTGCTGTACTTGGATATTGTAGTTGGAAGTTGAAAACTGCTGATCTATGTAATACATACACATTCAACAAAATAATTGACATGCATATTTATAGACACAATATTCGACTTCATTATTGCATTATAAAATCAAATGTCATAGATTATGGAGATAGGCAGATTTTGTTTAGAAATGTAACTCTGTCACGTTAATTTTGTGACCTTGAACATTATTAATTTAATTATCCCTTTTTTAAAGACAGGTATAGTAAGTAAAACAATTGCTCTTTCCTATATGAACTTGATATGATTATCTTTATGAGGTGCTAAGTATGGTGCTTGTCCAAAATTGAGCTTCACTATTAGTGGTTATAGTGGTGATAATGGCAGGATTATGTGCATTAGTTTTATGATTTCCTAGTAGTCATATATATTTTACATTTATAAAGTTCTTTCAAATATTTGAATTCAATATTTATCATCACGTAAGTTAAAATACTGATTAGATTTTTCTCTTTTTGTATAAAACAATTGAATCTCTGACTAAGTTGCTCAAAACCACTTACAGTGACTTCTTCAATACCTCAGTTCAAGGAAACGGAAGAGACTGTAGTCAAAATCTGATCAACAGAGCCTACTATAGATTTTAAAAAAAAGAAAACAAAAGGAACCTGTGTACAGTATATATAGCATGTAGCTGAATCCTGAAAAAGGCTAAAAACACATCCTTATTAATCAATATTGAATCAAACAACATTCTGATTCTATATCAGTCATGCTATGAAGCCTTCTAGTTATTTTCAGATATGAATTGTGAGGATCCAATGTTAACCTCGATTTACATTCAATGCCAAGTCCACCGTCAAGGAAACTTATCAAAATAACTAAAAATATCTTGTTAGGAGAACAATATTCCTAACCTCATATTGTGTTTGTTTCTCTAATCTTCCACATTATAGAACTACTTTTTAGTACATCAATTCAACTCTAGTTAAATGGTTAATTACATTTCTTCTCCAATTGATAGCGATAGTTCTTTTTTCAATCCTATCCCTGGACTAGGTAAAGTTACCCACAAATTGCCTACAGAAATTGCTCTCTACTGTGATTTTTTTGGACATAATGGGTCCCAGTGTGCCCACTACCTGTCTCACTAGCTTCCAGAGACGCTCAGAGTACTTGTGTCTTCCTTTCTTTAAGGACCGAATGTTCTTGACACGTCAGTGTCAGTACTCTCATTTAGATCTCCTGTTACTGTTTCATTGCCATTTCATAAGAAGAACATCTTATTAAAGAGACAATACTCAAAGTTATATGCAGGATGTTGATCGAAAACCACCATTGTGTGGCATTTCTAGCCTGAGGCAAACGTTCAATCTATTTTTGAATAGATATCATGTCCCTGCAGGTAGGTAAGTGGATTCTATATGCACATATCCCAAACTGAAACTGTAGTAATTCCAAATTTTAAATTCCTAGGAGTTTGAAGCATATTTAATTAGATCATTGTAAGAAAAATTTATTTCAATAAAATATCTTAAATACAGTTTTTAAAAAATTTTATGATAAGACTCAAAACCACAGGATACCCATATAGATTTGCACTTCAGTACAAATCCTGGATTCATGGCAGTTTCAACACAATCAATACTTACAACCCATTTCAGGGAGAACACCCTTACCTCAAACTATGATATAGGTTCGGCTCTAGGATCCCATTTTGTAAAGAAGGAAAATGAAGCTCATTAAGTTGAGGCCATTTCCCCAGAGTGTGACAAGTTGAACTCAGGCAGTCTGTCTTGAGAGGCACTGGTGGCAACTGTATCAATAGAACATGTTCTTTCTCACATCGCATCAAGCTATAAGAAGCAAAATACTATGACTTTGTCTTAGTGTGCTCTAAAGTTTCTAAAGCAAGGAACTATTGACATGTTGGACCAAACATTTGTGCGGGGGGGGGGGGGGGCAGGGGGGATCTGCATCGTATGATGTTTAGCAGCATCCCTTGCAACGACTCACAAGTGCCAGTAGTATCTTACCTCCAGTTGTGACAACAAAAACATCTCTTGACAAAATTGCGCTAGGTTGAGAACCACTTGTATCAGCTTAATAAAATCTACTAAAGAGTAAACTATGTGCTGCATAGAATTATTGGTCTATGATTTAAAACTAGAAATGTGGGCCAAACAAGAATGAGAAAATAGAGATGGCAGTCTGAGTTCAAACTCCAAACTTTTTTTCGGTTGCCAGCAGCTAAAAATTCCTGTTCAGTTCTTACACCTTTAGCTGGGCTGCTTGGAATCTACTGCCCACACAGGAGGGTCCAGATACAGCCCAGTATTTGGGTGTATACACAATTTATACTTTGTCTGTACATGGACTCACTTTCTTGGCTCTATTCCTTGAGGGTTTCCCTCTCTCACTGTCCAGAGGCTTTGGGAACCCAGAATTCTGTGCTGTTCTTCAAGACAGTATCACTGTAGGTTTCTTCCTAAATTTTAGTGTTCATGATGTCAATTGGAGCCTTTCTCAGGTAAAATGTCATAAAAAAGAAAATTAAAAAAAGCCTTAGCCAACTCACATGGTGCCTTCATTTGTTCCAATTTCTACCTGATTTGGGTTGCGTTTCATTGCCTTTAAGTCGGTTTTGTTTCATTGCTTTCTTTCAAAATTTTTTTGCAGTTTCTAGTTGCTATCCAAGTGAGGGCTAGGCTGATAAAAGAAATTCCTCAATGATCAGGAGTTGATCTGCCAAGCCCTTCGGATTCAAGGTGAAGCACAGGCTCCAGATCTGAAGTTTGATAGTTTTCTCTTTTTTTTTTTTTTCAATCTTGTTGATTTAAGAGCATATTTAACTCAGTTAAATGTCTCTACTTTTGGCTAATGGAATTGCATGCTTTACCGATCATAAGTTGTAGAGTGTATTTTATTTGTGCTCATTTACATAATTTGCTGATTAAACTACATATTTAATCTATTGACCTTTACACTTATCTTACTTATACAGGCATATAATCAAGACTTACACTTTGCGGGATGATGTTTATATCTTCTAAACTTATTTTTTCCTTATCAAGCTCTGAAAGACTGGAGACAAGGGCCACATGCTCTCTTCTAAGCACAGCTCTACTATTTTCTTCTTTAAAAAATGCATACTTTTTGTTAGATTTGGCTAATTCCTATGTTCTTTTTCTTAAATTCTCTTGCATTAATTTGTCTTTCTTTTCTTTTACTACATTTTTCTCTCTCCTGTTTTCATTGGCTTTATTTCTGTATAGCTGTCTCTCTTTATGCCATATTCTGATCAATTATACATATGTCCTTGATACGTTCCACTATATGTGGGGCTAAAATTTTTTCTCTGAAATTTTAATCAGAATATGATCTTGCATAGGCAAGTTAGGTTGATTAGCTGTCTTGCCTTTAATTGAGAATATCCTTTTAAAATATATTTTTATATTTAGTAAATATTCTAAAATTTGGTATACACTCTAGTGAGGGAAAGAGGTAAGGAAGGAAACAATTGTAATATGGTGAGTTAAATGTTGTGATAAGCATGTGTTTAATGTGCTGTGGTTGCACATAGGAGGGACAATTACCTCATATTTGCATAGGAAAATAGATCAAAAAAAGTGGAAGTGGTCTGTATGAGCTGACTCTTGAAAGATATCTGATTGCCTTAATACACGTAAATTTATTGACACAACATTTTTGATACTTAATATTTTCCATTGTGGGCTGTTCTTTTAAAAAGAAACTTATAACAAGTGAAGCATAAACTGAAGCAATGTTAAGAGTACTGGCCATTAGCACATTTTCTTAAACCAGTAAAGACGAAATCCAAAGAAGTTAATTGATTGCCTAATACCAAGAGCTGGCTACTTGCTATTTGAATTTGGTTATGAGACTCATTATGAAACTTTGATGTGATTCAACAAAGTGTTTCTTGCCTGAGATGAAAAATAAAAAATAAATTTAAAAAATAGATGATGGATTATTAGATGAAATAGCTCAAAGAAAAGAAGGAAAAACCATTTATAAATGAGAGTTGCAAAGTTCTGAATAGGTAAATAAGATTCAAGCCCAGGACCTATGACTGAATTATTAGTTCATGTCAGTGTGCCACGCTATCAAGCCTATTTTGAAACTCTATTTCTTAACTTCAGAAACTACTTACCCCTATATAAGCGGACTATTTGCTGGTTATAATGTCTAGTTCTTTTTTATTTATTTATTTACTTTGCTGAGGAAGATTCACCCCGGGCTAACATCTGTTGCCATTCTTCCTCTATTTTGTATGTGGGTCACCAGCACAGCATGGCCAATGAGTGGTGTAGGTCCATGCCTGGGAACCAAACTTCAGCTGCCAAACCAGAGCATGCTGAACTTACCCACTAGCCCATGGGGCCAGCCCCCTGTATGGCTATTTTTAAACACATTTATTTTAGAATAGTATTCAATTTACAGAAAAATTTTGAAGATGGTACAAAGAGCCCCATGTACCTCACACCCAATTTCCACTGTTATTAACATCTCACATTAATATGGTATATTTGTTGCAATTAATGAATGAATACTGATACTTTATTGTTAACTAAACTCCTTACTTTATTCAGGTTTTCTTAAGGTTTTACATAATATCTTTTTCTGTTTCAGGATCCAATCCAGAATACCACATTACATTTAGTCAACATGTCTCCTTAGGCTCCTTTAGCTGTAACAATTTATCAGATTTTCCTTGTTTTTTATGACTTTTATAGGTTTGAAGAGTACTGGTCGTATCTTTTTTAGAATGCCCTTTGATTGGGATTTTTCTGATATATTTCTTGTGATTTACCTGGGATTATGTCTTTTGGAGAGGCAGACTACAGTGGTAATGGGTCATTATCATCATATCATATCAAATGTTCCCACTATCGGCATGATTTATCACTGCTGATGCTGACCTTGATGACCTGGCTGAGCTAGTGTTTGTAAGATTTCTCCACTGGAAAGTTACTTTAAATGTTATACCTCTTTTAATGTTATAATTTTGGGAAGGAAATCACTATGTGCAGTCCACATCTAAAAAGCATGGAGTTATATTTCCCTTCTTAAGAACTAAGTATATAGGTAAAGTATTTGGAATTCTCCTGCATGGGAGATTTGTCTATAATCCTCAATTTATTTATTAATTCACTTATTTATATTAGTATAGACTAATGAATATTTATTTTGCCTTTTAGGTAATAATCCTAAATATTGTGTAGCTCAATTTATTCTAACTTTGGCTGTCATGAACTCTTTCAGTTGGCTCTCATATCCCATTTGAAATATCCCGGACATTTTGTGTGTGTCCGTGTCTGTATGTGTGCATGCATGCGCACACACTGAGCACTTCCTTACTTTCTGGCACTATAAGATGCTCCAGGGTCATCTTGTATATTTCCTGCTTCTTTCCTAGAATAAGCCATTTTTCCAAGGAGTTCTGGTTCTTTTTACTAAAGAATGATATTAGAAACCAATATCTGAGTGCTGTGCTAGATTTGCTTGTTCACGCTGAAATTATTGTTTCTAGGCACTGTCGGCTGATTTAACAAGGATGTACCTGTGAGTATACTAACCCATGTATATACACATATCTATAAATATTTCTGTATGTAACCATCTGTATCTGCAATAAGCTAAATATTAATTAATATTGATGTCTCCACTCTGACCCATTACCACGTGGATCATTGTAGTCTCCTCTGCTTGCTTCTGTTTAAATGCCAACTATAATAGTAAGAAGTTTGTCTCCCACCACCTGCCAACCATTTAATTAATTGTTCAATTTCAGTACATATATATAACAGTATCAAAATTGTTACTCCAAACCCATACCTCTGTGGAAACAACTTTATCAACCAGAGTACAGTGCTTATGTTCAGCATAATTCACCATTCAAGATACATAGATGACAAATTGCACTTCATTTGTTCAACCCTACCCTCTGGGAAAGATTATTTGCAAAACAGATACAGAGAGAGCAGAAATTGACCCACACAGTCATCTGATCTTTTAAAAATATGCAAAGGCAATTGAATGGAGAAAGGATAGCCTTTCGAACAAGTGGTGGTGCTGTAACAATTGGTCATCCTAATGTAAAAGAAACTTAGACACAAAACTTTTATAAAACATCCTTTATTATCCTTTGTGTAAGTTCATTCTACCTGCAACAAATTCTCTCAGTCTGTTTTTCATTTTTTGGGTTTTTTTTTTTTTTTTGAGGAAGATTGGCCCTGAGATAACATGCATGCCCATCTTCTTCTATTTTATATGAGAGATGCCTGCCACAGCACAGCTTGACAACTGGTGCGTAGGTCCACATCCTCTGGGATCCAAACCAGCAAACCTTGGGCCACCAAAGTGAAATGTGTGAACTTAACCACTGCACCAGTAGGCTGGCCCCTGATTTTTTTTTCTTTTTGAGGAAGATTAGCCCTGAGCTAACTACTGCCATTCCTCCTCTTTTTGCTGAGGAAGCCTGGCCCTGAGCTAACATCTGTGCCCATCTTCCTCTACTTTATATGTGGGACACCTACCACACCATGGCGTGCCAAGCGGTGCCATATGTCCGCACCCGGGATCCGAACCGGCAAACCCGGGGCTGCCAAGAAGCAGAACGTGTGAACTTAACCACTGCACCACTGGGCCAGCACCTGATTTTTTTTTTAATATGAGAATGTTTTTATTTAATTTTCATTTTAAAGGCTCTTTTCTTAGATATAAGATTATTGCTTGATAGTTTTTTGGGATTTTTTGCTTTCAACACTTTGAATATGTTGTCCCACTGCTTCATGGCTCTATTGTTTTCAGATGAGAAATCAGCTACTCATCTTACTGAGCTTCCCTTTGTACATGAGAAGTCGTTTTTCTCTGCTTCTTTAAAGATTTTCTCTCTTTGATTTTCAGTGTATTGACCATGATATGATTGGGTATGGGTCACTTTGCATCTATCCTACTTGGACTTCATGGAGCTTCTTGGAAGCACAGATTAATGTTTTTAACTGTTTGGAAAAATGTTTAGTCATTACATCTTCAAATAATTTTACTTTCTCTCTCCTCTCCTGTACTCCAATTACCTGTATGTTGAAGTGTTTAGGGTGTCCCACATTTTTCTGAAAACTCTTCATTTTTCCTCATTCATTTATTTCTCTTTGTTCTTCAGATTGCATAGTAGGTATTGATATATATTCAGGCTTGCTGTATATTTCTTCTGTGAACTCAAATGTTCTGTTGAGCTGTACTATTGTGAGTTTTTAAGTAATTATGCCTTTCAACTTCAGAATATCTGTTTTGTTATTTTAGTAATCTCTATCTCTTTATTGATATTTTATTTGATGAGACATTGTCATGATACCTTCCTTTAACTTTTAAGGGATAGTTTTCTTTAGGTCTTCACATACATTTATAGTATCTGCTTTAAAATCTGTCTGCTAAGTTTACCATCTGGGCCCCTTCAAAGATCATTTTTAATGCTTGCTTTTTTCCTGTGTAAGGATCACACCTTCCTGTGTATTTGTATGTATTGTAGTCTTATAACTTTTATTGAACCTGGACATTTTGATAATAATTGTAGTAACTGCAAATAATAATTTTGCTTACCTCCCAGGCTTTTTGTTTGGTTGTATTTGCTTAGCTACTTGGATGAACTAATTCTGTGAAATCTATTTCCTCTGCATTGTTGAAATGCTGATGTCCTACTGAGGTTTTTGGTTTTTTTTTTCTTACCCTGGATTACTAGAGATTGCCCATCAACCAACATAAGACACTTGTTGTCAAAAGTTTTCATTAAGCTATCTTCCCAGTCTTATTTTCTCCTTTACTGTTTGATTTTTATAGCTCGGAAGATGCTATCTCAGTTCATGACTATAATTGGAAAATATAGCCTCACTTTCTTTCTGAAATTATTTTATCTGTATTAATTGTTGATGATTATAGCCTATTTGTGATTAGAGAACTGCTGCTCTTCAGTTACAAACAAGAATTTTCTTATTTAGTCCAAGTTTTCCTCATCTTCATCTGTCTCCTACCATTAAATTATAGATTTACAGAGAAATGGGATTTTCTTGTTTTTAATACTATTGTGTCCCCAGGGCCTAGGAGAGTGTCTGATTCATAACATATGCTCAATTTTTGTTGAATGAATGGGTTGGCATGTTTCACTATCTTTTTCTACACTATTTTAATTTTGAGACACATTGAAAATTATTGTAAATATTCAGATTAGTGTGAAATTCCAAATATTAAACTTTAAAACAATGCATTTACCAAGTATAGTTAAAGTAAATTGCATTTCTGTTACTTCATCCTTTTTTTAACTTCTACTGAAAAGTGACTTCTTATCAAAGGAATTAGTTTTTTACTCTTTGTAAGGTTCTATAAACATGTGGATGTCTTAGCTCTTTGATGGTTGCCTTTTATGTCTTAGAGGAGCTGCTGTCTAGGCTAATAAGAGGTAAATATGACAAGGAGTGGAAAGTATGACATGCTGCCTAGATTCTCCTCCAAGAATGACCACCTTTAACTGTCAGACCATTTCAGAGCTTTATTTGTCTAAACAAAATTGTCCCAGCACAAGGGGTAGCCCACATCCAATGACTGATACATGTAAGAGTATAAGTCCTGCTCCCTAACACCAACTCAGGACTACTCTGAAGTTCCATCAAATCTCCAAATGTCTATGTGGGTTTAATTGAGAACTTCACTTAAACTGCATCACAACTCTCTTTCTCTCTCTCTTAATCCTGCTCCTCCCTCTTACTATCTGTAGATGTTAATTGAAAGAGTACACTGTAATAAACATCCTGCATACTAATCTATGTCTCAGAATGTTCAGGGCAACCAAACCTGTGACAATGTCTATTTATATAGTTAAAATTGGTTAAGTAAATTTTTGTACTATTATACAATGTAATATTATGGAGACTTTAAAATGAACTATATAGCTGTCTCCATCTCTATTGCCATATTTATCTACATCTATATCTATGTAGTATCTATATCTAGCTATCTATATACATATTTATATATCTATATCTATATATCAATATTTAATGTCCAGTAAAGATAATTTTGGTAAAAAATGAAATTTTCAGGGAACTATATTGTGTGATTATGACAAATAAAATTATAGAACTATTAGTTTAAAGAGAAAGATCTGTCAGAGTAAATATCAAACAGGTACTTTTGGCTTTGAGGAGTGAGATAACATGGAGCTCTTTCTTCTCACGTATTTTTTGCTTAACATTTTGTAATGATTATTTGCTAAAAGGATGCACAAGGCCCTAATAAATTTTTTTAAAATTATGCTGCTGCTGATTGTAATACACTGAATTATGTTCCACCCAATTCATATTTTGAAACTCTAAGCTCCAATGTGGCTGTATTTGGAGATAAGGCCTTTAAAGAGGCAATTAAGGTTAAATGAGGTGATAAGAGTGAAACCCTAATCCAACAGGACTGGTGTCCTTAAAAGAAGAGGAAGAGATACCAGGAGAGTGCACACACTGAGGAAAGACCATGTGAGGACACAGCGAGACGGCATCAGTCTGCAAGCCAGGAAGAGAAGATTTACCAGAAACCAATTGTCCTGGGATCTTAATCTTGGACTTCCAGTCTCAAGAACTGTGAGAAAAAAATTATGTTGTTTAATCCACCCAGTCTATGGTATTCTGTTATGGCAGCCTTGGTAGATTAATATAACAACGATAATGATAAAGCCATGATAAACAATATTTTATTTAAATATTGCAAGTGTTCCTGATTAAGTTCTGTGAATATAACATCTGGAGAGGCATTTAAAGTTCAAATGCAATTAATGTTTTATTCAGATGAAAAAATTGTCCTCTTGACCAATATGAATCTTCACGTAGAAATGTGTCTCAGCATTTATTATAATATGTGTTTTCTTTTACCCTCTGTATAACTCATAATTCTTCAATATTTTTGTTCGGGTTATTCTTAGATAGTTGATATTTTAGAGACCACTATGGATTTGTTATAAACATCATATTTTCTTTTTAAATTTTTAGTTAATTCTTGCATTGATCTTGTGTGAGTCAAGCCATAAAAGAATCTTAAGGTCATGATATAGCATGAAATTAATTAACTTAAATTATATGTATTTGCAGACCATTGCTGAGATAATGTTGTTGTGGTGTTGTTGTTGGTACATGTCTAGTCCTGGTACTGCCCATTGTAGAAGAACTGTTATTATTCACACTTAGATAATATGATAGGGTTCATTGAATGTTTTAAGATTTTCCTCAAAACACTAGAATAAAATATTTCATACTGTTATGACTATTTTGGTATTAACAAAAGTTTGTCAAGTGCAACAACGTTTTTATGGATATCATGAATTATAATATTTTTCCACATGATTATCCTCTAAGTTTGCAGTAATATTTTAAACAGGCAGAACGAGAGGCTTCTGTTAAAATAAAATGAACAAATCTTAAGCACATGAGTTTGCTGCACTGAAAAGGTACACTCAACCTGTTATTTCCAACCAATTGTTCTTACATCACCAGAAATGGTTGAATTGTCAAAACAGATCCACATGAGTCACAGGTTTTCCCAAACACTGATATTTGCTAATGATTAGAGAAGAACGCAAAAAACTAAGAAACAGCCACAAACTTGTCATCAGTCTCTGGAAGTTCAAGATTTCCAAAGTCTTTTTTGGAACTCTGGGATGTAATTTATTTCAAATTGACAAATGACAACTGCATGCGGTACAGGTTAACACAAGGAAGCCACTTAGTTTGGTTTCTTTTCAGTTTTTACACCTTGATTGCCATGTAGCTAGAGGGCTCATGTGACTTACTTGAACCAATCACTTGATAATCTCCATTGTTAATCCATTTACATCCCATAAATCCAAATCCCAGTTGCATTTATAGTAACCAATCAAGTTAGAGAAGAACCTAAAAGACCCTTAGCATGTTTATGGGGAGATCTGGTGGAGGGGCAAAAAGTAGATTCCCTAAAGAAGGATGAAGTAAGTTAGAAACCGGATGTTAACTATTTTCCTCCTAGTTACCATGTGGAAAGTAGCCCAATGAAACTGAACCTCATTTTTTAAGAGTACAGAGAAATTCAGATTTCTGTGTGAAAGCTCATATGTCTAATATTGGCTGAAATTTTGTGTATGATTTAGCACATAGGCTGCTGGGTCGTTCTTCTAGTGTAGATATGGTCAAGTTTTTCTTCCTCTCTTACTAAGTGTTGTCTTGAATCCAGCGCAATGTTAAGAAATAATTTGTTCACTGAAGAATATCATGGGGCCATTATATAACATTTTAATTATTATGTTTGTCTTCTGTTAGGAGAAGGCAAACTAAAGTGGATAACATAATGAGATATATTATTCTATGTAACAGGGAGTCTAAAGGCAGAGCAGTAATGACTGGTTGATTCAGCTGCTCGGAAGCATCCTAGTTCCAACTGAGCTTTTCTCCTGGCTTTTCCTGTATATCATGATATTCCCAGAGCTCTTTCCTCATTGGATGGTGAAGAATGGCAAAAAAAAAAAGAAAAAAAAAATCATAACTGGGTTATATACCGCTTTAAGAATGGGATAAAACTTCTAGGTAGCACCCAGCAGCATTTCTCTCATATCTCACTGACCAGAATTGTAACATACAGCCGTGTCTGGACCAATTGCTTGGTGAGAGGATTGAGCTTACCACCACTAACTCAGAGCCATGAAGATATGAAGATTGGCTCTTGAGGTTGCCATGGGACCTTGCCTCTACTGAAGGACATGGTTACTTTCCAGGTGCAGTGAGTCAGGAATAAGGAAACAGCAACAAGCAACAGTCTATTTCCTGTCCTCTTTACATCAATTTCAATGAATACAACATGTTAGATTACTTTCTTGTCCAGTCCCACCAAACTCCTGGCTGATTTATTCATTTTAAAATCTGTGACTTTCTTCTCTCAAGTTGCCATCATGCTACAATATGTCATCAAATAATTGTACTGAATAAATTAGAACAAATTTCCTCTCTATATCCTCATATGTCACAGCAACGTTTTTGGAATAGGATAGATGCCTTGACATTTACCAACATTGTTTGCTAATGTGCTTTGAAATTATATGATGGTACAGAATCTGATGGTATCGTCTGTAACATTTGGCACAGTATCACAAATAGAAGGGACTTGACATATTAATTGATTGATTGAAATATCAAATTGTAGTAGTTTGGATTAAGTTCACTGTTAACATTTGGTATGTGTCCCTTCAAAATTAGTTCATATAAAGCCTGACATAATAAAACCCCTTTATTTCTGCTCCTGTTGGAAATTTACATCTTTTCTCAATACTTCATTTTAGAATATAGTCACCTTTGCTGCTATTTTCCTACATTGTACTATTTAGTCATGTATTTTCAGATGTCCTTAAAATATTTCTGAACAAGCTTAAAATATTACAATGCTAGATACAATCCCTGACATAAAAATGGAAATCACAAGGGCCTGGCCCATTGGAATAGTGTTTATGGTTTGCACCCTCTGCTTGGGTTTGTGGGTTCAGCTCCTGGGTGTGGACCTAGCATGGCTGTCGAGTCATACTGTGGCTGCATCCCACATAGTTTACAGAAAGACTGGCACAGATGTTAGCTCAGTAACAGTCTTCCTCAAGCAAAAAGACTAGGATTGGCAACAGACGTCAGCTCAGGGCCAAGCTTCCTCACAAAAAAAAAGAAATCACAATATTGGAGTATAACTGATTATTATTCAGAAAACACATTTAATATGTGTTTGCAGCAAATTATCTCATTTGCTCTATAAATTTATTCTTCAATAAGATGATTGAAATATTTATGGTTCCCGACATAGATGTGTGTATATAGTGTTATCTTCACAGTTTTTGTTGTCATTTGTCTATTTCTACAAGTAACACCGTAAATAAAATACACATAATGCACAGCGTAAATCACTAAGAAGACAAAATTTCAGAATGTTTAGATGAGAGCAGAATTTTTTTCTATAGGAAAATTATAGAATTTAAAAGTTCCTTTTTGTTTTGGAAGAAAATATTATTAAGAGAAAATCATCAGTTAGAATTTAGCTATCCCCACAATCTCAAGCAACTTCTGTTGATAAGCTAGGAACTAGCTCTTTTGCAATACACTAAAATTTATTTAGAATTCCCTAAGAAGCATGAACATTTTTTAAGATGCATTTATGTTACAACATTCCGAAGTATGATTCTCATGCTATATAATTGAAGACAGATAAATATATCAAAGTAGTGCTGACATTTCCTGCGCACTATTTGTCAGGTAGTATTCCATGTGCTTTTCACATACTAATACACTTAATCCCCACAAAAAAACCTGGAGAGAAGTTTCATTATTGCCCACATTTTACCTGTAAAGCCACAGAAGCACAGTGAAATTTAAACACTTCACCCATGGTTGGGTCTTGCAGCCAGTAAAAGTAGAGTCAAGGCCTCTTCGGGCCTAAACAGGGCTTTTACATGAATTAGAATAAAGAAGCATCTCTTCATCCAGGAAAATGATTGTGAATGTAAAATTATTTTGTAACAACATGTATATTGACTGTAAATTCCTGGCATATAAATTACACTAATAAAATTATTGAACATAAAGCAAAATCAAAGTTAACCAAATAAGAAATTCAAAGCCACTAGGATATATATTTTTAATCAAATAATCATATATCTTTCAATATTGGAAAGAAATTTACTATGGAAATTTCAGTGGATTTTAGTTGCTCAATAGCTTCACTTTTTATAGAACTGTTACTAGAGTTTGTATTGCAGACCTTGTGACAAATCATAATGAGCTTTTTTAAGACTTTTTTAAAGCAACTTAGGTTCACATCAAAATTGAGAGGGATATACAGAGATTTCCCATAATCCTCCTACCACAAACAGACACATAGCCTCCCCTGTTGTCTACAACGATCACCAAATTGTTCATTTTTTTACCAACGATGAAACTGCAATGACATATCAGTATCACCCAAACTCCATAGTTTACCTTATGGTTCACTCTTGGCGTTGTACATTCTGTGGGTTCGGACAATGTACAATGACATATATTCTTCATTGTAATATCATACAGAGTCTTTTCACTGCCCTAAGCATCCTCTGTACTCTGCTTATTCATCTCCCCCACGCCTCCTTCGCCCTGTCTCCCAACCACTCATCTTTTTCCTGTCTCCATAGTTTTGCCTATTACAGAATGTCATATATTTGGAATGATACAGCATGTGGCTTTTTCACATTTGCTACTTACATTTAGTAATCTCCGCTTAAAGTTTCTCCATGTCTTTTCATGGCTCGATAGTTTATTTCCTTTTAGCACAGAATAATTTTCCATTGTCTGGATATATAACAGTTTATTTATCTATTCACTAACTAAAGGACATCTTGATTGCTTTCCAGTGTTGGCAATTATGAATAAAGGTGCTATAAACATCTGTGTGCAGGTTTTGTGTGGACATAAGTTTTCACATCTCTTGGGGAAATATAAAAGCATGATTGTTGGATCTTACACTAAGAGTCTGTATAGTTTTGTAAACTACCCAGCTGTCTTCCAAAGTGGCTGTACCATTTTTCATGCCCACCAGCAATGTAGGAGAGGTCCTGTTGCTGCACATCCTCACCAGCATTTGGTATTGTCAGTGTCCCAGATTTTGGCCATTCTAATAGGTATGTAGTGGTATCTCCTTCTTGTTTAATTTCTGGATTCATTCTGCCAATCCATCTTTTGTGCATTTAGACCATTGACATTCAAAATGATTATTGACATAGTTGGATTATTATTTACCATATTGGTTAGTTTTCTACTTATTTCCCTTGTTCTTTGTTCCTATCTTTGTCTTCCACTCTCTTTCCACCTTTGTAGTTTTAACTGAGCATTTAATAGGATTCTATTTTATCTCCTTTCTTAAGTCTATCAGTTATATATTTTTTTAACTTTTCTTAGTGATTGCCCCGGAGTTTGCAATATACGTTTACAACTAATACAAGACCACTTTCAAATAACACTATACCACTTCACATGTAGTGTGAGTACCTTATAATAACAAAATAGTCCTAATCCTGTCTCCTGTGCCTTGTATCACTCCTGCTATTCATTTCAACTATATATAAGCATACATAAGCATATATATGATATATATGACATATAAGATATATACATAAGCATGTCTAATCGACTACATTGTTATTATTATTTTGAGCAAATTGTTATCTGTTAGAACAATTAAGAATAAGGAATACAAAAGTTTTAATTTTACCTTCACTTATTCCTTGTTCAATACTCTTCCAAACGTTATGTAGATCCGAGCTTCTAATTTATATTATTTTCCTTCTCTTTAAAGAACTTCTTTTAACATTTCTTGCAAGGCAGGTCTACTGGTAACAAATTTCCTCAATTTTTATTCAATTTTTGTTTGTCTGAGAAAGTCTTTATTTCTACTTCACTTTTGAAGAATAATTTGACATGCTGTAATTGGATTTTTTAATAAAATTTCATTAATAGAACCAAAAATTTCCTCATGTGCCAATATTGACAAATTTAAGTATGTTCCAAAATCCATAAAATTGTTCAAATAAACATTTGTTCAAGGATTTGTTCATGAGAATAATATTATCCAAAATATTTAGGTTCCTCAGTGTGTAATACATCACTATAACATCAATGGTTAATATTAGGCAGTTAATTTCAATTATAAAATTTTACTTGGTTAGGGAAAATCATGATCATTGCATTTTTTCATTTAAAAATATTAACAATACTGAAATAATCCTTTCAGTAAATGTATGACATTGTTGTATATGATAACAAATAAAGTCGATTTGACATTTAGTTTTTTACTATAGATAGACTGATGACAATAGTCATAGTTAAAATATCTTCTTTGTCAATTTTAAAGAATTTTTTATAGGTGGAGAACTTGCCATCAATGTCAAGAAATTCTGTAAGAATTAGTGCATGCTACATTTAACTCAGATTTTAGAAATAATTACATTGATTCAGCTTTCAAATTATGAATTCAACTATATTTTCAAAGTTATATTTAATAAATAAATATTCTTGCAATTAAGTCCAAAATTTTATCAAAACCAAAGGTTAGTTGAATGATGTTAAAAGAAATCAGTGGTTCTAAATGGATTCTGTGCATTGTTATCTAAGAAGGTAAAATAATACAAAGATTAAAAATGTCTTAAATTTGTGGAGAAAATTCTGTTTACTTCCCACTATAATTTTGTTGTATAATGCAAAATAATTTTACCTAAATTATTTTAACTCAGGCTCAATTTCTATAATAGGTTACTAAAATATATACAATATTTTTCAATTTGTATCTCTTGCTGAGTATTCCAAAGAATGTTCAATAATAGGAATATACTTATATTGGAAATCCAAAAATTTAACAATATTTGTTTATGGTTCTGCATGACCTCTATTGGGCATCTTGTAATTTTTTGCTTTTATTACCGATTAAAATATTTTATTCATTTTATCTGTTAAAATTTAAACTTTTTGGGGAGTTTTATCTGTATAAGAATTGAACATCATTTGGTACTGATATTGCATTTTGCAAGAACATGCCATAATTTTAGGAAATTTTGCTGTGATTTCTGCAAAAGGATGAAAATTCCCACATGCTCCTAGAGGTTTTTGGTCAATCCTCTGGGCACATGGAATAGTCTCACCAAAACCCAAAAGATGTTTATTATATTTTCAACAACAACACAATAGACTCATTTATATTCTAGATTTAGCCCCTCTAGAACAAAGTCATATGTTTCAAGACAAACTTTAATTTTGAAGATTCATCACTATTGTTGATAAAATTTCACTTTATTCAGGGCTTTTTAGAAAGTGAAGTAGTTTCTGCACCTGTTCTCCTTTTTCTATTGTTTCCATCACCAAAATAATCTTTTGGGGTAAATATAGTAAAAGGTGTCTAGTGATACTTTCTCCATTTGAAAGGATATGTATTAATAAATGTCTTAAAATTCTCTGCTTACATACCTTTTGGAAATGTCTATTATTTTTGTATATGAGATTTTATTTTCAACAAAATTACCAAGATTTTTATTATCAAATTATATTGCTAAGTAGCTAAAATTGGCAGAGGGATGGTTGCTTTAATAAAATATTGATTAATCTCCCATTTTTCCTTGAAATTCAACATTTTTACTTGCCAAAGATACATATATAAATTTGTATCCTGCATTTACAATGATATTTGTTGTTGTTAGTGCCATGGAGTAGATTCTGACTCTTAGTGACCCTATGGACAGCAGAGCATTGCCCTGCCCAGTCTTTTTGCACCATCCTCTCACCTTTGCACTGTATCAGATAAACCCTATGCTATTCACAGGGTTTTCACAGCCTATTTTTGCAGAAGCTGGGGACAGGTCCTGCTTCCTGGTCTGTCTTAGTCTGGAAGCTCCACTGAAACCTGTCCACCATGGGTGACCCTGCTGGTTATTTGAAATGTGGGTGGCATAGCTTTCGGCAACACACAGCCACCATAGTATGACAACCAATAGATGCATGGTGTGGTTCCCTGACTGGGAGGTGAGCCCAGGTCACACCCGTGAGAGCACTGAACCTTAATTACTAGACCACTGAGCAGTAATATGTATGTGTATTATTTTCTGCTGAAATAAATAGCTCTCATGTTTTTCATTTTTCTTTTCCCTACATTCCCTCTAATTTCTCCAAAAAGGTTTTTATAACATTTTCTCTTCAGATCACTTTTTGTTTCTGTGGTCTTATCCTTGTCATTTTTACTTTTTTTTTCCTGGCATCTGGAGAAAATAATGTTGCTTAACACTTCAGCTTAGGCTTTGATGTACTTTAAAACATTGAGTACATGACAAGCCACTATATTTTAACAATAGTTAATTATTTACTGACAAATTTTCTTAAACAAAATTTTTTAAAAGCTGAGCTATAATTATTTAGTGTTTGCTTATTTATGTATTAACATCTAACCTTATGAAATACTAATGGCAAATGAATATTAGTCATTAATTAGTGACTTATGTCATAATGAAATTGAGAACCTGTCCACACCAACTGGGATTTAGTATGTAAATATCAAATGAAATAAATTAAAATATAAAGCATCAAATGTAGTCAGCTTTCCAAACTAATAAGAGAGTGTAGTTTATTAATTACTCACAATTAATACATCAATAAAACATCAGATCATTCCTTAAACCCATGGGTTATTTTGGATCTTTTTAGTCTATGATATCTTTAAATTATCAACCCTATTCTTCTTTTTTAATATGACAAAAATGATATCATTCCACTTTATCTCAGTTTATTTAAAATTGTCGTCATACACTCGTTCTGTTAGAACAGATCATTTACTGCTTTCCAAAAGTAAACTGTTATAACATGTATATGAATTTCCAATCTAGCATCAACAGAACCATGATAAAAATGAAAAAAAAATAAAGTTTCAAGTGCACATGACCCGATTCATGAAGCAACCCCACTCGGGGTCTGGACCCAATCCCAGGTAGTGTCCCTCCAGACCCTAGGACAGTCCTAACCTGTACCCAGTAGGCTTTTGCTTTTTTAGAGCAGATACCTGGCAGTAGGGCCCAAGAGGATGAAATAATGTTATGGATTAGAAGGACATGTATCCTTTATTTTCCACCTTACATCGATTGAGGGTCACATTAAGTTACAGGTATAGGTTGAATTTTGCCCCCCCCCCCCAAAATAAGTGAAGTCCTAACCCTTACTACCTCAGAATGTGATCTTATTTGGCAATAGGATCTTTGGAGAGGAAATTAAGTTAAAATGAGTTCATTGTGGTGGATCCTAATCTAACTATAAAAAGGGGAAACTTAGAAACGGAGGTAGCCATGGTCTAGGGCAGGACAATATGAAAACACAGGAAGAAGACAACTATGTAACTGAAGTGATGCGTCTACAAGCCGAAGAGCACCAAATCAAAAGCATCCCAAAGAATAAAACCCCAGGACCAGATGGCTTTCCAGGGGAATTCTACCAAACTTTCAGTGAGGATTTAATACCTATCCTTTTCAAGCTATTCCAAAAAATTAGGGTGGGTGGAACACTTCCTAACACATTCTATGTGGCACACATCACTCTGATACCAAAGCCTGACAAGGACAGCACAAAAAAGGAGAACTACAGGCCAATATCGTTGGTAAACATAGATGCAAAAGTTCTCAACAAAATTTTGGCAGGCCAAATTCAGCAATACATCAAAAGGATCATACATCACGATCAAGTGGGATTCATACCAGGGACACAGGAGTGGTTCAACATTCACAAATCAATCAACATCATACACCCCATCAACAAATTGAGGAATAAAAAACACCTGATCATCTCAATAAACGCAGAGAAAGCGTTTGACAAGATCCAAAAGCCGTTTACGATAAAGACTCTTAACAAAATGGGGATAGAAGGAAATTACCTCAACATAATAAAGGGTGTATATGACAATCCCACAGCCAACATCATACTCAATGGGCAAAAACTGAAGGCCATTCCCCTGAGAACAAGAACAAGACAAGGATGCCCACTATCACCACTCTTATTCCACATAGTACAGGAGGTTTGGGCCAGAGCAATTAAGCAAGAGAAATGAACAATAGGAATCCAAATAGGGAGTGAAGAAGTGAAACTCTCACTGTTTGCAGAGGACATGATCTCACATATAGAAAACCCCAAAAAATCCATCGGAAAACTAATAGAAATAATTAACAACTACAGTAAAGTTGCAGGGTACAGCATCAACTTACAAAAATCAGTTGCTTTTCTATACTCCAATAATGAACTTACAGAAAGAGAACTCAAGAATACAATTCCATTTGCGATTGCAAATAAAAGAATAAAGTAGCTAGGAATACAGTTAACCAAGGAGGTGAAGGACTTATACAATGAAAACTGTAAGATATTACTGAGAGAAATTGATTATGACATGCAGAGATGGAAAGAGATTCTTTGCTTATGGATTGGAAGAATAAACATAGTTAAAATGTCCATACTACCCAAAGCAATCTACAGATTCAGTGCAATCCCTATCAGAATCCCAATGACATACTTCATGGAAATAGAGCAAAGAATACTAAAATTCATATGGGGCAACCAAAGACCCCAAATTCCTAAGGTAATCCCGAGAAAAAAGAACAAAGCTGGAAGTATCACTATCCCTGACTTCACAATGTGCTACAAAGCTATGGTGACCAAAACGGCATGGTACTGGTACAAAAACAGGCACACAGATCAATGGAACAGAGCTGAAAGATCAAAAATAAAACCACACATCTACGGACAGCTAATCTTCGACAAGGGAGCCAAGACCATACAATGGAGAAAGGAGAGTCTCTTCAATAAATTATGTTGGGAAATCTGGACAGCCACATGCAAAAGAATGAAAGTAGATCACTATCTCATGCCATACACAAAAATAAACTCAAAATGGATCAAAGACTTGAAGATATGTCCTGAAACTATAAAACTCCTGGAAAATAATATTGGTAGTACACTCTTTGACATTGAACTAAAAGGATCTTTTCAAGTACTATGGCTTCTTAGACAAGGGAAACAAAAGAAAAAATAAACAGGTGGGAATTCATCAGACGAAAGAGCTTCTGCAAGGCAAAAGAAACTAGGATCAAAACAAAAAGACAACCCACCAATTGGGAGAAAATATTTGAAAATCATATATCTGACAGGGGGTTAATCTTCATAATATATAAGGAACTCACACTACTGAACAATAAGAAAGCAAACAACCCGATCAAAAAGTGGGCAGAGGAGATGAACAGATATTTGTCTAAATAAGATATACAGATGGCCAATAAGCTCATGAAAAGATGTTCAACATCACTAATCATCAGGGAAGGGCAAATCAAATCTACACTAAGATACCACCTTATGCCTGTTAAAATGGCTATAATCACTAAGGCTTAAAATAGCAAGTGTTGGAGAGGGTGTGGAGAAAAGGGAACCCTCATACACTGCTGGTGGGAATGCAAACTGGTGCAGCTACTATGGAAAACAGTATGGAGATTCCTCAAAAAACTAAAAATAGAACTACCATATGACCCAGCTATCCCACTAGTGGGTATCTACCCAAACAATTTGAAATCAACAATCCAAAGTAACATATGCATCCCTATGTTCGTTGCAGCACTATTCACAATAGCCAAGACATGGAAGCAACCCAAGTGCCCATTGACCAATAACTGGATAAAGAAGATGTGGTATATGTATATATACAATGGAATAGTACTCAGCCAGAAAGAAAGACAAATCTATCCCATTTGCAATAACATGGAAGGACCTGGAGGGAATTATGCTAAGCGAAATAAGCCAGTCTGAGAAAGACAAACACCAGATGATTTCACTCATATGTGGAATATAAACAAGTACTTGGACAAAGAAAACAGTTCAGTGCTTATCAGGGGAAGAGGGGTGGAGGTGGGTACAGGGGGTGGAGGGAAGCACTTATGTGGTGACAGACAAGAAATAATGTACAACTGAAATCTCACATTGATGTAAACTATCATGAACTCAATTAAAAAAAAAGAAAAGAAAAGAAATTCCATGTAAGGCACTGAAGATTGAGAGGAAGCAAAACTTGACTGATATGATGATGGATAACTATTCTCCAGAGCAGGCAGGCCAGGTAGTTAACCATGCTCCTGCTCCAATGAGTATAAAAATCAACTCTATTGAAATACCCTAGTCTCATACCTTGTATTTTCTCTGATTTTGGGGGTTATTATCTCTTTTTGAAAGCCTACAACTGTGGTTTAGAACATGTTCATAAAGGAGAAAAAGGCAGGATAGATAAACTATTTTTTTTTTCAAATAGAACAAGTTGAAGAAGAACAAAAAGAATTAGTGTTATTAAGCATTTTCCTAAATATAATACTCTGATGAAACGTGGGAGGTACTTTTTAGCAGAATTCCATCTCTTGATACTTTCTTAGTTCTATACCCATTCAATTCAAATATGAGAAACAGGGGGCTGAGATTCCTAAACAATGGTATGCAAGTTTAGGAATAATAATACAAATTGTAATATTTTAAATTTTAACTTCATGACATTGTCAAAATATCTCTAATAATTACATGAATTACATTAAATCGATCATGAATTTGTTCCAATGCTATAAAATACTCACTTAAAAAAAGTAGACAGTAGCATTTTAATGCACATAATAAGAAAAACTCTCTCCTTGCCAAGAAATAAGTTCAAAATCCCATAACACTGAGATGCTTCTCGCTTTGAGCCTTAGGAGTTTGCAAATTAAATTCAAGAATTGTTTAGGCCTTGTATAAAAACACAGGAAATAAGAAAGAAAGGTCCCTTGTTCAAGACTTCTTTGAAGAACATACACAACTTGTTGCAGTATAATGACATCTTTGTTCTCCCAAGTAATTGAATTTTTTTGACAAATTACATATAAAGCATAACATTATTTTAATATGCCTACGGGATGGAGTAATTTGTCAAATTTGGTACCACACAATGCACTCCTTCTAAAATATAGACTTCAAAATGTGTACTACAACGTAGTAGAGGATGATAGGAATTGTTTTGTGTATGAAAGAAAAGAAAGTTTAAAACATTAAAGCAGCGTGAAACTCATCCCCATTGAGACAATGTAGACTTTCCGCACAAAAAAATATGTAGAAAAAGTAACACTAAACTTTGTGTTGTCCTTTATTTTCTAGTTTATTTTGTGTAAAGGATATAAAGTATTAAACTATAAACTCAGTTATCTCGCAGGTTTTGCACAATTTGCTCTGAATGTATAGTTTTATACACCTATTAGTACTCCTGTTACTTAGTTTACATCATTGACTGACAGAAGTTAAGCATAATTTCTCTTCAGTTCCCTTGGTCAGGTATAACAAAATTCCCTTTAATGTGGATACTTAGTACATAGCACTTATAAGAAAGCTAATATTTCAATTTAAAATAGAATACAATGCATTTCATTCAGAATTTCCTATTTGCTTCCCTTCTCCATAAAAGACAGAGTTCTCTCATACTCTTTATGTGTACACACTCAGTATATAGAAACATATATAGTTAACATCCGTGCCCATCTTCCTCTACTTTATATGTGGGATGCCTGCCACAACACAGCTTGCCAAGCAGTGCCATGTCCACACCCGGGATCCAAACCTGTGAACCCCAGGCACCCGAATCAGAACGTGTGAACTTAACCACTGCACCACTGGGCCGACCCTGCTCCTATATTTTCATAGAGCAAGGACTGAAAGTGCCTGTGCTTTAATTTTCCAGATAAATTACTTCAACTATTTTGCATATTTTTCTCTGATACATACAATTGTAAAATCTTAGCGAGTGGGTGCATTATTGGTTATGATATTTAAATATTCTTTTTAAAATAAAATTTCTGGTAGATATTAAAAAGGCATTTCAAATGGAGTTATATTTACTTTTGTGTTTGAAAATTGTAAGTTAAATTTAATTCAAAATACGTGTCTAAAATTTGTAGATAATAAATTATTGATGTCTTTTTTTATTGCACCCAAATGGCAGCTTCTTACAAATGATAGCACTCTACAAAAGCCTAATATTTGTTCTTTTATGGGAGATGTAATTAGTAGGCTCTCAATTCAGTGATATATAGCCGCCAAATCTGTTCTCTCACTGAATCTCCACAGGCTCCTGGGTTCTCCAGATGCACAGATCCTTCAGGGGAAATTGTATAAGAGATTTCCTCATTTCTGATTGAAGCACACCACGAAAACCACTGCAGTTTGTGCCTTTTGACCTAATTATTTTTGAAGTCCCATGGTTTGTATTCTTGATATGGATTCTAAAAGAATATACCCAGAAGACACGTTGAGATTACTCAATTAGCAGGCGGAATCTAGCTTGACTGTGGGATAGATAGCCCCAAAGCTAAAAACACGAAAAGACATGTTTATTCCTATGTGTTTCTCACTTTCATATTTTCATGAGAAATTGCAACTTAACGTCTGCAACTGATATCTGTTTTTAGCTAGTAAAATGAAATTTAGTCTATCACCAAGTAAAGTAATTGACTGGGCCAGATAACAATGTTCACTTAAATGTATTATGCATTAGTACATTTGACTTATATAAAAATGGACATTATTATAAATCATACACATATATTTTTTTCTGAAACTAATAAAATTAGATGTGCATTATCATTGAAAATATCTATGCAGCTCTTTCCTTTACTTATTCTATCTGAGCTTCTATTCCATAAATTTTGGTTGAATTTCATGATGTTTACGAGCCAAGAATGCCCTAATGAATCTGTGGAAAGGCCTCTATACTCCTGAAAGGAAGCTGGACTTTCAAGGCCAAGTCTTCATTTCTTTTTTAGCTTCAGGTTTAATTTCTTTTAAAAGGCAAAGGTTCTGGGGTCCCAAAAAATTAAAATTTACTCAAGTTCTCATGTCTTACCGCAGAACAGGAGATACTCCATGCTACATCAGTGAGGAAGAAGGATGCAGAACAGAGAGGCTGGGGTTGGTGATGGGAGTGGGGAAACGTCAGGGGAATTTTACCTATTTACAGTTTTGGCAAGGGCTGACTGGAATTGTAAGTAGTATCATGTCCTACAAAATTAGCATCAAAGAAAAAGATATGTTCAAGCTACAAAATGATCAAATAATCAGAGTTATATGTTGTGGAGCCAAACAAAAAGTATTAAAACTGTAATGATTATTTTGACTTTCTGTTGTAATATTTTTTTTGAGAAGTAAAATTTCTTTTGAATTACAATTAAATTTGAATTCATTAAGAATTCCTTTTCTAGGACAATAATAAGCACTGGCGGAATTAAATATATCTCACAAACTCAAAATAGTTCTAAATATTAAGTTCCACATAATAAGACTTCTCCGATTATAAATAGATGGCATAGAAATGAGTTTTGAAATAATTAAAGGGACTTCCATATGTTCACCACTACTTTTTTAATCTAACTTTATTTCTGAAATTCCCACTGTAGAAACTTCCTGTTGTAGTAAAACCAGTTAATTATTCAAATAAATACAACATAGTCTAAAAATGCCAGGGATCTTGCATTCTAATTATCTTGCTTATACTGGCCTCTTGGCGTACGTGTCCCCTCTTTCTCTTTAATTTACAACTTACATTTCCTTGACAGTTCAAATCAGTTCCTAACACTTCTCCTTAATAGCTTATTCAACCTACGTTAGGCTTTACTCTTCAAATAGCTGCCTTGCTACATAGAGTTTTTTTTTGTATGGGACCTATTTTCACAATTATATTGTAAAACACTACATAATATGGATGAATATTTTTATACTTCCTTATTTATCTAGACCTAAAATAACTCATCACTTGAGCACGTAGTAAGATTTGTCCTAGATAATATTAAATTAGGAAGAAATTCTGATTAAACATAAATTAAGTACCTCTTTTTACCATTCATGTTCATTATGCAATTATTAGACAGCTTTTGTGTGTAAGTGTGTTATGTATGTGTTGAGGAAGAGAATGATAGAGAGAGAGAGAAAGGGCCAAGATACACCCATTTTCCATGAGGCATACAATAGAGAATCTCCATACAGACAAATGTACATTACTGCTAAAAAACACAAAATATTTAATTTCTTAAACCAAGTTTTTAAAAGATAAATTCTCAAAATGAAAATGTTTATATATTTTCTTTAATGAAGATAATGTTTATTTAATAATTCAAACAATATTGAAAACCTTAAAACATTTTAAGAATAATTTTCTTCTATTAAATCTCTCTCTGTCTTTTATCTATTTCTCTTCATTACTGCATAAATGAGCATCGTGTTTACACACATAGATACAACTGTATAGACATAGGGACTTTCTGTGGCACCTTCTCTTTTCATTTAGCAAGGTGTCTGTCTCAGATATACTTTTATATCATAGGTTAAAGACAGTGCTGAAAGTCAGCCAGAATGCATCAGACAGCCAAATGTATATTTATAAGGCTATTATGATTGGCTGACATGCCGTACCAGCTATTAACTATTTCTAATATCAACTTTACGTATATATGTAAGTAACCATTTATTAATGTTTCATAAAACTCCATTTTATAGATATCCCTTATTTATTTGATCAATCCAAAATTGTTGGCTACAGATTTTTCCAATATGAGAAACCCTATGTTAAATATCTTTATAACATATCTTAGCATACTTGATTCATATAGCTTGGAATAAATTCTGATACATGTTGTCAGAGTGCACTCCAAAAGAGTAGCTCTAATTTACATATCTTCCAAGACAGTATGAAATTGCTTCTTTTCCATAATCCTTGGGAAGACTGAAAGATAGTATCACATTTTGATTTCAAATTTCATTTTATTTTTGCATTTCTGGACTTTAAAAAATTTCATCTTTTCCGCATTGATACAGCTTTTTGTTACATTTTTATATTAGCTTGTTCATTCTTTCTTATTGTTTTCTCTGGTAGTGGGAGGATGTTTGCACTTTGGAGCTTCAGTGCCCCAAGAATCCTTTCTACTCTGTCTGTTCATTCCTCACTCCTTCTAACCTCTGGTAACCAGCGATCCTTTTACTGTTGCGATAGTTTTGCTTTTTCCAGAGTGTTACATTTTCTGGATCAACAGTATGTAGTCTTTTCAGATTGCCTTCTTTCACTTAGGAATATGCAATTAATGTTCCTCAATGGAAGCCTTCTCATCGTTGAATAGCATATCTGTTTTTAATGTTGAGTGATATTCCATTGTCTGCACATACCACAGTTTATTTATCCATTCACCTACTGAAGGGCATCTTGGTTGCTTCCAAGTGTGGGTAATTATGAATAAAGCTGCTATAAACATTTGTGTTCAAGTTTTTGCATAGAAATGTTTTTAACTCCTCTGAGTAAATGCCAAGGAGCACAACTGCTGGATCGTACAGTAAGAGTATGTTTAGTTTTGTAAGAAATGTCCAAACTGTCTTCCAAAGTGGCTGTGCCATTTTACATTTCCACCAGCAACGAATGAGCATCTTTTTTGTTTCACATCTTCACCAGCATTTTGGATTGTCAGTGTTTTAGTTTTAAGTCATTCTAATAGGTATGTGGTAGAATGTCATTATCAGTTTAATTTGCAATTCCCTAATGACTGATAATGTGGAGCATCTTTTTGTATGCTTATTTTCCGTCTAGATTTCTTCTTTGGTGAGGTGTTCAGGTCTTTTGCCCATTTTTTAATGTTGTTTCTTTTCTTGTTGAGTTTAAAGAGTTCTTTGTATGTTCCAGATAACAGTCCCTTATCAGATGTGTGTTTTGCAAATATTTTCTCCAAGTCCGTGGCTTGTCTTCTCATTTTCTTGACAGCGTCTTTTACAGAGCAAATTTTAAATATTAATGAAGTCCAGTTTGTCAATTCTTTCTTTCAGGGGCCATGTCTTTGTTGTTGTGTCTAAAAAAATTTAATTGTGGTTTTGTTTTACAAATATTTGTGTAGTCAAATCTATCATTTTGAAAAAAGTCAATCAGACTTGTTTTATTCTTTAATATGCCTTCTGCATCCAACCTCTATACAAAAATATGCACATGTATTTTCTGTTAGCACATAATAAATACAAAACCATTAAACAAATCAGCAAAGAACTTTTATGAAATTGTAGAATCAGAATCAAAAATACATCTTTAAGGAAATTTATATGAAAACTCTGGGAAAAACTCGTGCAATATCTACATCATTTGAGTCACTAAAAGTAATACTTACTGGGTGTCTTATATGTGCTGGGCACTAATCTTGCGGCTAAAGGTATAAGTATAGATAAAATAAAGGCCTTTTTTCATGAAGTTTACAATTAAAAGGATAAAAATAAAGTGTGGTGTGGTAATTAGAGGGTGCTTGGTGAAGAGGCTTGTGAGAAGCCCTCACTATTAAGATGAGAATGGAACAGAGATATGTAGGAAATAGCCATAAATATATGTGGAGAAAGAGTCTTATATGCAGAAGTATAGAAAGTTCATAGGCTATAAGAAAGATGTGTACTTGGTGTATTCAATGAAAAAATAAGGAAGCTAATGTAGGAATAGTTGACATAAAGTCAGAGGTGAAGGGGAGTAGGGAAGATTCGCTATGACCTTGTTGGTCATTGTGAAGATTTTGGATTTTTCTTTAAGTTAGTTAGGAAAAGATTGGAGGATTTTTGAACAGAGGAGAGGCATAGTTTAAATTATATTGTAAAATGAGTGCTCAGTCAACTATGTTGAGACTATTCTGTGTGTGTGTGTTGTGTGTACGTGGGGTGGGGGTGGGGGAGAGATTTTAGAATGTGCTAGAAGGAATAAACTGGTATACATCCAAAGTCACATTCCAATAATACAGAGTAGTTAGGACAAAAATTAAAAATCAACCCCAATATGTCAGTCAAACACAAATTTTCAATGCATTTGTGCTAACTAAAATTAAAATATCTTTCATCCTTAGTAGTTTTTTTTTTCCTTTTGTGTATATCACTTGTGTAAACTTGAGTGACTTCATCTTTTCTTTTTTTTCCTTGTACCATCTCAATGTGGGTTGAAGTGGTAGAGAACTTCCTGAAAACTGAGTCTACTCTTCATTCAGATCCTCATATATTCACATCAGAAAATTTTCCTGGCAATGGTTGAATTTACACAGAATTCTTGATTTTTTCCATGAACCAAATGCCTTTGCTACATAATGTATATGATCTATATAAGAATGACGGAAAATTCTTAGTGGGGTGGAAGGAGTGGGAGGAATGGGAAAAGGTGGGAAAAGTGGGCATGAGGGAACCAGACTCACTCAGCAGTTCTTAGTGTAGTCATTTCATTTTTGCTCCCCATTATTGCTCCACCCCCCACTCTTATCTATAGACTCAGAGCCATGAACACGTCCTGATTTCCCTCAGAGAAGTGTTATATTTCTTGTATTTTGAATTACAACTTTTATTATTTTCCTCATAAATTTAATTCCCTTTCTTCTTCCTATAATACCCATGATCAATTTAATTACATGATGTCCCTGTTTTGTTTTCCAGTAGAGTTATAGTTTCTTTCATTAAAGGACATTTCTTCTAATTTCAATAATAACAAAATAGAGGAGAGAGAGATATGTGCACTCAGTCTGTTTGATGCAAGTAGAACCCTAGTTCCTGTTCACACAAGGTTTTTAAGTGTGCCTGTATGAAAATGACTGAGTTTCCACTAAGAATATGTGGCAAAGCTTATGAACACAGATATATCCACTGTTGAAGAGGTGGAGACACTGTGGATTGAAAGCACAACATTGATAGCATTAAATTGTCATTTTTCAAGGTTAGAATTATATGATGAAAAGGCTGTTACTGAAATTATCAAATTATTATAGTGGAATGTCTCTTGGGTGGCATTTTGACAGCATTTAAACTTATTGGTCTAGCCCATGAAATTAGGTAGAATATTGAAATATTTTTCTAAACTTAAATCATTCAATATGTTAAGTCAAACATATTTCATGGCATTTTACTAACCAAAGCATGTGTTAAAATAGTAAATACATAAATAGCCATGAATATAAAAGTAACGATAAATAAATGCTAACATTCTCAGACAAGTAAAGGAAAAAGAGAATTTAACAACAGTAAAAAGGTTCTATTTAAGATTACCATTTTAGGTACTTGTCAAACTTACTAACTGAATAACTGGAAGAATCCGAAAAAATTACTTGAAAATCTCACTGTAAAATTTCTTTAGCTTTTTCAAAGCCTTTTATATTTCCTAAAAGATGATCTTTGTCAAATATTGAGAGTTAGCCACAAATCCACATAGCTCCCCTCTTTTTCTCTTTCTCTTTTTAAAACATATAAAGTGGAAACACTACTTCATTGAGACAGAACTCAAAAACCTGAAAATTATTTGCAATCAGGTTGATAATTATAATTAGCAAGAATTTTTTTCTAATAAACACCAACAGACTCAAAGAGTATTATAGTTCATACAGTTTAAGTATCAAAATTTTTGTATTATGCTTTTAAAAAATTATATTACTGTTCCCTCTGGCAGAACCCAATCGGATGGGAATGGAAATGTCTTTTTCTTGCAAAACAATCAGTGTGTGATTGATTATGCCTGTCTATACACATGTCTGATGGATCTAAAAGTGATAGTATCTCTAATTACAAATCCAATACCTGATTAATGTTGTTCTGAAGTTTAATGACCTTTTAAAACGGAAACGTATTTCACATCCATCCCTGCATTGTTACTCATCAGAATATCCAATTTCACTCATTTGGATATGCGTTGCTATTGGGCAATGTGCCATTACCCCTTAACAACTGGGGCTTAAACTATTAAATTGCTTTTATATAGGCAAAAAGAAATGCAGATGTAAGCCATATAGACTCCTCTGATTGACAATATTCATTACCAGCAGAATGTTCTTTTGGAATAAAGGAATCTGAGTAGAGCAGTCTATAACAGGTTTCGTTCATGTGAACTACAAAATGCCCTAGACCTTGGCAACATCTCTGGAGAAAATAAAGAACACTTCACAGGTGCATTAGTGATATGCACACAATAGGAATTCATTACCAATTGTGTATAAACAACGATAACACTGACATTTTATGCAACGATGCAAATTTATGCAGTAGTGTCAGAATAACAAAGCTAAATTATACAGGTAGACAACTTTACAATGATTAATAAGCAATTTCAAGCATTTAGGTTGTTTTTAAGTAAATGTTATGCAAATATGCTTGAATCAAGAATTAAAAGCTAAGCAAACATGCTAGACTTTCAAGTAACTGCTAACATGAATGTTAATCTGACACAAATACTCTTTTGTTATTTATTTTACGTGTCTGACACTCTGTGACCTATGTTAAGTAGAAATCACTAGTATGCTCACATATTACAAAGGTAGAATAAATCCACATACTTTCAGTTCTCATTTTTTTAAATGAAGGAGTAATAAGGAATATAACTGAATAGCCCACATATTGAAATTATATATTTCCTTTAAAGTTGTATTTTTAAAGCTCTATTGAATTATAATTGATATATAGTAAATTGTATAATTTGACGTCTTTGATTTGGTGTGTTTTTGCATCTATGTATAGCCATGAATCCATCATCAAAATGGTAAAAACATATCCATCACCCATCAAAATTTTCCTAGATCTCCTCCCCTCTCATGTTTTTTTTTTTTTTTTTTTTGGTGAGGAAGATTGTCTCTGAGCTAACATCTGTGCCAATCTTCCTCTCTTTTGTATGTGGGATGTCTCCACAGCATGTCTTGATGAGTGGTGTGTAGATCCTTGCCTGGGGTCTGAATCTGGGAATCCCAGGCTGCCAAAGCGGAGTGTGCCTATTTACCCACTATACCACCCGGCTGACCCCTCTTATACCCTTTTTAATATATATTGTCTGCCCCTCCCACGCCCCTGCAACCCCTTACTTTCCCCAGGTAATCACTGATCTGCTTAATGTCACTATAGATTAATTTGCATTATATAGAACTTCATATAAATAGAATTATACAGGATGCACACCTTTTGCATGTTATTTTCCAATCTGCATAATTATATCATGAGATATAATCATTAATAGCTTATTCCTTTCTATTGCTGAATTATATTCCATTGTATACATTATCACAATTTGTTTATCCATTTGCCTGTTCTTAGATATTTGAGTTATTTTCAGTTTTACAAACAAATATTCTTTGAATATGTGTATACAAGTCTTTGTATGGCTAAATATTTTTATGTCCCAAATCTAGGACTAGAGAAGTATGTTATTTGGTTTCAAATATTTGGGGATTTTCCAGATATCTTTCTCTTATTGATTTCTCATTGAATTCCACTGTGATAAAAGAACATACTTTAAATAACTTGAATTTTTTGTACATATTTTGAGCTTTATTTTATAGCCCATAATATGATCTGTTTTGAGAAATGTCCCGAGCACATTTGCAAATAAGTTATTTGGGGTGGCATTGAGTAGAGTATTCTGTAAATGTTAAGTAGATTGAGATGGCTAATAGGGTTAAGTATTCCATAACTACTGATTTTCTACCTGTTTCCTCTATCACTGAGATAACATGTTAAAATTGTCTCTACAACTGATAATGTGTTTATTTATGTTTTCAATCCCATTAGTTTTTATTTCATGTATTTTTAACCCCTGTAATTAGATACATACCCCTTTTGGATCATCATATCCTCTTGATTAATAGGTGCATTTATGATTATGAAGTCACCATGTTCATCCTTATTAAAATTATTTGCTCTGAAATCTATGTTGTCTTATACTGTCAGAGCTCCTTCCACCTTTTTCTTGAAACTAATGTTGGCATGATATATCCTTTTCCATTCTATTACTTTTATCTAGTGTATAATTATATTTAATGTGAATTTCTTGGTAGGCAGCATATAGTTGGATCTTGCTTTGTTTTGTAATCTAATCTGACAATATCTGGCTTTCAAAAGGGGTATTTAGACCATTTATATTAGCATGTTTACTGATATGATTGACATTGAGTCTGTCAATTGGCTCTTTCTTTCTATTTTTTTGTTTCTTCTATTCCTTGTTCTCCTTTTCCTACTTTCTGCCTTGTTTTGGATTAACTGAGTATGTTTCAAGATTCTGATTTGTCTCATTTATTAGCTTATTATTCATTCTTTTGTTATTTTAGTGATTGCTTAATAGTTTGTAATATACATATTTAACCTGTCAACACATGTCTTAAAGCTATATTAAACTACTTCATGTATAATATGATTCTTACATTATTATATTTCTGTATCTCCCATCTTGGACTTTGTGCTATTGTAATTATATATCTTAATTCTGCATGTTTTACATCTTCCATGCAATGTTGCATTTATTTTTGCTTAAACAGTTATCTTTTAAAGACGTTTAGTTACTTTTAAAAATCTTATAAATATATATTTCTGGTGGTCTTTATTCATTTTTACGTACCTGTATTTCCATCTGGTATAATTTTCCTTCTGCTTAAAAGTCTTCCTTAACATTTTATATTGTGCAGGTCTGCGACTGATGAATTTTTTGAGCTTTGGCATGTCTTAATAAGTATTTCACCTTTGTTTCTGATCCATGTTATTCACTGAGTATGAAATTCTGTGTGAATACATTTTATTTTCATTGCTTTAAAGATATTGTTCTGCTATCTTCTTATTTGCACTGTTTACAATGGAAAATCTACTACTATACTTTGTTGCTCTGCACAAATGTCACTTATTTCTGACTTTTTAAAATTTCTCTTTATCACTGATTTTGAGCAATTTGGTTTTGACGTGCTTTGGTGTAGTGTTTCTATGTTTATTTGTGTGGAGGTTTGGGTAGTAGGTTTTTGCACTTCTTGAATCTATGGGTATGTAGTTATCATCAAACTGAGAAATATTTTAACCATTATTATTATTATTATTATTGTTATTTTGGTGAGGAAGATTGTCACTGAGCTAACATCTGTGGCATTCTTCCTCTATTTTGTATGTGGGATGCCACCACAGCATGGCTTGACTAGTGGTATAGGTCTGTGCTTGGGAACTGAATGTGCGAACCTGCACCACCGCAGAAGCAGAGCACATGGAACTTTAACCACTCAGCCACAGGGCTGGCCCCAGCTGTGGGTCATTCTGATTGATTGATCCTCATCTCAAGAAGTCTTCCTAGCTCTGTCTTGATTCCACCTCCCTGTTCTGCAGCCTGCAACTCATTCAAGTCAGTAAATTGGGAAAATTGTACCTAATGTGTTTCTCATTTCTTATTTACTATTCTTCTTTGCTTGGTATTTATTTTCTTGAAAACTATTGTTTCATTATTTTTTCCAAATTTTTTAGTTGTTCAAGGCAGGAGAATAAAGCTCGTTCTTATTAATCTATCTTGCCAGAAGTGGAAGTCATGTATTTTATTTTATGCTAAATCTTCAATAAATTATTGAATTGAAAGGTTTGGTATGAAGAACAAAGTAATTTTACCTAAAAATATTTATCAATTTAGCTTCTATTAAAACAATATTGCATTGATATTTACCATTGGCAACTCCTCTTTCTTTCTTTTTTTTTTGGTAAAGATTGGCACCTGAGCTAACACCTGTTGCCAATCTTCTTTTTCCTCCCCAGAGCCCCCCAGTAAATAGTTATATATTCTAGTTGTAAGTGCCTCTGGTTGTGCTATGTGGATGTCGCCTGAGCGTGGCTTGATGAGCTGTGCCATGTCCATGGCCAGGATCAGAACCAGAGAAATCCTAGGCTGCCAAGTGGAGTGCAGGAACTTAACAACTCAGCCACAGGGCCAGCCCAACTCCTCTTTTTTTTTTTTTTTTAACCACTTCCTTTTTGTTTAGTGGTGCCGAAATATTTTTGGAATTTTAAAGAATTAAACATTAATCTTGGGTAATTTACACTAAAAAAATCAGGAAGATGAGTAGATATAACATTACTTCAAATACCATTTCCCAAAATAATAGAGGGGCTTAAAGCATATAAATGATTCTGTTAGACAAGTGGAAACTTTGCCTAAAATACAATAAACATCTTTTTGTTACAGGTATTGAAGAGATTCTGAGACAGTCACAACTTCAGGGAGGAAGATCCTGAAGACAACGGAATTGCAGAGAAATGAGATCAACATTGCACTTTTATTCTTAGGGAGTTCTTAAGGCCAAGATGCCAAGAAACTGAGCAAAAGCCAATTAAAAAGTGGAACATTTTTACTCAGCAGCCTCAAAGAAACAAAAGTTGGTGTCAAAAATCCATCAAAAACATGACTCTGCTAACACCTGTTTCTCAGGTGGAATTTCTTCAGGCCTATGCTTAGAAATAGGAGGAGAACAGAAACTGACACCCAGCCTCCAGTCGATTAAGTTCCTGTTTAGATTTAGGTGATCTGACACTAATTTAGTTCCCTGTTGGAGAATAAGATAAATTTTCTCTGAGAGCAGATGATAGTATCCAAAAACTTTACTCCTTTTACATCTAATAGATGACATCTAATAAAAAATTTAGCAAGCATTTCAAGACAGAAGATCATAAGAAGAAAAAAAAGAAGAAAATTGGAAAAACTATGAATAATCTTTATATTAGAGTTTTTGGATATAGTATTTAAAATAACAGTGATTAATACACTCCAGAAGATAGATGACAAGACGACAAGATGGAAAACCATGCTAGAGAGATGAAATTATAACCAAGAAACAATGGAGGCTCCGTATTTGAAATTAACAATCATGAAGATTGGGAATGCCATGAAGAGAGATTTATGGAATGGGAAGATAGGTAAATAGAAAATATATGGTCTGAAAGATAAAGCATTAAGAAATTAAAATAGAAAAAAGAGTGGAAGAGACCTGTGGGATGTAGTGAAAGGTCTAACTTTCGTGTATTTGAACTAGCAGAAGGGAAACAGTGGAAAAATAGGGCAGATGCAACCTTTGAAGAAATAAAAGGTAGGAATTTTCCAAAAATTCTGAATGAATTGTACCACATATTTAAGAAACTCTGTACATACCAACCAGAATAAATGGAAAGGAATCATCCTGAAATACATCATAGCTACTGAAATCCAAAGATAGAGTAAAAATATTAAGAGTGGTAGGGCAGTGGTGGAGGGGATTCATTATCTTCAAAAGAGCATCAGTAAAACTTGGAATTATCTTCTCCCTAGAAATGATGGAAATCACACACACACACACACACCCCCTCACATTGTATTCATAGTGTTGAAAGAAAATACACTATGATATAAAATTCTATAACTAGGGAAATTTTTTAAGGAGCCAAAGTAAAATAAAAATATTTCCATACCAGTGGAGGAAGTAGTCGGTAGGAAATTGGCAAGAATTTATTCCTAAAAGAAATGTTTTCATCTTGTGGAAAAAAGTCCAGATCAGAAGAAGTACAGAACAAGTGAAATGGAAAATACGTAGGCGTGTTTAAATAAATAATGGTGTACAAACAAGTAATATTTCTAAGGTTTTCTTGTGGGACTAAAATATAGAGAGAACTAAACTGCATGACAAACACCAAATACAAAAAGGGGTTTTAGGCAGTTAAGATGCTCTAAGACCCTCGTATTGAAGAGAAATGTGGTAAAACTACTACTAAGTTAGGATTCACATTATTATATTGGAAGTAACTAAAAGAGGAGTAGAAAATGAACAAATAGAAGCTAAAATAAGAGAAAATTAATAATAAATATACTTAATCCAAATGTATCCTAAGAAGAACTAAAGAAATATGGAACGATGGGAAAAACAAAAAACACATATTTAGATTGGATCTATATATCAAAATATCAGCAAATACATGAAATTCACATAAACTAAATTTCCCATTAACGATTAAAGGTCCCCAAAGCCTAGGCACATGCAGCTTACAAGAGATACACACGTATATAATTAGATAGAAAGGTTTAAAGCAAAATTATGGATAAAGATGTATTATAAATATAATTAACTAAGATAAGCTAATGTGTCTATATTAACATCACATAAAATATAATTTAAGGCAAGAAAGATTCATAGAAACAAAGATGTATATATGGAATAATAATAAGTTTAATCCTCTCTTACCATATAACTATTCTAAATCTGCATATACTAGTATTATGGCTTTTAAATGTGTAAAGGGAAAATTGACAGATATTAGAGGAGAAATATAAAAATAATACCACCTCTCTCAGTACCAGATATAAAAAACAAAACAAAATATCAAAAAGATAATAAAATATTTGAACTACCCAATTAACAAAACTCACATAAGTGGCATATATGAAAGTGCACTTAACAGTGACAGAATAAATATTCTTTGCAGTATCTCACAGAAATTTCACCAAAATTGATGAAAGTTGGGCTCTAAAGAAAGTCTCCACCAGTTCCAAAGGAATGGATCTTGTAAAATATGTTTTCCAACCCCAATGGAATTCAAGTAGAACTCAGTAACATGAGATAACTAGAAAAATTCTTCTCTCTATATAGCTAGGAAAATAATAAAAAACATTTGTCAATTCAAAAATGAAAATTAAAAAATCAGTATTTATACTGATATATAAAGATGAAATATATCAAAAAGAGTAAAAGGCAGATCAAACTCTGCTTAGAGAGAAATCCATAAATTTAGATGCAAGTATAAGAAAAGAAGGGAGGCTGAAAATTCAGTAAGTACACTTCTCACTTAATTAAGAAAATCATAGAAAATTAAACCCAAAAAAGTGAATAAAGGAAATGAAAATTCCAATAAACAGAAAACTATCACATATTATTCAGACAAATTAAATATCTAAATATGTGACTTCTAATAGCTACAGATTCAGAGAAGCCATTTGCAACAGCATACATCTGCAAAGGATTTCCATCTAGAATAGATTAGAGTGAACCTACGAACTTGCCAATTTCTACCTATTTTTAAAGTAAAATAATTTATTAATCCTCAATCTACATTGTCTCATAAAATTAATAATAAACCAACAAACAGCACAAAACAAAAACAGGCAAATATATCTATAGGAACATCACAAAAAATTTTATGAAAATGACAAATAAATACATGAAAGGAACGTAATCCTTAGTCATCAGGAAGATGCAGGATGTAGAACAAGTGAATATATTAACATTGTTGTTGGGACCTTACACTGGAAAACTCCGTTATATGTAATAAAGTTCAACATGTGCTCACTCTGAACCAGCAATTCCACTCATAGTTATATACAAAACATACACGTGTGTGTGTGACAAAAGACATGTTTAAGAATATTCCTTTATGATGACCCCAAACAAGAAGCAACCCAAAGCTTCTGCAACTATGCATGGATAATAATGCATGGCATATTTTTAAACAAAATATTATAAAGCAATGGCAATGAAAAGATCGCTGCTTGCATGCAACCACATGGACAAGCTTCTATATATTAAACAAAAAAAGCCAGACACAAAAGGATACGTATTGTATAATTCCATTATTGTAAAGAGTAGAAACAGGTAAAATTAATAAATAGTGACATAAATCCTGCTAAGAACTAACTTTGCGAAGTGAAAAGAGGAGAGACTGGGGGAAGGTAAGGAAGGGTGTGGAATCCTGGTAATTTCTCATTTCTGGGTCTGCCTAGTGTTCTTACAGATGTTGACTTTGAAATAAAATCAATGAGCCATAGAATTTCTTCGCTTTTTATAAATATATTTCCATAAACATTACTTTAAAAATAACTATTATTACTCTTCCTCCATTCTCTGTGTCCTTTGGTCATTAACATATACAGTGCCCTGCCCTCTCATTATTCTGACCTTCAGTGAAGGATATAGTGATTTAATGCTATAGGAAAAAGTTCAAATGTGTACAATAGACAAGTGACATTTTTCACTGAAAAGGAACAAAGTCGCTATAAAAAAATTGTTTTAGACTTGACTTTGTTATTATCTTCTAAACTAGGTGTAAGAAATTATCGATAGAAAGAAAAGAAAAGAGAGAATTCAGAAAGGGAGGGATGTAAGAAAAAGAGAGAGGAAATGTGAAAGAGAAAATGGGTGTGAACTGAGAGTAGGAAATTAACGTAATTAAGAAAGGGCTAAAGAAAAGAGGAAATAAGAAAAGGAAGTCAGAAAACTTCCTATATTTTTTTTCACTAACATTAAATACTATTCATAATTTTTACAATTATGTACATAGCTATAAACTCTGTAGTGATTGCTGTTTTTCTTTTTACTGGCTGCCTTGTGACAATGAGTCACAATGAGTTGTAAGTAAACCTCTTTTACTATCTCATGGTCTTTTGGTTGGAATTCTTTCAAGGTCTCATTTTCAAGGTAAATCTTTCAGCCCATATTTTAAAATAAAATATTCCTTTTGCTAGGGTTTATTGTTTACAAAGTTTTAAGAAAACTAGATTAAAACTTCTTATATCTAGATGAGTAATATATAGACATATTTCCCTTATATTTTAAAGCTATGCATTTTTAAGGTTTTTATCAGTGCATTAATATATTCAGCTTTGAATACACTATGTTTTATGAAGAGTTGCTATTCTTCTAAAATTTTGAAACTCCAAACTTATCCGTATTACTAATTAAATATACTCAAAGAGAAATTTTTAGGCTTTGAAATATATATGAAATTTTTGGGGACAAATTTGGAAGTGTTGCATATATACCAATGTTGTATATTTACCAATACATGTAAAATACTTAGTAGTAAGTGTATTCTAAACAACAGAAATCATCATGATCTAGTAGAAAAAATGGATGTAAGCATGGAAGTAATTATATCTATATTTTAGGATAAAACCTTTACCTGAAATATGCAAAAACTTATTTCACTGATCCTAAGCGAATATTTCATTGACATTAAGAAACGTATTCTGCACACTTTAGTATTTCTAATAGTAGGAAGCATCTGACGATTGTTGTCACAATTGTAATAGTCTTACACTCACTGTGAGACTGTTAGCAGTTAAGACAGAGCTGTCATTACCCGCCATGTATGACCTTGGTCTCAGCTATTCATATTGTAATTACTTCAATTGAATCATGTGCATTATTGAAACTACGCATGTCAAGTTTGATTACCATTTAAAATGTCTTTTAAAATGTTCAACGATGTCTCAGCTTTGAAACACAAAATGTCATTGTGTACGCAGAGGCGCAGAAGCAGAACCACAGGGTATAAATAAGACATTAATGAAGTAAATATTCATCGTTGAAGGAATGGCTGCATTTCAAATTTTCTTGAAAGTAATAAGCAAATACTTTATGAGACTTGCGAAAGGAAGACAACTTCCAAGTAGGAAAGTTATCTTATTTTATTACTCTGAAACATGCAAAAGAATGTCCAATCGCTAATCACGGGAAAAAATGAAACAGGAAATTGTCAAATTCCTAGTAATATCTGAACAAAATGAAAAGAGAAGGAGAGGGAAAGTCTTAGTTATCAGTTTATTAGAACTTCCCAGTGATTTTGTACAGAGAAGCTTAACCAGGAACAAGTAGTTACCTTGAAGAACAAAACAAATAACAAATATATTCAAATAAAACATACTGATGTAATACCGGTATCAAATTTTGAAAAGTGAGTTTCAATGGCTTGGAAGAAAATTCTGGAGACAATAACTAAATACTTATCTCAAAAATGCTAGATAACCAATCCTGTTGAGAGCAGGCACAGAGTACTCCATTATGTGGGACCATGAAATTGTTGGCTATGATTAGAAAAATTAAAATAGAAGATTTAGACTACAAATGAGAGGGTATTTTTAAAATGTCTTAATCATTTTTTCATTTATATATTTTTGTTTACATGTGCCCAAAATTGGAATATATGAAAAAATCTAAGAAATTTAAAATAGCTCATTCAATAATTGTAATATTTCTATCTGAAACAAAGGCAAAAGCTTAGAAAACATGTGCACAAACCCTGCTAGAGAAGCATTTATCTGTGAAAATACACAGAAACAGGAGCAGTAGCAGAAACACGGGCTCCCCTTTCCCATTGCATTTTAGAGCAGAACACAGTGATTGAGCCCAGCTGAATGTTAGCCTGTAGGAGACTCAGACATTGGGGCTTTTAACAGCCTGGTTAAGGAAGGGCACAGTCTCCCCCTGGAAGATGCAGTTTACGGGATTAACAACATATGATACGGCAGAAACATGAGTCCAGTTCTCTACTGAAATCTCAATACTCCTGGTTTGAGGAATATCAGCTCCTCCCCTGCATGATCAGAAGCCTGAGAACTCTGCCTTGGGACTGTAGCAGAAAACACATGACAAGCTTTTCATCAGCATTCATGAGGAAAAAGAAAGCATGGGGTTATAGCTTAATGTCTGTTATTCTTTTCTTACATAGCAGTAAATTTATAGAATGGTGCATTTTATGATTAAATGTGTCTTAGAATTGATAAAATGTGGCAACTGAAGCAGTTGACCATTTTGCTTCCCCATTGAAGAAAATTGATAGTTGCATAGATTCTGTTTTTAATATTGATTTATAATCATAAATATACAGCAGTATTCTACACTTGTTCCAGAAAATAGTAATAAATGTAAGGGAGAATCTATAACACCCTTTTTCCCATCATATATTACTGCATATATACAATAAGTGTTAAAATTTGAGCAATTCTTGGCTATCCTTGGCTATCTTGACTTATAAACTTTTAAATAAAATAGGGCATGTCTATAACTTGACATTAATAACGTTAAATGTAACATTTATTGTGATTGTATACTCCAATGTTTCCCTACTATGTTCTTTATGAGTTTTATATTAAAATATTTACACATTTTACCATTTTAAAGGTAATTTGTTTTGTTAAACTGATATCCTCAAATCTGCTAATAAAGTCCTTACATTAATGCAATGTGATTTTTTTAATGTTGTCTTTCTGATAATCAATAAAGATCTTGATATGTTTAGTAATGCATGCCTAAGGAAAATAATTTACATTGCATTACATTTTTATCAGTGAAAGAGTGTCATCTCAGGATCCAGCATCAAAGATCTTCTAGAAATACTAGTGATGTAATTTCTGGGTTTGTAGCTACACTGAAATACCACATAAAAGGATACATTCTCTTTGAAATTCCCATTATTGCTTCACGTAAGTGGTGACTGAGAATGTCTGAATACTTTCCTGAAAATTATTTCTTTCAGTCTGATATGATACATTGTTGGTCAGATGAGAGAGCTATAGAATCTTTTAAGTATTCAGTAGTCTATTCAATTTGGATATGATAAGATTCTTTCAAAATTTAGTATAATCTTTTAAATTTAAACAGTTGAAGTCTTTCCATACTATTCAGCATATGTCTGCATTACTAATATTTTGGTGCTCTCCTTTGCTAACTTACCACGTCCAACTTGGTCATTCATTATTGCTGGGTTCTTTTGGTAAATATCAATAATATCAATAGTCTCCAATAACTAAAGGTAGGCTAGGGAATGACTCCCATCCTCTCAACTGAGACACCCGGTGGTATATTACAATAAAAGCAAATCTGATATTAAAGTCTACCACAAATGAAAACAGGCACTGACAGTATCATACAGAAAACAATCATGTAACTTTATCTTAATAGGCTTGATAAAAACACAGCTATCCACGCTAACAAGTGTTTTTAGAGTTTACTGTAGGAAGATGTGATAACTGTATTTTAGGATTCAGGTAATTTCTGGTCAGACTATGTTATAGAATCCTCTGTTTGTGGTAGAATGTGGCCTTGGTCAGGGTTCTAGTCATGTGACACAACACCAGAGGGTGAGAATTGTTCAGTGTTTATAGATCTTCTAGCATGCTAAATTTTTAAAATTTTGTAGTTAGATTTATCAGCTTCAGAGGTAGATATGCTATGAACAATTACAATAACAGTTTGATAGAGGACCTGATGTGGTCCGTCTCATAAATATGCTGAGCTATGTTCTTTGCTAAGCCGTCAATAGGAGGAATCATGGGAATTAAGAAATCATTGTTATACAATGCTTTCTTGCTCATTAACTATAGTCTTGAGGAAAATTCCTGACTAAATCTCATTCATTTATGAGTTGAGCTAGTAAATACTGGGAGCCACATCTAGAAATCTCTTGGCAATCACATATGAAAGACCTTACCTTATAAATGAATGAGTTACATAATTCGTCAGCTATCACAGAAACTCACTCTTGACTGGAGAATTTTCTGAGCATTTTAGGCCAATATTTACTTAGATCAGTAGTTGAGTGCCCAAATGGTGTTAAATTGTGATTTCCACATGTAAATATAGTGGATTGGAGAATTGTAGGAAAATAGTGTTAGTAATGGGATTCATGAATTTCATCTACTATCCCCGCAAAAAAATTTTACAAAATGGAGAAAACAACTAGATTAGCAATAAAAGACCCACTAATCTAAGGGATACGTTATTCCCACCGACTGGAAAATGTGAGTGGAAGGGGATTGATCGTTACACCATTGGTAACTGTAAGAGGAGGCAGCAGGAGACATTGGGCTTCTGGTGGTTCTTGAACAGGAGAAACTCTAAATCAGCCAAAAAGTACTTACTAGAAGGTCTAGCACGTGAGGGTGAGGATGGCAACTGAACCTGGAAGGTGGCTGCGCAGGTCTAACAGGAGAGAGTGCCAGGCAGGACAAGTGACATGATAACGTGTGTCATAACTGAAGGATTCGGAGCCCTCTAATCTCTCCCTTTTGATATAAAATCTCAAGCTGAAAAAGAACTGCTGATAGTAAAATCCAAATTGACCAGGGCAGGGACATTAGAGGAAAACATCTAATCATCTAAGACATCTAAGAGTCAAAGGAAATTGTGGGGTGTTGGGCAGAAGAATGTCTCAGAAAATAGGAGATCATTTATTCTATAAATCTACAAACACAAGAAGGGAGAAAACTTAAAGCCCAGGAAGCTAGAAAAGTAATCTTCACCCATTTCTCCCTCCAAAAGAACAAGAATACTTCTTTTTGCGCTAAAAATGAACAAGAGAAAAGCATTTTGACGTAATTCTATGCAAAGTTAACACATGAAAAAAGAGAATGAGGAGCAGAATAACACCCCTAACATCGAGGAAAGAATACTAGAAAGGTATTATAATAAAATAGGTGGAAATGATAAGTTAAAATTTTATAATGTAGCAGAATAAATTAATATAGAAGCAACAAAAGAAAAAAGAATGAGTACTGCAAAAAGTCACAAATCCATTCATTGGATAAAAGGAATATTTGAAATCAGGGCTGACAGAGCTCAGGAAAACAATGCAATGAAATATAGAAATTCATAACACATATGAAGCCTAAATCAAAAAGAATTCCACAAGATATAAATTCAAACATAAATATATAAATTCAAAGCATGCTTTAAGATAAGAAAAAATAGAAAGTAGTAGATTTTAAACATCTAAAGAAATGATAGAACAGTTAAAATTATTTTTTTTTAAAGAAGACATGGTAGACTGGAAAAAAGGGTACAGTGCACTTATAGTAATATTCAAAGAAAAGAGAAATGAATGGAATTTAATAAATATTTATGAAGCACTTTAAGAAAATTTTACTGAAGTAAAAATGAACTTGAAACTGTACAGTGGTGTGTACTATATACCTGAAAAAAAAAAAGTCAACACACAATGGGAAACTGAAACACTTTATAGCAAAAATGTTGGACTTAGAAAAAAAAATCTGTGGGATATCCAGGCAAAAGGTCAAGTCACTTTCAAGTGACAGAAAATCAAATTGTCATCACACTTTTTAATAGAAATTTATGCTAGAATGAAGTAGAGTAACCTATGTAAGACACTCATGGAAAAAAACGTGAATCATAGATTTTTTTATAAAGGCAAATGACCTGAAAGCATAGCAAATGCACTCAAATATGCAAGACATGTTGGGATGGTGTTCATAAGAGCCTTTCTTAAGAATTTGGTAAAGAATGAAATTCAGACAAGAAAATAATAGGTAAGAATCCCACATAAGGAAGGGTGGCAAACATTAAATGTTCAATTACTTTCAGAACAAATTCTAAATAGTGGCTATATGAGAGAGAGTAGATTATATAACAGCTATAGGCTCTGCTAATCACATTTATAGTACAAAGATAATACAGCAATGTAGAGATATTACACTGTGAAAAACAGCTAGATAACAATCTCCACCAATCAAATTATTGAAACATCCTACAGACTGAGATATTATATGTATCTTGTGGTAAACTTTAAAAATTATCATTAACTGGTTTATAGTGGGCAAGTCAGAATGTCAGTTTAAATTTATTTGATGAAATATTGCTGAAACACCTTCTTCATAAACATGCTTATCTATGTTAGGCTACACCAGCACTTCCAATATGCTAGGTTAGGAAATATGTTTCAGTTAGTTACAAAGGGACTTGCATTAGTAGACCAAATATTGACTTCATTTAAATGAATAACTTTCTAGTTAACAGCCCCAAAATACAAACTAGTAGATACATTATAATAAAACCAAATGATTTTATATATAAAGCAGTCTTAGGGCATACTACCCTGAAGTTTTCTGAGGATGATTACCTGCTAGGACTAATGACTATTTTTTATCTATAGAATTATTGAATCCACCCAAAAGAGCATTCTGAGACCACTGTAGATGGAGAGAAGTTACCTTAGTGTGGGAGGGTGAAACACAAGAGAATATCAGGATTAGAGTATGAGCAATTTACATACAACAATTCATCCACTCCAAAATGGCAAAACAAAGAATTATTGAATGTTACGGAAATGTCCAGGCAAGAATGGTGACTTTGAATGAATTGAGTTTCATTGATTCTTATGATGATATATTATATATGGTAAGGGCTGTGACTAGGGTATTTTCAGATATTGAAAAGAGTATAAATAACAACATGAAACAAAACAAAGAAATAAAAAATTTATACTTTCATTCCCAGGTAGCTATAGTGAAATGTTTAATCAACAAATTAGTAAAATAATAATTTTAGGGCAATCTAAATGGTCTATGACAAAGCAGAAACAAGGAAAAAGATGTTGAGAAAATTATGATTACTAGGTAACAATTTTAGAGGAAATCTAAGTAAAGAACTGAACATTATCATTCTTTTCTAGTGGGAAATCCATCCCCATATAAATGAATAGACTTGAACAATCAAGGGAAGCTCTATTTTAGAGATAAAAGCTAATCTCTATGTATTAAATTGTAGGTTTTTTAAAAAAGCACTACTTCTCAACAGCTAATATGACCATTAGTTTAGGCAAGAGTAATCAACTGATATTGGCAATTGTCTGGCACAAGGGCTGTGGGGAGGTGCTAGATATTCATGTGATGCCAAGGTATGTTTTGATAACAAAAGGAAAAACAATACATGAAGGAGGAATCAAACTGTCACCATTTTAATCAATTGGCCAATCTCAGCATCAATCATATTGGGGTGACTGATTACAATGTAACATTTAATGCAAGAGTAAGCATCAAATATCATGTATAACACAATTTTAAGAAAAAACTTTAACTTGAGTCTAATAAAGTGTTTTGTTTTGACATCCCAATTTACAAGAATTACAGAGAATTAGGATTTTTCTTTTTGAGGAAGATTAGCCCTGAGCTAATATCTGCTGCCAATCCTCCTCTTTTTTGTTGGGGAAGACTGGCCCTGAGCTAATATCCATGCCCATCTTCCTCTACTTTATATGTGGGACACCTGCCACAGGATGGCTTGCCAAGGGTGCCATGTCTACACCCGGGATCCAAATTGGTGAACCCCATGCCACTGAAGCAGAACATGCAAACTTAACCGCTGGCCAGCCCCAGAATTGGGGTAATTTAAACTTCACTAAAATAGGGCAGTCAGATAAATCTACTTCCTTCAACAGTTAAGAATATTATTAAGAAAAAGGCTCTTAAAAATTGAAAGAGTCTGGAGGCACATTACAACTAAATGTGATTGGTCCTGGTAAGATCATGATGTAAAGAAACGAGCTGTAAAGATAATTTTAGGGGAAAAATGTTAAGCTGGAATATTGAATGAGTTATTATCAAATTATTATATCATCTGTGAGAATGTAATCCTCACAATATAAGGGGATGTTTTAAGTTTTCTAGAGAATCATACTGAGATATTTAAGGGTTGAAAATAATATTGTTTTTAATATTCTCTTTTAAATGTTAGCATTAACTATAGTCATTTATGGATGTAAATTAGTTTTAATGTACAACTGAGAGCTGTGTAGTTCATATTTGAAGTAAACTAAGAAAAAATATATGCTATAGGCGTTTTTAGTTAGTACTGAGTGACTTGTCAGAGATATTTCAACTATCTTTATCTCTGACCAGCAGTATAGAATTCCTTAATTAGTATAATTCATATTATACATATTTTTTTTCCATTTAAATGATGGTAAAACTTGTGATTTGAAGGGAAATATTGTTTAAGCATCCTTATCTTCCATGAGTAATGTTTGAAAACTCTATAAGAATCAGAAGCTGGCTCTTCAGAATGTTGCCCCCATCCAGTCCTGCATGTTTAGCCAATAAGAAGATTTTCATGTAGTCAGATTAAAACGTAAGTTAAAGTCTGCCTCTAGGATATTGTCATAATAACCTCAAATAAACCTTTTATACAAAGTGCGTTTCCAGCATGTTACAACGACAAACTTAGAGTTTTATCAAAGCTACAGGTTATATGACCGCTTTTTGTCTTCTTGCTAAGGCATGTTTGTGTGTCAAAATTTCATTCTAGATTTGTTTCCACTTGGTAGTAGATTTAAGTAGGGGAAGGAGAAAGACTTTTGCCCCTGAATTGGCTCTAATTGTCTAATTTTATTGATATCAGACAAAAGAAAGGAATAAATGTAATAAACTTTGGCTTAACTCAGTTTGCAACATTCTCAGATCACAAATGTGATTTATTTCCTTTGTTATTATTCCCTCCATATTTATGTGCTCTAAAGTTTCCAACTCTTTATGTTAGGGAAATTTCCTGCAGTCTTGCCTTACAATCATAAAAATACATTTTTAGTTAGAGAAACTTTCTTTAAATGATCCAGTCACAGTTTATTACTTCCTTTCCATAACAAAGATTTGCTTGCCTAATTCTTTCAGAGTTATATACTACCCTGAAATAAAATTTAGAAGTAAACACTAGTGAAAATAGTCGTTCTCTGTATTACCCATGAAATACTTCTTTTTCCGCTTTATTCTCCCCAAATCCGCCCAGTATATAGTTGTATATTTTAGTTGTGGGTCCTTATCGTTGTGTATCAATTTCCAATTTGCAAACTCTCAGTGCCTCCCCATGCAGCATAAAGTAGGGCTATACTATTCTTTATTAAATTCAACAGAAGACATGAAAGGTAGGCTTCTTAATTACCTGTAACTATCAGAGTGATTAAAGTGTTTTAGGTGGAAAATCTCTGTAGGTGGAGAAAACTATGAAATATGTCTGTGAAATATATATATTTCTAAAATCTAGCCTATTTAAAGCAGAAAAAAATATTCAGCCTTAAGTAAGAGTCAAGTATATATCAGTATTCTCTTTTAGAAAAAGTTTACTCCATCTGTTAAATATGAAGGATGTGAGTAAATCAGTTCAAATGTCAGTTCAAATTTTGTGTTTTAAATAAATGGGGTACTTGTAAGCCAATGTCATGACCACATTTGGAGTGTCTTGCTAGCGCAATAAAGTCACTTCAGTCAGTAGAAGTCATCCTGATAGTAATTCCATCATCCCCAGGAAAACGAATCATACTTCTGGGAATCACAGCTCATTTTCAGCCAATCTTGAGTGGCTAATAGAGTTGTGTATCATTTTTTCAGACTGAATAAAATTTTTCTTCCTAATTAATCATCTAAATGAATGCCCAGGTTTCTTCACCTTCAGTTCTGAATATGAATCAATTTCAAACAGAAGCTTAATGAGAAAGAGAGCAAGTAAAATTTTGCCTTGGAAAGAAGTGATGTACAAAGGGTCAAAATACTCAATCAGCACTGTCCTCATTAGAACCATTTGCATAAATGAAGACCAAATACTTTTTAGACTAAAAGAAAAAGTTTATTATTCCATCCATTGGCCTATTTTCTTTGTGAATTCTAATTATTAAAAATTATTAATACCCCCTTTATTCATATGCAGAGATAACTATTACTATTCACATAGATTACTTTCTTATTTGTGATACCCAATCGCAAGAGTACCAATACTTGTGATATCATTTATGGTCCTATTTCTACTTGTATAAAAAAATCCAAAATTAATAACATTTGTACCCTAATCAATGGCTCATCAATCACATGATTTGATCCAGAGATGTGTCTAGTCATCTTCCCCACTCCCACCCAAAAGCTTAATTTAGGACCATATCTATTGGAAAGAATTAACAGTTCAAATATTGTTACCTTGATATTGGCTTCAGTTCATATTTTTATTAATATGATGTAATCCTTTACACTGTTCTTGGAGTTAAGTAGGAAGTTTCCTACTTGACATTTATAAAGATTTTGATGAAAAAGATGGATGAGGTTCAGACTGTTTATAGCTTTAGCTAATGATCACCTAATTTGTTAATGATGATACTAAGACCTCAGCTCAACTCAGAATTCTTTTACTCATATCTAGTTCATTTTAAATTATAATGTACTGGCTTAAATTTCAAATATTTTGGCTTGAGAATCAACTTAAATCTCTACAGGAACTTAGTAAAAGCTGTGGTTATTGAATACCATTAAGGCCAAATACTCTTCAAGAGTTATACTTTATCCTATCAATAATCATTCCAATTGTTAGTGATAATGATATTTTACAATTACCATGTATGTTCATTCTTCTAAAAGTTTTACTCAAATATTTTTACTTAAGCTTGACAGGTAGACTACTATGATGAATGTAAAAATATCACTTCCAATTTGAAAATGGGAAAACTAAAATATAGAAAAGTTATGACTTTCCCAAGTCTACATGGCTAGGAGGTTGTAGGACTACAAAATGAATAGTGGTCTAGATTTGAGAACTTGTGTTTATAATGATGATGATGATGATTATTCTATGATAATCAATTTAATGAATGCAACAACTATGGGAAATGATGTCAATGATACTAAAAATAATGATGATGATGATTAGGAGAATGTTAATGAACAGATCAGTAAAGTGATATTAGAAGGGATAGTACCTGTTTAGTTTGGAGGTCACTTCATTTATGTTTAAACATGAGCTTGGCCACTTGTCTTCCTTCTGACCATAAAGAAATTAGTTAAGCTTTAGTCTCCTTATTTGAAAAATAGGTAAAATAACAGTCATTACCTTGTAGGGTGTCACCGTCAGAGTTTGCAAAGGTAACCTCATGTAACCCTTACCATCACCCAATGAGGCAATTTTACAGATGATTTGGAAAGTAAACGTTGGGAAATTTAGTTAATAAATTTATCCATGCTTTCACAGCAAGTATGTGAACGAATTTGTACTCATACTCAGATTTTTCTGACACAAAGTTCATGTTCTTTCCACTGGGCCACATAGTTTTCCTAACAGCATATTTAATAAAACACAATGTCACTGATGATACACTTGTAGAATCTTTGCATGAAATTTCAATGCTGATCATTTTTAGCCAACTATAGAAATACGAAAATTACTCTGCCAGAAAGCAATGTGTAACCCATTCAAGTGATACCGATGGTTTTTAGAAATTGTACACAAAAGCCTTTTCACAAAATGGTTGATTTTTCCCAATACACACATCTGGCTATCTCAAAGCCTTTTTAAATAGAGAAATATAATTTTCAGAAGTGTAAGTTTACAAAGCATGGTGATCATGAACTCTTCTCCATATTTCAAAACTGGGCAGCCAGACACAGAGCTTCTCTGGGCGGTTGGCCCAGTAAATCTTGTCACAAATATAGTACTAGTCAAAAGTACTGAGTGCCAAACTAAACTCTTAATGTTTTATTTCAATCCAGCAGATTCTATTGTGGTTGATTTTGGAAGAAGGGCAGGTTGGCTTACTGCCATATTTCTCACTCAACCATGCGTTGAAGGCAAAGAGCCAGACTATGAGAGAAATCTGTGGGGATGTTTTTTTTTATTCCTTTCTCCTATATAATTACATATATTAATTGTATCCCACTGATAGTTGGAAAACAATTCAAAAAAGGAATCGTGCTCTCTCTTGACTATGTGTTGTCAAGATGGAAATCGGTTCACATTTTGAATAATTACTTTATGAACAGATGAATTTAATAATCTGTGGGGAATATGAGCAAGGAGACAATTGGTTCCCTAAATTTAAGTGGGCGGCAACATGGCTAAAGGCAATAGCAGCCAATTTGTCTCAAAATGGTTTATAACAAGAGGACCAGAAATTCCAAGAGCAATTAAAAGGTTACCTACTTATAGTCTTCAGGTTTAAATCTAAGAATAGAGCCTAAACTGAAGTAGATACATTGGTAGTTAGTGGCATAATCAAATAGAAGAGAAATTTGATAAGAAAATGAAAATACTTGCATTGTCAGCATAGGCATAATAATTAATTTTGAGTCAGTGTATAGAGCTGTTATACTGATATATAGTTTTATTACGTCACATCTCCTTCTAATTTACTATTGTCTCTAAATTTAATAATCTCAGCACATCAAAATAAAAAGTGGAACCAACACACAAGCAAAAGTTTATTCTGTCTTCTCCCTCATTTTTTAATATCCCTCAATTTATGTTTCAAATTTCATAATTGGAAAGTGTCTTTTCAGCTTTTACAAATGGAATAATGTCAGAAACAAAGTGTCTAATATTTCAAAGATGATGAGGGAAAGATGAACTGAAAAAACAGAACATATGATCAGTTTGATGACTGTAGTACTGAAGAAGACAACATTACTAGGATTATTGTATCCCCTCATAGATCTCATGTTGTTGATGAAGGCCACAGATGTTCTCAGACATTTCCAGAAATACGCCCAATCTAGAAATATAGTTCTTCTCCTTCAGATCTTTTGATAGATTTAATGATTTTGAAAATGCAAATAAGAAAATATAGTATATCAAAGAGATTTCAATTTAGTACTACTTTGCTGTCAAATTAAAAAGCGATATAGTTTTAGCCTCATTACAAAGAATATTCCTGTTAAAGAAAATATTAAAAATATAGGTTCTATCATTTGTGGACACCAAGGATGTCTTTCCCATATCTAGTCTATATGTATTAATTGCTGACTTTTCTTCCCTCTTAAGGTTAACTAGGATAGCTTAATTTAAATTGAGAATCGGAATGGCAAGTGCTTCTGTTATAGACAGCTGTTTTACCTAGTCCATTTATCTATCTACTTATCGACCTACCTACTTATTTATTTATCATATTCTATTTATTCATAAGGTTAGTTTTGAACTTGAGCCAGACTAATAAAGTAATTTTTTTTACTGAAAATTCTTTTTTTTATTATCTTGAGTTTTGAAAAAATTCAGTACTTCCATATACAATTAAATCTCATGTATTATATGGACTGTTTTACAAATATATTTTGTTATAATTTTATCCAGGCTTGATAACTGAAAAGAAAAAAGAGATCAAGGTGTTCCAAAAAGTTAAGTGGGTTCAGGACTGATTTGCAGCAGAGGTTGACTGTGAGTTGTTCTTTTAGTTGAATGATGAATATGTGATAACACTGATTTTTAAAAAAGTAATCAAGGATATTGAAGTATATTTTAATTCTTTTATATGAGTCACCCTGAAAGGGAGTAAGAATATCCTATTTGGAATAAGGGATTTTGAATGTGGTGTCTCTGAAGAATGCTGACATTTAGTTGCTATTACTAATTAGAAGGAGATTAATAGGAAAAATTTCAGTTCCCAAAAGGGCTTATTAAGAAAACAGAGTAGTTTCAAATGATAATTTGAAGACTAAGAGAGTATGAAGAAATAAATACGGAGACTGAGTATGTGAAGATAATAAATATATTACAGAAGCATTAAACTTAGCAACAAAAGGATCGAAGTTCTTAAAAGTCAAATAAGAGAGCAGTAGGCAAATATGCTACTGATGAACAAGAGGTTTGGAGGATTGGGGCGGTCGTAATTTATATTGGAGGGATGTAGTAGTGACAGATGATGAGAAATGCTAAATCACGAGAGAAATTGTTCATATTAAACATCACTGTTACATGACGTGTGATTATGATGCTACTTTCATATCATGATACATCAGAAGAAGCACAACCAAATCAATAGATCTCTACTTTTACGAAACTTTACCTAATATTAATGAGCTAAAATTTTATAAATTTTCATCTCTAGCTTGAGATTATAAGAAAAAGATAAGAGTTGCAAAGCTGAAAGTTGTGTTTACAACAGGAATAAGGAGAATTCCTACTAGCGAATAATATATTTTACAATAATTTCTTCAAGAAATAATTTAAAAATTATACAAAAATTCTCAAATTAGCCACCAAATATGCTAATGTTCCTCACCTTGAACAAAATACACAACTGATGAAGAAAAGAGGGACAATATAATAATCCTTAATTTTATTGCTCATTTTACTTTGTTTCTAGTACTTAATAACTCAAATAACTGAATGCTAACATGAATATTACAATATAGATCTAATATTTTTAAGGCTTTCTTTTGAAAGAATGACTCTACATTTGTAATATAGTATTATAAAGGATAAAAGGAGATTCTACACTCATTTAAAATTATCCACTTGACACATGATACAATATTGAATTTATTTTCATCCATGTCATTATTCTTTCTCTCTTGGAGTCTTACATTTTCTACATTTTGGTTCTGTTAATTGGCAGGTTACCAACTGTCTGCATTGAACTCTTTCATCAGCTCTATAAACACCCCTATTTGGAGATAGCATCATATAATCTTCGCTTACAAATGTCATGAAATAGATGGCTACATTGTGCACCGCATTGAGTAAACATGGGGTTTAGTGGTTCTAAAGCTGAAGTTATTTGTTCCCCATGCTGTGCAAAGGGATGTTTCAAAATCTAAGAGAGCCTACTTTTAAAAAAGATAAAATTCTTAAATGATGGTGCTGGTTTTTATAGATTCTTGAAAGGGATGGTATGACATGCTTGTAAATGTTACTGAGGCAAACATGAAGTGGTCTGTACCTAAAGTATAAACTTAAAGAATATCCTCTTTCTATCTCATCAGACCCAAGATTCTAAGGAATATATAAATATCATGTGCAATATATAACTGTTTTTCATTTGAGCAAAGCAAGCCCCTGATCTTTTATATGCTCTTTGTACCTACTTAACCCTAGTTAGTTGGGAGGAGGAATAAGAAGAGAAGCTTAAGGATTAGAATATGGATGAAATAGATTGGGTTATATATTCTGATGACAAAAGTTTTGCCTCTTGCATGTTAATTTCTTTATAAAATTAATAATTTTTAAAGGCACATTCTTGTTTTGTAACCGTCTTATGTGATTATCAGTGTCAAAACATTGCTTTTGGATTTTATTGAACTGGCTGTAAGTCAGGAAAATAAAATCGCTTATCGTGCCTTCCATTCTAAATACACAACGTATATTTTAAGTTAAAAAAATATTCAAAGGAGATAATAGCAGAATGAAAGTGATAGAGGAAAGACTCAATTAAATTGAAGATAGAGCAGTAGAAATTACCCAATCTGAAGAAAAGACAAAATTAAAAAATGAAAACAAAGGATCTGAGATTCTGATATCCAAATGTATAATACATGAGTCATTGGAATCTCAAATGGATAGAAGAATGAGGTTTGGCCAGAAAAATAAATATTTGAAGAAATGATTCCTACATCTGATGTAAGACATAAATATACATATTTACAGAGGAGACTCAGTGAACCTCCAACAGGATAATCTAAAAGAAAACCATAACAAGACAACTCCTAATGAAACTGCTGAACATAAAATATAGAATAATTTGAAAGCATTCAGAGTAAAATACTAGAGCAAAGCACACATACAAGGGAAGAGTGATGAAAATGCGACTGGATTTCTTAATAGAAATCACAGAAGCCAAAGACATTGGGACTATAGAGACAAAATTCTGAAAAAAAAATAGCTATCAAACCTAAGCTTAGGGGGCTGGCCCCATGGCCGAGTGGTTCAGTTCCTGTGCTCTACTTCAGTGCCCCATGATTTTACCAGTTCAGATCCTGGGTGCGGACCTGGCACCACTCATCAGGTCATGTTGAGGCGGTGTCCCACATAGCACAACCAGAAGGACCTAAAACTAGAATATACAACTCTGTACTGGGGGTTTTGGGGAGAAGACAAAAGAAAAAGAAGAAGATTGGCAACAGATTTAGCTCGAGTGCCAATCTTTAAAAAAAAAACAAACAAAACCTAAGCTTAATATCTTTTAAGATACTGTTCAGGATAGAGGATGAATTAAAGAGATTCTCAAATTACAGGAAACTATGAGAAAATTTTGCTGATAGACCTGCTCGATACGAAACACTACAGACTAAAGGTAAATAATACCAGAAGAAAATAAGGATCTTCAAAAATAAAGAGTGAGCAATGAAATGGTAAATATCTAGGCATATATAAAAGACTATTGCTTTCATCTTAAGTTTTAAAAAATATTTTCAGGTTGAGATATATATCAATAAATATACAGAAAATATAGAATATAGAATTGTGACATGTTAGAAATTCTATTAATATAGATAATAGCCTGGACAATTTATTGTTTCATAGTGTTGTTCTTTATCTACTACACAAACTTTCATTTAAAATATGATATCCAGAACTCTCCTTTCTATTTATACAGCAGCAAAAATTCATTAATATTTATATTGACTTATAATTCAACTTTCATTACAGTGATCTGTCAAAATTGTAAAAATCAAGACTTTGGAACGGTGAAACAAGTTTTAAAAAATTCTTTTATGCATGTGCTTTACAGAAAGTGAGGTTTTAGCACCTTCTGGGTTTGAGAGATGAATGAGCAATTTTATATTGTGAGTCTGATTATAATATGGGAGGACCAATTGGCTCATGCTTATGAGATTAGTAAATGGCACAGGTCCATTTGTTTGTTTACTTCTAAATTTGTCTCTCCTTCACATGTACCCGAAAAGAAATATAAAACAGCTTGCACATTTGCTGGAGGATATTGCATTCACTCACTGATAGTTGTACTCTTCACAGAAAGATTGAAATATCCAGAGAGAGTGTAGGGGAGGGAGAGGAAGAGGAAGAGAGACAGAGAGGTGGGGAGAAAGAGAAAGAGAAAGAGGGAAGGCACAGTTTCTTGTAGTTGATTGTACTTTATGCAACTAAACATTAATTTTTGTGCTTTGCGTCTATTTTTAAGCATGATCATAACATATTTACCTATAAAATGCCTACGTTTCAAGTTGTTGTCAAACCAGGGAGATCTTTACTTAGGTAGATTTTTTTGCAGGACAAAATAACTATAGCCCATTGGTGTGATTTGTTAGAAAATCGTTTAGTGATGTTAACAATGCTAACACAAAACAAAACATTAAAAAGTTGGCAGTTAGCAAAATTTTGCCTTTAGTAAATTTAGCAGCCGTTGTCTGTTGTGGATATCAAAGCAATGCCAGTCAAAATATAATTTATAAAGAGAAGAGAAAACAGTGACAAAAATAATTGAAGAAAATAAAACAACCAATAAGTAGCTGAGGTATACTATTCTTTTTTGTCCTCTCTTGCTTCCGTTCAAGTTTTTAGTCCTGTGAAACCAGTCCATTTGAAAGTCATTCACTTTCAATGAATTGAATGGGCCATGTTATTCATGAAAACAGCGAACATAGATCCAAATTGCTTTGCGCTGAATTTTCTCTATATGGAGTCAGTGGCACGATTTTCTACAATTGAGTTAACATGTTCTCTCGTGCCAAATTCACTTTTATAGTCACTTTCATAAATGGCTTAAAGAACGTTTGGATACTACATATTTCTATAATGTCATAATAATTAGATTTAATGTATTATCAGAGTGTGAGTATTTGAAGTTAACGGCATTTTAATGTTCTTTGTATTCTCAGTGTGAATCTCAATTACAGGAATTGTTACCCCCTGGGACAATTAAGAACCCCAGTTTCAATCTTTGAATGTCCCTCTAAACTGTGGCAACAGGATGAAGAGCTTTTAGAAACTGTGCCCCTAACATTGTCCACCTTTATGCTCACATGGAGAGAATATTATTACGTTCATCAATTGTGAATATACAGTCTTATAGTCTTTTGAAAAATGACCAAATTACCCCAGAGCATCAGATTCTGGTTGTTTTCTCTTCCTCTTTCTTTTCTTTTTTTCTTTGTATTCAGCATCAAAAGGTAAGTGGAAACAGTAATAACAATAACAGAATTAGACAGAGATAAATCCTATAGCTGAGTAAATTTCCCTTTCAACTTACCTTACAAATATTTCCTAAGTGCATACATTTTAAAAACACTATGAAAGATACAGGCAGTATAAGGATGATTAATGGTCATTCCTGTTTTCAAAGAGTTCTAACTTTATTGGGAGAGGAAAATTAAAATCACATATATGATTGATTATGTTATTGTTAACAATTCATTTCTTTCCTGTTAGAGGATCAAGCATCCCCTCCAATTGTCACATGTAGGCAGAGTACACTTACCCACCTCACTCTCCAGTGTGGTCATGTGACTTTCTTGAATTGATGTGAGCAGAGGTGACATTGTGCCAGTTTTGAACTGAGACTTTTAAAAGGAGCCGTTTTTGTCTGCCACTTCTTGCTCTTTTTACATGGTCTAAAGAGAAATATATTCCCAAAAAGGGGCTTAATCTTCAGTTTCAGTATGAGAAGGAGAAGAAATATGGAGCAAGTTCAACAAACCATCATCAACTAGTGAGAAGTAATGTATCTGGGAATAAATGTTTTTTCATAATAAACTGAGATTTGAATTACTTATTAGTGAAACAAAGCTGAGTAATATAATATTGTTATTAAAAAACACAATGTTCAATTCTATTTACATTGGAATATTCTGAAAGACACAGATTGCCTATGCATTTTTTTGGTCAGTATTTTGAAGGACAGTATTTTTTGGAAGTGGGTGGCCAGGTGCTCCTCCCTAGTTTATCTTAGTCTGGAAGCTCCACTCAAATCTGTCCACCGTGGATGACCCTGTTGGTATTTGAAATACCAGTGGCATAGCTTCCAGCATCACAGCAACACACAGCCATCTGTGTGTTGGTTGGTATGACAACCAACAGATGGTGGTGTGGTTCCCTGACTGGGGAATGAACCCAGGACGCAATGGTGAGAGTGCTGAGTCTTAATCACTAGACAACCAAGCCTGGCTTTCAGGTCTTATGTTTAAGCATTTAATCTATTTTGAGTTGATTTTTGTGCAAGGTATAAAAGAGGATCCAACCTCATTCTTTTACACATGAATATCCAGAGTTCCTAACAGCATTTGTTGAAGAGACTATCTTTCCCCCATTGTATATTCTTGAGATCATGTCAAACATTAGTTGACCATGTATGTGTGGTTTTATTTCTAGACTCTCTATTCTGTTACATTGGCCTATATGTGTGTCTTTATGTCAGTACCATGCTGTTTAAATTACTGCAGCTTTGTAATATATTTTGACATAAGAATGTATGATGCCTTCAGCTTTGTTTTTGTCTCTCAATATTTTTTGGTTATTTGAGGTGTCCTTTGTGATTCTATATGAATTTTAATTTTTTTTCTATTTCTGTAAAGAAAGTCATTGGTATTTTGACAGTTATTGCATTGAAGTTTTACATCTCAAAAGCAAAATAAACAAGTGGGACAATATCAAACTAAAATTGTTATACACGGCAAAGGTAAAAATAAAAGAGTGAAAAAACAACCTACAGAGTGGTAGAAAATATTTGCAAACCTTATGTCTGATGAAGGATTCATATCTAAAATATACAAGCAATTCCTACAGTTCAATATCAAAATAACAAATAACCTGATTAAAAACAGTCAAGGGACTTGAAAAGACATTTCAAATGGCCAACAGATATGTGAAAAGATGCTTAACATCACTAATCATCAGAGAAATGCAAATCAAAAAACCCACAATCGTGTATCACCTCGTACCTGTAATGATAGACGTTATCAAAGTAAGTGAAAATAATACATGTTGGCAAAGATATGGAGAAATCGGAACTTCTATGTACTGTTGGTGGGAATGTACAATGGTGTAGCCACTATGGAAAACAGTATGAAGTTTCCTCAAAATTTAAACATAGAAGTACCATATGATCCAGCTATTTCACTTATGGGTTTTTATCCAAAAGCATTGAAATGAGGATCTCAAGGAGATATTTTCATTACAAAATTATTCACATTAGCCAGGAGGTGAAAACAACCTAAATGATCATCAATGGAAGAATGGGGAAAGGAAATGTGGTATATACATATGATGAATGTTATTCAGCCTTAAAAAAGAAAGAATTTTTGCAACAGGCAATAACATGGATGAATCTCAAGGAAATTATACTGTGTGGAATAAGCCAGTCACAGAAGGACAAACATTGTGTTATTTCACTTACATGGGCTATCGAAAGTAGTCTAAGTCATAGAAGCAGAGAGTAGAATGGTGGTTGCCAGGGGCTGAGGTGGAGGAAATGAAGACTTACTATTCAAAGAATATAAAGGGTCAGTTGTGCAACATGAATAGGTTCTAGAGATCTGCTGTTCCACATTGTGCTTGTGATTTTCAACACTGTATTATACACTTAAAATTTTAAGAGGGTAGATCTCATGTTAGTTATTCTTACTACAATAAATAAAATTTAAAAACAAGAAATGCAGTAAATCTATTAACATATCGTTTAAAGGTTTACTCCTTTATGGCATAGTTGAGAGTGTGGCTCCACCATGGAGTTTCTCTTGATTCTTGAAGTTGAGTTCCTGGAACAATGTATTTTGGACAGTTTAAAGAACAATTCATTATTTTTTTTCTTTCTAAAGTACTGCATGGCTTGATGAGCAGTGTGTAGGTCCATGCCAAGGACTCGAACCAATGAATCTTGGGCCATCAAAGTGTAGCACGCAAACAATCATTTGGCCATGGGGACTCCTCCAAACATATTTTTGTATTACAATGTTTTCACATTGTATATCTGAGACATCACTAGTTAGTTACATCTTTGAATCCTGAAAACAAGGTATAATCATTTAATGCATTTAGATGAGTAAATATATCTAGTATCTAGTGCCTGGTTCAAGCAAATATATAACAATAAAATGTCTGTCATCTTATTTGTCTGCTCATTTATTTCATCTGCCCTGTATTTTCAAATAATTGCATACCTTTCCTGGAATGGATTTTACTTCATAATTCTTCTTTCTGACAAGGTAATAATTGCTGGAAATTAATGCTTTCCTAAGTAGAACATTGTTTTTTAGATTGTAAACACAATGTAATTCAAAGTGATACGTGTTTTGCTAAATACTATATCCCTAGTACCTAGACACTGCCTAGCACATAGTCATTAAATGGACCCTAGTGGAAGGAAACAAAAGGATAGAGGGACTGAGAGGAAGAGCCAAGGAAGACATTGGGTCGTTAGCCAATAAACATAATCTGTCTACTTCTAATTATCTACTCAAATACACCTAAAATCAGAGAGACAATTTATAGAGCTCAACACTAGTTTCTATTGCTAGATTCCACCTGACCTGCATGCAATTGATTAAGAACTGCTTTTATATTTGAGGTCCTAATCCAGAGGCAAAATGTAAAGATTTAGCAGTCAAATACAATGTCTTCCATTTCCCCTTTATTTTCCCCAACCCTATCTCATTGTATCCTCCACCTCCCACCTCTGTGTCCTTCCCTCTTCTACATAAAGAACTTACTAACTCACTGTGGAGCATGATTCACAGTGTAGTAGATCTCAAATCAGGAAACAGTGACTGTTTCATCAGGAGCACTTCTTGGTAATGGTGTAAGAAATATAGACTAGGAGTGAGGAGGTATATTATAACTGATGCTGTTTAGAATTACCAGCACGTGGTAATAATTTAAAGCATATGAATTTTAGATTCCCTACTACTCCCACTTTCTCTTGCTACACTTGCTATGAGCTTATGTTTTATCATAGAGGGGCATAGTTTCCTTTATTTAAAAAAGAAGTATAAATATGTAGGTTACATATTTTATTCTACTTTTTAATCATGTGTCAGGTGCCTGCTTATGTCCAGCTTTCCAATGATACTTATCAGGAAAAGATATTGAAGACCATCAAGTCTTATTCAGACACTATGATCACAATGACCCCACTTGCCTTGTTTAGTGGGTCTAGTAGAGAGCTCTTGCTTTCTGTGCTAGCTACTTCCTGGCTGTAAAAATGGATGCTTTCAGAAGTTCAGGTTGCAAATTCTCGTATCTTCTACTTCTGATACGTTTTTTATTTACCTTCAAGTTCGTTTTCTATATCTTCTACTCATGTCCATCTACCCATGCAAGAGTCTTTAACCACAATTCAAACTGGGTGATCATAGAAACTTGAGATTTATGTTTTAATAAATATCTACAAACCTACATACATACCACATTTTAACGTGTAAACTAATATTGCCCAGTTTGTACTTATATCTATGACTTCTTAACATTTAAAATATTTAAAATTACCCCAATGCAAGACACAAAATGAAACCAGTGATTATCTATACATGGGAGATGAACATATGTTAAGATCATTAAATCCTAGCACAGAATGACATCTTGTCACTTGCCTGAAATAAAGAAAGATGAGTTATTTCTTTTATCTCACTTTGCAATAAGCTTAAGAATTTCCTATTTATTTCCTATTTATTCAAATGGAAAGTACAGAATGTAGTGTATCAAAGCATCCATTACCCAGTGAGCTGTGTAAATGATTGAGATATCTACCACTAATAAGAGGAGATAAGGTTTAAAGTGTTAAATACATACAAGCTAAATATGTTCTAGTACCAATTCCAACGTGTGTAGGGTAGGGGGATGTTCCCCACACCAACAAGCAATTCTCAGGACACCAGCTGGGTGTCCTACGATTGAACTCAAGTTTGAACTATCTACCTGAAGAGAACATCAGATTCCATAGGTTAAGTGTTCAGTCCTAGAAGACCACACTCACTCCAACTTGAGAAGCCAAGTACAAGCCCAGGTTGTTACCTGTGCTTCTGACCTACCAGCTACGGACTGGAGGTTCCCAAGACCTCCTCTTGGACTTCAGACACCAGTCACAAGTCCAATTTGTTACCTGTACTTCTGACCAACTGGCTATAAATCAGAGGTTCCCACGATCTCCTCCTTGGGTTCAAGTAAGTTGCTAGAGGTGCTGACACATCTCAGAGAAATAATTTACTTACTAGATTACTAGTTTATTATAAAAGAATATAACTCAGGAACAGTCAGATGAAAGAGCTGCATAAGGCAAGGTACAGGGAAAGGGCGTGGAACTTCCAGGCCCTCTACAGATGCACTATTTTCCTCATATCTCCAAGTGTTCACCAATCCAGAAGTTCTTTGAACTTTGTCCTTTGGAGTTTTTTTATGGAGGCTTCATTACATAATCATGATAGGTTAAATAATTGACCTTTGGCAATTGATTCAACCTCCAGTCGCTATCCCACCTGAACCCAGGAAATTTGTGGAGGGGGTACTGAAAGTTCCAACCCTATAATCGCATTATTGGTTTACCTGGAAACCAGCCCCCATAGGTTACCTGAGGGCTTTCTAAAAGTCATTTTGAAGATAATAAAAGACACTTTATCATTCTCATCACAGAAAATTTCAAGTGTTTTAGAAGCCCTGTGACAGAAATGAGGACAAAGACCAAATATATTTTTCTTATCATAAATCACAATATCACAGAGACATATACCATCAATATCAGAAAAAATAAAACAAGAAAAAAATCCTCTGACATATTAGGAGCTTCAGCTTTAGGAATACACTTAATTTCCCCTCTCCCCCAAAAAACACAAACAAAACCAAATCCAAACAAAAAGTGGAACCTATCAAAACCATAAGAATATAGGTATTTCCCATGACGGGCAGTTCCATATCAACTAAAAATGTAGGGATGCTTCATTCATGATTGATCTAAATTCAGCAGGTCAAGTACATTAAAAAAAAACACACAGTATAAATTCACCTGCTGTGGCATGAAGTTCATAAAAAGGAGGAGGATGCTACACAATCAATCCTTGTGTCTGTTGAATTGAAAAATGGATTGGGTAGTACATTGAGTTGACTAGTATCTCCTGAAATTCATGGCCATCTGAAAACCAGAATGTGATCTTATTTGGAAATAGGGTCTTTGCAGAGGTAATTGGTTAAAATGAGCTAGCAAAGTGAGTTCAACAGTACATTAAAAGGATTATACACTCTGACCAAGTGGGATTTATCCCAGGGATTCAAGGATGGTTGAACATACACAAATCACCTAAAGGGATAAAATACACTAACAAAAGGAAATTTCAAAAGCACATGGTCATCTCAATAGATGCAGAGAAAGTGTTTGACAAGGCCCAACGTCTATTTATGATTAAAAGTCTCAATAAAATAGCTATAGAATGAACTTACTTCAACACAGTAAAGACCATGTATGAAAAACTCAAAGATAATATCGTAATCAATGGGAAAAAACTGAAATCTTTACCTCTAAGATTCAGTAGAAGATAAGAAAGACCTTCTAGCAACGTCTTGTCAACACAGTACTAGAAGTCCCAGCCAGAGAAGCTAGACAAGAAAAAGAAGCAAAATGCATTCCAATCAGAAAGGAAGAAATAAAATTATGTGTTTGTGATGACATAATCAAATATGCAGAAAATCCTAAAGATTCGACGACAGAAAAAGTTAGAACTAATAAACAAATTCAATGAAGTTGCAAGATATAAAATCAACATACAAAAATCTGTTACATGTTTATACACGAACAGTGAATTATCAAAAAAGGAAATTAAGAAAGAAATACAACAAAAAGAATAAAATACTTAGGAATAAATTTAACCAAAGAGGTGAAAGATTAGTACACTGCAAATTATAAAATGTCAATGAAGGTAATTAAAGAAACAGAGAAATGAGAAGACATTCTGAGTTCAGGGATCAGAAGACTTAATATTGCAAAGATATCCATACTACGCAAAGAGATCTACACATCTAATATAATCCCTATCAAAATCCCCATGGCATTCTTTACAGAAATAGAGAACATAATTCAAAAATTTGTATAGAACCACAAAAGACCCTGAATACACAAAGCAATCTTGAGCAAGAAGAACAAAGCTGGAGGCATCACACTTCCTGATTTCAATATATATTTCACATCTATAGTAATCAAAACAGTATGTTACTGGCATAAAATCAGACATACAAATTAATAGAACAGGAGAGCCCAGAAATAAATCCAAACATCTTTGGTCAACTGATCTTCAACAAAGAGATACACAATGGGAAAGAATAGTCTCTTCAAGAAACGGTTTTGGGAAAACTGGATATCCCTATTCAGAAGAATGAAATTGGCCTCATCTATCACTATATCTAAAAAATCAACTATAAGTGGATTAAAGACTTAAACATAAGACTGAAAACTACAAAACTACTAAAAGAAAACATAGGGAAAAATTTTCTTGACATTGGTCTTGGCAATAATTTCATGGCTGTGACACTGAAAGCACAGGAAAAAACTGCAAGAATAGACAACTCAGATTGCATCAAATTAAAAAGCTCTGCATAGAAAAGGAAACAATCAACAAAATTAAAAAAGCAAGCTATGAAATGAAAAAAAAATTTGCAAATCATATATATGATATCTGATAAGAGGTTAACATAAAAAATATGTAAGGAACTCCTACAATTCAATAGAAAAATAGAAACCTGATTTCAACAATAAGCAAAGGACTTGAATAGACATTTCTCCAAGAAGATAAGCGAATGGCCAACTGGTATATGAAAAGGTCCTCGGCATCACTAATCATCACCTCAATGCAAATAAAATCCCTAATGAGATATTACCTCACACATGTTAGAATGGCTATTATCAGAAAGACAAGAGATAAGTGTTGGCAAGGATGTGGAGAAAAGGGAACCCTTGTACACTATTGATGGGAATGTAAGTTTGTATAACCTTTATGGAAAGCAATAAGATGGGTCCTCAAAAAATTAAAAATAGAACTATCCTATGTTCCAGAAATTCCACTTCTGGGTATATATCCAAACAAATTGAAATCAGGATCTCAAAGAGATACTTGTACTCTCATCTTCATTTCAGCATTATTCACAATAACCAAGAAATTAAACAATCTACATGTTCACTGATGGCTGAAAGGATAAAGAAAATGTGGTATACATATACAACAGGATATTATTCAGCCATGAGATGAACCTGGAGGATATTGTGCTGAGTGAAATAAACCAGACACAAAAGGACAAATACTGCATGACTTCACTTATACACGGGATCTAAAAGAGTCAAACTCTTAGAACCAGAGAATAGAATGGTGGTTGCCAGAGGCTTGGGGAGCGGGGAAGTCCTCACAAAAAAAAGGAAGAAGGAAAGAAAGAAAGACAGAAAGGAAGGAATAAAGAAAGAAAGAAGGAAAGAATGAAAAAGTAAGGAAGAAAGAAAGGAAGAAAGGAAGGAAGGAGGAAGGAAAGGAAAGAAAAAGAATGATGTCTATATGAGGTAATGGATATATTAATTAGCTTGATTGTCTTGATTATATCACAGTATGTATGTATATATATCGAATCATGATGTTGTATGTCTTAAATATGTGTAATTTTAATTGTCAATTATGCCTCAAATAAATTATAACATATTTATTATATATTCAATTACATATTAAACTTATTTATTTATTGTTTTGTGAGGAAGATTGGCCCTGGGCTAACATATATTGCCAGTCTTCCTCTTTTTGTTTGAGGAAGATTGTCACTAAACTAACATCTGTGCCAATCTTCCTCTACTTTATGTGAGATGCTGCCACAGTGTGACTTGACAAGTGGTGCTAGGTCTGCATCCAGGATCCTAACCGGGAAACTTGGGTCAACAAAGTGGAGCATGTAAACTTAACCACTACGCCACTGGGCCAGTCTCCATATTAAACTTTTAATGTAGTAGATGTATATATGTATACATAATCAAAATTAAAATAATTTAGTAAAATCTAAAGCTTTATGTTAAAAAGCACACTAGTTGAACAAGTTTTGAGGACTCAGAAATCTGAATTGTTTAGTGAATGCTTTCTCATGAAATTTCATTACATAATGACATGTGCAGCCCAAAGGAAAAAAAATGGCTTTTGAGGTTTAAGTTTAAATGAATAAGGAAAGGTAGAAGAGAATACAGAATACATAGAACAGATTAAAAGATTAGAAAGTTTACTCAAAAATTTACAGGAAAAATCAAGGTTCTAGGAAGAAATAAAACAGAAAGTCTTAATGGGATACCACTTTCAAAATATTGAATTTCCAAATTAACAGCATTTTGAAAATTGTAGAGAAGTTTCAGGAAAGAAGGAATGGCTAAATAATATCTTATGTAAAGTAATGTGGATGATACAACCAGTTCACAACTTCAAGTTAAAAAAAAAGAAAGATAAACTTTGAGATTGTATTTCCATTAGGACAGAAAAGCAGTATTGTACTCCTGGGATAGCTATTCAAAAAGTTCTATTGAAAGTCAAAGGACAAAATGTGAATAGAGATAAATTTTACAATTCCATATTACAGATAAAAAATTTGATTTATACTAGATTTTCAGTATCTTCAAATCTGAGGGGGAAGGAGAATGCCCCTTTTATTTTATTTTTTGCTGAGGAAGATTTGCTCTGAGCTAACATCCATTGCCAACTTTCATCCTTTTTTCTTTTTTATGTGAGCTTGCCAGCAGAGCATGGCTGCTAACAGATGAGTAGTGTAGGTCCACATCCAGGATCTAAACCCTTGCCGCCAAAGTGGAGTGCACCAAACTTAGTCACTGGGCCACTGGGACTGGTCTGAAAAGGCCCCTTTTAAATTTGAAAATTATTTTTCTATGATGATCTCTCCTAATTCAAAAGGTTCATTCACAGAATGACTAATGGTGTTAAACATGTTCTGTTGCATGACTGAACAAAATTCCATGTTCATTTAGAATTACATGTGTAGAATTTGTCTGTTGAGAATGCAATTTTTACCATTATTTAGATGATACATTTATGATATATTAGAGAAGGAGATAAATACATCAGCAAAAGACTGACAAAGTCTTTAAAATACAGTATCTTGTGTGAATATAGTTTATATAGATTACAATTTCCTATTCATAAATATGGAATATGAAAATAAATTACAAATCACAAATATAACAAAATAAGCATAGCAAGAAAGAAGCAAATATAAATGTTTGATTTGTGCATACCACAGATTTTACACTGTTTCATTATCATATAAATAGCTCACATATATAATCTTTCATGAGTTAATTCTGATAAATGCAACAGTAAAAATTAAGATTAATAGAGTCTGCTCTGAAAGATTTGCTGTAAGTTATATCTACAGCCCTTTCCAGCATGGTTACATTGTGCTCTGAGAAAGTTTGTGCATTCTACTAGTGATTTACAATATCTGCTAACTTGTGTTTTTATAGACTGTTAAACCATGTAAAATTGCTTTTTTATTCTTAACTTTTGATGCCTAGATTTTTACAAGTTATGAATCTTTACAAATGTGCTGATCATATAAGAACAACTTAAAAAGTTTTTTGGACAGTTAAAAGTAATAATGAAAGAACACAACTATTCATAAACACTACAATGAAGTCTGTAGCCAGCCAGTCATATTTTCTTTGTTATAATTAATATTACTAGTACTATTTTTATCTTATTAACTAAGTCATTTCTTAACATTTACCAAGCGTGTTTCATGCACTGAGAAACTTTTCTTTGAACTACCCTGAGATATACAAGAAAAATATAATGCATTCACCAAACTCAGGAGATTTATTGCCTACTTAGGAGAGTATATATAAGGAAAAAATCACAATGGATTATTATAAATACTATGATGAAATCAAGTTGGTGGTAGTATGAGAACTTACTAACGTAGCCTGGAAACCAGGGAAGACCTGTAATAAAAGTAACCTTCAAATTGATCCTGACATATGAATTAAGGTCAGGTTGAGTTAGACATGGACAGGTATTCTAAGAAAAGGGAATACACATGTACCAGTACAGATGTTGCAAGAGAACATGGTTCGTTTTTATAACTTGATATGGGTATGCTAATGTAATGAATGCTGGAGTGGCTATAACTGGCTTGGATGGCAAATGAAGATAAGATTATACAGGTCTATAAGTCAGGCTGAAAGAACAGTACTTAATATTGAAGGAAAAAGAGAGACGTTGAAAAGCTTTAAACAGAAAATAAAGCTTTATTATATACACAGTTAGAAGATCAATCTCAGCAAACATATTGGCAATTATTTCTCAAATATTTCTTCTCCACCATTCTCTTGCTCATTTCCTCTGGGATTGCAATTGTACGTATATTAGACATTTGATATTGTGCTAGAGCTCTTGGATTTCTCTTTCTCTCTCCCTCCCTCTCTCTCTCTCCCTCTCTCTCTGTCTCTCTCTCTGTCTCTCCGTCTTTTGCTTTGGGCAATTTCTACTAACCCAACTTTAAGTTTAATGATTCTATCCCCAGCTCTTCCAAGTCTTCTGGTGAGTCTATTGAAGGTATTATTCATATCTGACAATTTATAATTATCTCTGGGATTTGCTTGAGATTATTTCAGTTTTCATCTCTCTGCTGAAATCTCCTGTGATGGTTAACTTTCCGTGTCAAATTGACTGAGTCACAGGGTGCCCGGGTATTTGCTTAAACATAATTTTGGGTATGTCTGTGAGGATGTTTCTGGATGAGATTAACTTTTGAATTAATTGAGTCAATCAGATTGCCCTCTGGAATGTGCGTGGGCCTAATCCAGTCTATTGGAGGCCTGACTTGAACAAAGATGTCTGAGAGTGGAAGAACTCACTCTCCCTATGTGACTGTTTTGGAGCTGGGACATCTGTCTCCTTTTGCCACAAGACTAGAACTTACACCGTTGGCTCTCCTGGGTCTCCAGCTTGACAAGTGCAGATCTTGGGACTTCTCAGTCTCCATAATGATGTGAGCCAATATCTTATAATAAATCTCTCTATAAACTATATTTCTTATTAATATATTAAAGTGTTTATATATAATATGTAGAATATATTATAGCGAATATATCGTTTGTTCTCTTTCTCTAGAAAATCCAGACTCATACACCACCCTATTTTTATTCATGTTGTGCGCTATTCCTACTATGTGCTATAATATTTTTATCATGGTTATTTTAAAATTCCTGTATGATAGTTTCAATATCTGAGTCATTTATGAATCTGGTTCTGTTTGTTGCTTTGTCTCTTTCCATTAGGTTGGTGCCTCTTGCTTTTGTGCGTGTGTATTGTTAATAGAATTCTAGTTATTTTGTGGAGTCAAGCAGTAGAGACTGTGGTAGACAGCAGTCTCAGCTATTTCAGACTGACAAGCTAGGCCACTTGATGTTCAGTAGTTCTTTATAATTTAGCTGATTAAATTTTATTGAGGCCACACAGAGATTCTCTTCTCATATCCTCCCCCACAGTTGAGACAACTCTCATGTTCCATCATTCTCTGGAAAGGACTTGTTCTTTTCTTCAACTTTAGGTTACATGGTTGCTTTGTGATCTAAGATTTCTGATGGACTCAAAATTATGATATTTTAGTTTAATCAGTGTTTACTCATTTTTTTGTGTGACAAAGATATTATTTGCAGCTTTATACAATAAAAGGGAAATTGAAAGTTCTCACAACTTAAAAAAAAATCCAATATAACATATTTACTCTACATCTTTTTACCACAAAGTTCTGTTTTCTTCCTTTGTGGTAAATTAAGATTCCCAATACACCTGTGAAGTTGACCACCTGGTCTCAATGTTCTAATCTTGCAGTAAAGTTTTCTCTGTTGATACAGATGTACTTACAGGATGTGATTCTGTTCTATTTTCAATCCAGAGAAATGCTTATCTTATTTTTGATAACATTTTATTTTAAAATGTGTTTAAAAATATTTTTACCTAAATTGATATGCAATTCTTGGGAGGAAAGAAAGAGTTTCCTGGTTTTCTTGCACTTTAAAAATCATTTGGGCATTTTTTGATAGCCAACTACTTGACCTCCAAGCAGAATTCATCACATTTTTCCACTCTTTTTCCTTCCAGAAAAATCTCTCTTGGCTTAGATCTCTCTCTCTCTCTCACTCTCTGTTCTCTGGGTTTTATTGTTGTTCAAATTCATTCAAATACCTATGAACTATGACCACCAACTAATGTATCTGGAGTCCAAAACTCTCCTCTGAGTTCCTCTTCCAGTTAAGTGCTAGCTATCTTCACTCAGATGTTTCAATGTACTTTAAACACATATATCGCAAGTGTCACTCTTGATATTTTCAATATATGTCCTTCTTCAAACTTTGAAATCTAAAAATGGTGATACCATTCAGCTGCTTATTGAAAATAGAGTGCAGGCCCCTTTGGCTCCTCTCTCTCCATCAACCATCTGTCAATTACCAAGCTATGTTGACAATTTCAAAATGTATTTCAAGTCTCTCCAATTTTCTCTGCTGTAACTGTGACTTCTCTAATTCAGCCATAATTGTTTCTTGCTGGTAAGGCCTCCAAATTGTCTCTTCACTTTTCAACCCACCCTACCTTCCATTCCATTCTCCTGAAGCTAAATTTTATTCTGAAAATGGAAATAAATGCATATCATTTTCCTTCCTAAAATTCTTGACAAATCCCCCACTAAGTATAGTACAAAATTCAAATTCCTAAACTGTGCCAGCAAGTCCTTTAATGATCTGGAAACTCCTTAGTTTCTTCTTGCATCAGTTTTAACTCCCTCATTAATTTCTAGCCATGTTGGCTTACTTTCTATGATTGAATCCATTAAGCTTTTTTATAATCTCTGGACATGAAAGCATATGATGCTTCCTCTAACTGCAATGTCCTTCACTGGCTCTTTGTTGATAACTTTCTATTTATCCTTCAGGTGTTACCTTATATATAGATTCCTCTGATATGCCTTCCATGAACCCCAATCCAAATTTGGTAATCCTGTTAAAATTTATCTTATTATTCTATATTTTCCATAGCTAAATGATCACAGTTCATAATTTTTTGCTGTGCATTTGACTAATTGCTCAATGTCTTTTTCTCCTTATGCAATCATGCACTGCATAACAACATTTCAGTCAATGATGGACTGCATGTATGACGGTGGTCCCATAAGATTATGCTGGAGCAGAAAAATTCCTATCGCCAAGTGACATTGTACCATCAAAATGTTGTAGCATAACACATTATTCATGCATTATGTGAATAACAGTGATGCTGGTGTAAAGAAACCTACCATGCTGCCAGTCATGTAAAAGTATAGAGCATATAATGTACATCATATAATACTTGGTAATAATAATAAATGACTATGTTACTGGTTTATGTATTTACTATACTATAGTAAAAATAGTGAAAAATATTTTTTCATTACTTTAGAGTGTACTCTTTCTACTTCTAAAAAATGTTTACTATAAAACAGTATGCCATGGTACACCACTAATAGCCTCATACATCTCATATTTACCATATCTCTTCATTGCATCATTTTCTCTTTTGCTTTATTTAATCTCATGTTGTTTTGCTCATCATGGCTCCTAAGTGTACAAAATCCACTACTAATGTTGCCAGTAAGAGGGGGCATTGAATGATTGACCCAAAAACATAATAAAAAATAATTAAGGACTACAAAGGTGGAAAATCAGTGATGGTTATTGCTTGCCAGTCAGGCATGTCTCATTCCACCTACATAGCTTATTCTTCAAGCTATGATCTTGAAGAACAAGAATAAAGTAACAGAATCTGTTAAAGGATCTGCTTCATTGAAGACAATGAGACTAACAAAAATTTGGAGAAATTGGAGGAAAAATAGAGAAACTTCTAATGACCTGGATTGAAGACCACACCCAGAAAGATATCACTTTCAGCACCAAGATGAATATGGCCAAAGCAAGTTTCTTTGTGATGTTGAAAGAAAACACTTGACCTGACTTTGATGTTGAATTTACTGCTAGCTCTGGGTGACTTAAATGATTTAAGAATTGTTATTCATTACATAGTGTGAAAGTAAGTGGTGAGTCTATGAGTGTTAATGTGAAGACTGATGAAGGATTTTTAGAAACTCTAGATAAGCTGATTGTGGGGGAAAATTAGTTGCTGGAGCAAATATTCAATATGGATGAAACCTCCCTATTCTGGAAATGAATGCCTGAAAGGACTTTCATCCATAAGGAGGCCAAGTTAATGCCAGGTTTCAAGGCTTTTAAGGATGAGATAACAGTCTTGCTTAGGGGGCAATTTTGCAGGCTGCAAATTGAAATCTTTTGTGATCGGGCACCGAAAAAACCCCAGGGACTTCAAGCTGATCAATAAGCACACACTGCTAGTGTATTACAGGAGAGATACGAAGTCATGGATGGCCCAAATCCACTTCTAAGATGCCCTCCTGAATTGCTATGCCAGCAAAATGGAGAAATACTCTTTGGAAAACAACGTCTTTCAATATTTTACTTGTTGTTGATAATGCTTGCAGTCATCCTCTTTTTATTGGTGATCTTCATCCCAATATCAAAGTGGTGTTTCTCCCTTCAAACACCACCTCTTTGATATAACCAATGAGTTAAGGACTTATAGCAGATTTTAAGGTCTACCACCTAAGGAGAATATTTGCCTGGGTTATTGCTGTAGCTGAGGAAGACATGGAAAAGACACTGATCCAATTCTGGAAGGATGATGGCATCTATGACTGAACCAGAACCTTGCTTGGGCTTGAGGTGATGTCACCCAAGAGTGTATCAATGGCACCTAGAAAAAGACACTCAAGTGGGTCCATGACTTAAAAGATTTTCCAAGGATGAGGAGGTTGCAAAAATCAACAAGGCTGTGGTTGACATAGCCAACAAATTTAACCTGGGTGTTGAGGATGGCACTGAGGAGCTCCTAGAGGTAGTTCTGGAGGAATTGCCTAATGAGGAGTTGGAACTGGAACAGGAACACATGGCTGAAGAAGAGGCAAGAGAAAAGGAAGATAAAAAAGAGAAACCCTCAAGAAAATTCACAATGAAGGGTTTACAGCAGATTTTGCAGATCTTGACATATTCCTTAAAAAGTCTGAAGACATAGACCCTAACACTGAAAAGTTTTCGTTAATGGATAGGAATATTCACAGTGTATTATCTGCTTTCAAGCAAATTTATCATTAAAAAAACAAAAGCAAACCTCTATAGATATATTTCTGAAAAGAGTGACAGCTCCTCAAGAAGAACCTCAAGCAAGTCCTTCAGGAGCTATTCTAGAAAAAGGCATAGCTATCAAAGGGGAAGATAGCTGCATGTGTATTACTGCCCCTGAAGACCTTCCAGTGGGACAAGATGTGAAGATGGAAGACAGGGATATTGATGATCCTGATCGTGTGTAGGCCTAGGCTAATGTGTGTGTTTGTGTCTTAGTTTTTAAACAAAAATTTTAAAACTTTAAAAAATATGAAAAAAATTTAAAATAGGAAAACCTCATAGAAGAAGCATATAAAGACAGAAAATATTTTTGTATAGCTATACAATGTGTGCTTTAAGCTAAATATTATTAGAAAAGAGTCAAAAAATTTAAAAAATGAAAACGATTATAAAGTAAAAAGGTTACAGTAAAATAAGGCTAATTTATTACTGAAGACAGACAAATGTTTTTATAAATTTAGTGTAACTTAAGCGTACAGTGTTTACATAGTCCGCAGGAGGACCCTAGGCTTCACGGTCACTCACCACTCACTCACTGACTCACTCAAAGCAACGTCCAGTCCTGCCAGCTCCATTCATGGTAAGTGCCCTATAGAGGCATGATATTTTTTATCATTTATACCTTATTTTTACAGTACCTTTTCTATGTTTAGATACACAAATACCATTGTGTTGCAGTTGCCTACAATATTCAGTGCACTAACATATTGTACAGGTTTGTACCCTATATGGAGCAATAGGCTATTTTATATAGCCTAGGTGTATAGTAGGCTATTCCATCTAGGTTTGTGTAAGTACACTCTGTGATGTTCACACAACAATGATATCATCTAATGATGCATTTCTCAGAAGGTATCCCCATCATTAAGTGACTCATGACCATGCTGTAAGCTTTAGCAGACGAAGACTCATATCTATTTCATCACCATTATATTCTTTGTACTTGCAACAGGCATGGAATGCAATTTGTTTGTTTGTTTTTTAAAGATTGGCACTTGAGCTAACAACTGTTGCCAATCCTTTTTGTTTTCCTGCTTCTTCTCTCCAAACCCGCCAGTATATAGTTGTATATTTTCGTTGTGGGTTCTTCTGGTTGTGGCATGTGGGGCACCGCCTCAATGTGACCTGATGAGTGGCACCATCTCTGCATCCAGGATCTGAACCGGAGAAACCCTGGGACGCTGAAGCAGAGCTCTCGACCTTAACCACCCAGCCATGGGGCGGGCCCCGCAATCTGCTTTTAATACATATTTTTGACTGAATAAGTGAATGAATTTTTAAAGGTGTAGTGTTATGCTTTATCTTAAATTAACAAATTTAAAAGCATTAAATTTACTCTATTAAAAATTTGATACTTTATACAATGCCCCCAAATAGGGAAACAACTTAGTAATTTATGATACACTGTATGGCTTTAAAGAATTAAAATGCCTCTATTATTGTATAATAATTTTAAAAACAGTAATATAAAAGTAAACATTATAGGGGCTGGCCCAGTGGCCCAGCAGTTAAGGTCGCATGTTCTGCTTCAGCAGCCTGGGGTTCCCTGGTTCTGATCCCGGGTGCGGACATGGCACTACTTGACAGGCCATGCTGTGGTAGGCATCCCACATATAAAGTAGTGGAAGATGGGCACGGATGTTAGCTCAGGGCCAGTCTTCCTCAGCAAAAAGAGAAGGATTGTCAGCAGATGTTAGCTCAGGGCCAGTCTTCCTCAAAAAAAAAAAGAAAAGAAAAAAAAAAAGAAACTTTATACATTTGACCAAATAGTCCACCCAACAACTTTATATTATTAGCACAATCTTCCATATATTGGGGAACAAGAATCTGCTCAAATTATGTTTTAGCTGAAAGAAAATTTAATAAATATATGGTGTGGTTTCACAACAGAAAAAAAGCATATCACTGTAACTCTCCCTTATAGTCTTTCCCCCTTCCCAGTGTTTGTTATTTTACTTAATATTCCACCTTTATTGTTATTGCTGTTCTTATATATCAAATTTCATGTTTTGTTAGACATAGATTACTATGGAACTAGGTACATAGTACCTAGTTAGGTCACTAGGAACACATACGTTAATTTCCATCCTCTCTACAGACTAAATAGTCAATAAGTGAATTCATTTATGCTTCACTGATTATAGCAAATTAATTCAAAATTTTAACGGTTAACTTAAGATTGGAAGAGGGAAAGTCTTCCTTTCCAGATGAAGGCCACTGTGGTGCAACAGTGGACTGAATCTATTTACACAACAGCACTCTAAGGGACTTATCTCTGCTTTCCCTTTTGTGTTCCCCTTTAGTATGTTAAAATGCATGTCATGTAAAATTTCTCTAAGGGGAAATGGCAATAAATCTTTAATAAACTCCTAGCCAAATTTCCAGATGCAGTGATAAATGTTTTGCTACATAAGTATCACTGATAAATTATATTCAAAATAAATAAACTTAAACTTATTATTGAAAGGCATGTCTCTTTTTCTAGGACATAGTGTTCACATTTGAGTTTGTCAGGAATTAAATAGCCATGCATTTTTAATGAAGAATGGATGAATATACCAATCACTTGAGAGTTATTGACACATCTCTATCCATAGGATAGCATCTTATTAAACTATTCCTGCTCTTTTCTTAATAGGGTTTATACATTCAGTATTAATAATAGATGAATATTTTAAATTCATTTCTATTGTTAAATCCTATTTGTACTCCTGCAGGAACATTATTAAAACTGGTTTTATAAAACTTATTTCTCAAAATGCATATGCATAAGACTTACTGTTCTTCCAAAAAAAATTTCTATGTGACTAAAATTTACAAATCATTATAAATAAATAATTCATTTGTTAACTGCAAGAAGTAACTTTTTTCTCAAACTGTTGTCCTTGAAGGTGGCCTCAGAAATGATATACTTACCATTATCCAAGGAATACATATTGTTTACTAATCTGTTGGAAAGAGAAATTACTCACGTTGCGTGCTGTTCTTTAGTGAAATGCTAATCCAATTTAAATTCCAGGTCTGAGGTAATCTTTATTCTGCATAAATGAGCTGGAAAATTTACAGTTTGTCAATGGAATGCAAGCAATTTAAAGCTTCAATGTCCACTTGTACATTTGATTCTCAGACACAGAAACAACAAAAGAGTAACCCAGAATTAGTTTGTCCATAAAGTTAGGGCAAAAATACCATAAATTGTACTGATACATGTGGCTGTAGCATGACAATTTTGAAAATAAGAAATATATCTTTTTCTCAAACAGTATTTTGCTAATGAAACAAAATGCATATAGGAAAAGTTACTTCTCTGATTTAAATGTTCAATTAAACAGACCCCAAACTCTTTGCATTTATCCTGTCAATATCACGGTGCATTTTCCGTAGCAGTGTTTTCTGGATTTTTGGCTTTACGAACCAGAAACTATGGAAAAAATTAGGGGTTGTTGTAATGTTGGCAAAATTTATTTCTGCTAAGTCAGGACATAAAAAAGTTGCAAATGAAACAGAACCAGTAAAATCAAACAAAAACTCAGCATCCACCATTCACTAAACAAACATCTACTGAGCACCCATTTCATCTTGTGCAGCCCTCTGTTAGGACAACAGAGAGAAAATGAACCAAATCATCACCTCACCTGTCCTTATGGAGCTTATAGTGAGCGAGAGAGACATAGTCAAATATTCAAAGAAATACATATATATTACAAAACATTATATGCATTATGTTCGAAAATTACATAGTATTTTGAGAGCGTGTCAGAGGCATTTTGGATCGAGGGTCCAGAGAAAGTCTCTGAAGAAATGGCATTTAAGTTGAAGCCTCAAGGATAAGAAAGAGTCAGTCAAGTATCATAGAGAAGAATATTCCAACAAGAGGCAATAGCATGTGCATAGGGAAAAGATTCATGTTATTAAAATTTACTATTTTAAAAATCCCATTCTATTATTTGAAAATTTTACACTTGGCTTTGAGGTTCAAAAGCAAACACAGAATAATCTCTGCCATTGTGAAACTTGTAAGCTAGTGAGGGAAAGACAATTAAAACACTATTAGAGCATAGATCAATAATAGGGAAAGCACGAGGTGCTAAACCCAATCTAATCTGTAGGCTGCAAGAAGGACGAATCCTCAGAGGAACTGATATCCCCAAACAAATTACAGACTGAATTAGTCAGGAAGAACAGGCAGAGGCATAAGGAGCACTGGTGATGAGGCTGGAGAAATAAATAGCAGTTTAGCTCTTCAGGGGTCTTTTTAGACAAGCTTATGATGTAAGACTGTAGGGCTTCATCAGGAGAGCGACATGAATTGATTTAGGTTTTTATATAAACAAAATTTGCTTTATAAAGACTCCAACTACTTGTGAACACTGAATACCTTGAAAAGGAAAAAGACCCACCTAAATATGGGGAAAGCAGTTAAATACTATATTAGTTTTCTAGGTATTCAATATACTTATCTTCAATACTTGTCTGCAACAAAGGGTGACATTGAAAATTGAAAGAAATAAAAAGATTCAAAGGGAGTTTAAGAGGTAGCATTGACAAGAATTAGTGATTTATTCAGTAGAGGAAAGGTTAAACTAAATTGTCAACATTCCACTTAAATATTTTTCTGTGTAATATATAAAATATGTCTTTAGAAAAAAATAGCAACAGTTTGTATCTACGGATTCTGGAAATATATATTTTTTATTTTTTGAGTTTCTGTATGTTTAAATTTACTTACAATGAGTATGTATTATGAGATTTTCCTAGCGAGTATGTACTAGTGAATTTCCATAGTGAGAAAAAGAAAACATGAGCCACTATATAATCTAGGAAAATTTGTTGAAAATGTCAGCTATTCAATTAATTTCATTTTCCCACTGAATAACCCAAAATAGCAATTTGCAGGACTTTTTGGGTAATAACTGTAGATAGGATGTCCTTTATTATCCTTCAAGAGAAAAATTATATAAAATTCCAATTTTTAAAAATTTATTAGCTCTCCATTTGTGCCAAAGCATCTGTCAGAAAAATTAATATAAATCAAATTGTTTTTAAGTTTTCATGTTGCATTTTTTCCCCATAATATATACATCCTACCTGAGGTCTCCATGTGGCTAATTATTGACTTTGTGGGTAGTAGCACAACATATACTAAAAGTTAATGTCAAAGGAAAAACATGGATTCTGTGGATCCCTGATGTCCAGATTGTGGTTAAGAATGAGATCTGGTCAACTGGCCTCACCTGTACTATCCTGGTTCTCAGAAATGAACTGAGCCCCTAAATGTATCCAGGGATATATAACAGCAAATAGAGGTATGGTCTCTAAATCACACAGAGTATATATATCTTTCTCACTGGAATTCTGTCTGAGTCTTGGTTTTTCTCTCTATTTCACACATTGGGGTAGTCTTCAGATCTGAACTAGGGTGACAGAGTGGATGTTGATTCCTGGAGTTGATCTCTGCATGCATAATGCCTCAGGTGGCACTATTCATCCACTATTCCAAAGGAATCTCCCTGGAACTAGGATTCTGGTATCTACCATACACATTCAAATGATACAACACCACTTCACAGGTAGTGTGAGTACCTTATAACAACAAAATAATCCTAATTCCTCCCTCTCATCGCTTATGTCATTTCTATCATTCATTTCACTTCTATATAAGCATATAGATATATGTATGATAGATATATAAGTATGTACAAATGTACATAAATATATCCATAAGCATACATAATAGAATATGTTAGTGCTATTATTAATTTGAACAAATGATTATTTTCTAGATCAATTCAGAATAAGAAAAATAAAAGCTTTTCTTTTACCTTCACTTACTCCTTCTTCGATGCTCTTCCTTTCTTTATACAGATCCAAGTTTCTGACCTATATTGTTTTCCTTCTCTCTAAAGAACTTTTTATTTAACATTTTTTGGAAGGAAGTTCTACTGGCAACAAGTCACTCAATTTTTGTTTGCCTGAGAAAGCTTTCTTTGTTCTTTGCTTTTAAAGAGTAATTGCACAGGGTATAGAATTCTAGGTTAGTGAGGTTTTTTTCCCTCAACATTTTAAGTTTCACTCCACTCTCTTCTTGCTTGCTCAGCTTCTGAGAAGTCAGATGCAATTCTTATCTTTGTTTCTCTATAAGGTCTTGTTTTCCACTGACTACTTTCAGGATTTTTTTCCTAATCTTTATTTTCTATATTATGTAAAGGATATGCTGAGGTGTAGTTTTGTTGGAATTTATCTTACTTGTAGATCTCTGAGCTTCCTGGATGTGTGGTTTGGTGTCTGATATTAATTTAGGAAAATTCTCAGTCATTATTGTTTCAAATATTTCTTCTGTTCCTTTCTCTCTTTTCCTTCTGGTATTCCCACCATAGGTATGTTAACCTTTGTAGTTGCCCCATCGTCTTTGGATATTCTTTTCTGTTTTTTTTTTTTTTCAGTCTGTTCTTTCTACTTTTTGGTTTTGGGAATTCTATTAAAATATCCTCCAGCTCAGAGATTCTTTTCCTCAGCTGTATACAGTCTACTAATAAGCCCATCAAACACATTCCTCATTTCTGTTACAATGTTTTTTATCCCCAGCATCTTTTGTTGTTGTTAGTGAGGAAGATTTGCCTGAACTAACATCCATTGCCAGTCTTCCTCTTTTTTTGCTTGAGGAAGATTAGCCCTGAGCTAACATCTGTGCCAGTCTTCCTCTATTTTTTATGTGGATATCTCCACAGCATGGCTGATGAGTGGACTACATCTCCACCTGGGATCCGAACCCCACGAATCCATGCCACCAAATTGGAGTAAGAGGAACTTTAACCCCTCAGCCATGGGGCTGGCCCCTCTAGCATTTCTTTTTTTTTTTTTTTTTTTAAGATTGGCACCTGGGCTAACAACTGTTGCCAATCATTTTTTTTTTTCTGCTTTATCTCCCCAAACTCCCCCTGTACACAGTTGTATCTCTTAGTTGCAGGTCCTTCCAGTTGTGGTATATGGGATGCCGCCTCAACGTGTCCTGACAAGCGGTGCCATGTCTGCGCCCAGGATCCAAACCCTGGGCCTCCACAGCAGAGCATGCAAACTTAACCACTTGGCCATGGAGCTGGCCGCTAGCATTTCTTTTTAGTTCTTTGTTAGGATTTCCATCTCTCTGCTTACATGGCAATCTGTTCTTGCACGTTGTCTATGTTATCCATTAGAGCCCTTTGTGTATTAATCATAGATGTTTTAGATTCTCTGTCTAAGGACTCCAATATCCCTGCCATGTCTGATTCTGATGCTTGCTCTGTCTCTTCAAATGGTGTTTTTTGCCTTTTTTGGTATGCCTTGTAAATTCTTCTTAACAGCCAGATGTGATGTACTGGGTAAAAGGAATTGCTGTAAATAGGTCTTAGTAATATGTTGGTGAGGTTTGAAAAGAGAGGCAGCCCTCTATAGTCTTGTGGTTAGGTCTCAGTCTTTTAGTGAGCCTATATCTCTGGACCGTGAACTTCACAAGTGCTTCTCAGTTTGTTTCTTCCCTTTTAGAATGGTACTGGATGGCTAGAGTGGGCTGGCATTGGATATTTCTATTTCCCAGGTCAGTTAGACTCTGATAATACCCCCAACTGGTTAGGCTCTGGTTAACTAGTTTCCCCTGAGAGAAGGTCTTGTTAAGAAGAACAAAGTGCTTTGCTGTAATTCAAAATGGTTCCTTTACCCTTTCCCTTGCTGGAAGCATAAGGGGATTTTTCTCCGATATTTATTATGGGAACCTGGTCAAGATCCTGAAGGTAATTCTCATAATATTTTGTGGGTTTCCCTAGGACTAGATCCCCCTGGTGTTTTAAACTCTTAGACTTGTCCACAATGAGCCACCAGCAATTTTTCAGTTATCTTTCAGGTTTTCCTACTCTGGCACTGATTCTCAAGGTGATTTCCACTCATGAGTCTCTTCTCTGGTAAGTCACAACTCCCTGTATTTACCTCTCCCTCTCTCCAGTGGCAGTGATTTGCTCTCTGTCCTCCCCTTTCTTTTGGATCCAAGAATAGTTATTTATTTTTCTCTCTGTTCAGCTTTTTACTTCTTGTTAGGATGGAGTGACAACTTCTAAGCTCCTTACATGTATAATTGGAAACTATCGTGCACAGGAAACTATTCTTTTATAGAACTCCTGTCAATACTATCAGATTCCCAATTTTGAAGTTAGATCCCTTGAGTATTAATGATATTCATGATTAAGCTTAAGTTCCCCATGTCCCTTGTTCTTTGCGAGAGCTTTTTAATGAGAGAATTGAAGTTTGATCCAGGTAAGATATGATACGTGTCTAATTCTAGATTTTAAGAGCATTTATTTAAATTCACGCATTATACCTTTCATCCAATTTCTCAATGAGTAACATTATATATCTAATTTTTAGATTGCAAGCACCTGGAAATCAGCAGAATGCACATAACTATACCTTAAACTGAATTAGGCTGAGAACTTTTTTTCTTGGTTGATAAATAACATACATCAAAGAATTTCAAAGTTGTATTAACATTTTCTTAAAGACACATTTTCGCATTTGGCAGAGAGTTGGAAAGGGGTCATTCTCATACAATTTGGTATATTCCCTATAAAACACCTACCCAAAGGTGAAAAGAAAGATAAGAATGTTTGCTATCAATAATTTTAATCTTGTGTTTCCAGATTGCCTAATATAAACTATTGTTATGTTAATGTTTTAAAATATCTAATTGCATCTTTTTTTTTCAGTCCTTAGACATTTTCACCTGTATTAACTTGTATGTATTTTTTTTTTTTCTAGTTGAGGGCAAAAGGGCTCAGTAGTGCTCAGTCAATCCTAGGTCACAAATTTATTGAGTGAGGGTAACAGGTGTAGGGTTTCTGATTTATGGTGCCCTTTGCAAGTTCTATGCAGCCTGCTTGGTTTCTGCAGGTTTCTCCCACATACTCACTAGCTTGCAGTCTCCTATTACTTCCTGTTCCACACATGTCATTCAGAGAACTCCATTAATTAATTAATTACCTCTTTGTTAGCGTGGGTGATCTGGTTGCAGAGTCTTTCTTTATCTGATAAAACATTCCTATACCCAATTTAAAAAGACTTTGTTTAATTAGATCCCTGAGCTAATGAATACTACATTTAAAAGTATTTAAAGGTCTTTTTAAATATTTGATGGTTGCATGGAATAAGTTGAAAATTTGCTGAATTTTTGTTTTTATTTAAAAAATATTAATAGCTTTTCATGCAATGAGTTTAACCTCATTTACTTTGCAAACAAGTTACTGTAGGCTATAAATTCAAAACCATTTTTAAATGAAGTATAATTTTCCTTAAATAAGAAAGTCTACAGCAAATTGGTACTATAGGAAGTGTTGCTGGTAATTGAAACTTAAAGGTCCAGAAGAAAAGTTCCTTGTCAACACCAAAAACATCCAGAGCGCATGTCTGGATAATTTTCTTCTTTCCCACTTCTACTTTGTCTCAAAAGCAAAATCTACTTGATACTAACCAGAAAAAACAATCTCCCATTGAATTTAAAAATGAAATATTAATGTAAAATTATTTTAATTTATCCTTCTTCTTATTGCATTATCTCAATATTTGTAGCAGAAACCTTGTCTATCCCTACGCTGTCATACTTATCATGTGAAAGAATTAATATTTAATTTTCTCAAAAATAAATTCTACTGCTGTATTTCCAGGCTACACGGTAATAAATTTCTGAAGCACTATAAGAAATATCTCCATTGAATCCTACATCACAAATATCCTGACTTGCTATGTGGCAATATGGAACTTGAAATAACCTCATAATAAAATAAAGAGGAAGAGATTGTAATAATTGAAGACTGGTCCTTTCATTTTACTTTAGAGGCATTTTGTTCAGTAATAAATGTCCATTATACTCCTTCTTAACCACACTAAAGCTCTATCCCTACATTGAAAGCATTGTTGATTCTATTCTCATGCATCCGCCATGTGCATGGTGCCACCTGTTCTGCAACAGCATAGTTCAAACACCTGGCCTTCCTCCATTTTATATTATTCAGTGAGCACACGCATAGAGGTTTTATGCTTGCAATCTGCTCCATACTCAAGTGAATCCTGAATTCTTTGCTAAGTTAGGATGAATAAAGGGTTGAGAATTAAGCCAGAGATATAAGCTTTACATATAGCCTGTCTAGGTGTCTGCCTATGTGGTGTGATCTAAAATGTGCTTGCAGGCCAGCATATCCTGGAAATATGCTCAATCAATCCAAAATCATGCTGGAAATATGCCAGTACAGCAGAAATCCACTTATTTCTCTACACTCCAGTTTCCCAAATAGTAAAGACAAAAAATTATGTAACTCAGATGGTAAAAAGAGTAATATATGTCAACTATCATAGTGGATATAAAATAAATGGATTTATTGCTATTTTGATTACAATTATACAAAAATTCCAGAAAATGATAAACAAGAAGCCTTAACATTCACAATAGAAAATAATCAATATATAACTACAATGAATCTTTTGGTATTATTGATTCTAGTCTTTACTTTGTGTGCGCAAATATTTGCAATGAATATGTATATATATACACATATATATGAACATACATGTATGATATATAAATAATTTGAAACTTATTTTTTATTTTGTTAGAACATATAATAAATATATATAATTCAATCATAAATTTATTTTCATAATAAAACAGTTTTTACTGTTCTTGTTTATCATTTTGTCCCAAAGATATAATTTAGTATCTAGCACAATGCGGTAAATATCTATTGAATAAATTATAAAATTTTTTGGCATATATAGTATATATTTGATGAGTTATTTGTTTTATAATCTTTACCCTTTACCACATCAGACTGGTGAAATTCTGCACTCGTATCCATTGGTTAGAGATAGCTTTCAAATTATGACTGTGGGTCTCCACAGGAACTACTCTACCCTCCTAAACTATGTTTTTATAAATTAGAAGAGGGAAGCTATTGCTATTTTCACAGAATGGAGAGCTGGAGGCATTCTAGCTTCTAGTGGTTGGTGCCAGAGGTGCTTGGTTTCGTGTTAGACATGGCACTGCCTAACAAAAATAATTATTTTGTATTTTCCGTGATTCTCATATGTTCCAATGTCTATTTGTATAACTGAAAACTTAGTTGGTATCCAAGCATAGAAATCAACTTTGTTTTATATGCAACACAAAACACTTTTGCACATTGTATTTTAAACTTAATTCCAAAATCCAAGTATCTTCTGAAGTGAGGGGAAGTCATTTTTTCATTCTGTTCAGAACTTTATCACAGTGATTCACTATTTATGAAAATCAATCCACTGATGGTAACGTTGCTATGATATTGGATCTCCAATATTAAAATATGTTTTGTTCTCACATGGTGATTCCATCTTCAAGTATAAGTATTAGGCTACTTCATTATACCTTTTAGTTTAGTAGTACCTAACATATTAAAATAAATATGTACTTTGAAGTATTTATATTTAGTCATTTTTATTGTTAATTATATTTATCTGGAAAATTATATGTATAAATAGCTTACATTATCTTTAAATTCACCTCAGAAGAGTGTTGTGGGTTGAACTGTGTCCCCCAAATGATATGTTTAAGTTCTAATCCCAGGTATCTGTGAATCTTTACCTGGAAATAGAGCCTTACAGATGTAATCAAGTTAAGAATGGGCCATACTAGATTAGGTTGTGCCCTAAATTCCATGACTCTTATCTTAATAAGAGAAATAATAAGAGATATAATGTCTTAATAAGAGAAAAAAATAAGGAAACTCACATACAGAAATAGAGAGATACGTAGATACATAGGGAAGAAGGCCGTATCAGAAGACAGAGGTAGCAACTGAAATTATGCTGTCACTAACCAAAGAACGCTAAGGATTGCTAGCAACATCCAGAAGGTAGGAAGAGGCAAGAAGGAATTTTTCCCTAGACCCTTCAGAGGGAGCACGGCCCTGCTGACATCTTGATTTTAGAGTTGTAGTCTCCAAGAGTCTAAGATAATAAATTTCTCTTGTTTTAAACCTCCCACTTTGTTTTGGCAGTTCTAGGAAACTAATACAGAGAGTAAAGGGCTATTACAAAGTGTGCACAAAAGGAAAAGGTTGAAGATTGGATTCACAGCAATTAAAACCACTGAAATATTATTAGACTTTTATAGACTATTCTTTTGTCTTTCATGATCCTTCAGTATACTCTTAGAACTTACCTTTTCCAACCTATCCTTTCACAACTACCCTTTCTGCAATTTACCATTGCCTGAACACACACCACACCTTTGTTTGTGCTCATGGTGCTGCTGGAAATGATAATTCTCTTATTTCTTCCTGATTAAACAATAACTATCATGCACAGCCCATCTCAAAGGCAAACTCCTCCCACTCCTCCCTCCTGAATCCCCCCAACCAGAGGTGCCCTCAATGTGCCACTTTGTTTTTACTTCTTTATAACAAATAAACAAGTATATCCTGACTTATATTATGGTTGCAGGTAAGCAAATCCATTCTTCTGTAATTTATTGAGAAGAGAAACTATGTCTTATTGATCTGTGTATTCTCAACTTTACTGACCATAGTGCTTTGAATCCAATTTATAATCAAATAAATAAATTGGTAAGTAATATTTTGCGATACAGAGAAAGTGTTTTTAAAAGAACAGCTCTGGGAAATTAACTACTTTTCTGTGGAAGTATCAAAAAATGAAATCATCGGATTTTAAAAATAGAAGAAATTGAGGATGACCAATAAAGAATTTGTATTAAAATAATACAAGAAACTGTGACAAAAAGATGCATATGACTATAGCAAAAGCATCTTTTGTCTGAGGGAGACAAGACAGAAAGTAAACTTTACATTTCCTATTAGTGCCTATCCTGTCTATGTGTAGACGGCCAAGGCCTGGGAGTGACCTTCATGATGTCATTAGATGATAGATCTGGGAGGTTTCATATTTTTTAATAAGTTATATAATCCACATCCCCCCAAAAAGCATTTATTTATCTCCTTTCCTCTTTTATTCACTTAGAATATGAAGAGGGGTGTCATTGCTTCAGAATTAGGCTATTTCAATAAGCAAGGCAATTTTATTATAGATATCAGCTACAACACATATTTGGTAAATCTTAATAACATCCTCTTACACCTATACAATAAATTACTAGTAAAAACTGCTTTAGCTGTGACACTTTCACTATTTGCATTATCATCAACTCTTACATAGACATATGTTCCAATTTCGAAAAGAAAAGCTTCACAAACATTGTGATGTTTGATTGAATTGACTAACTTAAAAACCATGCCACATTAAAATGTTTCCTAAAGTCAGATTTCTCTTCAAAAAGCGCTATTAAGCAGATCTATAATTGTAACTAGCACTCTTCCCTCAAGATAGCTAACATGCTATTTTTGTACACTGATTTTCCCATAACTTTTTATTTCTTTCTCTCTCTCTCTGTCTTCCACAATTAGTGACTGAAAATTTCAAGTTAGACCTTAGTTCTTTCACACTCAGGGTTCCTCGGTGCACAGAAACAGATGAACATGGCATTTGATAGTTGAACCTGAATAGATTGTTATAAAACAATATTTATAAATCACTCATGTATTCTTATTCACAAAGTTATTTGTATTTTGGAAAAGATTCCCTGGATATCTGTGAACCAAGATATAAATAAAGTAAATAACTGACGTCATTGGAATTTCAAGCAGTATAGAAACTACCTGGGTAGACAGCCCCATGTGAGTTTCTCATGAGCCCACACTGCCTGGGGCCTGTCATACTCCACTCCACTTATCTATCTCCACTGACCTCTATTCTGAGATGGAGTGTTTTTTTCACTTTGTTGGAGCTCAGATCACTTCTTTTAGTGCTTAGGTGAGTAGAAAAAAGTTTAAAGCCAAAACAGACATTATAAAAATAGCTAATATTATATAGCATTTACAGAAAGTTTTAATAAACTTCATGTGTAATAGAGCATGTAAACTAGTGGTTGCTCAATGGAGGTGATTTTACCTTCCAAGGGGCATTTGGCAGTGTTTGGGGACATTTCTGTTTGTCACTCTATGGTCTGTGCTCTTGGTATCTAATTGGTAGAAGCCAGGGATGCTGCAATGTTCTGTACAATGCACAGAGCAGACCCCTGAAATAAAGAATTATCTGGTCCAAAATGTCACTAGTGTCAATATTGTGAATCTATTATTTATTAGTTTCACAATACTTATGTGATAGGTAGCTATTGCTGATAGTTTCAGTGATTTAAAAATAAAAAAAGTGAAACGACTATAATGTTAACAACTTGCCAGGGTCACACAGAAAATAAATAGTTGGGCTAGAACTTAAACCTCGGCAAACTCAAGCAGTATGGCACAGAGTACATGGTTGTAGCAATTGCTATGTGGTCTCACTGATGTTAGGATAGGCAACATAAGAAATGGCTCCCAATGACACTTACCTCCTGGTATTCACACTATTGTGTAATACCCTCCATTTGTGTGTGGAATGGACCTTGTGACCTGTTTTTAAGAATAGAAAGCAGAAAAAATGTTGAGAGATCACTTCCAGCATTAGGTTATAAAAGACTGAGACTTTTCATTGTGGTTTTGATTTGCATTGCTCTGATGATTAGTGATGTTGAGCATCTTTTTCATATATTTATTGGCCATTTGTAAGTCTTCTTTGGAGAAACATCTACTCAAGTTCTTAGGCCACTTTTTAATCAGATTTTTAAATATTTTTGCTATTGAGTTTTAGGAGTTCATTACTTATTTTAGAGATTAACTCCTTATTTTATATATAGTTTGCAAATATTGTCTCATTCTGTAGGTCCCTTTTTCACTCTGTTGATTGTTTCCTTTGGTGTGCAAAGCTTTTTAGTTTTATATAGTCCCACTTGTTTATTTTTGTTTTTATTGCTTGTTCTCTTGATGTCATAGTATGACATCATCACGGAGATCAATGTCATGAAGCTTTTCCTTTACATTTTCCTCTAGTAGTTTTATAGTTTCAGGTCATTTTAGTCTTTTATAGTTTTATAGTTTCAGGTCATTTTAGTCTTTATTCTATTTTGCATTAATTATTGTATATGCTGTAAGACAAGTGTCCAATTTCCTTCTTTTGATTGTGGATTTCCAGTTTTCCCAGAACCTTTTGTTGAAGAGACTATCCTTTTGCCACTGTGTATTTTTGGCCCCTTTGTCAAAATCAGTTGACTGCATGTGCATGGATTTGATTCTGGGCTTTTTATTCTGTTCCATTGGTCTATATGTCTGTCCTTATACCAAGACCACACTGTTTTAATTACTGGAGATTTGTAGTATATTTTGAAATCAGGAAGTGTAATTCCTCTAGCTTTCTCTTCTGAGTATTGATTTGGCTATTCATGGTCCTTTGTGGTTCCATATGAATCATAGAATTATTTTTTCTATTTCTGTACAAAATGCCATTGGGATTTTGACAGAGATTGTATTGATCTGTAAACTACTTTGGGTAATATGGACATTTTAACAATGTTAAGTCTTCCAACCCGTGAACATGGGATGTGTTTTCCTTTGTGTCTCCTTAATTTCTTTCATCAGTGTTTCATAGTTTTCAGTCTTTCATGTCCTTAGTTAAGTTTACTAATACTCTTGTCAAATAATATTATCTATTGATAAAATTGTCTATTATCAAAAAAGACAACAAATGTTGGCAAGTGTGTGGAGAAGTTGGAATGCTTGCATGCTGTTTGTGGGAATGCAAAATGGTGCAGTTGCTATGGAACACAGTATGGATGTTTTTCAAAAAATTAAAAACAGAACTACCCTAGCAAAACCACTGGTGAGTATTTATCCAAAAGAATTGAAATTAGATTTCTGAAGAGGTATTAGCATTCCCATGTTCACTGCAGCACTGTTCATAATAGCCAATTATAGAAACAAGATGTGTCCATCAACAAAAGAACAAATAAAGAAAATGTGGTGTATATATACAACAAAATATTATTACTTCCTTAAAAAAGAAGGAAATTCTGCAATATGAGACAACATGAATGAACCTTGAAGATATTAAGCTTGATAAAATAAACAATCACAGAAAGAAAAATACTGTATGATTCTACTTTTATGAGATATCCAAAATATACAAATTCATAGATTCAAAGAGTTAAATGATGGTTAGCAGCAACTAGGGGCAGAGAAAAATGTAGAGTTACTAATAAACTGGCATAAAGTTTCAGTTAAGCAATAAAAATAAGCTTTAGAGGTCTGTTGTACAACATTTCATCTATAGTCAACCTTAACATATTATGAACTTAAAAATTTGTTAAGAGAATATATCTAGTGGTAAGTGTTCTTGCCACAGTAAAGTAAAATAAAATAAATTTTTAAATAAAACATTTTTTTTCTCATTAGAAAAAGGCTATGGCATACTGTTGACTGATACACTCTCTGTGGGTTTTCTTGTTTGCTTTTTTTTTTTTTTTTAAAGATTTTATTTTTTTCCTTTTTCTCCCCAAAACCCCCCGGTACATAGTTGTGTATTCTTCGTTGTGGGTTCTTCTAGTTGTGGCATGTGGGACGCTGCCTCAGCGTGGTCTGATGAGCAGTGCCATGTCTGCGCCCAAGATTCGAACCAACGAAACACTGGGCCGACTGCAGCGGAGCACGTGAACTTAACCACTCGGCCACGGGGCCAGCCCCTCTTGTTTGCTTCTTTTGATGAAGCAAGTTGCCATGTTGTGAACTCCCTACCGAATGGCCAGTGTGGCAAGGATCTGAGAGTGACTTCTGGCCAACAGCCCTTGAAGAAGTAAATCCTGCCATCAATCATGTGAGTGAGCTTGGAAGCTGATCCTTTTCTGCCTTCATATAAAACTGCATCCCTAGCTGGTACCTTTATTGCATCTTGAGAAAGTCAGAGGACCTAGCTAAGCCATACTCCAATTCCTTACTCATGGAAACTGTGAGATAAATTGTGCTAATTAAGATACTAAATTTTGGGAGTAATTTGTTATGCAGCAATAGAAAACTAAAACAGATAATTTGGAGTTTATTTTAAATGTGTCTTTGAAAAATGTTCACATGGTTTTTATATCTTTCTTGGAGGAAGAAAACATACTATCAGTTGTATCTATAGACTTCCTTTTGTTATTTTCAGCAATGTGATTGGTGTAAATAAATTAATGAAGTAAAATAATTTAGTGGAAGTTTTAATATTTTATCATCAGTAATGTAAATGTAGCTATTATGACATTAATATATACACAAGTCATCATTTAAATGTAATATGTCAATCACCATGACTGACTGTAGGTCAAAAAGTGTCTTATTGGGATTTTGTTACTGTTGGAATGTTGATGTAAGTTAAATAATAGCTAATACATATTATAAGTTCTCAGTTCTAATAATACATGACCTGCTTTTAAAGCCTAAAGGAAAAAACACTAGTTAACAAAATTGGCAGAAGATGGTAAGTAACTTAACTATACTTTTGGTAAAATTACATGTCTTATAACTGAGTATTCTTGATCAAGATGGTAATTATACATAACCCAACAGCTTGATTTACTTCTGTCTTCATGTAAATCTTTAGGTTCCTGCTTCATCTACATTCTGGAGAAATCAAACTACAAAGATAAGTTATTGTCGTATAACTCACATACAGGACAGGATTTATTACGATAATGACCATTCTTAAATATTTCCCAGTTATAAATCAGTAAAATAAGAGCAGGACCACTGCTGTGTCTTGAGCTCTCTGAACAATGCCTGGCATATAGTAAGGCCCAGTCTGTATTTGTTGTCATATTATAACTGTACAAAAACTGTATTAACTGTATTAAAACTTTTTAATCATGATAAAAATATAAAATAACTTTTAAAATACCAAAAATCAAATATATGTAAGAAAAAAAGAAAGTATGATTCACTAATACAGCAATAATGCAATTTCTTCCAATTGTGTTTCTATGTGTATTAGTATTTTTGCGAATTCATCCAACAAATATGCATCGAATGCCTACTGTGTTTCAAGCATAAGATTAGTCTGAGGACACACTATTGAAAAAGAAAGAAAGAAAAAAAACAGACACATCCCTATGCTAATGGACCCATATAGAAGAGTTGGGAACACAGAAATTAAACCAATAAATATATAGTTACATACTGAAATAAGTGTTTTAAATACAGAAAGCAAGCTTCTATGAGATAGGAAAAACATTTTATGTTCGAGAGGAGGCTGGCAAGGTAAACTTCATAGAGGAAGAAACTTAACTGATTACTGAATGATGAATAGCTGATACCAAAGAGGCAGGCAGAGAAATGTCACAAATAGCGAATGACAAAAGTACAGGCCCCAAAGTATAAGAAGAAAGACATACTTTTGCTAGAATCTTGGACCAATATCTACCAGTTTTTTTAAAACTAATGGAACTGAATTAACAAAAATTATCTCCAAGAATATTTGAGCAGTTAACCCACAAAGCTGAAAGAAGTTAAGGACACCTTGTCCTAGCACCATTTTATGATCCCAAGCTTGGAATCTAATCCTAATAGAGGTAACACACTGCATTATTGTACTCTTTGTCTTTTTTTGTTATTAATTATGATAGTACATTCTTTACAATCTCCTAAAGTGTTGCCAATTTGTGTGCAATGGACTGCCCCTTGAACTCTATGTGCCTCAGTGTTCCACAACCATTTGTCTCAAAGCAATGTGACTACATTAACAAAAAAGCTCCTAGGCACAGGAATCACTTGAATAGTGCCACCCGATGGCCTTCAATATATCTTGTTTTAGAAAACAAAAAATTATGGTTTCATCATGATCCCTGGAGCCTGTAAGTACAATAAAACTCCAATATGCTTACAAATACTCCCCATAGTCTTCCCAGTTCCAATACCACATTATTCTTTTCCAATTTGCAAAATTTCTTTATCTATACTTGAATCTTTCAAATGGTACATCCGTTAATACATTTTGGTGGCTACTAGATTTTATTTCTTTTTATTTTTCCTTTGGTGAGGAAGATTGGCTCTGAGATAATATCTGTCAGCAGTCTTCCTCTATTTTGTATGTGGGAGGCCACCACAGCATGGCTTGATGAGCAGTGTGCAGGTCCACACCCGGGATCTGAACCCATGAACCCAGGCCCACCAAAACTAAGTGTGCAAACTTAACTACTACACCACTGGGCCATGCCCTTTATTTCATTTTTTTAACATGTATTCATTTGGTACCTGTTTTTTTTTAATCTTTGGAATTCAGCCATAACAAAAGATAGACATAGCCCTGCTCTCATAGAATTTTGGAGGTTAGAAAAACAAGTAAAATAGGTAATTATACTAAAGGGTGCTAAGTATTGTGATAGTGGCACTATTGGATGAGACAAAAACAAACAAAAAAAATGGTGGAACTAACTTACTCTCAGGGCCACAAAGGAGTTCCAGAGGAAGCACTATTTAGGGCAGAGACTTGGAAGATAACTAAGAGTTGCTCAAAGAAAGTGAGAAATGTGGAGAACAGGTAGTGGAGGATGGATGGTGAGGAGACTCATTCTGGGACAGAATCCAGCGTGTGCAAAAGCCTATGAAGGAAGAGACAGCAGGTCACTTTGCTGGGCAAAAATAGTTCAGTATTTCTGAGCTTTAGAGTTTAGGGGCACTGAATGTCTGGTTGACAGAAAGTAAGAGATGATGTTGGAGAGCAAAGGCAAGCCCCATGATATAGAGCCCAAGAAGATAGGCTGCTTTTCTCTTAGGACAATGGGAATCCAATAAAGGAAATATAAAGGAGTAGACATGATTTAAGAGACAATCCTACCACAGTGTGCAAATTGAATGAGCCAATTAACAGTTTGTTATACTAGTTCAGGCAGGAGATGATCTGATCATTGTCTTTACTAGAAAGATGACTACAGATGAATTTGTTAGATGCTTAGGAAATAAAAATGTCAGTATTTGGTGTTTGAATAGTGTCAGGAAGAGTCAAAAGAGAATTAATGATTATTTACAGGTTATTATCTTTGAAAACAGGTTTAACAATGGAGTCATTTATTGTGAGGAGAGAACCTCGGTTTAGAATGAAATATAATGTATTCAATTTTGACTATATATGTTAACGTGCCAAGCAGAAATGACCAATGAGAAAGAAGCTATCAAGTTCCACCATTTTCCTGGCACTTTTTAGAGTAAAGTGGAACATTAAGACTTTCTGAAAATGTTAATGTACTTCCTTCAATAATTTTTCTGCAACGTTGATCCATATCAAACAAAGGGATGGGCTGTTTATGTCTCAAGATGGTTTCACAACTGCTCTTAGAACATAAAATGAGATAATATTGAGGAGCCAAGGAAGACTTTGAGATGCTACCCTATAGTTAGGTGAGATAGATAATGAATTATCTGGAAGAAGCCTGAATTATGGTCTTTTGTGAATGTTTCAGTAGCAATTGTATATTCACGTGCTTTTTGTGTGGCAAGACTCAAAGCCACTCATGTGTTCTGGGAATCTCCTGCTATAACCGCAAAACCACTTTACACTTTTTTGGTGTTTGTGAGAACTTCCAGCGCACTTCTGCATTCTCAGGGTGAGTCAAGGAGAAAGACTGTCGAAGGAAAATTCGGAGAAAGAGAGGGTAGAACTAAAAGGGCAGGTAAAGAAATGTTGTCTTTTGTGAGGGCACCTCCTCTTCAGCTGCAATTTTCAACCTGGCTGTACACGGAATCACCTGTGGAAGCTTTAAAACGTACTTGCTCTAGGTCCAGCTAATAAGCACAAAATCATTAACTACGGGTTCAGGTACCAGGTGTGGTTTCCTTTTAAAAAGTTCCATTAGTTATCCTGAAACCTTCTTTGAGATCTACCCTGTATTAAGAGTAGCTAGTTTATAACTTCTATTGAAAAAGGGAAAATTCAGGGAAGATTAGAACATATTTGACATATTTTTTTTGAATATCAAAATTTCTAAGTGTGAAAGGTAATGTGGATAATTGTACTTAAAAGTATTAGTTTATTGTTTTCCTAACAACCAAGGATTTTCTTTTGGGATCACAATTCCAGAAAGCAAAACAGTAATATGTTACCTACTTCAAATATAATGCTGGCTCCTTGAATAATTTTTGTTTTTTAATAAAACCTATTAAAGGTGATTAGTTTTCTTTCTTGGAGTGATATTATAGGCCTCTTAATTGTAATATGTAGTTTGTCTCACAATAAAGTTAGCTTAGTATTCTTAAAAATAATAGATTTCTCATAGCAGTAAGGTAAAGAACAAATATCTTCAATGTATAAAAATAAATCGTAATCATAATATTTTGAAAATGCTAATTTTTATCAACTAGTTCTTGGATAACCAACTAGAGCAAGAATTTCTACGGTATTTAGCAAAGGGCCTGCCCCAGTCCCCACAATTTCCAGTTTATGTTTTTCTTCCCAGGTGGTGATCACAATCACCAACCAGTGATCATAACTTCTTTGGTGTTCCAGACAGAGCCAGAGCTACAGGAAAGCAGAAAGCAGGGGTAAAATTAAAGCAGGACAGGATCGAGCATTTCTTGTTCTCTTCTTGGGTTTCCTTACCTTTAAAAGGAAGAGTCCCTTCAACCAGATTTTATTAAGCTAAGTAAGCCACTAGTTGCTGAAAATAGGTTAAAATTTCTCTCTGATCTAATCAAAATCGTCTACTTAAATGAATCTTATACTTCAATATCTGAATGAATACGGTAATTTCGTTAAAATTAACAGGTTTCTGTAGAGTCTTTTATCCATTATTCTAGAATAAAAGCTGAACTCCGGAACTTCCTGGGGGCCAGCAGTCTTCCATCCACCCAGAACCACCCACAAAAGTTCTTTAAAAGTATTTACGTTGGCAGCGACATGAACTATAGCCTATGTCAGATGCAAGTTAACAATATTTTGAAGTACACATAATATTTTTGAAGAATATCTATCATTGTGTAGGTAGCAAGCATTATCATAACACCAAATATCTTTGTTAACTAGGATTTTTTGAAAATGTTTAGATTGCTTTTGTTAGAATACTAGCAAAAGTTATATCAGCAAAACACTTTTGTAATAAACTACCAAGTGAGGATGGAAATTGATTTTGTATAGGAAAAAAAACTCTAGAGAGTTGTCTAAATGGGTTTTCTACATTAGAATAAATTAAGCTAAAATAAAATTAATTCTCTTAAGCAGTTTTTACCTTCAGTGTGATATTCCAGCAACTTCGTTTCTCTTTAATTGTTTTACATGTGCTTAAATAAATAAAAATATATATGTAATGAAAGAGCAACGAATAGTTATGCTCAAGCTAGGTAACAAAAAGTAGCACCATAACTTGAAATGAAATAAATGGATTCACTTGATAAAACACCTTTGAAAATGAAGAATGTACATGACATCAGCCTTAACTTGTCACCAACACATCATTAATTTAACAAATATTTATTGAGTGCCTACTATATGCCAGAAACTGGGGAGAGAATACTGACAACGTCAGGCAAAGTAGAGAGCATAAAATCTAATGAGAAAATTGTTAAAACCATACGCTTATTATATTAGCCAAAAAAAAAAATCATTCTATTTCAAGTGTCTTTAAAATGTGTAAAACTTTAGCATTATTCATAATTTATTTTAACTATGAAGCATATGTAGAATAATCCACATAATTAATAAGAACATATCTTTTAAACCCAAATTCATATTTTTTTTTCCATAGCTCCTTTGGACAAGCGGCAAAACAATTATCATTTAAAATGGCAAATAATATTTATAGGTTCTGGAAAGTAAGGAAAATTGTACTCCTGATTTTACCAGAAATAAAAATGGAAGATTTAGGACTCTAATATGAATTTATTTCCTAGTTTTAGGAAATTATAATACCTTAAAAAAATCGGTATCTAGGGAAGAGCGTTTTGAGTAGCCTTCACCACAATTATCAACGTTGTCTTGTGCATCCTACACACAGCCCTTTGAACTCCCTCCATGTCCCTTCATGATTGCTCTCCACCACGCCAAAGCCTTCCTCTGGTTAGCTCACAGCCTGCACATTCAGTGATTCTGATCCAAGAGCCTTCTGAATTACTTCATAGAATTTAGAATTCATATACATAGATCGTCTAAAATCCATGTTATTGGTTTTCGTGTGTAGAGTTAGCAGCAAAGGAAGGATTGTTTTCCCAGGGATATTCAAATTGATTAAAGAAATGTCAAGCACACACATGTGGTTGCCCCTAGAAAAGAAAGGTAATCCTAGAACAATTCTTGTTCTCGACAGGATGGCACATCAACATAGGCTGATGACCCTCCACCCACAACTCAACCAGGAAGTATAACAGACCAGACTTACCATGGGGAAAAAAAGTACCCTTGGGAATTAGATTGTGTGTGTATGTGGTGGTGGTGGTAGTTGGAAAGGTGTGGTTTGCTGTAAAGAAATCTAGAATGAAAGCAAGAGAGTTGCCATGAACCGAGTTTTCTGCCGTTTCTTATCCCCAGCTTTGCCCACCTCACATCAGTTCAGAGTAAGAAAATATAAATGCCAAGCTCAGGAGGGTTAATCAAACAGTATGAGCCCAGGAAGAGTGTGACACAGATAATGAAAGAGGAAAACTGACTACAAGCTAATTATACTCCCCAAACCAAAGGGCTACAAAATGACAAATCATCTTTTCAGAAAAAAAAAAAAAAGGACTCAGAATACAACTTCTGAAAGTTTTGCTTGGTTCACGGTCACTCCACTAAGTGTGTGGGGAAGTGAGGATGTGGCAAACAGCATGTGCTTGAGCCTGGGCTGGAAAAGGCAGGGCTCACCCCAGGCACTGAGTAACATCCCAACCCACTCAAGGTGATCTGAGGAGGCAGCATAAGATGGGGCCTAGGGTCTCATGCCTCCTGCTAGGTACTCATTATGTGTTTAGGTTTAAAATTGGCCCGAGTGAAGAGAAGCTTACAGAAAGTAATAAATTGCTAGCAGTGCATGAACTATAAAAGAAATATCAACAGCTGATTAGAGTATGGCATAGGTTATTAACTAAATGGGGGCAAATGGATCCAGAATTTTTTAAAATCTTAAGAAGACACCCTAATAAAAAAATCTCTGAATTTTATCTCAGAGATGGAGTAAGGTGGAAAGAATGTTGCTCTCATCCTTACAATAAGAAGAAAGATAGACAAATTGCAAGTTTATGAGTTTTTTTTCCTAATATGCTAGACAATTGAGGTTGCAGGTAAACCACATAACCAAAAATCTAGGAAGAGGTAGACGTCTGCAGGGAGAAACAGGACACACACATTTGCTTACCTGGGGTGCATACCGCCATGTGCCATATGAGCCAGTTAAAAGACACAGTTGAAAAATTTTAATAAATTGCCAAGCCAAGAGTGAGTTAGTGCTAGAACTTGAAGGCTCTGGGGGCTGCTCATATAGGAAGATTCATACTGGTTTGCAGGTGTTTCCTCCATTTACCCCATCAAGCATTGGCAGGGAATAGTGGAGAGAATCCTGAGAACATCTTCATGGTGATGCTGGCTGGGGCAGGGCAACGGCAGGTATTGCTGAAATTCTGCACAGATCATCCCTTCTCTCCATGCTCCAAACAAAAGGTTTAATCTGTAGAGGGAAGAACAACAAAAATTGTCAACTTGGCGTACTGGTGCAAGAACATTGCATATGGGGAAAGGGAACAGAGGAAAAAACAACATATACTAACCCTGAGAAAGGGACAATAACATATACTGAGTCAAAAGCTATAGTTTGGGAATGGACAAGAAAACTTGCTTAGGATCTACTCTTAAGACCCAGGGACATAGTGCCTGCCTGAGACTGAAGCTTAATCAGAACATTAGAGAAGGTCCCACCCCTCTGCTGCCTCCACCACGTTAACAAGCATCCAGTAAAAATGTCAGTGTAATAGAGACGAGAGAGCTGCAAGATGGAATTTCTCCAGGGCATAGTATAAAGAAACAACTCAAAGTATTGAGAAAATAATCTCTGGTACTGATGGCATGTTCATCAAGTGAACACTATCACAGGTGTCTTATAATAGAGAATCCATACCTAAAATGACTATGTTGAAAATTATCAGAATGTAAAAATGAGTTTAATGTGTGTCACGGTTTGATACAGTGCTCCAAAAATTTTATGCAATTCTAGGCTGCTTGAGTAGCAGAAGGACCCATGGATATCAAATGGTTACATTTTAATCTACTCCACACTGGTTGTACCACAATGTGATCATTGTTACAATTTATTATTGTTTGAAATGTGAAGGGCAATAATTTTGAGGGCTACAGCAAGCAAATATTCAAAAGAATATAATTTAATGCAATCGTGCTCAAAACCATTCAAAATGTATTTGTTTGAAAGATCAAGGTATGTTTAATCTTAAGAAAGAAAAGTTTACAGAATATATACAAGGTGTACAAAACCATATAAAGGATTTTCAAAGGGAAAAATTACACATTTTGAATATGTTATAGAAGAATAGAAATAATTAGAACCAATGTGAATAAATCATTGAAATGTACTTTCAATGATGGAAGTAATTCATCAAAGTGGCCTAAAGGTAAATATGTTACTTTAAAGGTGTGTCGTTAAAAGTACTCGACTATAAATTAGACAATCAATACTTGGAAATACTTTTTAAGTAATTAACCATTATTAGACCAAATTATATTTAATATCCACTGATTGTATTATTCTCTCAGAGGTGAAGCATATGCCAAGTTTTTCAATTCAGATTTTATATTGATACCTTTGGGGAAAGAAAACTCTCGTGATCATACTTAGGTTAAAAATTCTGCATAACATTAGATGCTAGAAATCTTTTAAACTAAGTTATTTGGCAGGGGATAGTACTAACTTTTTATTTCAATAGGAGGAAAAAACCTAAGAAGAGAGTCAATGTAAACAATTCAGAAAAAAATCTTTTCAAAATGGGCAAGAGACTTAGAATTATATATGTATATTTATTAAATGTACTAAAAATACTGAAGCTGCTTTGTAATAGGTATTGTTTAAGGTTTAAGAATTCACTCTTCTTCTAAAGGAAAATGACCTCAATACGTTCCATGAATCATCTTTCAGACAGGAAACACTGGAGTTTGCCAATATCAGTGAAGGTGACCCTCTTATAAGAGTTTTCTTTCCTTTTGTCTCCATCTTTCACCAAGTTCTGAGATAAATCTAAAAATACCATTTGTCATTTAAAGAATATATCTTAATTTATATGTAAATACGAAGAAACCTGTAATTTAAGAAAATCTTGATGATGCTTTGTAGCTTGTGTTTACAGGGAAGTTTTCATGAAACAGAAGACATACAGCTAAAAATGGCTTTTGGGTTTGCATCTACAAAAAAGGGATTTGCTGCCAGGAATAACAGAATGTGAAACAAGACTTGCAATTCATCAATAATTTTTTCTTTAACCTAGAGCAAAGTTGATTGAACAGATGTGGAGGGATTTGTGTTCAGGAAGGGAAAAGCATCCCGGATCCACACAAAAGGGCTATCAGTGCAGAGTCCTGTGGGATGTCAATGGCAAGGAGGCAACACTTATAACCCTGGCTTATTCTCTTGAGTTAATAAAGCACAAGGACGTTATCCATCTATGTTTCCCCATAAAAAATTGTCTGGCATTAGATTTAAGTACAAATACTATGTATAACAGTGCAGCAAGCACTATTTTTTTCTAATAAAATAAGTTAATTATTAATAAACAGGTTTTAACTCTATATTAAAATAAAATCCAATAAAAAGGCAACTGTTTAATTAATACAAATAAAATATTTGCTTTTAATATTTTTATAATTTTTTCAAATATAATTATCTTAAATTATTCGCATGGTTCATAATTCATTTAATTCATATAAATGCCCACACTTCTAAACCTAACGGCTTTAAGCAATTTTGGGTAAAATGACTAGCCACGCTGTATAATCAAATTTACCTCCCACAATGTTTCTGTTTTTATGACTTTTTATATTTATCAATAATTGACATAAATTTAACCAGGCTGTATTATGGAGTACCTCCTTTCTTTATCAAGCATGAGAGTCTTGTGTCTGAGAAAAAAAAACAAAACAAAAAACCCCTGGTCATATGACATAATGTACTTGGAAAGGATACACTCCCAATGGCCAATGGTACACACATTCCAAGTAACAAAATAAGTTACACTGTCAAGCCTTATATCAATGGGGCAAGCAGTACAATCCTGCTGCAGGAACGGGCCCAGGAGAAAGAACAAATGTCTTTGACCAATAATACAACCTAGAACATATGTAGATAAAGACATAGTTATATCAATAACACCCATGTATATATCTTAATTAATTCAATCCTCATTCTTAATTTCAGATGAATTTTTAGACATTAGAATAGAATTTTAATAGACTCTGATTGGATAAACAGGGCTGGTAGCCACATTAATGGCTAATATGACATATTATGAACTCACAATGAAAAGTATAGGAAATAATGTCTTAAAAATCCTAATTAAAAATTGCACTGACTTGTAAGCAAGTATTTATTAGTCTTAAATGCTGATATGAGAAAATTTCATAAATATACTTATGAACACTAATAGGGAGATAAAGAATTTTGAGGGTAATCTCAATGAGATTTCCAAAACCCATCAATGCCTTGAGAAATTGATTGCATTGGTTTATACCGTCAATAATTGCATAACAATATGTATGACCTAAATCCCATAATCAATACATCAATAATTTACCTTAAGCTTCTCTTAAACTAGCAATTAAGATTGCAGTGTATTTGACCCTTAAGGTAAATACATGCAAACATAAGCCAACACTTCCATCCTGGGTCAAGAAAAGCTGATTTGTTACCTAGGTTGGGAGCAATGAAGATTAGCAAAATGCGGGGCCTTAGGAGGACTATGGCAAAGAAAGAAAAAATTTTTAATGAACTGTGTATTCTTATATGTAATCTATGTACAAGTCCTTTGTACCTAAAATGGGATGATATGTTTTAACTGAGCAGTAAAATAGTAAGTATCTTTTAAAGATATTCACATTGTGACCCCCGGGGGGGGGGGGGGAGACAAGAAGTTCCAAAACGCAAAAACGTCAAATATTATAGACTATACAAGAAGGAAGTCTTCTAAAGAGTAATGGACAAAAGGAAAGCATGTTTTGAACAAATGGATCTGTTACCGGAACATTGGGTTCTTTTTTTTTTTCTTTTTTTTGAGGAAGATTAGCCCTGAGCTAACTACTGCCAATCTTCCTCTTTTTGCTGAGGAGGACTGGCCCTGAGCTAACATTCATGCCCATCTTCCTTTATTTTTATACATGGGACGCCTACCACAGCATGGCTTTTACCAAACAGTGGCATATCTGCAACCGGTATCTGAACCAGCGAACCCTGGGCCACCGAGAAGCGGAACGTGTGAACTTAACCGCTGCACCACCTGGCCAGCCCCAACATTTGGTTCTTATTGTCCCCTAGGATAGAAATTAAGAGAGACAACAAATGGGAGTATAAAAGTAAAAGTTTATTAGCTTATGCACAGGGGAGACATAAGGGAGCTGGTGTGGAAAGGAAAGGGGCAGGTGACTGGCTCGTTAGGGAGTGGGATTGTGGGGATTTCTTCGGTAAAGGCTGGGGAGGAGGGCCTTGTCATGGCATGCAGAGGTGGGGTTGTACTTGTGCCTGCACTGTTGTTCAACATGCCACCTCATGCAACACATGTATGATTAGCATGCTAGCTCTCCAACCTTGGGTGTGATTTTTAGTATGGTAATGACGCTAGGGTCACCTTCAGACAACTCCTGGATGCCAGGGTGCATGCATAAACCCAGAAGAGTCCAGAGGCTGCAGAATGTGGATCTTGGTGGCCTCTATCTGATTCTTTTAGCTTGTCGATCGGTTAGGAGCCCTATCTTGTTAGGCCACGGGCCTTGCAGATGGCCCTGTCTCGTTAGGCTGGTTCCTGTCTCAGATTAGTGAATACTAAGGAAGAACATAGGTCTTATGATATGATTTTTGTTTGTCTGTTTTAGTATGGAAAGACTGTATCCTTGAAAACCTATGCTGAGCTACAAAGGTTCCATGTTCCCAACTCAGATCGTTCATTTTGAGCATTATGTTCAAAACAAGTGGATGTACATGTGAACTTCAAAAGAAACTAAGTGGGCAACCAAGAGTGTAGTGGAATCTTTTTAAGTTTAGGGAAAATAACTTTTGAGAGGGAAGGTATTTTGCACGGATAATGATGAGACCTAGTTGGGTTTTTGGACAGTTATTCTATTTTCTTTGTTTTACTTTTATTTCATTCCTTACTTGACAGTGTGGATATTGTTTTTAAAGTACCCCATTGGAACGTTAGCAGGGTAGCTTTGGGATGGTTTACCTTATAAAAAGACTTTTTTTTTAAGATTTTATTCTTTTCCTTTTTCTCCCCAATGCCCTCCAGTACATAGTTGTATATTCTTCATTGTGGGTCCTTCTAGTTGTGGCATGTGGGATGCTGCCTCAGCATGGCTTGACGAGCAGTGCCATGTCCACGCCCAGGATTCGAACCAACAAAACACTGGGCCACCTGCAGCGGAGCACGCAAACTTAACCACTCTGCCACGGGGCCAGCCCCATAAAAAAACTTCTTTATACATAGACCTAGTTGCAAGAGAATATTTAAAATTGTTCTTTCAGTGGTCGGCCCAGTGGCACAGCAGTTAAGTTTGCACGTTCCACTTTGGTGGCCCGGGGTTCGCTGGTTCGGATCCCGGGTGCGGACATGGCACCACTTGGCAAATCCATGCTGTGGTAGGCATCCCACATATAAAGTAGAGGAAGATGGGCACGGATGTTAGCTCAGGACCATTCTTCCTCAGCAAAAAGAGGAGGATTGGCAGTAGTTAGCTCAGGGCTAATCTTCCTAAAAATAAATAAATAAAATAAAATTGTTCTTTCACTTTGGGAACACAAGAAAACGTTGAAGTTTGTGATGCTCATCTGAAGTAATCAGAATAATGTTAATGAAAACAGGTTTTAAAATGAGATGCGAAATGGTATTAGAAAAGTTTAAGCTTTGCTTAATGTCAGCCCTCCCCCTCATGAGAACATGTAAACACAACATTGAATTATGAGAAAATAAAAAGTATTTAAGATTATAAGTGAGGATAATAATATCTACCTCATACTGTTACATTTTGTCAAATCTTACTTCATTTTTATGCTAGTCTTATCTAATATTTGAAAAAATACAGATAGAAATTTTTAGAATGGAAAGAATCCCTAGGTAGCACCTGTCCCTCCCTCTCATTTTGAAGAGAGAAGAAGGAGATTTGCAGTATCTGGGTGAGGTGTCTAACGTCACATAAGTAATTATCACCAGATCTGAAATTTAATTGTGAGTGTTCTCTTTTTCTTTAAAACTTTAATAGATTGGGACAGATGTGTATAATCTAGTATATGTTACTTATATACACCTGGAAGAGGCTTACAATTTATCTAGACTACACTGAATGAAATACCACATGCTATGTCTGTTCATCAAATTATCTCTACCTACTGCATTTTCATAAAGTACCAAAGAATAAACTCCAACAATGGTGCCCTCCTTAAGGTATATCACATTCTTGCCTTGCTGCACATGACCAACTTTATGAGTAGGTGGGAGAATAGACAATCTCCTGTTGTAAAAACACATGGATGGACCTGTAAGTAAGACCACATTAACCTTACCTGCTTGTTATGGGCTGAATTGTGTTCCCCAAATCCACATGTTCATATGTTAACTTATAAATCATAAACCCCAGTGTCTCAGAGTGTGGCCATATTTGGAGATAAGTCTTCGAAGAGGTGATTAAATTAAAATGAGGTCTTTAGGGCAGGCTCTAGTCCACTGTAATTAGTGTCCTTTTAGGAACAGGAAATTTGGACACAGAGAGAGACACCAGACATGAGTGCTCTCAGAGAGATGACCATGTGAAGACACAGCAAGAAGGTGGGCATCTGCAAGCCAGCGAGAGAGATCTCAGAAGAAACCAACCTTGCTGAAACCTTGATCTTAGATATCCAGCCTCCAGAACTTTGAGAAAATAAATCTCTGTTTTTTAAGCCACCGGGTGCAGTGTGTGTTATTTTGTTACGGCAGCCCTCACAAACTAATACACTGCCTGTTTTAATTTGTGAATACACATCATGAGTAATCCATTGTTTGGGCCTTTTGGTTTCTATGATTTCACTATTGTTACAAATACGCTTAGTGTTTCACCCTCTCAGGAATAATCAGTTCAGAAGCAGGAAACGTTACGAAGTTTTCTTCTGTGTATCAGCACCATGGGTAGCACGAAGCTTCCAAGAGTTTGTAACAGTATACTACAACCGCTGAAAGGATGTATTGGGAACGTAGCAATAGGTCTGATTACCCTGCCTTATCTCAGACTGTTAGAATGAATCCATCTTACCTCAGAGTTCTGCTGATCCTAGTCCTGACAGAAGTCCCATTCTTCCAATTCAACCTAAAGTATCGTTTCTGAATATTGCCTAAAAGAATCAAATCCTCCATCTCTTCCTGCTCTCTCCATACTTTTCACCACTTCATGATTAACAAACTTTCCTATAGTTACACCAATTTGTATTCTTACTATCTCTGCTTTTATAGAAAACCAGCTGTCAATTGAACAATAGCTTCCCCTATAACCTCACCAGTCTGAAATCATTTTTGTTGTTTTATATGCCAGTACTAGGAGGGTAAACTGATATCCTCTTTGCTTATAATTGCCACGTCTGGGCTATTACAGTCCTAAAAGATAGCAATGCCAACAAAAAACATAACAGCAAAATTTCCTTTTTCGCTATATATTACACAAGGCTCAGCTATGCTAACCCCTTCTTAACTACCTGCCCCTATTTACCTCTTGGTCACTCTCCTGGCAGTCACTGAAGAATTTGAATACTTGTTCATCTCTCTTCTCCAACTTTATCATTTTCAGTGATATCAAAATCCACAAGGATAGCCGTTTTATCAATTACAACCCTCATTTCTCTACTAATCTTTTAGTTTCTTGAACTAGCCAAATACTTTTCTACATTAGAGACTTTGTACCTATTTTCTAAAGTGATCTTAGTCATTTCCATGCAGAAATTTTTCAATTCTAGCTCCAGCTTAGGAAATATACATTCTATATCATGCCTTTTCTAGGTCAAAAAATGTCTTCTGGAAAAAAAAAAAAAAAACAAAGAAAGATCTCAAAGAGGAGGAACAGGTTGGGCTGGGGGGCTTAAGGGCAAAGGAAGATTAATATAAAAGTGAAGCCACTAAAATTTTTGAAGTTTAAGACAGGAAGGAAAATATAACCTAAACCACATTTCCCATCCCACTCTTAATAAACACACCTAGACATGTTATTTTGAATTCCCATGTCTTTCTTCTCCACTTTTAAAAAAGTAAGCCACTTTGGCCATGCCCTAGATAAAATTCATTTTTAAAAGACTTTACCCAACTATGGCTTCAGGAAAAAAAAATTAGCTACTGAAATATACAATTTTGAAAACTTGCAAAGTGTGCATAATGGAACACAGAATGAAAGTGATGTCACCAAAAATTGTTGTCTGCCACTTTTTAGTCAGAAGACAAAGTTTAAGTGGAAGAGTATATCTAAAATTCATTGAAGTAACAGGGCAAGGATAACATCATGAACCATTTCCAAAGAATTAAAAGACCAATTTTCCTTTTTTTGTTATGAAAATATTGGCATGTTATGCTTCATAATTAGGTCACATGTGAGGCCATACCACAAGCCAAAGATAATTCATGAAGTTGATTAGAAAATGTACCTTTCAGCCATCTTGCTTTCAGCTTATCTGAACCTGACACTTGCAGCTGGTTGCCATGCATATTGAGGCAGTGAAATGATTTTTATTAAAACGCAGTTAGTGTTGTCAGTTTGTTTCCAAAACTTGGTCTTGGCTAAAAGGGACATTTCTTTCTGAATATCCACCACCTGATTCCACACGGTTTATATTTGCTTTAGTGGAATATTCTGTTTCTGGTTTTCAATTGGAAAATTCTTATGGAAGAGACTTTTTGCTCCAGAAGGAAATGAAAGTACCACACAAAGAAAAGAGACGAATACAATCTGCAGAAATCCCACTTAAACAGCAGCATTTTCCCCCAAATAAAATAAAATGTCTTTTTTAAAAAATCTCAGACATCAGTTGTAGATTTTTTCAGTTATAATTGTTCCTCTTTAAGATGGCACTTCCAAATCGTGATTGTACTGCACATCTTTATTTTTCTGGAATTTCCCTTGTTCTATCCACTCTTTTTGTTCACTTGAATATAAATATGATTTTTCTTGATTTGAAAAGTTTTGAAGAATATTTTTTGCCCATTTGTATAACAATAACATATAATTAATAGGAAAGGGAGTCTGGTTTAGCATAATAACTACTCAGTTTTCTTCTGTGTTATCACCGCCATAATTGTTCAACTAACTTTAACTTCTAAGCTCCATCTGTTTAAAAAAAATGTTTCATAACTGTGTTACAGTGTTTGGGGAGAAACTAAAAGGGAAAGGGAGAAAGCATTGTCCTCCTCAGCAGTTACCTTGTATAAGATTCTTAGGGAGGAATTTTTATCAATGAATTTTTTTATTGGAATTTTTATTGATTGTATTTCACACCAGAATATGCAATAATCTTTAAGATAGAAAAGCAACACAAAGAAGTCGTAAAGATATAAAAGCTCAAAAAACATTAATTGCTTGGCACAAAATAAAAGTAATAAGATGCCACATATACACACATATGCATTCACACACATTGATTGGTTGAAGCTTGATAGCAAGTGGAAATAAGTGAGGGCATAAAATAAAAGCTACAGGCAACAAATGCAGCAGAAGGGAATGAGACAGGAAGGATAATAGCTTGCTATAAATTAGGAGGGAAATAAAATTAATGATGAGTTTTTAGTAGCCAAGTTACTGAACTAATATTTTAAACTTGTCTTGAAGGGAAAAAATGGGAGAAAGAAATGTAGACATTTGGAGAGTAATGGAGACCAGACTAATTGCAGTTTTAAAAACCTAATAAGAAAATAGAGTACACCTGAATTTAAATATGTAAAATGATAGAGTTCAGGTGTAATTTGTAATAAAGTAATGAAATAATTATAAGCCCCAAGAATGTCTTAGAAAATCATACAGCAAGGGAGAAATATAGCCTTTGCTTCAGAGAAGCTGAGAAACTATAATCAGGAAATTATTGTTCATCTAAATCTAGTCCCAATGGACAACTACATAATGTAAACTTTATTTAAGAGAAATAATACAAACATTTTTGCCTTGCTGGAAATAATACATTGGGAGATTTCTTGCAGGAAAATATATAATTATTTTGTCCTTTGAAGTAAATCTCCCAACTGCTGATAACCAAAACAAACAAATATGCAAACGTAAAATGAAATGCTTTAGACATAAAGCCACAGATATTAAAAATCTAAAAAGGAAAAGGTTATTCTATACAAATATTAAGCGTAAAAAAGCTGGTGTCTCTAATAATATCAAAAAAAAATTGACTTCAAAAAGACTACAGCACCAGCTATGAATAAGGCCATTTCATATTGACAAAAGGGTCACATTATCAAAAAAATACTTACAGTGTGAAACATATATGGATGCAATAACATAGATTCCAGATAAAGGAAAAAAGACAGAACTAAAGGCATAAATAAATACACTCACAAACATAGTTGCAGAGTTTAACATTACATTGTAAGTAACTTAAAAAAGTGACCAAACAAGTATAAAATGATGTATATAATTTGAATAACACATTTGACCACGAGGAGGTAAATATCTATGCATAGAAAACCATACTCCATAAAAGCAGAGAACATTCTTCTCAAATTTCTATAAAACATTCAAGCAGAATGACCAAAAAATAATTCTCTATTAATTTCAAAGGATCAAGATCATACAGAGGGGGCTGGCCCCATGGCCCAGTGGTTAGGTTCTCATGCTCCACTTTGGCTGCCCAGGGTTTCACCAGTTCAGATCCTGGGTGCAGACATCGCATCGCTCATCAAGCCATGCTGAGGCAGCATCCCACATAGCACAACCAGAAGGAGCTACAGCTAGAATATACAACCATGTACTGGGGGGCTTTTGGGAGGAGAAGAAAAAGCAAAGATTGGGAACAGATGTTATCTCAGGTGCTAGTCTTGAAAAAGAAAAAAAAAGATCATACCAGCATGTTTTCTGAAGCACAAAGCTATACTATTTCAAATCATTAATATTAAGATATTTAGAAAATCTTCAAATACTTGAAAATTAGATAAAACACATCTCTATAACCCAAGAATCAAAGAAAAAATCAAAAGGAAAAATTTTAATATACATTTTAACTAAATAGTAATGATGTAACTATAGCAATCCTCAGAGGCAACTGTATGATTCTTTCATGTCTATCAGAGAAAAGAAAAGATACCTTTAAAAAAAAAATATGACAATAACAAACGTGGATGAGGGTATGGAGCCGCCTGAAAATTTTTACTAAGGGGAGTGAAAGGGTCCAAAATTTTTTTGAAAACTCTTTGGAAGTCTAATAAGGTCAAACATTAATTTACTCTGTAATTCAGCAATTCCACTTCTAGATATTATTAAAAAATGAAAATATGTCCACGTTAAGCCTTACACAAGGATGTTCATAGTAACTTTACTCATACTAGCCAAAACCAGAAACATCCGATGTTTCCATCAACAGGTAAAGAAATAAAGAAACTGATCTATTCATACAATGGGATACGACTCAGCAATAATAGAATAGACTTTCGACGCATGGATAATGTCAAGAATATTAAACCAAGTGAAAGAAGTCAGACACTTAAGAGTACGTAAGTGTGTAATTTCCTTTATATGAAGTTCAAGAACAGATAAACCTATGGTGATAGAAATCCATGGTGATATAATCAGAAGAATGCTTACTCAGCAAACGTGGGAATTAACTGTTAATGGGCAAGAGGAAGATTTCTGGGGTAGAAAACATATGTATTGATGGGATATGGTTTACACAGATTTATGTCTTTGTCAAAACTGATCATGTACACTTAGGATCAGTAAGTTTCACGGTGCTTCAATTATGTCTAAATAAAAGAAACAGTCTTGCAAAAATGAAGATACCATTTATAGTAGAAACAGAAAATCATAAGAATACAGGAACTTAAGCAAACATATATACAATCCCTATATAGAACATTTTAAAATCCTATTAAAGCATATAAAATAAGATCTGAATAAATGAAAGTAACCCAACTTAATATTAAAATATGCTAATATACTTAATGCAATATTAATCAAATTTCCATATGGGTTTTTGAGAATTTTGATAAATTTGCCCAAGAAAAAAATATGGAAAAATAAAAGACCATGGAAAACTGACTCAATCTATATGAAAAAGATAAAAGGCCCTGCAACAAAATAAAGTAAAACAACAAAAGATTGTGAGAGGCACTTGCTCTACCAAGTTACCAAGTAGTACAAATCTGCAAATATTTACTAATATGAGATTGTTGCAAGAGCAGAAAAAACAGTTTACATTAGGATAGATGAGAGAAAGGTAGAGAAAATACCCAAATATAGATAGTCCTCTAATTTAATGTGGAAAGTATGGATAGTTTGACAGATGTTGGGAAAACTGGATTACTATAGAGAAACAATAATGCTCCCACATATAACAAAGGCCCCGTATGGAATAACGACATAAACTAAAAAGAGCAACTAAAAGGTTTAAAAAAAGAAATCATGAAAAGATTATTCCTGTGCCTCAAGTGTTAAAATGTCTACTTAATAAAGCCCATAATTACAAACAAAGAGGGAAGAAATGGATGATTTTTATAATATCAAATTTAAGAATCATTTTTTTAATGGAGAAAACCATGGATAGACTAACAGAAAAATCGCAATTTGAAAGATATTTGCATTATCTAAAATAAGTAAATTATTGACATTAGAACAAATAAAAATGTCTGGAAATCAAAAAATATATATATACAGGAAACCTAATAGAAGAACTGGCAAACGTATAAAGAGCCAATTCAGAGAAGAGGAACCAAAATTTGATCAAACAAATTAAAAGAGATATTCAGATTGATCAGTTACAAGACTGCAATTTATAGACAACATGTTGGGGCCAGCCCAGTGGTGCAGCTAAGTTCACTTGTTCCGCTTCAGTGGCCCGGGGTTTACCACTTTGGTTCCTGGGTGAGGATACGGCACTACTTGACACACCATGCTGTGGCAGGCATCCCACATATAAAGTAGAGGAAAATGGGCACGGATGTTAGCTCAGGGCCAGGCTTCCTCAGCAAAAAGAGGAGGATTGGCAGCAGATGTTAGTTCAGGGCTAATCTTCCTCAAAACAACAACAACAACATGTTAACATGTTATCATGATTCAACTGGGAAAACCTGGAATGTGCCAAGTTTTGGAACTGGCTATGTGAATGGAAGAATGATGAGGCACTGCAGTTGAGACTATAAAGGAATGAGGCCATTCTAGTTATGAATAGTTGTACTCAGTCAAAGTAATTATAGGTAATAATCCTACTTCTTAAATATGTCAACTTAAAAAACAACTCTCCCACTGCATGTTTGAGGATGTTAGTCACAGAATTGTTTACAGCAGTGAGAAGTTGGAGACCACTCAGAAGTCCATCAGTGAGAGACAGAAAACCATGATAGATATACAGTAGCTCCCCCTTACCTATGGTTTCACTTTCCCTGGTTTCAGTTGCTGACAGTAAACCATAGTCTGAAAATATTAAATGGAAAATTCCAGAAATAAACAATTCATAAGTTTTAAATTGCACACCATCTGAGTAGTGTGATGAAATGTTACATCATCCTGCTTCAGCCCTGTAGGGATGAGAATCATACCTCTGCCCAGCATATCCATGCTGTATATGCTACCTGCCTCTTAGCCACATAGTAGCCGTCTCAGTTATCAGATCAACTGTCATGGCATTGCAGTGCTTGTTTTCAAGTAACTTATTTTACTAATGATGGCTCCAAAGTGCAAGAGTAGTGCTGCCGGCAAGTGAGATATGCCAAAAAGAAGCTGTAAAGTTCTTCCTTTAAGCGAAAAGGTGAAATTTCTTGAGAAAAAGGAAAGAAAAAAATCATATGCTGAGGAAGATCTACCGTGACTTTTATTACAGTGTATTGTTATAATTGTTCTATTTTATTATTAGTTATTGTTGTCAATCTCTTATTATGCCTAGTTTATAAATTGAGCTTTATCATATGTATGTATAGGGAAAAACATAGTATATGGGTTTGATACTATCCACAGTTTTAGGCATCCACTGGGGTCTTGGAGCATATTCCCCATGGGTAAGGGGGACTGCTGTACACCGCTATATACAATGCATTGGTTAGATGCAACCAATATCAGACATGCACACTCTCACAGAAACACTCCAAGACATATTCTCTAAAGACACTATTGACAGAAAAAATTAGGTTCTATTTAAAAATACAATTTACATAAATTAAAAATAAATGAATAAGTGCAAATACAAGTAAGATAGAAGACTTGGTGGCAGGAATTTGAGGTGCTTGCTTTTGAAAGACTTTATTTGTTCTATGAAGTAGGAGGCAAGGTCATCTGCTGAGAATCACACAGACAGAAGAGTGTGGAGAATAGAAAAGTTTTGACTACAGAAACTAGACAAGACAGATGTAATAATAAATTTTCAGCTGGTGTTGAGGTACAGCTGAGGTCAGTGACTATGAATTTATATTGCTAAAAATCTTCTCAGCATGTGATTTTTCTCCAACTGTATTTTGTCACCCAGTAGGAGGCTTAGAGAAGGTTCATAGTGATCCAGTCATAAAAGGAAAGTAAGACATTCATTCATTTATTCAGGTAAATAGACCTATTCTTCTTCTTGGTTAAAATTATCTAAGCAGCACTTACTTCATATTTACTTGATGCTCCTAGTGAAGAGCATAAAATGAGCCATGATGAAAAATGTCAGAGTTTGGAACATATGAATTTGAAGAAGACTAAGATATATTTGGAAATCTAATCAAAAGTAGGATTTTAGGTAGTTACTCTTAAAAAACCTTGCTTTAAAATAGAAGAGATAATATGCACATCAGGAGGGATGGATTCTGGTCCTGGCACTGTCACTAGTGAACTTTGTGAGTTGGAATCCCTTCCCAACCCTGTGGAACATCAGTTCCATCATCCATAAACTGAGATGATCCAATTATGGCTCTTCTATTGCACTGCAGACCTACTAAGGCAAACGATTGTAACTGAGACCTCCCAAATCACCACCAAACTCTTGGACAAATATAAACTCTGCTAAAATTCATATTTTTATATGCAAACACCATAATGGAATAGAGACAATATTTTATTTTTGAGTATCAATCTCAAGAGCTGTTAAGCTGGAGAATTTAGAGTGCATTCTCTTTATTTCCTACACTAAAAGGGTTTTGAAAGTAGATTCTGGTGTCACCAAAGAATATAGCTGCACACATTATTGTAAATAAAATGAAGATAGCCAGTCAACATTTGTTTTCTGATTTGTTTATCTGAAATAGATCTACTATGGAAGCTAAGCAAGGAAGAACATATTCGTTACGTACTACCTGAATCATGTGATGCCTGTCGTCTTTTGTGAGGATCCATTTTATCCAAAATTCCTAGCCCTGAATAATCTGAAAAAACAACGTTATTTTAGCAACTCATTTTCCCCAAAAGAAAAATAAAAATTAAACAAGCCATGATTTTTCCTTGTGGAAAAAAATTCAGAAAGATGTACAATGAAAAGTAAATGCTTCAAGCCCAGCACTATGCCTTGCATATAAAATGTATATTTAGGAAGTAACAAATCTGATATCCTGACAACCAAAATTTAAAGTAACCCTGTTTGTCTCTTTCAAATGCAATTAAATCACCATAAGATAGAAGAAAAAAGATATATAGGCTAAAATATTCAAGCTATTTAAAAAGGCATGTGGCCCAAACTATATATTATCCTGGAAAGCAAAAATAATGTATACTATGTGGAAAAAAAAGTTTTTATAAAAGTGAAATTAGGATTTGATCTCTTTGATTTTTAAAATGTGACTTAAGAAAGATGGTAATAAAGGCTAGCCCCATGGCCTAGTGCTTAAGTTTGTTGTACTCAGCTTTGGCTGCCCAGGTTTAGTTCCTGGGCGTGGACTTACACCACTCATTGGTGGCCCACATAAAAAATAGGAGAAGATTGGCATAGATGTTAGCTCAGGGCAAATCCTCCTCAGCAAGAAAAAGAAAAAATTAAAAAAAGGAAGATAGGGGCTGGCCCCGTGGCCGAGTGGTTAAGTTCGTGCGCTCCGCTGCAGGCGACCCAGTGTTTCGTCGGTTCGAGTCCTGGGCGCAGACATGGCACTGCTCATCAGACCACGCTGAGGCAGCGTCCCACATGCCACAACTAGAGGAACCCACAACGAAGAATACACAACTATGTACCGGGGGGCTTTGGGGAGAAAAAGGAAAAAATAAAATCTTTAAAAAAAAAAAAAGGAAGATAGTCATAAAAGATTCAAGATGGTAAAATTAAAAATATTTCTCAAGCTCATGCAACAGCTGGCACATGAGCTCGTTTCTAAACTTCTTCCAAATAAAGAACAAAATATACATACATTATGTACTTATATGCATATACATATATGTGTGTTTGTGTGTGTATACAACCTACAGCCACATGTATACACATTTATGTTTGCTCACATATATCTGATTAACTTTTTTTCTTTCTTTCAAGGCCAGGGATTATATTCCCTACCCCTATGCTTTAGGAGATAGTGCTGTGCAACTAATTTTGGCCAATGGATTGGGGGAGGAAATGGCATATGTCTCTTCCTGGCCAAAGCATTCACTTCTAGTGAAAGACCATTCCCTCTTGTGATCATGGAAGCGTGTGTTGAGATGGAGCCAGAACATGGAAGTCAGTTCTCTGGGCAAATAACCCAGACATGCAGTACTTTTTATATGAGCAAGGGAAAAGTACAAAAACAATAAACACAAATAAAACCCTAACCCCTCCAATTAAAAAAAAGATACTTTGGTTGTGTTACTTACTAAAATATCATGCTTACACAAAACAACCTATCCTAACTGAGACAATAACCAACATAAGTCTTCTCATTTTTAAGAGTATTGAGAGACTAGATGATAATACACTTGAGACACAGCTCAACGGTAGCTGGAGCAGTTTCTGGTAGCTCAACAATGCCAGTCTCTGATACAACATTTGCTCTTGTTATTATAAACATGATTATCATGGTTGTATGATTCTATGGAAAATGAAAATTGCTAATGATTCTGGTCACTAGGTAAGTCATATTTATCCTTCACATTTATTATTATGTGTTCTTGTGATAGTTTTCCCCATTCACTTTAACATAAAATAAATCACAGTGCCATTTTATAATCAAACATTTGTTACTTTTTATAATAGTTTATTACTTGTTACTTTCATTAAAGATTTCTCAGACTTATTTGTTCAAAACCTGGAAATCAGATTTAACGGGTCCGTTTATTTTGGTGCTCATTTATATTGAAGTTTAACTTTCTAGGGAAGGATTTAGGCTGTTTCAACTAGTATACCACTGACTGATACACCTTAGAATGTAGATATTCTCATGTTGTTTTTTTTCAATGTAACATAGTGAGAGAGTACAGCAATACTGACAATCTCTGTGCCCTTAATGTCTCATCGAAAGTTCTGACCCATTTTGAAGAGGCTACTCTTCCATGAACAGATGGTTGTATGTGAACTCATCCAAGACATCCAAACAGATGTCTGTCCTGAGGTCATTCTACCATAGATTGGAAGATGTGCAAATGCTAATCCAGAGCTGAGCTAGATAACAGATTTCTTTTCCAGTAAAATTGGATCAATTAAATAACCTAATTTTTGAAAGTCAGTTTTCAGGAAACCACAGTTGTCTGAAAATCACAGGCTAGACTCTCTGTTACAATAGCTTCTCATTCCCTTCTAATGTTAATTTATTACAAAAAGGAAGAAAAAAATTACAGATGATTTTTACCATATTGTGAAATTCTTGACTTTGTAAAAAATGTGATTGTAAGTGACATTTTATTCAAATCTAAAAGATACAATTATTTTGTTAGGAAACACCACTTTAGAGTTAGTAGTGGCTAACTGGAGATTCAAAGATAAGCTAATTTACCAGCAACATTTCTAAAAAATTTTTTCTAACAGAGTATGAAGTATTTAATTTCAGTGTTTCAGTGATTAATTATTTAAGTTAAATTTGACTGTTGGACATTAGGCAACAAATACCAGTCTTATTGTATAAATCCAATCGTAATTAAATAAAATATTTATTTTATTCCACAAATATTTACGAATGCCTAAAATGTGCCAGTTACCCTTCATTGTCACCCTTAACGATTACAGCTTAAATAAGAGGAAGAGAATAGAGGGGTTATTTTATATTTCAAGGTCAGGTTATCAGATTGATGATTTCCATAGTAATGAGAGAAGATATTGATGCATCTTGAGGACTGTTTTTGAAAGAGGCTTTGACTTTCTTTGCCATACATAAATTTCCTAGAACTTTATAAGGCAAATATACATCTTACAAGTTGTTTTATAATTCGGCTCCTGAGCTTTCCTAATGTGGGAAACGAAAAGATGCCAGAGACTCCATCTCTTTTCTTCTCCTATCTGGTTTTTTGTAACTTTCCTAAGAAGCTTCATTTGATTAAATCCTCTAGATTGTCTCGTTTTCACCTAGTATTATACTCCCCCAAACCAATTTACAATTATATTCAAGTATGGCTCGTGGCTATTTCTCTTTTTATTATGGCAGAACAATCATCCCCGATGACAGAACTGACATACGTGCTCTCCTCTGTTTTATTTTATTTTTAATTTGACCCTTATTTGTTAATCACATTTAAACAGAAATAATAGTACTTTTGACTCCCTTTAGTATTTTAAACACAGAGAGAAACCCTGTAAGTGATTCATTATTTCTCATTTTTTGAAGTTGCATTGTTTCTTATGGGACAGCCTGAAATTGATGATGCTACTTTTGCCAAGCTGGAACCAACAGGATAGCCAGTTTAAAAAGACAAGGGGCAAAATACGGTGGATTATTTCTATCATCTTCTCCGAGAATTTGTCTATATAATGATCACAAATATATCCAATTCTTATGCGCATTTTTAGGAACCTTTAGAAGAATCTTAAACACGGTAAAAGAGAGAGTACAAAGGAAAATGCCAGTTTATTTTTAATACATATTTAAAAATTTTCCAAGTATTATAAAATTCTTTATTTCATTTATTTATCAGAAAAATCATGAGAAATGGGTAGGATGTACATAGCATTTCTTTTCTATCAATGATAAAACAGTCTCAACAGGACTAGTTGAATTGCTGCTTGTAAGCGGCAGGGACTGGTCTAGAAAAAGGACCCTTTCTATAGCAATTTCAGAACTTTTTCTATATCCATCAGTGTCTTCATAAGTAAAACTTTCTAAGTGGGCCTTCAATTTATTTCATATGGATCCATTCACTTGGTGCATAAAGGTTATGGGAAATGTTGGAGATGCACAATTTGGAAGAAAGGCAAGATAGAGTTATATTTCTTCATACTGTTGTCTGATATCCTTTATATTTTGTATCATTCTATAATTATAAATATCGCCATTGTCTTATATGTAGGTCAATTAGACAATTAATGAGTCAAGAAATAATTATTTTATCAAGCATCTATTATATGTTATGCAGAACTACATGCCATGGTGATGGACTCTCAAAATTTGGGCAGAAAGGTGGGAATTAAGTTAGCATGAGAGTGTCAAGTGCATAGGATGCAAATTTCAAAAGTCATATGATTCTTCGACCTGTGTAGATGTAATATAGTTTTCTTCTTGGGAAAACATATGAAGATTATTGAGAGAAGTAAACCTGGACCGGTAGTGAAAGCATTCTGAGTATCAGTTAGAAGAGTCATATTTCTTACTGTGCTAAATGGAGAGCCACTGACAATATTTTTGTATTTATGTATAAACAATTTGATGGTGTTTTTCAATAAGAAGTATAGATTAGAGAAATTGGTAAAGTTATATGAGTTGAGAGGGAAACTGCAAATTATATGGTCATAAGTTTGTAGCTTTGGGAGGTAATTTCACTGACGTTTCATTTGAAGGGAGACTTTTATTACATGGAATATATTAATAGGAAATAATGAGAACAAAAAATTATTCATAAGCATTCTTATTACATTATTTGTGATGATTAAAAGTATAAGAAAAAAATTATATTTCCAAGCATAAGCAAATGCTTGAATTACATCTGTGTGTGTGTTACATGAGTAATATTAATTTTTATTTATACTCTTCTACCAACATTAAAGAAAGGAGAATTAACTTCTGAAACTGAATATGCAAACATTATTATATTGTGTCTTAAAAAGGGTTATCCTAAAAGTATTTAAATTATCATTTTGAAAAAGGTGAATTTGGAAAACGTTTATGATATAATGCTATATAAAGAAGAGTTAAAAACAATTATGTGAAGGGAGTAAGATAAAAGATGTGTAAACGTGCCAAAATAGTAACAGTGAAATTATGGTTTTCTTGACCTTTTTCTGTTTGTTGTAACTTCTATTAAGTGAGTATGTATGTATTATTAAATACATAATACATGTGTTATAAGGCAAAATACAATAAACACTTTAAAATTTAAACAAGAAACAGGAAATATGAGAGAGTCCAATCTTCACTAAGAATTAGGTATTTGATCAATTTCCTAACATCTTTTGGACTCAGATTATTCATTTTGATTGCAATAACTATTGCCCTAACTGACATGTAAGACCTCCTCACAGTATATAATTCGAATAATTTAATTTTATATTTCAGGTTGATAAATTGGTTTGGTGTAATTTTGTCTCCTCTATCTACCATAGACCCTGATGCATGGTAGATGTTCAATGAATCTTAATTGAATAAAGGAAAGATTGAATCTGAAAGACAGAGAACATCAAAGTGTCAAAGTTGATACATGTGTTGTGCTTAGATAATTCATTGAATCACCGAACTGGATAACTGTATTTTAGAAGCGATCACAGAAGGTAATTGTTTCAACACGCTGATTTTAGACATGAGGAAAATGATACTCAGAAAAGTGAAGTTACTTCCCTAAGATCACACAAAGACCAAACTCTTCCCCTCTAATTTTCAATATTCATTAAAAATTCAGAACGTTTTTCCAAAACTTGAATTTTAAAACTGTGATTTTATTTGCTATCGAACAATAAAGGTGCCAATATTTGATGCACTAAAAAATATCTCGATTTCATTATTTTATATACTCAGCATATCTAGTCAGTCAATTATAATTGTAAATAGATAACCAGTAAAATAATGTCTTTGTAAATTACACCCATAAACTCTATTTCATACAATATACATAAGAATAATTATAGACATATGTACACATATACACACACACACATATAGAAACACACAAGCTTGCAGTTAAAAAATAAACATATTTCCTAGTTACTCTATTTATTCTGAAAATCCTCTTTCAGTAGAAATGTATTGAATGCAAGTTTATGGATCAGAAGGAGGAAATATTCTCTCCTTTAGTGTCTTACCTTACTACCAGGGAGTGACAGGCACTGGGGAGAATTGGGCTTATTATTTCTCTATGTCAGTGAGAGGCAGAGAAACAACAAACCTCTGGCAAATACACCCTGTTCTCAAGAAGAAAATGAACTGATTTTGTTCTCTCACCAGGGCTATTTGTGCTGGATATGGATAATGGTCACAGGTGGTCTGATCTGATCCTTTCCTATTTTAGTTGAGAAATAGCTTTTCACACTTAGGACAGTTCACTCTTATTTAGCTCTGAAAATGAGATGTCCTTGCATTTGTGACCAAAGTGAAGTCACCTTCCTTTTATCTTGATAAAATCTCCTCATAAATAGACCTTGGAAAAAAGTTTCATATTCAGGGGGTAAAAAAAAAATACCCTTTATAATATACACAGCAGAAAATGAATGTAGATATGGTGATTTGATTAACTTTTACTCTTAATTTAACTTCCAACTTTTATTTTCCTGACTTGAAATAAAAACTCTAAATGGTTTGCACTAAATTTTCATTGAACTAAAATTATTTTGGTATGCTCTATGTCAAAATTGTTTTAATTCTGTAATCTTGAATTAGATTACTAATTCAAATTTATTCTTGGGTTATGAATTGAAATGGTCCATGCAAAACAATTAAGGGTATTCCTCAAAAAGGTCAAATACAGAGAATAAGGTCATGGGTCTGGAAGTGGAGTAATTAGATGTGTGGTCAGACATTTTCTACGTATTAGATAATATTGCCGAATTAAAAAAAACTAAGTCTAAAATAAAATAATATTGAATTCACTCTAACTTCTTTGTGCCTGAGTGAGAGAAAAATGCAGTTATTCCCTAAGGTTCTAACAAGAATTACAACCACATCAGGATTAGCTGTTTCTTGGAGTCATTGATTCTGCTCTACCGTGCTTGCTGCTAACAAACTCATTGCAGGAAACATATTCTAAAGGTCAGACTGAGAGATCAGCTAACATTGCTGAAACAGTAGGTTTTAAGGAATGGATTACACTGAGACAAAAAATGTGTATTTATTCTTTCTAATAAAAAGAAAATACAGTGACAAAATTAGAAGAGTTTGAGAAAGCCACGTCTTTCAGGATTCCTCTCTGACAGCTCGTTTATATTTGCTCAACCTGTGTCAACTTCCAGGATTTTTTCAGTCCATCTTGTTTAATTATTTCCAAATCAACCCACAAAAATGAACGTTTGAGGCACTTCAAAATTATGTTTAATGTTCAAGTTAGTTATAAATGAGGAGGCAATCTCTACTTATTTTATGATATTCTTAAAAAATATTTAAATCAAACATTGAAATACATATTATTTTAAATTCCCAGTAATGTTACTGGGAAGATTTTGTTCAGGCAAAATCATTAATCTTTTAAGATTTTATTTATACATCATTTTCCTCCAAGTTTCTGTGCTACGCATTTCTCTTAAAGCTGTTTATGTTTCGTGATCGTGACAGCCTCAGATTTTTTAAGCATGCAATTTAGTTCTCACCAGGAACACTTGAAAAGAAATAGAAATGCCTTCTATAATGACAAACTCTGAATGTTGAGTCACACGTGCACTGATATTTCCTGGTGTCACGACACAATGGTCACTCTTGTTAATTTGCAGTTCAACACCACCCTTTATAGACATTAATAAATTATATTTTTCCAAACAACCCATCCCATCGATGGCATGCCTCTGATTATTTTTTCTCATAAGCTTTAGTTTGTATTTCTATATGTTCCACTTCAACTGATTATCACTTTATCACTGTAAAATGTAGTTCTTTGATTTCTTTACTTTGTAGTATATTATGCAAACTTCCATTAAGTATCCCAATTTTATAGATTTTATTAAAATCTTATAAAAATCTGTTTACTCTTCCTTTCAAGTCATTAATAACAAAGTTATCCATCTCGACCTTGCATCACGAAGTTAATGATTATGTTGATGTTTATCATAAACATTTTCTTATGGTCTGTTATTTGACAATCCATTACTATAGTACTGACATGGGTTTATATTGTGCATGAATCTATATTCATGAATTCATGCATATGAATTTATACTGTACAAAATTTATATAATACATTATAAAATGCTTTGCTAACACCAAAACAAGTGTTATCCTTCTTAATGCTGACAATTAGTTTAATTTACAAGTAAATTTTGTTCTTAAATATATTTCATTTATTATACATGACTCATTTGTCCTGTTAGGGATTAAATTAAATACATATTTATAAGCTACAGCATATGTTGTTTCCTTATGCAACAAGGCACAACATTTACTTATTTCCTAAACATGTACATCCTATAAAACACTCTGTGTCCTAGATATTTTGGTGTCAAATTTTGAAAGTGTTCCAACAATTATTTTAATAGAGGATTTTAGGTTATAGGTACTTACCATTTTATTGACATTATATCTCACATTTTTCAAAAAGGAATTTAAAGCTGTTGGTTAAATTTGACTTAGGATGTATATCAGTAAATCTGGAAGAATGTGTATTTTCATATGTTTTATTGCATAAGGGAAGTGGCTCTTAAAGTTTATGTTTATCCTAAGCAGAAAATTTTCCAGAATAATTTTGGTATCAAAAAATTTTAAGAGAACAATGCCTTGGTTGGGCTTCATTTAAGTAGTCAAAAAAAGAGGACATGTTATCGTATAACAAATATTGGATAGGGAGAAGACAGACCTTGATTCCTGCTCTGGCTTTTCATATCTGAGCCATGATAATTTATTTCTTAAGTATGGTTTTTTGGTACAAACTATGAGAGTCAATGTTCAGAAATTGACAGCTGTTTTTACTTTTCATAATTATGACAAAACAATATCCCAGAGTAGCTATTAATTTCCCATATTTTTTCGTATCTACATTTTTTGTTTTGTTTGATTGCTTTGTTTTACATCTATCTGCTTAAGACTGCCGTAATTCATAAGAGACGGGAAAGTAATAGAAAGTAAATTAAATGACACACCGTGAAATTAATTGCAAGATTCTCGCAGCTGAATAACAAAAAGCATTGATGTGTATCCTGTTAGATTTATTGATGCTTATGGGAACTTAAAGATAGATAGGATAGGATCAGGAAAAAGATATTGGCAAAAAATAAACATAACTAGTTCCTGCAAATTTGCCTCAGACTCTGTTTTCAGGGAAGGAGATAGAAAAGATTTTTGGCTACATTCTTTATTTCCAAACCAGTTAACATCCATAGAAAAACTTGAGAGGAATTCAAAACAAAATCAAAAAATGGTCTGTGAGTGAATAATATACTATTATGAGAAGACAGTAAACTTTTTCTTTAAAGGGCCAGAGAGTAAATGTTTTATGCTTTTCAGGCTGCCTAAGGTCTCCGGTGCACATTGTTCTTTGTGTTTCATTTTGTTTTTGTTTGTTTCTGCAACTCTTTTAAAATGCAAAATCTACTCTTAGTTCGTGGGCTGTACGAAACAAGCCATGAGCTGGATTGTGCTTGAGGGGGCTTGGTTTGCCAACTCCTATTCTACAGCATTCTCTATACTGTATGCTTCGGGAAGGCAAGGGCAGCGAGTGATGACCGGATGTACTATGGGTCCAGAAAAGGAGGGAAGAGCTCTCTGTACTGATAAACATGACCTCTGTTAATACAGTGGAACATAGTGTATGAGCATAGAATAATACACTCACTTCTTATTTGAGCTGTAAACTATGAAGTTAAGTCTGGATGGGTACAATTAGAACAAGCCCCAATATATTCACCATGATTTATCATCCTTGATTTTACACATGGAGTGACATCTTGAGCAAAGAAAACCTACCAATTTTTTTACCATCTCTCCTTGAAAATTCATTTCAGAGCATGTTAGTATTTTTTTTTTTTTTGCCATTCTTAAAATATGACCAACTGATCGAGAGTAATCGTGGTGACGATAGTTAGGTATTGATGCTGTCTCTACAACTTTCCTAAACTTAATTAAACTAAGGCTGACATTGTCAGAAATTATAATGTCTTGGCATTCTGTGCTCTAAATAATTGATATATGGCTGTGGAGATTGAAAAAAAATGTATGAGATGGAACCATGAGAGTTAAAACATTTCTGAAAAGAGAAAGATCACAAGCAAAACTTTTCCCCCAAATTATGATAAAGATGAATATAAATATTACTTAGAGTGGTTGGAAGCTGCAGCAAGGAAAGTATGTGCCTTCAGCAGTTTATGAAACAAGTCTAATCCTTGCTACATTCTTTTACCTTATTTCAATAATAGAGTGTAGCCAAGATAATGATATGATGATGATGATTAGAGTAATAGTCAGAATTCTCTATAAAATATATCAATTTGATTGAAATACAAATAACTTGAATTCCATATCCCCTGCCACGTCCAAATGCATTTCAGACTTGACGCTCAGGTCAATCTAGAATTTGATGCATTTATTCCTTTCTTTGAACTACATGAAAAGATAGATGGAGAATCGATTAATATCAAAGTGGAATTTACAATGGTAAAGAGTTCAGGGGATTTGCCTTAAAAATCAGTATTGCAGCAATGAAGGTAACTGTCAAGCGTTTAGCTAATAGCTTCAAATATAAAAACACACATTATCCTGGAATAGAGGAAGCTTTAATTAACTGACCATTAGATTTTTCAATAATCCTAGCAAAATGTGTGCAAGAAACAATGCCCATCAATCTGTTGTAAAGATTTTTGAAATTAAGTGTGCTGTTTGAATCTCTCAATAGTGTTGACTCAACATTCCTGAGGGTATATTGAAGGTAATTTTCAGAGTTGAGAAAACCATTCTGGATTGCTTAATTATCCTTGCTTATTTTAAAGTTTGGGTTTCATATTTCCAGAATTTGATGTAACTTTTTAAAAACATCCTTATGATAAATTTTAGAATTTTGGACTGTCAACTACCAAGGAAGAACCAGAGACATGGAGAAGTCAAGAGGATTGCCCTTAGAGGGAGTCAGTTAAGAAGAGATGAAAATCTAGCACATAGACCTCTTTTCTTTGAGTCTTAAGGGTTATTTATTGGGCAATGTTGTATAATTTCTACCAACTTATTGAAATACTGTATACATAAGAGGAAAAATTTTTGTCACAGAGGAATTAATGTAAAAACCATTATTTTTATTAAAAAGATGTGTACAAAAATGGGAAAGGTAAGTTTTTCTAGCATAAGAGCATTTGCTTTTTGCTCTAAATAAATGACAGTATATTTGAGCAGTTGTAAGTAGTGATTATTAGTACTTAGTTTGGATGATATGCATGTTTTTTTTTTTTCTTTTGAGGGACAGATTTTTTTTTTAGGAAGATTGACCCTGAGCTAACATCTGTGCCCACCTTCCTCTATTTTACATGTGGGATGCCTGCCACAGCATGGCTTGATAAGCAGTGCCTAGGTCTCCGCCTGGGATCCAAACCCGTGAACCCTGGGCTGCTGAAGCGGGAGCACGTGAACTTAACCACTCATCCACAGGACCGGCCCGTTGAGGAACAGATTTTTGAGTCAAAAATTCTAGTGGTTTGCATTATTTTTTGTAAAAAAAAAAGTTTAGTCTAATTATTGCAATTTAATTATTTAAAAAAATGTATTCTTAATACAAAAAAAAAGTCTAGGAATCATGACACTTGAATGATTTATCATATTAAGTCTCCTCTTTTGTATATTCCAAATGAGTTCTTGCATATACAGCTCTTCTCATCAGCTGCTTCTTAAAATTATAAAGCCGATTGTGCATTTAAGCTAGAGAATGAACCTCAGGGCATACCCATCTGTCTACACAAATAAGCACGTTTCCACCAGAGTTACAGGAACAGATTGTTCTTTAAACTGAGGTGATGGATGTGAATGTTTAAGAAATTATGAATTATTGAAAAGCATACAGTTTAATGTATTGCTCTCCATTCCTATAATCATATTTCTGAGATACGTTATTGACTTTGGCTTATTTTTACTATTATTATCAAAATAGCATTAACGTTAAAGTGTTTCCAGATTAATAAAAGGTAACTACAACCATGAAAAAATGCATTAAAAAGGCAATTGAACAATGCAGAAATAAAAACTCCATATACACGACTCTTTTAAAAAAATATACCTATCCCTAGCGAATTACAACAAAAGTTAAAGTACATTAATTCTGTTTTAACTAAAATTTATGTGTCAAAAATAGAACAGCAAACAATTCTCAATACAAGTTAGCCATGATATTAAAAAAATAGAATAGCAAGAGCACTGTTATACTAACAATTATATATGGTAATAATTTATTTATTGTCACAGTGAAATTTTTACCTCACACAGTAGCCCGTGCTACTACGAAACACCTACAAGATATGTATATTAAATTTTAAAAGACAAATTACCTTTACAGTAGTGCAAAATAAGAGGACTGACCTCTCCACAACTTAGTCAGTTAAAGAGTTATCCTAAATTGAAAGGAGTATGTCTTTTACAGGTACAAGCTGAAAAAGTTGTTATATGTGACTAGAGTTAGTCTGAACTACGAGAGAAAAATGCTCATAGTGTAAGTTAAATAATTTGCACTCTGCTTTGTGTTTATGGTGGGGCAGTAAGGGAGGGCGAGCTTTCCTTTACTACTAATTTTCTTTCAAAATAAAAGGTCACAATTTGAATGAGAAGAAAAGGAAAATTATTAAAACTGTTTACAAGGTACAAATGAGGGTAGAAATTGGAGGGAAGAGGTATGCTAATGAGAAAGCAGAAATTAGTCCAAGAAAAATTGTGAGCACAGAGAGTAGTTTTCTTTCTTAATCTTTAGAAAGGTGGTTCATGCAGTTAGAGGTAATCATTTATGTTCATAGAGCGGTACACAAAAATTTGATTTCCAGTCACAGCAGGCAATTTAGCCACACTTCTGAAAATTATCTTATTTCTATACATGTGAAATTTTATTCACCCAAAATCTTAATTATGACCTAAAACCTTCTCTCTGAAAAGAAATTTATCTATGTTTGAAAAGTCAAGTCCTCTAGTTATGATTTAAAAATATTGGTTCTTGGGGCTGGCCTGGTAGCGTAGTGGTTAAGTTTGCACACTCCACTTTGCTGGCCCCAGGTTCGCAGGTTCAGAACACGGGCACAGACCTAGCACGACTTGTCAAGCCATGCCATGGCGGCATCCCACATAAAATAGAGGAAGATTGGCACAGACGTTATTTCAGCGACATTTTCCTCAAGAAAAAAGAGGAAGATTAGCAACAGATGTTAGCTCAGGGCCAATCTTTCCCACACACAAAAATAAAAATATTGGTTCTTTATTGTTTTTTAAATCAATTTTACATTATTATAGTTCAGAATTTCTACTAGACTAAGGATTTCCATGTCTGTTGGCCTGCATTTTAATTTTATAGAAATTTGTATAATACAGTCTTGTACAATAGTCTTTTGCACCAGCTTCTCCCATTCGATAGTATAATGGTGGGATTTATTTATTTCACAGATAATTATTTGGAGTATGAATTTTATACTTGGCACATAATGAATGTTGAAGAAATATTGGCTACTGTTAGTAATATTTCTACTCTCACTTTTTTTCCCTTTCGCTATCTTTCTCCTCCTCTTTCCTATTATTTTCTTATTCATGGAGCAGCATACTCCAATTTTTTTTTTGGTTTATATTTGTTTCCACAAAAAATATTCCCAGTTGATTTGTAAAAATGGAGCCATGGAAAATATCTTTCAAAGTTGTTGCCCCTCAGAAAATTATTGATTCTATACCCTCACTTGATTAGAAAGAAGTCTCCACTCTATATTGTTTTTACTAAGAATTTTGAAAAGCTGTGTCCTTTGTCTTATTCTCTTTTCATGTTGATATTAAAACGTTTTTGTTTATTTCCAATCCTTCCAGTGTACTTGTTCTTTTACTTTGGAAGGATTTAGAAAGTTTATTTTACTGATGCTCTGAAAATTCACATTCACATAAGCCTTGGGCTGGGTGTTTCTTTTATTTAGTTCTCAGCATCCTCTCTGGACCCTTTCACTCTTGAGCCTCATTACCTACAGTACAAAAAAGTTTTCTTGTGTCATTCTTTGAATATTCCCCCTTCGTTTTATGTCTTCTCTCTTTCAGAAAATACTGTCAGTTGGATGTCAGCCTCCTTAATTCATTTATTGTTTTTCTTTTCTCTGCCTCAAATGTCCTCCTACTTTCTGTGATTTCATCAATTTAATTTTTCAGATCTTCTATTTAATTATTTATTTGACTGTGGCAGTTGTTATTTTCTTGTATTCAGTGGTTTTTTATGATCTGTGTTTTTTGTGTTACAGATGCAATAACTTTTCTTTCTCAGGACATTAATTAGAGTTTACATTTTTTGACAGTTTATTTTACTGAATTTACTGTCTTTTCCCCTCTCTCCTATTATTTTTGTTTTGTTTTGTTTTGTTTGGCTTTTGTCTTACCTGATGGAGGCTTTCAAGAAATTCTACTGATTATTTTTTGACATTTTATATTTATAAGCTAAGTAATAAAAAGATGACTAAAATTTCTGTTCAGCACAGGTATGCTTATCTGGTGGAATTGAAGATAGGATGGTCAGGGAATGAGAAATATTTTATGGAGTCATCTTTTTTTGTTGTTTTTTGTTTTTTTCATTTTTTTATTTTTATTTTTTAATTGCAGTAACATTGGATTATAACATGATATAGCTTTCAGGTGTACATCATAATATATTTTGAATTCTGTGTAGATTACATCATCTTCACTGCCCAACAACTAATTATAGTCCATCCCCTCACAAGTGAATCTAATCACTCCTTTTGCCCTCCCCTCCCTTCCCCTATGGTAACCACCAATCCAATCTCCATTGCTAAGTGTTTGGTTGTCGTTGACTTTATCTTCTACTTATGAGTGAGATCATATGATATTTGACTTTCTCCCTCTGACTTATTTCACTCAACATAATACCCTCAAGGTCCATACATGTTGTCAAAAATGACCAGATTTCATCATTTCTTATGGCTGAGTAGTATTCCATTGTGTGTAAATACCGCATCTTTATCCATTCGTCCCTTGATGGGCACCTAGGTTGCTTCCAAGTCTTGGCTATTGTGAATAATGCTGCAATGAACATAGGGGTGCATGTATCTTTCTGCCTTTGCGTTTTCAAGTTCTTTGGATAAATACCCAGCAGTGGGGTAGCTGGATCATATGGTAGACCTAGTCTTAATTTTCTGAGGATACTCCATACTGCTTTCCATAGTGGCTGCACCAGTTTGCACTCCCATCAGCAGTGTACAAGGATTCCCTTCTCTCTACATCCTCTCCAACATTTGTTGTTTCCTGTCTTGTTAATTATAGTCATTCTGACTGGAGTGAGGTGATACCTCACTGTAGTTTTGATTTGCATTTCCCTGATAGCTAATGATGTTGAGCATCTTTTCATATGCCTGTTGGCCATCCGTATATCTTCTTTGGAGAGATCTCTGTTCAAATCTTTTGCCCATTTTTTAATTGGGTTGTTGGGTTTTTGTTGTTGAGCTGTATGAATTCTGTGTATATTTTAGATATTAATCTCTTATCTGATATATGGTTTGCAAATATCTTCTCCTAATTGTTAGGTTGTCTTTTCATTTTGTTGATGATTTCCTTTCCTGTGCAGAAGACTTCTTAAAAGTCAATATCTATAGGCTTTCTCCCTAAGACTAATTTTTCCAGAAAAAAAATCCTTTAAATGATGAATAGGGGAAATCAGGCCTGTAGGTTTCTCACCATTCATTGACCTAATTTTTATTTAATACCTTGCCTTTTCTCTCATAGTTTAAATCTGCCAGTTTCTGTGCCTATGCCTCCCAGTCCAGAGATTTTTGTTTCAATTTCTCCAGTTAGTATACTTCCTGAGTCTTAGGAGGAACTGGATAGAGAAGACGCCCGAGTCTTAGAGTTGTTGTAGCTTTCTGGGGATGTAATTTGTCTTTATCTAAACTCTTTAGATCAACCTCCTCCCTTTTCTTGCCTGTTCTCACTCCTATCCTCCAAAGTACCTCATGCAACTACCTTCTCTATATTTCAGAGGTTCTTTGAGAAAGCTGCCATGTTTCTAATTGGGATCTCTCTGCAGGCAACAGGCATTTCACCGTGCTCACTTTGCTGCAGTGTTTAACACTGTCTACTTCCAACTATTGTGCTTTAAACTTGCAGTTCAAACAGATTTTTCTATATTTTTACTTTTTGTTTTCAGTGATTTTCAAATGAAGGAAAGAACATACATTCTTTACATTGACATCTTAAAATTTTTCAGATTGCTTTCTATCAAATAATTTTGATGTTACGTTTGATAATTCCTGATATTTACAGAAATATTTTATATACATTAGTCTTTTTGTTTCTTTCTATTAAATTTACATTACTTATATTATTTATATATGTGATTGTTGTTGGAGAACCACAGCACAATTAAGAGCTTTGAAAGAGCATTTCAAAATAAATATATTATTCCTTTAGGCTTTTTACATAAACTTGTAATATTTGAATACAGATATATGCATAATTTTCTGTTTTTATCCCTTTGTCTGCATGAAATAATAGCACTTCTTTACAAATTATATTGAAACACATTATTAAAAAGTCAAAATGACTAGTGAGTATACTAATAATGGATTAGCTTCTTAAATTGCACACCATGTCAAATTGGCCTGTGGAGTTATAAACATCTACCAATTATTACAAATCAAAAACACTTGACTCAAACACCCATAAAATATACATAAGAATATTGGTTGACTGTGTTCACGCAAAATTTTTATAACTCGATTTATCGCATTGAATTGTATATTTAAAAACTTGGTTTGGAAACAAGACCTAGGAATTAAAATTTTAGGTAGTTTTTCAAAACCTCTTATTAGCCATATATATTTTCTCCATCCATGTATTGTACCCAGTTCTTTCTATTACAGGTAAGATTGCATATTTCCTGAGGTCAGATGGTAGATGCACCCCTTAAAATCACCTGCGTTCTGACATATTATTCTGTTGACCATTACCAATAGTTTTTGTATTGTTCTGTGATTCATTAGTCTTTTTAATGCGCACAATCAACATATTTTATGCTTTCATGTATATCTGATCAGAATTGAGGGCCTTACACAGAAGGAGAAGGAAAACATACACACATTCTAAAATGTACTGGATATTTCTACTTTCCTCTGGTGTTTCACTTTTTTCCAGAACTAACCATTCTTTGAAGAAACCTGTAGCACTTTGGTTCGGTTGTTTCCGAAGAGTGGCAAGAATTTTGTGTTAACCCCGCTTGTCATTTAAGTGTATTCTTTGCTTTCTAACCCACTTAGTTAAAAACTTTTCTAAAAATACCATCATTTTACTACAATACTCATACTGACAAACTAAATAAAAACACATTTTAATAAATATTTATATTACGGAGTTAAATTTTGTATATTTTGAATCACTTCATGTCATCATATATCAAAACCAGGGCACCAGACACAATCTTTTGTGTATTTAACACTGAGACATTCAATAGCTTTTAGGTAAATATTTCACTGAGCCTTTTTGAAGACTCAATTTTCTGAACTCTTGTTCAGCATGTAATTCTGAAAATACAAAAAGAATTATTGTATTTTGGATTTTTATTTGGAAACATTGCCATAAGAATATTTTCCTGTGTAATATATTTTAAGAAGATCCATGTAATCATAAGAATAAATGAACATTTTCCTAATAAAAGTATAATTAAATTCTAATCCTACATTTATGCTTATTTAAAAGTCCAATCTTCTTTAGGAGAATATTCACACTGGGACTATAACTAATTAGTGAAAAGAGTTAAGAGAATTTGTCAGTATGAGCAAAATCATTAATGTATAGACAGATAGATTATATATTTTGATGTTAAGTAAACAATACTCCTGGGGCAGGGGCAGGAAAATAATTCAGCTAACCATCTCTTTATACTTAAAGTCATCCTAAAATTATTTTTATATCTGAAGAACAGTTTATTATTGCAATTCAAACCATTTCAAAATTTGTACGCAAAGCAAATTTTTATAGTACAATTATTGAGAAGATAAAAAGGAGTTAGTAACTAAAATGCTGACACATCCGTAACTAGACTCATGCAACCAGGCTTTGCTATAATAAAGCACAGTTTTATTAAGGACTTAATTAATTGCCACATTACAATGATAGGGGCCCAACTCATAAAAATGACTTATAAGAGTACAGGCTTCTTTTGCTGTGTTAACTGAAAATGCAAGCTGTACACACAATTTAATTAAGAAAAATGTAATCAAGCAATAGTATGGGTGTTCAGTTTGGAAGCAAAACTTGCAGGTGGGAGGGGATAAAGAAATGTGATCATGACATCATTACCTGAGAGTACCATTTGCTAAAAGTGTCTACAAGCTAAACTGAAATCAATAGAGGTGCTCAGAGATTCTTTGCTGTAGATTTTACTTATTATAAATTTTCAATTTAGAGCTGCATTCAAGACATGTATACAACAATCCTGACTGCAGAACATATACTCAGTGTCGTTTGAGGCAATCTGTTGAAAGACAGCGTAATAATAAGAAATATTTAACTGATTCTACTGCAGATATTGCACAAAGGACTATTATGGGTTAATTTTTACTTCTCTCAACAACACTTTCAAGTTCATTCTAGTTTGGGAAATAGAACATTAGGGACATTAAATAACTTTTTTAAAGCCACACAACGTGTAGTAGAGGAGATAGATTCCTAACGGAGCCAATATGCATGACTGCACAGCCTGTACATTTAAACTTCATGCCCATGATCACTGTTTTAAATTTAAACGCCACCTGTAAAATAGTGGGCATTTTCAAGCTCTATGATATAAAATCTGAGGCCATAGAGTCTTGTGTGTAAATTACCCTAATTACTTAAAACTGCCTTCTAGAAAAAGAAAATAGACAGAGAAAAAATTATTGTACCTGTCAGAGACTACAGGCATGACTGAAGAAGTGACAGGAAATGTGGTTTTCCATAATGGTTGATCTAGAACCAAAATAAAATGATTGTTTTCCAGAGTTGGCCAAACTTCAAAAGCTTATTCTTGTCTCCTTTTTAAAGTGCAAGATATTGCCTACCACAGTCATTATGTTAATGAAATGAAAGCTATCCTTTTCTATCCTAAAGAAATCTTTAGCTTCCCCTCCCAGAGAGTTATTCATCTCCCTCATTCAGTGACAGCAGTGATGCATCTTATCCTCATAAAATGCTGTAAAAGGGTGAGAAGTAGAAATCGTCATTATGATAGGATTGAACATCATAGATAATTCATTGGGTTCTTAAAAATGTTTCTTGGGGGCTGGCCTGGTGGCGCAGCAGTTAAGTTCTCATGTTCTGCTTCTCGGCGGCCTGGGGTTCGCCGGTTCAGATCCCGGTGCAGACATGTCACTGCTTGGCACACCATGCTGTGGCAGGCGTCCCACATATAGAGTAGAGGAAGATGGGCATGGATGTTAGCTCAGGGCCAATCTTCCTCAAAAAAAAAAAGTTCTACACGTAGACCCCTAATTTCTAAAATATTGTATTCCTTTAACCCTCATTACGATTCTTTGACAGCTTTCACTTCCCCCCTATTTATCAGGAAAGCTTGCCTAAGTTTAACTTTCACATGTATCTGAAATCTGATCGAGATAGTCTAGGCACCGTAGTAAATAATTTAATCATGCATAACAGAATATATTATTTCTCAAACAAGGATATTTTATAATATAAAAACAGATGAGATGAAATTTAATATTAAAATAAAATGGTGATGAAGAAACTTGCTGATAGAACGTTTCTCCTTTAGTGACTACAAAAATAAAACTTTAAGATTAAAATGACAACTGACATTTTCTTCAAATATTCAGTGCCTTGGCCACCAAAAAGTTATGATCTTTGTTCTTAAGGTATATCTGGGCAATTGAAGCAGTGCGCTATCCGGATAGTTCTGGCTATGTTAAATACCACTACGCTAGATAGCTGAATGGTAAAGTATTTTTTACAGTAAAATTATAAAACATTTTAAAACTTCTAAAGCGACATTCTAGAAACACTGTAAGAAGCAAGTTAATAAACATGAAGTAAAGCTGTCAAGCAACCACAACAAAAAATACAATAAAAAAATTAATATATTTTTTAAAGGGAAGTTTTAATGAGTGCATTTGGAATTTATAAGTTAACAGTGTAGGGGAAAAATACTCTAAAAGCAGTATAAGAAAAATTCAGTTAGATTTCTGATTTCCAAAAAAGCATTTGGCTCCAAGATGACATAAATGAGACATAAGACCATTGAATTGTATGTAAGTATGTTTTTGGTATGTGGGTATATGTTTATGCTATTTCCTTTGGGTTACTTTATAAAGTAGTAGTTTGTTCTATCTATTGTGCTTATCTTAGCCACCTTTTTTCCTTACTACTGTGGTAATGAATAAATAACAAATTCTAAGAGATAGTCCCATAGAGAGGAATTCTGTTTTACTGGAAGGAGCTAGAGATATCTGATCAGATAACCTAGTTTGCCTCATAACTTTGTTTCTCACACATTGTATAATATTGAACAAGTCATTTAACTCTTCAAAATTGCTTCTTCAACTAAAAATGGAGACTTCTTGATGTATCTCAATGAGACTTGTCTTTCTCATCTCCATTTCTCTCTCCAGTCTTCTTCTTTTATAGCTCAGATTTCTAAATTTATCATAAATGTCATTCAATTTCTTCCTTTCCAGTAGAGATATCTGAGGTCTTTGCAGTCGGTAAACTTTTTCTGTAGTGGGCCAGATAGTAAATACTTTAGGTTTTGAGGGCCATATGAAGTCTCTGTCATATTTCTTTCTACATTCCTTCTTTCTACATTCCTTCCTTCCTCCTTTCCTTTTCTCTTTCTTTCTTCCCTTCCTTTCTTTACTGTTTTTGTTTCTTTTCCTTTTTTATTTTCTAAAATATTTTTAAAATGTAAAAATATTCTTAATTCAAGGTCCATGTAAAAAAGAAAAAAAACTACTCCACAGGCCAGATTTGTCCCACAAACTGTAACTGAACCCTGATCTCTAGAACTGAACACTGGTCTATAGAAAAATCACTTCCTTAAAGTGAAGGACATGGGTTTAATTAAATTAATGAATGCATCTTTTCTTTTTTCTGTTCTTTCAATCAGAAGTTGGCAGTTTTTCTTAAAGTCCAATGGTAAGTATTCAAAACTTGCAAGTCATACAGTATCTGTCACAATGATTTAATTCTGCCACAGACAGATTTGTAAAATGCAAACAATCATAAACAATAGGTAAATTAATGACTGTAGCCACCTTTCAAAAAAATTTATTTACCAAAAGAGGTGGCTGATGTTTGGACAATAAGATGACACGAATGTTTATAGCAGCTTTATTTGTAATAGCCAAAAACTGGAAACGTCCCAGATGCCCTTCAATGAGTGAATGGTTAAACAAACTGCAATAGACTCATAATGTGGAATACTACACAGAAGTAAAAAAGAACCAACTATTGATACATGCAATGACTTGAATGAATCTCAAGGAGATTATGCTGAGTGAAGAAAAGAGAATCTCAAAAGGCTACATATTATATGATTGAATTTCTATAGCATTCTTCAATTGAATAAAATTATTTAGATGGAGAGCAGATTAGAGGTCACCAGGGATCAGGGATTGGGGAGGAGCATGATGTGTTTGAGTGCAAAGAAGTAGTACTAGGAATATACCATAAAGTTCAAATACTGTTATAAGGATAAAATAGAGGGAACAAATTATACTAATAGAACAACTCAAAGCAAAAATCAAGATTTTCAGTCATAGATATATTATTGAAGGAATCCTTGAAACAATAACAACTTGTTTATATACCTTTAAATGTAACTGTCATTGGCAATCTTCACTTCTTACTTTTAGAGTTATTATTCTATGATAAATTTGATCAAATACTTAAAGTAAAAAAAATACCAGGAACACTTTTACTATTGAAATTACTCAGCTTTCTTTGAGGCAGTCCCCAAAAGTTTCTACGTTGCATACGTGATTTAGTATCTACCAAATAGGATCTAGCTTTGCTCTTAGAGCCAAATGGTTCTTTTTATTTTTTGTTTTTATTTTGTTTTATTACTTTTTATTTTATCTTTTGGTTATTTTTTTATTGTAACTAAACAAAAATCTAGGACAATAAGAGACATATATTGAGTTATACCTGCCACTAAAATTTGGGTTTTTTTTATTTTGGGGTGGTTTTGGGGCGGGGGTTTGTTTGTCATTGTTCTTCTCAAATTAAATGCAATACAAAGTACTACTTTAGCCAAATTTTCCAGCCTTTGGGGAAAGATGAAGCTTGTTACGGGCTGAATAATTCTAACCCACAAAGTAGGTGAAACTAGATTGCCAATGGTGGCACAAAATGAGGGATCTTTTGAACTCTGGAATCAAAATTCTTTTCATAAAACAAGACACCTGCTGCAGTAAATGGAAATAAATGTTTCTACTTGTCCAAAGGAAGAATTCATGTGCCCCCAAAGACATCCAACAGCAATTCCTCTTCACACATTCATGGACTATAATGGACAATGCTTCCCCTTTATCCTTCTTATGGTATTATTTTATAGAATCAAATTCACCTAGTTTAAGTGTATAGTTTGATAAATCTTGGTAATTGCATGACGACTACTAAAATCAGGACCTAGGACAATTCCCTAAGCATAAAAGATTTCCTTCTGCCATATTGTGATCAATCCATCTCTAGCCTTCAAACTCGGGCAACCACTGATCTGCTTTATTTCAGTAGAATTTTTCATTAGTATAATTTAAAAGAATAAATTCATACATGATCTTTGTGTTTGAGTTCTTGTAATTAGCATAATGTTTTGTGATTTACCTATATTTTGTATATTAATATTATAATGTATATGCCTTGTTACTTCCAAGTAGTATTCCATAATATGGATATACCAAAATCCATTATTATTATTGATTAGTAGTAATTATTGGTGATTATTATTATTGATTATTGATTTCCTGATTAACGGTCATTTAATTTGCCTCAAGTTTTTAATGAATAATGCTGCTATGAACATCCATATGAACATGTATATGTGGGCACATATGTTAATTTTCATTGGGTAGTTACCTAGAAGTGGAATTGTTGAGTCTTATGAGAAGAATATGTCTAACATTACAAGATAGTGCCGTGATATCTTCCGAAGTAGTTTTACTATTTTGTATTCCCAGCAGTGATATATGAGAGTTTCACTTGTTCAAACTCATCATTAAAACGTGATATTGGGGCCGGCCCAGTGGGACAGTGGTTAGGTTCGCACATTCCGCTTCAGCAACCTGGGGTTCCTGGTTCAGATCCCAGGTGTGGACTTATGCACTGGTTGTCAAGCCATGCTGTGGCAGGCGTCCCACATATAAAATAGAGGAATATGGGCACGAATGTTAGGCCAAGGCCAGTCTTCCTCAGCAAAAGAGGAGGATTGTTAGCAGATTTTAGTTCAGGGCTAATCTTTCCCAAAAAAAAAAAAAAAAAAACCCATATCGTCACTCTTTTTAACTTCAATTATTTTAATGGATTCAAAGGGGAATATAACTATGGATTTAATTTGCATTTCCCTAATGAGTAATAATGCTAATCTTTTTTTATGTGCTTATTGGTCATTCATAGGTCACTTTTATGAAGCAACTATTGAAAACTGTTTCCCATTTTCATGTTAGCTTTTTAGCTTATTATAAAGCTGTACTATAATACAAGAGCTGTGGGGCAATTTCAAAAGTTATAACATGCATGTAATTGTAATAGCAGGAGAAAGAAAGAGATAATGGAGCAGAAGAAATAGTTGAATTAATAATGGCCAAGAACTTTGAAAAATTAATAATAGACAAGAAAAGGCAGATGCAAGAAGGTCATCAAAGAAAAAAACATTTAAAAATACACTAAAATCTACTTATGGTCTTATCATACTGAAGCTTTAGAAAAGCCTAAGATAAAGAGAAAATCTTAAAGAAGGTAAAGGAGGGAAAAACGTCTTACTAATAGGGGAACAAAGAAACAAACCACAGTGGACTACTCAGTCAGAATCCATGCAAGAATGAAGAGAATAAAGTTGAAATGGTTTGAAAGAAAACTAGAATATTTAAAATTTCAAAGAAATTAGATTTCTATATCCAGCAAATTTATCCTTCATAAGCAAAAAAGAAGTAAAGACAATTTCAGTAGTATAAATTCTGAGGAAATTCATCACCATCAGATCTGCCCTTCAAGAAATATTCAATGATTTTCCTCAGGCAAAAGGAAAACTAGACAAGTTAGAACCTTGGATCTACATTTAAAAAGGAAGATAAACAGGGAAGGAATAAAAAAGTAAAATAAAATATTTTATTTTTCTCATTCTTAATCGATCTGAGAGGTAACTGTTCAAGGTAATAATAGTAGCAATGTATTAGGTGATTATAGCATATGGATAAGTGAAATGAATGGCAGCAATGTCACAAAGAATGAAGGAAGGAATTAGAAATACAATGTTAAAAGGTACCTAAGCTGAACTTAAAGCAAAATAGTTTTTTATTTTAAAGTGGATGAAGGTTAGTCATAAATGTATATTGTAACAGGACAAACAATAAAAATGTTAAAGCATACCTGATACACTAAAAGATGATTTATATAAAATATTATATCAGAGAAGGAAGATAAAGGAGATTGACAAATAGAAAACAGTTCTAAACATGGTAGATATTAAATCTAACTATGTAAATAACCACTTCAAATGTGAATAGTCTACATACCCCCATTAAAAGACAAAGACAGACAGAATAAATTTTAAAAAAGACCAAATTGAATGTTGTCTAAAAGAAACTCACTTTGAATATAAATATTTTAGTACCTTAAAAGCAAAAGGACGAAAAGAGATATATCATGCTAGCACTAATCAAAACAAAGCTAGAGGAGCTATATTATTTTCAAACAAAGCAGACTTCAGATCAATAAAAGTTATCACAGATAAAGAGAAGAGTTATATTAAGATTAATGGATCCATTCTGCAACACTATAAAACAATCCTAAATGCGTATGTACCTACCAATGTCAAAATATATGAGGCAAAACTAACAGAACTGAACAAAGAAGTAAATAAATCTACTATTACATTTGGGGGCTTCAACAGTCCAAGTTAGTAACTGATAGGTCAAATAGGCAGAAAGTCAGTAAGAATATAGTTGACCTGAACAATACCACCAACCAATTTCATAGAAAACTTCATCCAACCCCAGAAGAATACCCACTCTTCTCTGGCTTGCATAGAACATTCACCAAGATTAACCATATTCTGCGTCATAAAATGCACCTTAACCATTTTAATAGGATAAAAATCATGTAAAATTTGTTCTTAGACCATAATGGAATTAAATGAAAAATCAATAACATAAAAAGAGCCAGAAAAATTCCAGATATTTGAAAATTAAACAACATATTTCTAAATAATACAAAGATTGGAGTTAAACTCTTAAGAGAAATTTTAAAATATTATGGACTAAATGAAAATGAAAATACAACTTATCAAAATGTGTGGAATGCTGTGAAACAGTGTGTAGAAGGACATTTACAGAACATAATGAATTTTTAGAAAAAAAGAAAGATCTGAAATCAATAACCTAGATTCCACTTTAGGAAACTAAAAAAGAAGAGCAAGTTAAGGCTTAAGAAAGCATAACAAAAGAAATAATAAACATTAGATTAGAAATCAACAAAACTGAAAACAGAAAAATAGAGAATGTGAACAAAACCAAAAGCTGTTTCTTTCTAAATAGATACATTTCTAGACAGGATAACAAAGAAAGAAAGAGAGAAGATACAAATGATAAATTTCAGAAATGGAAGAGACATTACTTATTTCACGGATATTAAAAGGATAAGAAAGGATGCTGCAAACAACTCTATACCTACAAATTTGGTAAGTTAGATGAAAAGGGACAATAATTTGAAAGGCAAAACTGCCAAACTCACACAAGGAGAAAGACATAACCTGAATGGTGTAACATCTATTAAGTGAATTGAATCAATAATTAATAGCCTTTCAAAACAGTAAGCACCAGGTTATTATGATTTCACTGGTGAATTCTACTAATCATTTGAGAAAGAAATGATTCTAATTCTCCACAATCTTCTCCAATACATAGAAACAGAGGGAACATTTCCTAACTTATTCCATACGTTACCTTAATAACAAAACCACATAAAGACCTTATTTGAAGGAAAACTGTGGACCAATATCTAAAGATAGATACAAACATCTTCACAAAATGTTGGCAAATTGAGTACAACAATATTTAAAAAGAATTATAAACCTTGATCGAGTCAGATTTATTCCAGTATTGTAGAATCCTTGCATTCCATTCCAGATATGGAAGGCTGGCTCAACATTTGAAGAGGAATCATTGTAACCCACGACATCAACAAACTAAAGAAGACTAACAGACTAAATCGTGATCATATCAACTGATGTAGGAAAAGTATTTGACAAGATCCAACAACCAGTCATGAAACTTCTCAGAAAACTAAAAATCAAGAGGACCTTCCTCAGTTTTAATAGGAATGTCTACAAAAAGACCTACAGCTAGCATCATACTTAATGAAAAAACATAAATCACATTCTTCCTAAAATTGAAAGAAGACAAGAATATTCTCTCTCACCACTCCTATTCAACATCATAGTGGAAGTCCTAACTTGTGCAATAACACCAAAAAAAGGGAATAGAAGTTTACATAATGGAGAAAAAGAAATAAAACTGTCTTTATTTGCAGATGAAATGATTGTTTATAGAAAATAATATAGGATAGACAAAAAAAAAAAAAAAACACCTCCTGAAACACTTAAGTGAGTTATACAAGGTTGCTGCATACAATAGTAATATGCAGATGTCAATTTTTTCCTATACAGAAGCAATAAGCAACTGGAACAGAATTTGTAATTAAAAATATGATTTAGAATGGCATCAAAAAAATGAAACTCTTAGGCAAAAATATAACAAGATATATTGAAAAAATCTGTATGTGGAAGGTTGCAAAACAACAATGAAAAAGACTGTTTAAAATATTTAAATAAATGTACAGAGATTCTTCAATCATTGATTAAAAGACATCGAAGGTTAAGATGTCAATTTTTCCCAACTTTATCTAAGGATTCATTATCCCACTGAACAAAATCTCAGAAAACTATTAGTAGATATCAGCAAACTGATTTGAAATTTATATGAGAGTCAAAATACCTGAAAGAGTCAACATATTGACAAAAGAAGAGCAAAGTTATAGGACTCATACTACTCAATTTCAAACTTTGTACAAGGCTATATTAAGTAAGGGAGTGTGATACTGGTGAAAGGACAACACGCAATGGAACAGAATATAGATCCCAGAAATAGACCCAAACAAATATAGTCAACCGATGTCTGACAAAGAATCAAAGGCAAATCAATAAAGGATAATCTTTCCAAACCATGGCCCTGGAACAATTGGTCATCCATAAGCAAAAAATTAATCTAGACCTTCACATGATACAAAAAAAAATGACTCAAAATGGATCACAGACCAAAATGAAAAATGCAAAACTATTAAACTTCTAGAAGATAATTTAGGAGAATATCTACCTACTCTTGGGTTTGGTGATGACTTTTCAAATATGACACCAAAAGCAATATCCACGAAAGGAAAAGAAAGATTCTGTGAAAATTAAAAACCCATTTTCTATAAAAGACTTTGTTAATAGAATAAAAAGATAAATCACACACTGGGAGAAAGTATTTGCAAAGTATGTATCTGATAAAAGACTTGTGTCCAAAATATACAAAATCTTCTTAAAATTCAAAATCAGAAAACAAAAATCCAATTAAAATGGGCAAGTATCTGAACAGACACCTCACTAAAGAAGACATACAGATGGTAAATGTGCTCAACATAATTTGTCTTTATGGAATTGCATATTAAAACAACAATGATTTTCTCAAAGGTACATTTTACAATGGCTAATATTTAAGCAAAAAACAAAATTGGCAATATGTACTAATGCTGTTGGGCAACAGGAACTTTCATCAGTTGCTGGTTGGAATAAAGATGATACAGCCACTTTCGATGGCAGTTTGACAGTTTCTTACAAAATTAAACATCATCTCATCATATGATCCAGCAATGCACTCTAGGAATTTGCCAACTAATTTGAAAACTTATGCCCACAAAAAAATCTGTGTATGAATGTTTATAGCAACTTTATTTATAATCATCAGAAAATGGAAGCAACGAAGATATTCTTCAATAAGAGAATAAACTGTCATCTAAAAGAGCATAGATGTAAAAATATTCCAGAAGCCACAAGTATACCTAGTACCCAGATTTCGATTTCTAACATGATTTTCCAGTCAAATAAACTAGGGATCATTGAATAAATGATTGATTCTAGGACTAGGGTAGGAAATATACAAAATGAGCACACAGCACCTTGTATTGTGAGATGGGATGAAAGTACTGGTTAGGGGGAAAGTAGAAAAAGAAAAAGAAAACTCACACTGATGAGGGTATGTAAAAGGGACACAGGAATAAACTTGAAAGATCTCCCAAATTTGCAGTAATTTAGCAACAAAATTAATAAGGCAGTATAGAATCACAATGCAACATATAAAATAAATATCTATGAGTCCATATTGACATAAACAGATTGAATAAATAAATGACTAAATAAATAAATCTCTTACACAAAAGAATTGGAAATAATTTATGCATATACTTCACCCTTAATGAGATGGCTCATAGCTCTTCCTCTATTTCTTAAGTGTGAGGTATGTACAGTGATTTCCTTTCAATAATAAAGGAGAAAATTAGTGACTTTATGGTGGAGAAACCTGACAGACATTCCCTCAAGCCAGGTGATTTCTGTTAACATCAACAGCGATAAGGCATAATGATAGTATGTGCTCTCCACTAATATGATGAAAATGGCACTTTACTTTTGCGATCTCTTCCAAAAACACACGACCTCAGTGTAATCATGAGAAAAACATCAAACAAGTTCCAAAGAATGGCTGTCTATAAAATATTTGGCCAGAATTCAAAGTCATCAAATAAGAAATGTCTGAAAAACTGTCTCAACCAAGAGGAGTCCAAGGAGACACGAGTACTAAATGTAAGGTGGTATCACAGATGGGATCTTGGAACAGAAAAAGGGTATTCAGGAAATTTGAATAAATGTGGACACTAGTAAATAATAATGTATTATTATACATATACATTAATTTTGACAATTGTACCATACTAATGTAAGATGTTAATAAAAGGGAAACTTATTGTGGAGTATAAGGGTACTCTCCATGCTATTTTTATTTTTTTTACAGCTTTATTGACATGTAAGTCATATTCCATACAATTCACCAATTGGAAGTACACAATTAGTGGTCATTAGTATTCCACAGATATGTGCAACCATAACCACAGTCAATTTTTTGGAACATCCTTATCACCTCAGAAACTGTGTACCCTTAAGCTATCACCCATTATTCTCCCACCCCACCTCCCCAGCCATAAGCAATCGCTAGTTTCTGTCTCTGTAGATTACCTATTCTGGATATTTCATTTGAATGGAATAAAATAGTATATGGCTTTTTGAGACTGACCTCTTTCATTTAGAATAATGTTTTCAAAGTTCATCCATGTTGTAGCATTTATCAGTATTTCATTCCTTTTTGTAGTTGAAAAATATTCTATTGTATAGATAGATACACGACATTTTTAGCCATTCATCAGTTGATGGACCTTTGGGTTGTTTCCACCTTTTAGTTATTATGAATGATGTTTCTATAAACATTTGCATGCTGGTTTTTGTGTGGACATAATTTTAACAATTTTTCTACTTTGTTTTCTTCCTCTCAGTCTCCCTACTGTGCCTCTTTTGATAACTAATTATTGATAGGCAGTGTACGTTTTTATTGCATAAATCAGGGATATATTAATAGACCACTACATCCTAGTCTTAAACATTTTTATACCTTGAACAATATTTGGAAATATTAACTTACATTATGGCATATGTAGCTTTTGTATAATGAATGTATGAAATGTGACGCATAATTGTCTTACCTCTCTGTTAGCAAGAGTTGAGAAACCCCAGAGATGCATGATTGACTAGATGTCTGTATCCAAATGAGATTCATAAATTTTAAAGCAGAGCTTTTAGAAGTATCTGTCATATCTACTTCCTTCTACTGTTATCCTAATTATAAGTATTTGAAATAAAGATATTGTGTGATATGATTCATATCCCCATCAGAAATGTTAGCTTCCTTCTTCATGATTCTCTGACATATGTGCTATAAAGTTTAGAACAATTCTGATGAAAATGTTAAAAATGTATAAGTTGCTCTCCCCCTCCTCTTTTTTTTTAATAACACCACTGAAATGTAATAATGCCTAGTACCCAAAAGGATTCTCTATAAGCCCATAGCAGTCCTCAGAGTCTTATAAACAACAACATTCATTATTACTTCAACAAATTTTCCAAATAACCTTGATGCCTAAAATCCAGCTAAAATTGTGGCTGAACATCTTTAACGAATAGAGGGTTTGCCCCCCTATGGACTACAAATTCTTAAAAATAAACTGAAAGCCATGATTGCTTAAGTTTTATTACTTGTATTAGTCATTTCCTATCATTTTCACATATTCCCAGAAATTAGTGCTTTCCATATTATTAACTTTAATTCTTCTTCAATCAGTGTAGCTGAATAATTAACTACAAACATAACAAGAAATTAAAAATCAGTCTTTCTTTTTCGTTTAGTTAAGTAAAACGGCAGCTTTTGAATAAATATCCATGCCAATATATGATAGAAATTCGAATTAAAGAGGTATAATTTAATTTAGACCAAAGAAAGTTTGATTTCAAATGAATTAAAATGTTTTAAGTTATAGCCACAATTGTTATATAGCCCATCACTTCCTAATAGGCAACATACACCTGAGATAAGAATGTTCTCTATCACTTTTTTACTGAATATAATTCTTATTAAATTTGTCTGGAAAGAAAAAGAATGCTGTTATGCTGTACTGTTCTACTCCTCAATCTTGAGCTCTTTCCCTTTTCTTATACTAGCCATGAATTAGCAGCTAGCTACTTCAATTCAGTACTTCAGCTACTTATTTATTCACAGCACATATGAAATGTCTGTTATGTAGCAGACAGTTTTATTAAACGACTTTTTTATATCATAGAAAATGAAGGCTCATAATACAGACTGATGTCTTTGATGCTCCTTAGGAGTTTCTCCTGTTAATCCTTTATTTTACCATTTTACCGTAAATAAAAAGGAGGAAATTATAGTATAAAATACAGTCATGCACTGCATAACAACATTTGGGTCAACAACAAATCACATATACGATGATGGTCCCATAAGATTGCACCATCTAGCCTAGGTGTGTAGTAGGCTATACCATCTAGGTTTGTGTAAGTACATTCGAGGATGTTTGCACAACAAAACTGCCAAACGAAGCATTTCTCAGAATGTATCTCCATCATTAAGTGATAAATGACATATTTTATGAATTATATAAGAGATAGAAATAACTATAAGGTAAAATATTCATGAGAAGAAATAAATATATAATACTTTTTACACATAAAAATGATAATGTTCACTTGCTATCAGACTCTAACCCAAATCACAGATTTTTGAGGGTAAAGTTTAACTCAGATGTAATGCTGACCCTCCTCCACTTCCCTCTGTATGTTTTTCTTCTTTGCTCTTTCCTCATTCTCACTCAACTTCCTGAAACATGCATTGATTTTCTAAAGGAGTACTAGGTTAATCAAATGCCTATTTATATACGTGCCTATTTTGTGATCATTGCTATAGAAATTAGAAAAACAGAAAAAAAATTCACAATTAAAAGACAGGCATGTATATATTATTATGGTGCATTAATACAGTATATAAGTTGTAGTAGGCTGTATATATGGCAGCCACCAAAAATATATGCCCATGTCCTAATTCACAAAACCTGTGAAAATTATCTTATATGGTGAAGAGTGATTATCACCTAATATGGCAAAATATGTGATTCTGATATCAAATATTTTGAAAGGAGGTGCATTACCTGGATTATCCAGGTGGGCACTAAATCCAATGAGAAGCATCCTTATAAGTGTGAGGCAGAGGGAGATTGACAGATAAGAGTAGGAGGTAACATGACCACAGAGGCAGAGATTGGAGGGATGCACCTACAAGTTAAGGAACACCTGGAACCATCAGAAACTGAGAGGCAAGAAATAGATTCTCCCACAGAATCCCCAGAGAGAGCATGGTCCTGCCAGATTTTGGCCTCCAGAACTGTGAGAGAACAACTTTCTGTTGTTGCAAGACACCAAGTTTGCAGTAATTTGCTACAGCATTTCAGGTATATATATATATTAGAATTATATATAATATATGACGTATACAATATATATTAGAATATATATATTTATATATATATAGGAGAAACAACACTCCTAAGCTCAGTTCATGTGAAAACTCTCTTTGAATATAAAAAGTTTCATCCAAATAAACTCCTCTCATTTGTTTTTAACATAAAGGATGTCAAACTGCTTACATATATATATATATATGTATATATATATATAACAGGAACTTCTATCAGAACCATGTACGAGAAGACTGGCTCCCATTAAATGACTTAGATTTCATCTCAAATGTCACCTCTCCTGTCTGTTCCTATTCACTAGGTTTTGTATCTCCCTGTTTAATAATCCTCATATGTTATCTTTGAAAATAATTTTTCTATATATTTGTTTGATTGCTTTTTGTTTATTTGTATGTTTTCTGTGTCTCACCAAGAGAATGCAAGCCCCATGAAGGCAAAGAGGGCAAAGAATTTATCTTTAATATAACAAATGCTAGATAAAAATTGAATAAATGAAATAAATGAAGAGACCATGGGAAAGAGGAGAACTCTCTTGGACTGGTTTTTCTGAAGACATAAATACGAAGAAACTAATCTTAATATGTCCATCAGATTAACTGAGTAATCTATTTCCGTATAAAATGCTGAAATGATACTTTAGTTGTTTACTCCTCAATACCAAGAAGTCCTTCTTTTTCCCACTTTTCCTATTCTTTGCAAGGATCTATTGTTTAGCTACCTATCCTGGAAATTTATATTATCCTTGATTTCTTTTCCTCTCTTAAATCATCATCAATCATCAAATCAATTGCCAAGTTCTAAAGAAGTCATCTGAAACATCAACACATATAGTATGATTCTTTTTTGGAAAAGACAAATAATCCTTAACATACAGAAACACGTGCTGTATATTTTTACTCAAGTAGAGACAACAGAATATAAAAATACACACCAGGTGGTTAAAATTTAGGTCATAAGAGAGAGTGTTTTGTGTGTGTATGTGTATGTTTTGAGAAAGGAACAAGAGATGATTAGCTTTGCATTTCTACATTTTGCATTATATTTCAATTGTTAAAATACACATGCATTAGTACTATAATTTGAAGATCAAATTTCAAAAATTTTAAACAAAAATTCTTCTGTGTTCTTTTTTTATTTCATTTTCATTCAAGTTACTACATCTTAATTTATTCTAAAGTTACCTCATCCTTGAACTAATATATAATTGGCCTCCCATCCTTCAGCATCTCCTCATTTCAGTACATCCTACACACTTAGATTTATTTTCACGTAACTCAACTTACAAATCTATGATCTCTCTTTAGGGACTACAAAATTATCAACAAAGGCCTATATAACATCCATAATGTTCAAAATGAGGCTCTGTTTAACCTACTATTCTACTACTTTCCTATCCTTTGTAGAGAAACTGCTCTCTGTGCACAAAATAAAACTCGTGTTTTTATCTCACCTATCAAATTTATACCTTCTATGTTATCTGCAATGATAGAGATATCACGGATTTAGCCATTTATAATTATCTAAGCAGACATAAGCCATCTGATGTTGAAACAAAATTACATGTTCTTCTTAAAACACTCATGCTATTTTTTATGTAATGAAGATAGTTGTGCGCTGGCCTTTGTAAAAGCAATAGTAAATTTTGCTACTACTTTACAAACTTATGAGCTCATTTAATCTCGAATGTAATTGTTAGACAGATATTATGATGTTCATTTTATAGCTGAAGAACCTAAAGCTCACAAACAATAAATTAATTTGACCAAAATCATGTACCTCGTAAGTTACAGAACCAGCGCTTGAACTTCAGTTTTCTCACTATAAAATGTTTACTCTTTTTCCATTAAACAATAACACATCTCATCCTGCCAAGTTCACCAAACTTGACTGAAAACTCTTTGATAAATAAAACTCCTGGCTTTATCTTTATAACTTCAAAAGTAAACGGCAAAATACTTTGAAATCAAATTTCAAAAAATATTTTTTGAATTAAGTGATTTCTTAGTCCTTCAGACAAACTGACAATATTCTTAATGATATCATTTTAGACATTACCAGAAAACATGGCCCCAAGTCTAAGATGCATTTTTAATCAGTTGGAGAAATATACATAAAGAGTTAATACTCTGTACTAAAAAGCTTTTGATAGACTGGAAGAATGGACTAAAATTTAACAGAATAGTATCAAGGTTTTACATTTAGTTTCAAAACAGCAATCACTGAAAAAAGAGATAAAATGATGTGCGATAAATTTGTAAACCTACTTCATTTTATTGTAAGTATATATGTATATACAGCCAATTCTAGTTACTCATGGTAGTCAGTAGTAATGTTCTATAAAGTGGCCAGAAACACTAAATTAGGGATGTTAAACCATTGCTCCTAGACAAAATACAGATGGGTTGGGTTCCTGTGAACTTAGGGTCACAGTTTCATCGATTATCAATACATAAACTTGTTTTATGTGTGTTTCTGTTTAAAGACAGCTGATATTATTATTAATTCTTTATTATTATATATAATATGCTATTGACCCTTTTACATTAAAATCACAGCCAATAGCACTATAACTCATGCCTCAATAAAGCCAATCCAATAAATATTTTCTCTGTAAAGCCCACCACAGCCTTCTTTTGATTAAGAACACTAGACTGCCCTTTAGCACTATGCTTAGGGCTCATTTTAAAAAAGTGAAATCACCAACAAAAAGAGCAAAAAAATGTGAAAAGTGTGGCATTAAATATACCATGAAAAGGATACTTGTTTACAATATGAGAACTGAAATAATAAGGCAGAGTGTCACCTTGTTGAACCTCAGCTGGGAACTTGTAGATTGGGTGATGGATGCCAATTTTTGCTGATGTGGGTACATGCATGAATGACATGCAGTGAAAGCACCATGAGTATAGATTTGGGGTTACAGATAAGTTTTAGCCAGCAGGTGAATGTGCAAATACAGACCCTGTTGATAATGAGGATTGGCTATATATATAGATATCATTTTACACAGTCTAACTTTCTTTAAAAAATGTATATTTTGTTGTTAATGTAAGATCCAAGAAAGCAAAGAGGTTCATATTTATCCTTTTTTCTTTTTGCTAGTAGACTATCTAAAAGGTAGTGGTTACTGTCTTATAAATTAGTCAGATTTTGAGGGTCTTCTGATGTTTCTGAAATCTGATGAAAATGATACACTTCAATCCCAGAAGAAATGTTATGAAAATATTTTGCACATAATTTCAGGTAGTTCATGGAGACTTACGTAAGCACACTATTGTAAGTTCCCTTGATTTAGAAAACTGCATTGTTATAGTAAGCACATTTCTAAAAGACTGTAAAAAATACGAATGAAAATGAATATAAGACAAAATGAAAGCTAAATGCTACACAGCATGGCTCAAAAAAGTAGAGACAGTTAAACTAGGGGTGTTTCATAGTAGTGTGCATTTTATAGTAGTATGCATTTAACTAAAGGCTATCATATGGAAGGTACTTTATTCATTTCTATGTAAGAATTCGTAGGACAGAACAAGAATTAATGGGGGAAGCTACAGAGGACTATAAACTGTAATCTTTTGCCAACAGAATTATCCAAACATGACTGGACTGTCCCAAAATGAAGGTTAGATATCTATCCCTAAAGTCTTTAATAAAAATATGGATGATTATTTGTTGGAGATATTGAAAGTGTTCAAGCATTATATATGGTGTTTAGACAGGATACTTAAGGCTGAATATTTAGAACCAGAGAGTCTAAAATTTTTTAATATTAAATTTTCTTTGTTCTTTAAGTCAAATACTAATAAACAGAAAAAATATTTTGTTATAGTCTAGACCAGATTTGGCTTAAGGCTTAAAGGAAGCCATTTTCTAACTCTCTCTAACCTTTGCTTCTCTTCTCCCGTAGAGAATGCTTGCGCCTGCTTGTACTCTAGATAAATTGATAACCATCTTCTGGGAAATATGCATGCCCTTTAGGTCTTCAGACTCCCGCTTATGTATATACCTCCCAGCTTCGAAAAGGAGAAAACTTTATTCTTTTGAGTTCCTTAGGAATGTGATGACCTTTGGACAGAAATTCTATACTGGTATCCATCATTGAGGGCAGCTAAAAGGCCTGGTATGGTGACTCCCAGGCTGCAATGCCAGGTGGTCAATATTCCTGACCCCTCCTCTATAGCCCACTGGCCCTATATAACCACCTAAAGATTCTGTAACCTCTTAAGATGTTTTTTTAGGATGACAGCCCATCATCTTCTTATCAGCTAGCTTATTGCTTAATAAAGTTTTTTCTCTCCACTGCCTTGCCTCATGACAGATTGGCCTTCGTCTTGAGGTGAGCAGAACGAGCCCTTGCTTGGCACGAATTTCCCAAGTAAAATAATGTCTTTTCCTTATGAAAATGAAAATTCAAAATAGTGAGTTAATGTTTTAAACTCTTGATTTTTTTTAAATAGTTGTGTCACATAGCTGTGTTCTGTGAGGAGAAATTTATTTGGAGAAACAACACTCCTAAGCTCAGTTCAAGCAAAAACTCTCTTTTAATATAAAAAGTTTCATCCAAATAAACTCGTCTCATTTGTTTTTAATATAAATGATGTTAAACTGCTTACATTTACTAATATGGAGACCACAGCTTAGCTTAAAGATATTCTGCATTGTTTGAATTAGTAAGAATAATACCTCTAGTTACACTAGATTCTTTTTGTTTGAATTTCTCAAAGTCATTTTTTGCATTTAAAAATTGTTTTGTAGTTCATTTTCCAAAGGGAATTTTACTTTCATTTGGTATTTCTTTTTCAAGTTTTTCTATAAGTCACCATATGAGAGCAACCATAAGACACTAGTTTCAGAACGCAAAGGGCATTCAATAAATGAAAGGTGTCTGACTGTTATTGAACACAACACTCATAAATTAGTCCAAAGTATTTGTGTTGATTTATTCACTGATTGGCAGTTGAGGAACTGAGACTGAGAAAAATTCTCTGAGGAATAGTAATTTGGACTATCTGGAAAATAAATATGTCCCTTTGAAAACTTTATCCAAATTTTTTTTTTTAGCAAACAAAAACATTTCTGCTTAGAGATATTCAAGCAGTGAAACAAAATATCAGTTGATCTGAGACAGAGTTAAAAAATAGAGTGTAAAATCATAATGAGTAAAATATATTTCAAAGTTATTTCCTATTAATGCTATGTCATTACAATCTCAAAGGATAGTAAATCAAGATTATTACAAACCTGTTGTATTACAATAAGGAAGTATTTTATATATTTTTAAGTATTACCATCCATCATCCACAACATATACAAAAACTCTTCAACATCAGAGGCAATTGTAAGATGACATTTTATAATTTATACACTGCTTTTGTGAAGTGTGTCCCTTTTCACATTTAATAATATTATATGAAAAGCACTATAGGTTTAATTTTTCTTCTATTTCATTAGGGACAGAATGGAGAGAGGGTGGCAGCTGTGCAGAAGTTGTCACTCTAACAAGCAACTAAGCACTATTTTATTATCTAATAGAATTAATGTCCTTTGGGTAAAATATCCAGAGAAAATATAACAAAAGGAATGCTGAACATTATGGGGAAATAATGAATTATTTCATTCATTGTGTTTTTCATTCACTATGTTTATTGAGGATCTGCTTCCAAGATTAATTACACGTTGTTGCAGGATACAAATCCTTTTTGGATTTTTGGCCTGAAGGCCTAACTTCCTAGCTGGCTGTTGGCCAGAGGCTGCTCTCTGTTTTTGCTGCATGGGACTTGGAGGGGAGCAGGATATACCACCCCTAAATATGCCTCTTTGGCATAAAGATTATTTTGAGCTGGTATTTCCAGGAAATAGTTCAGAAATTCATTTAGAGGACCAATATATATTTCTCATATATTTGGTCTTCATCTACGGTCCCTTGCTCACAGCTTCCAAAACCCTTGGAATTTTCTGAGCAATAAGAGCAATGGAAGCATATTTTGTTATATTAGATATCTTGTCCTCAGTTCCTAAAAAGATTCAAAGCCATAAATGTGAAATGGGTGTCTTGTTATATATAGCAAGCCCCTTTCAACCTCAATTGAGTTTATGTTAATGAGCTAACTTTGGGAAATCCCTTAAAGAGGTGGAGGCTGATTGCCAGGGGAGCCAACCTTGAATAGAGGGCTGGAAATTTCAGTTCCACCCCCTGATTTCTAAGGTGGAGAGAGGGGCTGGCGGTCACATCAATCACCAATGGCCAATGACTTAATCAATGATTTAATGCTTATGTAATGAAGCCTCCAAAAAACTCCCAAAGGAGGGGGCTCAAAGAGCTTCAGGTTAGTGAACCAGAACACTTCTACATGCCACCATGCTGAGGCCCCAAACTCCACAAAGTCAGAAACTCCTTTGTTCAGAACCTCACCCTATGTATCTCTTCATCCACCTGTTGGTGTGTATCTTGTAATATGCTTTGTAATAAACTGGTAATTTAGTGAGTTATCTGGTTTCCTGAGTCTTGTGAGCCACTCCAGAAAATTATTGGAATCCAGGGAAGTGTTGGTGGGAACCTCCGATTTATAGCCAGTCAGCTACAGATAACAACCTGGACTTGTGATTGGCATCTGAAGTGGAGGGCAGTCTTGTGGGACTGAGACCTTAGTCTGTGGAATCTGATGCTATCTCCAGGTAGATAGTGTCAGAATTGAGTTGAACTGTAAGACACCCAGCAGGTGTAGCAGAATTGATTGGTGGAGTGGGGAACCCCACTCATAGGTTGGAATTGGTGAGCAGAAACTTTACCTCTCCAACGTGGTAACTTGCTTCATCAAAGCTGGAGGGAAGAGACTGCTAGCAAGATGAAAGTCAGTGTTTCTCATAATCTAATCATGGAAGTGATAGCCCCTCAAAATTGAGGTATTCTAAGAAGGAAGTTACCCAAAGGGTTGTGATTATACAAGGCTGAGAATACCAGGGGCTGGGATTATAAGTGGAGGGGGAACATTTTAGAAGCTACCCAGCAAACTGTGCTTCCAATAAATATGAATTGAGTGTCTATTTTGCACTTGGCACTGTTTTAGGTGCTGGAGATACAGTAGTAAGCCAGACAGATCAAGTACCTTGCTTTATAGAATTTAGTCTCCAATAGGAGTAACATGTCATACTCTGTTTTAAAGTCATCCATCTGGGCAGGACAAAAGAATGACGAAAGGAAGATCCTGGAGAGCAATTGGATGGCTATAGTAATCCAGATGTAAAAAGATGAGGATGAGATAGAGAATTTAGATTAGGACAATTTATAGCCTTGGACAATTGATGTCACTACCAAAATAGGAAATGTCTAAAGGGATAGAAATTATAGAATCATTTGAATCTGTTGAATTTGAAAAGTGTGTGGATATCAACAAAGTGCCACTGGGCAACTAATTTCAAAATTCTTGGAGTTCCTACCTAAATACATGCTGGAAATCACAATGTGTAATATCTGCTCTCTAATACAACCGAATAAATTTTATCAACATACATCCATTTAAAAACTGTTTTGTGTTCTATTGTTTCTTTTTCATTGTTTTTTTTTTTGTTTTCATGCCTCTCCCTCTCCATATCCTATGTTCATCACTGTGCCCACAATACTGGGTTTAATATATGTCCTCCTAATATACTTTCCATAATTGATTTATGTGCTAAAAATCTACAAGTATGTAAAAGATGCCCTTGCAAACTACCTTCCCTGCATGGATTTTCCATCTATCACTCTATGTGTAAAAATATGATTTTGGTTTCAGAGTATATATATTAGAATTTATATTAATGTATCATAATTAATCATAATTGCCTCATTCTATTTTTTTAACTTTTTAAATTTACTATTATGTTATCTCTCCATGTATGTACATCTAGTTCATTATTTCTGCCTGCTGCATAAATTTTCATCAAGTATATACACATTTTACTTTTATATTCCTCTAATAATGAATGAACCAGTATCCTTATCCAACTCTTTCTCAACATAACACTTTGGTGAACGGCTTAAGTGTGACTCATTGTGAATGTGTCCCACAGGTTTACTGGGCTAAATACTTTGGAAAGGTATGTAAGTGAGCATAGGTGAGGCCATCTTGTTATGCTAAATGGCCTCAGCTGCTCTTCTGTGTGACTACTCACTGCTCTGCACCTACTCCAAAAGAATTCACATGTTCTCCTGATTTATGGTCTCAGCTTAGGTACGTACTCCCCAATAGCTTGATAAATTAAAACTTTCTTCTATGAGCTTCTCTCCAGGAACACGCCGACCACAGGTGGGAAACACACCTACAAGCTGTCCATCAGAACTGACAGAGAATGGAACAATGAAAGACCCTTGAGTCCATCATGCCCGAAGAAAACTTCCTCCTTACTGCCCATTTTCCCTATATAACTGCCTCAAGATTCTGTAATCCTTTCAGATTTTTTTTTGAGACAATGTTATCTTCCCAATTATCCTGGCAAATTGAATTAAAACTTCCCTTCTTGATCTCCAACTCTTTGTGAGTAATTGGCTCATATCACGGCGAGCAGAGCGAGCCTATTGCTCGCTATCAGGTATTGCCAGTATATAGGATACACATATACTTCATTTTAATAAGTATTTCCAAAGAGTTCTCCTGAAACTCTTTATACTCTCATCAGCACTTGAAATCATGTGACTTTTTAACATTTGCTATCTAATGGATATACAGAGTTATCTCATTGTATTTAAAATTGCATATGCATTTATTTATGAAATTATTAGCTATTTAAAATGTTTCTTCCTCTTTTATGGTTGCCAGAGCAGACTAACATATATTGCATGTATGCCATCAATTTTAGTAAATGATGCCTGTTTCCTACAGTAATGTTGTGTATTTACACTCTCACAACAGCGTATGAGTGGTCTAGTTGTTCCACATCTTACTAACACTCTTCCCTAGGTTACACCCAATCTTTGGCTCACAGCTTTCTCTGGTTACATACAAAGCATGCACACACACAGACAGGTACACACATTGTGTGTCCACACATCCACGTACCAATAGGATACAACCATTTCTAGAACACCTGCAGATTTCTCATAGTTTGTGTCTGTGAGCACATATGATTGTGCATGCAGATATGTATCTGCATGTGAGGGAAAGAAATAAAAAGGGATAGAGTTATCAAAATGTGCCATCTTCGAAATTCTTTTGGATTCGGAGAAGGAAGCCAGAAACCCATCTATTTGAAAAAAGAATGCCAAAAGTTTAGAAATTAGTACTTTTTATCTTTCAGTATTTTAATTCCATAAATATGATTTTCACTCCCTCAGCAAGATGATGATTTCTCTAAGTAAATATGCTACAATTCAAAAATTTCTTCCTCCAAATGCATTCTTTCTAAAAGAAGTATAATCACTTTAACATAGGCTCAAGGTACCTATTCCTTTAGTATTTACTGATGTGTACGCATTAATACATGTGGAACAAACTTGATGGTTTGTTTCAACTTTCTACTTTATGTTTTCTGAAATCCACAAGATATTTTTAAAATACATGCTATTTTTAAAAAAATATATTTGGAAATCTTTGTGGGTTAACGGGATTTGCTTTCTGAAAAGTTGTTTCTAGGAGCTAAGTTTGTGGACTCAGATATGTCAGGGGAAAAATACCTTGGAGGCAATTTGAGTCTTATAATTTTGAACTGACACTTTCTTTTTCTGACCTAGAATGTGTACTTTATTTGCAGCCTTTCCGCATTCATTTGCCTTAACAGCCGAATTCCACCAGTTGGTATAGTTACTTATAATTCCTAACAGCATACTCCCTCCAGGGTCATTGCCAATGGGTCTAGATGCTTCTTTCAGTAGCACGAGGTAACAACTCCAGGGTTGACAGTTCACAGAAAATGACCCTGCTGTGTTTGCTCTAAATAACGAAGCAAAACTTGTGTTTATCATACTCTATATTCCATTGTTAGGAATCAGTGCAATTATATTTGCTTAAAAGGGCCATGTAATGACTTATTTAAATTCTTTGTTGATGCAAGAGAATCTAATAAATAATTTTTATCATATGTGCTTACTACAGAGATTTTTTGTGATTTAGGAAACATTTTAGTATACCCTTCTATAAAACATTTGCTAAGATTGGCTGCCAATAAGAAAATGACCTTAAACGTATTCCTTCAAAGAAAATATTGTTGGGGCCCCGCCCGGTGGTCCAGCGGTTAAGTTTGCATGTTCCCCTTTGGCGGCCCAGGGTTCTCCAGTTCGGATCCCGGGTGCGGACGTGGCACCCCATGGCAGGCCATGCTGTGGCAGGTGTCCCACATATAAAGTAGAGGAAGATGGACACGGATGTTAGCTCAGGGCCAGTCTTCCTCAGCAAAAGGAGGAGGATTGGCAGCAGATGTTAGCTCAGGCTTAATCTTCCTCAAAAAAAAAAAAAAAGAGAAAAAGAAAATATCATTGTCACAAAAGTTAAAAATGCAATATATTATAAAATTATATAATTAATTTGATTTTAAGAAATTAATTTGAAACCTTCTGTTTCCACATATGCAAAAAATATGTATGTTCTATGCACATAGCAGAAATAATTCCCTTTTTGTCTCATAAAACTCAGGATAATCAAAACGATTTAGTAACACAAAGATATGAGTTCTGAATACATTTTTAATACTGAAGCATACTTAATAGACTATTTGGAAAATGTTGACGACATTTATTTGTCTTACTTTTGCATATCTGTTGAAGTTGCTATAATGGGAACTATCAGAAGATGGCAATTTTGCATAGAATGTGTGAGAATGCACAGAAGTAGAAGGTAAACTTCATTAAGAAGAGGAATTTTAATTCTCTGGAGTAAAAAAAAATGAATGAATATAATAGGAGGCTGATGGTGTGCTCTCTCTTTTCATTCTTTTTTCATTTACTTAATAGATTCTACTTTTTTCTTGTTTGGGACACTTTAAGAAAACTCATCAGGTATATGCCTATGTCCAAATTCATTAAAATGTATACATTGAATATGTGCAACTTTCTGTATATTAAGTAGACCTCATTAAACTTGAAGAAAAACGGGCACTATTTTGAGAGAGGTTAACCAGTCCATCACTTAAAAATCCAGATTGTGGATCAGTTTGTCCTTTTTGGATCTTGGCAGTAGAATGACTTCTTAGTTTCCTGTGGCTGCTGTAATATATCACCCTAAACTGTGTGGCTGAAAATAGCAGAAATTTATTCTCTCACAGTTGTGGATGACAGAAGTCCAAAATCAAGGTGTCAGCAAGGCCACACTCCCTCTAGGGGTTCTAGGGGAGAATACATTCTTTGCTTCTTCTAACTGCTGGAGATTGTCAGTATTCCTTGCCTTGTAGCTACATGGCTTCAATCCCTGCTTCTGTGGTCACGTTACCACCTTCTCTTATGTCTATCAAATATACTTTTCCTTCACTCTTCTAAGGACAGTCTTCACTGGATTTTGGGCACACCCAAACAATACAGAATAATCTCCTTACCTCTACCTTTTTAACTTAATTACATCTGCAAAGACTCTCCTTTCAAATAAAGTAACATTCATGTTCTAGAAATTAGAATGTAGATACATCTTCTTGGGGGACCGCCATTCAGCCTGAAGAGAAATGCACTGAAAAAAGTAATGTTTCATAGGCAGTTTGAAAAGCAAAGCAACTCTTTAGTAACATTTATATCAGCTTATGATCATGACTCTTCTAAAATTATCTTTGTTCCTATGTTTTCTTCTCATCTGTAGTTTCCTACCCTGCACCTTCTCCCAGTAATTTTCTTCCATTCCCCACATTTTCCTCTATGTTTCTTTAACTGATTATAGCTGAGGATTGCCTAATAGAGGTAATGAAAGGTATAGTAATAAAAACTTGCAGCATCAGGTAAGGCTGAATGGAAATAGGCAGCAGCCTTCTATTTTAGGAAAAATCACAGAGGAATTCTCAATATGAGACTTCAACTCTGAGGGCAATCCTCATGAGAAGGAATATGTAAGATATAAGGAGCATTCATCTGTGTTCAAAAGGAGTTGAAATATCTCATCAATCCAACCAGTGATTGGGGGAAAGCTTCAAAATATATTGATGTAACAAGTGAGTAATACACATCTGGGAACTAAGGACCAGTTATAGAAGACTGAGACCAGGAGGACAGAGAATTCAGCTATGAGAGAACTATGGCACAACTCATGAAGCCTACCTCTGCAAATGAGAGTACAAATTAGATTACACAAATATTTAGTACACTAAAATACCAGGAAGGAAATAAAGAGAATTAGAGGCACAAAAAATATATTGAATTACTAAAGAAAACAAGAATTACGAGAGTCTAAACTGGTTCTCATTATGAAATGGAAAATAAGACAGAAGATCCATAAACAACCAATCAAGAATAAAAAGCAACATCAATGAGTTTTAACATGTGGCAATTTATTGTTCCCTTGGCAAGGTTCAAATTCATCATGTCTAGAATGCACAGGGTTCAGAGTACAGCTGTCATGGTTAGAGAAAGTAATGAATGAAACTATTTTATAGTCTTATATGCTTTCTTTTCAAGTCAGAAAAATCATAAAATGTATCCAATAAAGTTAAAAGTGAAGTAGATAAAACAAATTTATTTTGTATACGGCTATGAATTAGGTTAGAATGAAAACAGAATAAAAATGAGTTCTTGACATTGTAATGCAAATTACTCTAAGAGAAAAATAAGTATTATAGGCATCGAAATGGATATGTTTATCTATCATATAATTAAATCCGTGCAACTACATTGACCAAATATTTTAGATAAATAGGCCATTTTACATGTTTGAAAACTTTTTTTTTTTTTTTAAAGATTTTATTTTTTCCTTTTTCTCCCCAAAGCCCCCCGGTACATAGTTGTGTATTCTTCGTTGTGGGTTCCTCTAGTTGTGGCATGTGGGACGCTGCCTCGACGTGGTCTGACGAGCAGTGCCATGTCCGCGCCCAGGATTCGAACCGACGAAACACTGGGCCGCCTGCAGCGGAGCGCGCGAACTTAACCACTCGGCCACGGGGCCAGCCCCCATGTTTGAAAACTTTTGATAAATTAATGAAAATAGTGGAATTATTGAAACTATCCTGTGAAAGAGGGCTATAATAAAGATGTGTAAGAAGAAGCTTGAGGATCATAAATTAGATTTCTAACTTCAGGGATAGATGAGTTAATTATAGGTGATTGTCTCTATGAAACTAAAAGCTCCTTGAGGCCATGTGGAATGATCTTGGTATCACCCTTATCAATCAGCACAATATTTTGTGAAAAATATTTAGTCAAAACATTGATTAAATGGATGAATAAATGTTAAGAACCTCTGCAGGTCCATTTATGTATTCTATGCAAGGGGATAAAAAAGTGTAGGAGAGAAATTAAGAAACTAAGGAAAAATGGAGGTGAGTAATAATGTAGTTGAATCTCAAAATGACTAAGCCTGAGAAAAAAGTATTATTATTTAATATCAAAATCAATCTATCTACAGCAATGATGTCCTTTTATGTGAAACAAGGTTTTAAAATGGGTTCCTTCCTTCCAATACAGAAAAAGATGTCTAAGTAAATGTCTGAGTGATCTAAAGGACAAGCTTTAACCATAGTTTGAGAGTTACCTGTACTTGGAGAGTGAACAGAAGACATACAAGTGTTCTACACCTAACAGAGACATTCAGAGGGTGAGAGATAAAATCAGACTTTCATATGCCTGGGACTATCAAAGGAGTGGCAAATGATACCCATTATAGAAACTTAGTAATTCTAGTGAGAATTTAAGATATTTAAGATGATGGATACTGCGGGAAGATAATGGATGTTGGTGTCTTCGACAATGCATAGAAATGCTCAAAAGAAAGAGTTAAAACATATTCCAAGTTCAAAGAGTAGAGATGATAGGTCACAATGTTATCTGTCTAGCACACATTCATTGCTAAATTTCTTCTTTTGACTCCCACTACTCCAACTTTGGAAGCTTCAGAAAATGAAGATATCTAGCTGGATGAGGAGGAACAGAGATAGGAAAGGTGATAAGGACATAAAGCAGAAGCCAGCAGTACAGTATTTTGCCTGGAAAATGCTGGAGAGGAAGGATAGGTGAAAACTTTTACCCACAAATCAATCTTAGAGTTTTGACTATTGTGAAGGAATTGACATTCTACTTCTTAAATTGAACCTGATTTTATCATCTATACTAGTTTTCTATTGTTATCATAACAAATTAGCAAAATTTAGTGGCTTAAAACAACATAAACTTATTATTTTGTAATTCTGTGGTGGTCAAAAAGGTCAATACGGGTCTCACTTAGTTAAAATGAAGATGTTGGCAGATGTGTTTCTTTCTGGAGGCTCTTGGGAGAATTCATTTCTTTGTCTTCCAGTTTCTACAGGAAGACACTTTCTTTGACTCATAGCCCTTGACTCAACTTCACAGTCAGCAATGTTGCAGCTCTCTGGCCATTTTTCCAGAGTCATATGTAGGGAAGCAGAATTTGCCACATCAAAATGTGTCTCTTTGGCCTGAGGATTATTTGGGGATGATTATTTTTAAGAACAAAAGACTCAGGAGGAAACTTTGACCTTCCCGCTAACTGCCTAAAAGAATTTAAGACAAAAGCTGTGTTCCAGGAAGGAGCTATCACTATAGATACCTAGTATAATATGAACTAGATGTGGTAGATAGGGGGGAATACAGAAAGGTCCATTTAATCAAAGTCTTCTTCATGTCTCATTGTCTCTGCAAGGCATGACAAACATTTGTTTACTAAACATTTGCTTTTCCATCTCCATCTGAATTGCCTCCTTCCTTTTTTTTTTTTTTTTTTTTTGTGGGGAAGACTGGCCCTGAGTTAACATCTGTTACCAATCTTCCTCTTTTTGCTTGAGGAAGATTGCCCCTGAGCTAACAACTGTGTCCATCTTCCTCAATTTGTATGTGGGATACCACCTCAGCATGGCTTGATGAGCGGTGCATAGGTCTGCACTGGGGATCCGAACCGGTGAACTCCAGGCCACCAAAGCGGAGCTCATGAACTTAACCACTATACCACCAGGCTGGCCCAAACCTTCCTCTTTTTTGAAGTCCCAAACCACTACCCTCAATATCTTCTTTTGCCTTTAGCTGAAAAAGATATTTAAGGTGGCAGCTTTGGCCATTTTGGTGAATTACTCAGTTTTCCTGGGTTTCTCTCATGTATACCTGCTATTAAACTTTGATTTTCCCCTTTTATTCTGTCTCATGTCAATTTAATTCTTAGACCAGTCAAAAAAACCTGGAAGAGTAGAGGAAGATTTCTTCCCTCTCTACACATAACTCCCTCTGGCCACAGTTAGGGAAGGTGCCTATGTGATTTAAGAACCCATATGATTACACTGGCTCTACCTAGATAATCCAAGATTACCTCTCTATCTCAAGGTCTTTAAGTACCCTTTGCCATACAAGATATTGGTTTAACAGGTTCCCAGGTTAGGACTTGTGTATCTTTCAGTAAGCCATAACTCAGCTACGGTATGATCTAAGAGAGAGAAAAATCTCTTTGTGCCAAATTTGTCCTTGAGAGAATTGAAAGGGATAATAAGAGACACAATAAAGCTGCATTATAAACAAATGTCATAAACACTGTTTTGGCAACGTATAAGATAATTATAATTCAAAGTTTTATACAAGATCAATTTATTTGTATTATCCTTCATTATACTTTTTTTAAAAACTTGGTACTTGGAGAAAAGTGCATGTAGTGAATAGTCTGAGGGATTTCTGTTGGGAAGTCAAGAAGCTTCAGGAATTGTGGAAACAAAGGGGATGCATAAACATGACAGTTAACAAAAAATCTGGGGTTAGGAATAGAGCCTGCACAGAACACAAAGGGCAAAAATTCAAGAGCTGGAGGAGGATAACAGAATCAGGAGTGCGAGGCGAGGGTCAAGGTTGCTGGGAGATGCCATTTCAGTAAGCAACAAACTGGTCACCAGAATAAACAGGATCAACAGGTAGGAAGAAGTTGGGAACAGGACATAGTATCCCTGAATGCCTTCTACGACTCTCTAAATGCTACTTCAATGTGTAGGTACCCTGATGTTTGCCTTTGCACATACAAGTGCTGGCACAGACTGTAATGAGGGAGGCTCAGCTCAACTCCCCATTATTGTGTAGCATTGAGAATGTGTGCTGTCATTGGATGTCATCCAACCAACAAGCCAAACATGTTACTCGGAAAAATAAATGTACTTAATCAAATTATCCTAGAGATCTGTAGGCTAAGTACTTTAAATATATTACATAATATGCATTGTAAGATGAGAAATTTGATAGTTTATTATGGTATTTATCTAAAATAATGTTGATCATTGCTCTTAGAATAAAGAGAAGCTCTGACACTAAATCAACACCTGGATGTATTGAGATTCCCTAACTTTTTATTTTATAATGAAAGGTCTCATTTACTTTCCTAAATTCCTAAAATAAGACCAGCAATAGAATTGAGAGCTACTTACCTCTATATTCATAGCTCTCTATTTTAGCACCATCAGATGGCAACATTCATTGGCCTATGACAGGAAGAATATCTCCCTTTTCTCTATCAAAATGACAATAAAAAATTGATGGTTTCTCATTATCTTTCTTCACTGACATTGGCTAATTATTAACTACTGGAAAAATTAAATTTTAATTTTAATGTCATTGTGAAACACCAGGATCTGTCTCAACATAAGATATCATAAAGGTTTAAGTTGTTTTGGTAAATTGGCCACCTGTTCAAATGTTAAAAACTTACTCTCCAGCTTCACATGTCCATCCTTTATATTGACATATTGTTTCACAGTCACTATATTAACATGGTTTGAAGTAGTCACTCTTGAAAAACATCTGCTGAACACCTAGTTTAAACCGCAATGTTATTCAAATCTTTCAAAAATAATTTATATTTTTCAAACTTTTCCATCTGATACCTTCTGAGAACTGCCACTATGTGATTAAACTTTCTTGGAAAGTAGTCTAAAATTGTCACAATCTAAATACAAAAACATCTAGTAACCTGTGGGCTGTAATTAACATTCAATATCTAAAATGCCAGCAGACAGGGCATGCTGTCAAGCAACCGCATGCCTCGTAATAAACTTTTGAGAAAATAATTTATGAATTTCTTTTACCTAATGGTGGCCATAAAGGAAAGATGGCTAGTTTAATAGTTTGGGTAGCACTTTCAGTAACTATTTTATAAAAACAATCATTATATATCTTAAATCAAATGTATTCATTTATCGTTAAAGATTTCTTGTACTTAATTGAACCAGAAGAAAAAATTATAGCCACAAACCTCATTTTTATTAAGGTATTTATATGAGAAGATGTAATTGCAAATAGAGTTCTAGTTCAGAGAAGGACAATTTTCTTATGAGACACTGTTTTAATATTTAACATGTTAAAAATTTATTGTACGTAAATTATTCGTAGAGGACCATGGGACAATGTAAAGGAAATAGGGGACAAATCCTTTGCTCTCAAGTAGCTTATAATTTAGATAAGCTTTTACCTTCATGGATATAAAAAATTATTCAACAACATTTGCTTTGAAAACAAACTCCTTCCAAAAAAATATTTTATAGAAAGTGAACCATGTTAAGTAATGCGGAGTAGAGTTTGATGATAAGACTGAGGAGAATCTCCTAGGATTAAAGTAAGATATTAGAAGGATAAAGATCTGGTATTAGATTCAAACACTACTTGTTTAATCTGCAAATATTTATTGAAATTCTCCCATGTGTCAGACTGTTTTCTTCACACTGGAGGTGTAACTGTGAACAAGACACACATGGACTACGACTTTATTGAATTTAGAGTAATAGCTGTCATAAATACAGTGATAGGAGAAGTACTATTTGCTATGAGATCACCTACCCAGGGTAAATTTCCCAAGCCAGACAGTGATGGAAATGTTTAGGGAATAGTAATAATAATATAAAATAATAATAGTAGTAATAAAGATCATCACAGCTAAAATTGTTTAAGCATATAGTCTATACGAAGTGCTTTTGTAAGTACTTTGTAGATGTAAAGAAAAAATTATTCTGACACTTGTTAAAGATGGTAAGGCAGCCTTTATTCAGGAGGACTATTATGATGTAGGGGAGAGAGACTGAACTCAATTCTGAATACAATAAGGACAGGTAGAGATTTACCATTAAGGGGCAGGGTGGGGTCAGTGGATGGAAAACTACTAAGAGGAACCATCAGGAATAAGGGAATTCTGACTAAACAAATTTGACAGAATTTTTGCTGAAGGCAGACCAGGGTGATGAGATGCAGTCATGCATTACATAACAACGTTTTGGTCAACCATGGGCCACATATGTGATGATGGTCTCATAAGATTAATATGATATAGCTTACATGTGTAGTAGGCTATACCATGTAGGTTTGTATAGGTACACTCTGATGTTCACACAACAACAAAATCACCTAATGATGCATTTCGCAGAACATATCCCTGCCATTAAGTGACACATGACTGTAATGAAGGTGGGGAATAAGGAATTTGATCACGTATCAGTGGTGGGGGATTTTCACTAAATTGCTCCAGCAGGATTCTTGCTAAAATTGGACTAAATGGGGGGCAGCCCGGTGGCATAGTGGTTAAGTTCGCATGCTCTGCTTCAGTGGCTTGGGGTTTGCTGGTTTGGATCCCAGGCATGGACCTACACACTTCTCACCAAGCCATCCTGTGGTGGCATCCCACATACAAAATAGAGGAAGACTGATACAGATGACAATCTTTCTCACACACACACACAAAATTGGACTAAATGGGTTTAGGGAAGAGCCCAAGGACAAGTCCCAGTCAAAAGAAGGAGTCAGGAGCCTGACAAAAGTTTTGTCAAAAGAGAAAATCTCTGTCATAGGCGTTAAACCATTTAATCTTCATAAGACATAAGGCAGGCATTAGTAATGTCCTGCTTTCACTGATAAGGAAACAGGGTACATCTAGGTTAATTCAATTGCTGAAGATCACATGGCAAGTAAGTAGCATAGCCAGGTGTCAAGTCCAAACTATGTCTCTCCAGAGCCCGTGCTCTAAGCCTTCTAATCCATGATACTTTCCCAGTCAGAAGGATGCCATGCACAATCTAGAGGAGTGGAAAAGTAACATGTCAGTTGACACACTTTACAATTTTTAAAGTATATCTGGGATTCATGTCCACATTTTTTGTTCATTTTAGTCTCTGTCTCTCTCTCTTTCTCTCTCTAATATACAGTCAACCTACAAAACCAGAAACCGTCTTAAGAGGCAAAGTGTTTAATCCAGATCAAAGAATTTAAAGAGTTCAGGTTCAGGAAGAAATTCAAATGGTGCCCTGACTACAGGAGAAGGGCTCAGGATTTTTACGGGAAAAAGGAGGAAAATGAGCTAAGATGTTTTTGAGAAGAGTTCATTGTTGCTGACAAGTTAGGTTACTCTTGGCTCGACATGACTGGTTATTGATTCTGCCTTCAGATAGCATGTCCCTAATCAATCCTATGATCAGGATGTCTGTCTTCCTGTTAACTTCTCAAACAAGTAGTTGTAAAACAATGATAGTTTTAGCCCAGTCCAAAGGTTTGGCCCAGTCCAAGGCTCAAGATAGCAAAGTAGTTTCTCTGGAAAAGCAGCTCTGACTCCATTTTAAAAATGGCTCCACTATAGTCAATTTTGACTATAAATATATATCTATAGCAATCATACTATATAAATATGTCTTGTAACATTTATTATTATGGCATTTAAAAATTATCCATTATTTCTACAAAACTTAACTGAAAAACAATACCAAGTATTTATTCCATAAATATACTTTAGTTTTCATAGCCATTTTACTGTGCTAGGTCTGTGCCCAGGATCAGAACCTGTGAACCCCAGGCCACTGAAGCAGACTCCATAAACTTAACTACTAAACCTGCAGGCTTGCCGTGCTCTATTTTTTTTTTTTTTAAGAAAGGTTTGCAACAATTTACATCCCCTCTCATATTAAACGGCAAGCTCCATTTACTTAAATATTCTATTTATTTATTTATTTATTTTGAGGAAGATTAGCCCTGAACTAACATACACCACCAATCTCCTTCTTTTTGCTGAGGAAGACTGGCCCTGAGCTAACATCCGTGCCCATCTTCCTCTACTTTACATGCGGAATGCATACCACAGCATAGCCTGACAAGCAGTGCATAGATCCGTACCTGGGATCCAAACCGGTGAACCCCGGGCCACTGTAACAGAACATGTAAACTTAATTGCTGCATCACTGGGCTGGCTCCTAAATATTTTATTTTTAACCATTACAATTTTCTTTAAATGCTAAATGACCAAAACGTTATATATTTGTTTTTGAGTTTTATTTATTTTATTTTGATGTGTTGGAAGATGTTTCTATTTCCTATTTTATCAATCTGTATTCCCTTTTGTGTGAACCGTTTTTAAAATTGAGATCTTGTTTTTTGTTCACATTTACTGAGTATCTACTATGCTCTGGGCACTGTGGATACGATAACATTATGGCTAACCCTGGAGGAGAAGTCAACGGGGAACAAAAGATAATCACAGTAGAGTGCGATAAGCATTAAGCATGGTGAGAGCAAAGACAGAGGCATCTATCTCACCTCTCATAGATCTCTGGATAAGGTGATTTTTAAAGTGCTTGGGGAAAGAATGGAACTTAGTCATGAGTTGAGGATTTTTTGCATTTAATTTAGACAGTAGCATGTTTACAGTCTCAGAAGAGCAGGAACATGGTAATTCCAAATAATTGCATGTGGCTGAAGCACAGTGTAAGTGCAGGAGTAGGGTGTGATGAAGGATGGGATCTAGAGGTAAGCAGAGACCATATGATGAAAGGCTGTGCATCCTACCCTTAACCCCTAAACTGCTCATACTCATGCCTATCTTACCACTTTCATTCTATTTCCATTTTAAATGTCATAATTATATAAAATACTTTCAATGTGTTTGCTTCTGTTTATAATGTGTTGGGCATGCATACATTTTCTTTCGTGTAATCAAATCTGTCCACCTTTTCCTCTATCATCTCTTCCATTTTTCTATATTAATTCAACATAGTTTTAAAACACAAATGGATGAGAACATGCTGTACTGATTATACGTATTTATTTCTGAATTAACTCATCATATTTTGTAAGAAATGCACTTACAAGGAAAACTACATATTTGATGGAATAGAATAGCAATGATTGTATTTATTTTAGTAATTATACGTTGACCATATCTAGAATAGTAATTTCAAGAAATATCCATTGTTCGCAGCAGTATCTCATGAATATTCCATAAGCTATTGGAAATGCAATTTTCCAAGACTTCACAGGTGGTTTGGAAACCCTATATAAATTGAAAGGTCTGTGTATGAGAATTACAGCTTAGTTGGTGTTATAGCCAGCCTCTTCATAAGTTGAACCAGCTGCATTATGTGGGAGTCTGGAGGGTTTCCACAGAATAGGGCCATTCAAAGCTGTTTATGCTGCCACCAATTCTCATTATAATAAACATACCTGATGGTACAATACTTTCATCTAGATCCAAGTTGTCTTTGACAGAAAGCATAGGAAATAATTCATAGGTCATTTCAGACAATCGTTCCCTTATATTATTTACTTTTAGAGATTATTATAAGACTTACTAGAGAATTTCAAAAACATGTTGGTATTCATAAATCTAACTGCCAAGAAGCACAAAAATACAGATATTATATTTCAAGTGAAAATAATTTATTCTAGAAAAACCTTATCCTTTCAATCATCTCATTAAAGAATACAGTTTTGTCCATTTTTTAACACTTTATTAGTGGCATTTGGTAGCACTGTGTTAGAAAGGGTGGAGGATGGACTGATTTATGACCGTCATTGTTTTAAATTCTTTTATTTTCTTAAACAAGAAGGAAGGAAATGGAAAGAAACATTTATTGAATTCCACTACCTATAAGAAAAATGCTTAGTGTTTCTTTATTATTACTATGTTTTGGACTCTATTTTAAGCATTTTACATGTACTAACTCATTTAGTGTCATAAAAACTCCACGAGGTAAACTTCATCATTGTCCTTGCTTTTACATATAAGAAAACCGAGGCACAGGAATATTACATAACTGTTCCAATGTTGGGAAGATTCTGAGTCAGAGCCAGGATTCACATCCAAGCACCTGGCTCTTAACTGTCCTACCACATGACAGAAACCACAGGCTGGGTCTCTTACACAAATAAAGTTAGTTCTCACAACAACACCATGAAATAACTTGTCTTTTTGTGACAAATGAAGCAACTAAGACTTAGAATGATTTAATAACATAGTAAGTAGAACACACATAGTTGATTGAAGAACAAGATCCAGTCTACCTTGACCATAATGGCCTATACCATCCTGTGTCCAAACTCCCTTGAAGACAATTGTTTACTCCAAGAACTGTAGTATTTATAATATCCCAAAATAATAAATTGAAAGGATTGTTGAAGCCATTTAACCTTAATTTTATCTAATTCTTTTATTATTGACCTCATAAACTTCTACAAGAACAATGATCAAGTTTACCATGGTGCCTTTAGGGGTTAATTTTTTTTTAGCATCAGACAGACGTGATGATTATTAGGGACATATAACCACAAAGAAGAAGCAGGAGAGCAAAAGGCTTGAATAATTTTGAAATGATGATTAAATACAAAATGATAAGAATTTGCCTTTGTATGAACTATGACCTATTTGAAATCAATTTGAATTTTATACTGTTAAATATATAGTCAGGGTTAGAAAAGAGCTAGCAATTATTTAATTACCTAGGTTCTATGGGCATTTTTTTTTTTTTTTGATGAGGAGGATTGGTCCTGAGCTAACATCCGTTGCTAGTGTTCCTCTTTTTGCCTGAGGAAGATTATCCCTGAGCTAACATCTATGCCAATCTTCCTCTGTTTTGTATGTGGGACAGCATGGCTTGATGAGTGGTGTGTAGGTCCACACCTAGGATCTGAACCTGTGAACCACAGGCCACTAAAGCAGAGAGCATGAACCTAACCACTATACTACCGGGCTGGCCTCTAGGAGCATTCTTATCTCTCTATAGTATATTAGCAATTTGATCCCTGATTTCAGATACACATTCAACTCATGCGTACATATTATTCCTCTTTTTACTTTTTACCTACAACATGCACATATATTAAACTGATAAATTAATTTATCCTTAATAAATGTAGCTGCACTATATCGCTCTCTGGGTTTTATTGTCTGATAAATGATAGAGGTCACATTTCAACCTATACATACCAAGAAAGTACTGTACACTGCTAAAGATTTTATTGAGAGTTGAGAGCTAAAAGCTCTCACAGGGTTTTCTTTCTGCCTTCCCCTTGTTTAAGAAAGATACTGTCCAATTTTTTCTTCAACTGAAAAAGAAGTAGAGATTAGATTAGAGAATTCTATGAATTCCAGAATGAACTCTGGTTATTTCCAGAAAATTCATCACTGATACAGCAATAACCCACAAAGCAAACTTAAAATCTTGGAATCAGAGGCCCTGGTCAAATTCATCTTAAGATGCTCATTATTGATTCCATGGTTAACTTCTTAATGAGATTAAAATTACCTACCAGCCCTATTGAATATTTTGATATGAAAAGATATGCAACAATAGAACAATTCCTGAAACCAATGATATATTGAATATATAACGTTTAAAAAGAATAAGCATAGAGAATTATATCTCTAAATATTCGAATTTGCGTCTTCACAAAAATGTTGTTTTAAAACATAAAAAAAAACAGTTAAGTTTTCAATCTTTAGAAGTATGATAGCTTCTTAATGTCAATAAATATCCAATGAGAAGGCAAATTTTTCCAGTTATTTCACAACTTCATTTTGACTGTTAGTTTGTTGGAAATTATTTCAAACAATGATCATGTATGTTGGTCTCTTATCTCTCTTTTTTAATCTATAGGTGCCCTCAACTCTTTTTTTGTTCTGGAAATTTATGTGGTAAAGAATGAAGGACATCTGTTCTAAAGAATTCTCCACATGCTGGATTCTGCTAATTGCTACCCCATGATGTTGTTTGGCGTGGTACTCTGCATCTTTTGTTTCTTTTAAAATTTTAGAGCAGAAGGTTTGATCAGATTCATGAGTGAATTTTTGGCATGACAAATTCATTGGTAATGGTGTGTACATCCTATTGCACCACATCAGAGTTGCATAATATCCGGTTGTCTCTCTCGGCACTTTTAACTGATCACGGGTTTCAAATGTTATGATTCTAATTCATCCAATAGTTATAACCTACCATCTCACTTGGGCACTTTGATGGTGGATAGATAAATGACAAACTCCAGACACTGCCGAATTGGTGGGTGATGGACCCAAAGACTGCAGTCCTCACACACTGTGCACTGGATGATGGCAAATGAAGAAACTGCATTCTCAGAGGCCTTACAATCCCAGGAATCTATGATTTTTTTTAACTCTATACATTTATCCATCTAAAAGTTACGCATTCCACGGTTAATTTGTTTTAGTTAGGGATAATTTTTTTGTTGCTGCTCATCTTTTTTATATCATAATATTCATTAGGCCTGGTAGGCAATGCATATGAGTGTGTGTGAGTGTGTGTATACAGATACATGTGTATATATACATATATGTGTGTGTATATCAGGGCTATCCAGAGAAATAGAATCAAGAGGATATATAGAGATATATAGAAAGAGATTTATTGTGTAGGATTGTCTCACATGATTATGGAGGCTGAGAAGTTCCATGATCTGCTCTCTGAAAGATGGTGGCTCAGGAAAGCTGATGGTGTAGTTCCAGTTCAAACTCAAAGGCCTGAGAACTAGGGGAGCCAAGAGTGTAAGTCCCAGTGCAAGTCCAAAGGCCTAAGAAACAGGAGCACAGATATCCAAGGTTGCGAGAAGACGGATGCCCCAGTTCAAGCAGAGAGAAAATTCACCACTGCTCTATCTTTTTGTTCTATTCAGGCCCTCCCTCAATGGATTGGGTGAGGCCCATTTGCATCTTCACCTAGTCTATTGATTGTTAATCTCTTTTAGATACACCCTCACAGACACACCCCGAAATAATGTATTATGACTATCTAGGCATCTGTTAGGCCAGTTAAGTTGACACATAAAATTAACCATCACAATTATACACACATACGTAATTTTTACTTAGTATTTCTTATAGAGGGTATGCTCTTTAAAGTGAATTTAGTGTTTTTTGTATATGACTTTCTTATATTTTGAAATACTTGTTTTCCTATTTGAGTACTTCACTGAAAAGTTCATAGAAAATGCTGTTCAACATACACTTTTCATATTACATACAAATTCTCAGTATTATATCTTACACTTAAAATTAGTGAAAAAGTGGAGCCAGCTTGGTGGCATAGTGGTTAAGTTCACACACTCTGCTTCAGTGGCCCGGGGTTTCCCGGTTCAGATCCCAGGTGTGGACCTAGCACAGCTCATCAAGTCACACTGCAGTGGCATCCCACATAAAGTGGAGGAAGATTGGCACAGATGTTAGCTCAGTGACAATCATCCTCAAGCAAATAGAGGAAAGATTGGAAACAGATGCTAGCTCAGGTCAATCTTACACACACACACACAAAATTAGTGAAAAAATGTTTATTAGTCGAACATATTTGTTGAGTACCTTCTAAATTCCAAAACTTCTCTTCACTATGAGGATATATAGTAAAAAGCAGTGAAAAGCCCCTTGTAGGCTTTTCTACTTTATAAAAGTCTCATTCATTTTAATGGTATTCATATATGTTACATTTATAAGCAACTAATATATAAGTATATTGATCTTGGACAGTTCAAGTTACCATTACAAATTCATTTTCTGAGGGCTCTAAAGACAATGAAGACGAGGGAGTTTTCGTCTTCTAATACCAAGGAGAGCAGTATATTAGCACATTTCTAGTTAAAAAGCACGGGAAATAATGTAGTCTGACTACATCTAGAAAACACAGTAACTTCTTCCTTGTGATATATATTTACCAAACTTCGATGTATAAAATAAGCATGTGGTTAAAATACTGAAATTCACTCTGAAACTAAAATAAAGTATTAATTTGTGAACATGTTTTATTACCTTATAAGGTAAGGATATATTTTTTTTCTTGAGATTGCTGAAAAATGTGAATATAAGGGGAGCGGTAAATTATCTTACTATTTTCTCTGGAAGGAGGTTAAAAACTTAAACAACAAATGTATGTTTCATTCTGGAATTAATATAATAAACTCAGTTGAGAAAAGAAAATGTAATTGTTCACTCTGCCCCACATCAGAGTCTGTGTAAAGACTGGCATCACTCTGAGTATTATCATAATCACGCATTAAGGTGAGAAGCAGAATAAATAAAGACCGTTGACTAATTAGCCTGAAAAAGAATAAGTTGAGGTTAGCTATGCCTGTTCCTAGCTGTAGGGGCTATGAACTAGCTCTCATAGTTCTAGCTCATAATCATATCAAACTACTTCACACCATACTATTAAAATGTAAGATCTAGTGCCCTGTTCTCAAGACAATGTAGAGGAAAAGCATTGTTCTAACTCTTTTTGTAGTTTCCCCTTGTATCATTTCTGACCTTGACAGTACTCATGTTTCTTCCTAGACTGTGTAGGTAAATAACATCTATTTAAAGTTTACATATAAAATTTTACACGTATTATGTCAAATATAACAAATGATTACTAAGAGAGTTAAAAATTGTTTGTACCACCACTGTGACACTCTTAGACTAAAGACTATGATGAGTCAATTTATTATTGGTGCATTAACTCAGTCATACTTCAGTTTTCAACTGCAATACTTGCTTCCATATATTTGTCAATCAGGAAAAAAAAAAACATGAAGTGGATAAGACTATGTGACTCATGTAGCCCACAGGTAATGGTTATGACAAAATTAAACAGCCAAATCTTGAGTTGAGGCAGTGTAGAAGGCAGTGCCTTGATAAACACGGTGCTCTAAAACAAATCTGTTTTCAGGTCAAGAAATTGAGACAACAAAAAACCCAGCAAATTTCAATTTTATCTCCCACTATTAGTATAGCATGGGAGAGGACATTAAGTTTGTGCTAAAGAACATAGAAGGCTCAGATTATAGAGAAAGAAGACAATAGAATAAACAAAATCAAAGAAAGAAACAAAGAGGGGACTAGGACAGGAGAAAAAGAGGGAGAAAAAGATGGAAGGAGAGAGAATATTCGTTGCAATAAAAGTAAGATTTATGTCCAGCCATACCTACTGTTAAAAGATTGAGGTATACAGGGCCTGGCCTGGTGGTGTAGTGGGTAAGTTTGCGTACTCCTTTTTTTCGTCTTGAGCTTTGCTGGTTCAGATCCTGGGTGCGGACCTACACACCGCTTATCAAGCCATGCTGTGGCAGGCATCCCACATATAAAATAGAGGAAGATGGGCATGGATGTTAGCTGAGGGCCAGTCTTCCTCAGCAAAAAAAGGAGGATTGGTGGTGGATGTTAGCTCAGGGCCAATCTTCCTCAAAAAAACAAAAGGAAAAAAATATTGAGGTATACAAATGTTTTGATATTATATATCAGTTACTAAGTAGTTGCTACCATGAATCACTTATTGTGACCAAATTGATTCAGATTGCTCCGGCTCCTCTTCCTGGACCCCCCAGATCACCCATGATCTAACAATTAAAGGGTAACATTGTAAATGGTACCCATATCATACCAGTTGTCAAATAGTCTTTTATCCTGGTGATAAAAAAATTTAGCAGCATGCATTTTATAAAATATATGAGAAAAACAAAATGTAATAAATTAGTTTACGAATAAGGAACAGCATAAGAAAACTAGCAGGCTTTAGAAAACTCATGACTAAAGACAGAAAAATCATGACACCTACCTAAACTTGAGTCCAACTTGTTGGGGAAGTCTATCGTACTATGTACTCAGAAGGAGAGAGACCTACATATTTACGAATAGCCTTAATAGCTACCATAGGATTGTCTCCCATTCCTTAGTGATAAGTATTAAGGGAAGGATCATTCCATTGATCTATCTATCATCTATCTTTTCTAAATGCAGGAATAAAATATACATGGTGTTCAGTGTTTTTTCAATAATTCTCAGCAAATCATTTCATTTCAGTTATGCTTTGATATGTGTGACACACATAGGAGGCAAAAAAGAGGTAAAGGGAATTTTATTGAGTGTGGAGCATATTACACTTGTTCATTAACTCTTTGTTTATCTCTGCTGAGTATTTTTAAAGAAGGAATGGTCTTAATAAAACATGAGATTAAATTCAACAGACATTTATTTAGCACCTATTACCAGGCACTGTAATAGTCTGTGAAGAGAGAATAATTATTATGGTACAGTCCTTGTCCTCAAGTAGTTCAAATAAAATAGTGGAATGGTCAAGTAAAATGCTGTCAGCCTGGATGATGAAGGTAAATAATTGTTTCAAGGGGTCACAACTCAAACAAGAAAGAGGGTAAAGGGAGCAGCATCAGGGAGTTTGTAAGAGCAGGTGAAACTGCAACTGAGCAGAAGACTTGTATAGTGAGCCAGGTAGACCCAACTCTCCAGTTTTAATTGCGCAGTCTCCACCACATGACGTTGCCCTTAAGGGAAAACAATCATCTTAGCTTCTCAGGGTTCCCTGTGGAGGGATTTCAGCTGGAGTAGTACTCTTTGTCTTGAGCACTTTCCCTGGACTCCTCATTTATTCCTCCCCAAGGAAGGAAAAGTGAGTTATCCGACTAATGAGTTGGGAAGACTGCTCCTCTTTGAAGCAAGCCGGGGCTGTGGACAGATGCCTTCTGGCCTGCTCTCTCAGCCTTGTGGTGAGCTTAGGGAGTTGGCAGTGCTCTGGTGGAGCGGTTTGCAGTGCTTCCAGTATCTGGGTAAATATAATTCTAGAAGGTGTTCTCAAGTCCATTTGGCTGTTTAGCAAAGCCATGTCCTTTACTCCTTTGATCTACTTTTTATGAACAATAAAGCTGACAATTTGGTCTCCATCTGTCTGACTCCTGTGTCTGTTTTGCAATTTATTCCAAGCATGGGCAGTAAGTGAGCTGTTATTTAGGGCCTCATTAAAACTTCAACCATCACTTCCAGTTTATTCTCTTAAGTGGTTGTTTAATTACATACAGTTTAATTTTGGTGATTAGTTCAGGAGCGTAGAACCTGGTTCTAATTCAGTTCGGGACTTAATAGCATCCCTTCTCCAATGTGATGGCCAAGAACGACGCATCTAACAGGATCTGTAGTTTTTAATTAATGAATTTATTCCCTCAGTTTGTCGTCTTTGACAGGTCAAAAAATAAATAATACAAATCTCTCACCACTGAAAAACAACTGTGAACATTGCCCGTGTTCATTGCCACGTTGTCTTAGTTGGCTCAGGCTGCCATGACAAAATACAGACTGATGGCTTAAACAGCAGACGTTTATTTTCTCACAGTTCTCTAGGCTTGAATTCCAATATCAAGTAAACCAGCAAGGTTGGTTTCCAGTGAGGTTTTTCTTCCTGACTTGTAGATGGCTGCCATCTAGCCGTGTGCTCACATGACCTGCTCTTTCTGCGGTGAGGGATTGAGAGGGAGCAAGTCGTCTGACGCCTCTTCTTAGAAAGACATCTTCCTACTGGATCGGGGCCCCACCCTTATGACTTCATTTTAACTGAATTACCTCCTTATGAGACAATCTCCAAATACAGTCACATTAGCAGTTAGGGCTTCAATATATTAATTTTGGGGAGTACACAGTTCAGTCCATAGCAATTACCTTTGTGATAGAATAATGATGACTATTCACCTTTATTAATTACTTTGCCTGCGCCAGTCTCTGTGTTGTGTTTAAATTTAATTCTTAAAACAATCTTATTATTATCATCTATTTCAGAAAATAAAAGTAAAATTAAAGAAATTTCAGTAACCTATCCAAGATAACTCAGTGACAGAACAAGAACGTAAATGATGCAATCAAATGCTGAGCCATTCTTCACTGTCTCTCAGCCTGTGTTGATTCATATTCCATGTGTCCTTTCTCATGCTTGTTGCTAGGGTTCAAAGACATGGATTCTGTCTATATAAGTGGGAAGAAATGCAAACAAGTGATGAAAAATAATATGCTCATTAGTTGCTCCGATAACGTTAAGTCCAAATGTTTTACATATATACTATTTTACTTATTTTTTCTTCTTTTTGTCCTTTTTTCCAAGCAAAAACGTTGCCCATGATAAAGGTTAGAAAGAACATAGGGATAGCATGCTCTGACAGGAAGAAGCAGCTAATACTTAGTGTAAACTATAGAAATTTTAAACAATAAGTAGTCAGCAAGCATTTGCAGAATGTTTCCAGGACGATATCACAGCGCTGGGTGTTTGAGTAAACAATAGCCTAAACAAATAATATTCACGCAACTCATACCGCATTAATAAATTTTATCGATGCAGTATAAATGTTAGATCTTAGAAAAATGTATTCACTTTTTCAAACTCTGGGGCACTGTAAAATACTAAAGCTGTATATATGTTTGAATAAGTTAATAAATTAATTTGTTCACATATTTACTTATTTACTTTATTTCTTATGACTGACACTCCAGGCATTGTAAGAGTAAATAAGTCTTACCAATTCCTAATTTATGCCCAAGGATTAATTTATTTTCTAAATATGTCCAATATATTCTTGCTTTGAGGCTGTAACACTGATGCAGATAAAGACAAAGCTGAATATTTCTGTTGGTTCCTATTAGCTTATTTTCATTTCCTTCTATTATCTCTATATTTGACTACTTATTTTGGGGCTCATTTACAAATCAATTTGTTTTGATTAAGTAAAAGGAAATGATTCCTAGATTATTTTTCTTAGTATTTTTAACAAACATCTGTCTTGCTAATGGAGACCTTTGCACGACCCAGCTAAAAACAATATTCTATCAGTCAGAATTAACATTATTCAAATAGACGATATAGAGCCAATAGCAGAGAAATAGAGCTTGGATAAATAATTCTAAGCCTGTACTGATAAGAGGCAAGAAAAAATAAAACAAATGTGTTTCATTCCTTTTGGTTTTCTTTCCAATGTGAAGAAAATAGCCCCATAGAATATGCTATTTTGACAATACTCATAGAAATTTTCTTTAAAAGATGTTTTCTGAGGAGGTAAGCTAGGAGATTTTAGAATAAATTATTTTATTATTTTCTTCTTGGAAAAACAATATTACAGTCAAAATTGATATACTCTTTCATTGAATCTCATACTAGAATGCTTTCCAAAGTTGTCTCTCGTTTATCATCCAGCAGAATGCTCTCTACCCCACTCCTCTCTGTTTCTCCTCAGCAGAGCACCACTTCTGTTCATAGATCTTCAACCAGAACAAAAGCTTAGCCTAAAATGGTTTGGATATAATTCAGACAATAGAAACAGAAAGTACTGTGAACTTTTAAAGCATTTTCACAACAAAAATGCGCATTCCAAATTGGAAATTTCTGTAAGATAAGATAAGGCCCATAGTGTTCTTTTATTGATGCACTATGCAATGCAATTTTTATACTCTCATATCTCCTGTAATAGAAAATATGACCTGGAGCTACACATAACACTGGTATTTGGAACCATTACAGGCCTTTGTAAAGTGTATTATGCCTTGGTGATACATTCAGAAGAAATCCAAAAGCATATAAATCTAACTATTGCCCTTAAACTACACCTTTGGGTAAGATTTCAAGTTCTCAGAATCTGAATGTTGCCTAGCAGGTTAGAATTTCAGAACCATTGGCTATTCCTCAAATGAATGCTTGACCTCTCCCCAGATGGGAACTGAAAAGGATAAGAAAATAGCATGAAGATGGAAAAGCTATTTTTATAATAGAGGCAACAGAGTAATATTAAAGAATATGTCGTCTATGCATATAAGCATTCATGTGCACGTATGCACACACACATGTTCATGAAAACACAAGTATAAAAACCCTTTATCAACCTTTCTCCCTTTGTTATGATTTACTTTTCTAAATACTACCTTTTACCAGATGATATATTGAATACGTAATTTGTTTCCTGTCTTATTCACCTATGTATCCACACTGACACACAGTCGGTGTTTAATAAATATCTACGAATAATGAATAAGTGCAGGTGGAAAGAGACCGTATGCTACTTTCCCTTATTCCAATAAATACCATCTCTCAAAACACAAGGTCAATATCAATTTATCTGATTTTTAAGAAACTTGGCATTTGTGCACTCACTGGATACCCAACACCTACCTGGTACTTGTGAGGCTACAAATAAGAGGAAGACAAGGAAACGTCAAACATATGGTTTTTCTGAACTCTCTCTTCTCTCTGAATCTGTCTTACTTCACCATTTGTCAAGGGAGAGCAAATCACCATTACCACAGTGTTACATAGTAAACAATTTTCTTGCTCATTAGGGAAAATGCAAAAGACATCAACCAGCCAACCAATGGGTTAGTTTTTTCAAGTACATAAATACATGTGGGTAAATTGATATAAATGCATAATTAATAAAGCTGTTATTAGTGAAAGAATACATATGGAGAATCAGAGAATTATTTGGATTGCAGCTATGGTGATAACTATAAAATAATATCTTAAGATTTTCATTCAGTGGAATTTCTAGATTAAAAGAAACAATTTAAAAACCTTTACACTATAGATCAATGTTTGTGGTATGGAAATTACAACTGCAAGTATAATTTGCTTTGATCCATTTAAAATTAGAAAGATGATTTTTTATCTATCTTAGATGAAATAGATACAGTTATGACTAGAGGCAGAAACAATTTTTTTTAAAAGAAAGACATTTTAAGGATTCTTCCATACTATTATTCAACTAATTTTAGGGTAATAACTTCCTTTTAATTATCTACATATCATGCTATTCATCACCCAGATATACTTGTATCTTTGCTAACATAATGCCTGCACATAGTAGATTCATAATTTTAAAAGCATACTTTGACTTACTTCTATGGTTTACATTATAATTATTCTTAAATTCAAATTTATGCAGACATAATATACCATATGAATTGTAAATCCTAGACTTCTTTTTATAGAACATTTTGAAAAACAGATATTATTTAATAATATTAATTAATATAATTATATAATAAATTATATAATTAAAAAGTAACCTAAACTTATTCAATTATAATAAATGGCGTAAATTTGCATGATTCAGGACTAAAGCTCATTATTAGAAATATTTCCCTGATTTTCCTTTACTTTGCCCTAAGATGCCATGCATATGCTTTGAAGTAAATATTTTAATAGTGAAATATTTTAATGTGATCCTTAAATTTGTTTTAAAAATAAGGAAAAAAATTTTTTTTAAATATTCTAAAATATTTTAAAAGATTCATAATAAAAAATACTTTTCAAAAATATGACTGAACTAATTTTAATACTAATGAAAAAACAAAATGTTCCCCAGATAATAGAAAGGTTCAGAAAGAATCCAAGGATTGCATTTAAAGATATATAAGTAATAAAAGTACATATTTTTAAAGACATGCTTCTAATTGCCCCACCAGGGTTAATTATATTTTAAGCATGTCACTAAAAAATATTGGTATAGAGATCAATTTTTAAATCATCAGCAAAAAGAATATGGAATTCATTAGGTGTGTGGATAAAAATTGTGAAGCATGCTATTGCAGGTGTCAAAGTTTTGTACTGCACGTGTAAACACCTGTGAAGAGCTCCAAGTATAATATTCCTTTTTATGTGCTTTCTTAACTTTTCAGACTGAGTCAAGCAAAGGATGCAGAGGTCAAAGAAAAGCTCAACACATAATAAAAGGTATTTATAATACATTACGTCTGTCACACATGCGCTAAGAAAGTTTTCCATGCAATACCTTGAAATACTTTAGAAAATTAGTTTACAAAAACTGAAGCTACAATTCAATTTGCATATTATTACAGGCAGCTTCAATACTGAGGTCGTTCAGGTTCCTAACTCTACTTTTTCATCTTTGAAAGTATAATCAATTGGTTGAGAGTTACCTTCTGTCAACACTTTGAAGTTATTTAAACCATTGTTTTTCCGAGCCCAATTATAGTCCTCAAAAACAGACAATTATCAACCTATGCTCTCCCTCCTCCCCCATCTCCTTCCCTCCCTCTCTTTCTCGCAGACCACCTTCCCTCTCAAGTAATATTTACCCTGCCTCTGTTGTTTTTAAATTTCCTACCAGTTTTTGTTGTTCAGCAGTATCAAAAGGATGGAACATGGGACTAATCCATGTTCTCTTTGTGGGAGGTGAAGAAAATGGGAAAGAAAGAGACAATTACTTACAATATGATGTCTACTAAGGAAAAAATAAAAACGATATGCAAAATCTTATATGCAAAATTAACATTCTAGAAAAGCAAAAATGCGAAGTAATAGAGATAAAGCATTAGCAGGAAAAATATATAAATATGTTAACAGACTATTTCAAGTGAAGAAATCATCATAGAAAATTCTTTTCTATAGTTTCAAAAGACTCAATGAACATGGACTTATTTTTAATTTAGAAAAAATTATATTTTGTAAATAAATGGTAACAAAATACTCCACTGTGTTACTTTTTCAATGTATTGTAGCGTTAGAATATGGTCTTCTACTTGGGTTCAAAAATCATTCATCACAAGAATATAATTATCAGGGTCGGCCCGGTGGCACAGAGGTTACGTGCACACGTCCTGCTTTGGCGGCCCGGGGTTCGCCGGTTCGGATCCTGGGTGCGGGCATGGCACCGCTTGGCATGCCATGCTGTTGTAGGCGTCCCATATATATAAAAAAAAAACGTAGAGGAAGATGGGCACGATGTTAGCTCAGGGCCAGTCTTCCTCAGCAAAAAGAGGAGGATTGGCAGAAGTTAGCTCTAGGCTAATCTTCCTAAAAAAAAAAAAAATGAATATAATTATCTTCAATTGTGAGAAGCTGAAAATGAAAATACAGACTCACAGATAAAGATTTTGTATTTACATTACCAAATAACTCTGTAATTTTTAAAATGACTAATGAAAGAGAAATTTAAGTGGAAAATTCATTTGGGGAATTTAAACACTATTACACTTTTTAGGAATGATTTACACACCTCTCAAGTTACAGTCTGTTTTTCAAGAGGACGACATGGTCTATCTTCTATGTTACAAGAATTATATGGAGGGAAAATAACTAGAGATGCTCAACAATGGCTCAAATACTGTGACAGATAGAGTGGAACAGAAAGATTCCAAGCAAAAATAAATAAATAAATGCTATTTGTATTTGTAAGTGAAGAAGGAAGTATATTAATAAATTAACAAGAGAAAATTGACATACTGTTATAACAATGTATGATTAAAAATAAGAGAAAAAACAAACTAAACAGCATACTAATATAGAAAGAAAATTCTAAAATCTTCCTTTGCTAAATTTAAAAAAACAAAATAAAAAACTTTGTCCTAGGTGACTTAAATGTTAGCTCTGTGGATGAGTGACATCTCCTTGACTGTTTAGTTGAAAATATCTTTAACGTGAAAGGAATACATGAGATATAAATTCGAAGACTATAGAAAGCAAATAAGAAAGTAAACACCGTGATAAACCACATCACTCACAGATTATTGCTAATATTTTGATGAGTTACACACACACACCAAATTAACACACCTCAGGGATGGGACACTGGAGTGAAGACAGCTATTTGGGAAGACATATCTCTCCATTTTTTAAACAGATTTTTCAAGCATTGTTGTAAATTTTATTCATATAAGCACTACATTTTTCTTCATAACATTCTTATATTTTACATTTATATGTTTTCTGTTTTTATAAATTTTTTTCATTGTATGACCTAATTGGTTATTTTTATGTAGAAGAAAATTATTTAGTAATCTATTACATATTGAAGTTTAATGAGGCAATTTTTATAATTCAGATGGTCTTATAAAACGTTTTATTCAATCAATTATTCAAATTTATTAATATACTGTTATTTAATGTATTTACTTACTTTTTTACTATTCCTATCCGGTTGGTTTTTTTTGGTGAGGAAGATTGGCCCTGAGCTAACATCTGTGCTAATCTTCCTCTACGGGAGTCCACCACAGCATGATTTGGTGAGTGGTGTGTAGGTCTGCATCCAGGATCTGAACCTGCAAACCCTGGGCTACTGAAGCATAGCATGCAAACTTAACCACTACGCCACCGGCTGGCCCCAGTATATTCCTATCTTTTTTAAAGAATCAATATTGATACTCTATAACTGTTTTAAATAGTGTACTTATTTATTTGTTTACTTAGTTTTTCTGTTAGTTATGTTGGTCAATTGTTTTTCCTATTTACTTATCATTTCTAATACATAAAGCTTGCTGTTCAAATGTTACCTGTGTTCACTGTGTGGTTCAATTAATACTCAGATTTTTCTTTTCAACAAAATTTATTAGATTGGTGTTTCCCAAACTTTGTACCCAAGTAATCATGAATTTCCCCAGAGTTAATGCATTATCTGGCCTTACGTGGTATTCTAAAAATGAATCCCCTGAAGAATAATTAAAGATACCAGCCTTGTGAATTAGACCCCGTGTTACAGCTCTAAGATTGTCAGTGAGCTACTGTCAAGGAATCTCTGAATAGCGTTCTCTAGACAGTGAAGCTTGCAGAACACTATTTCAATTTCAACTGCCTGCTCTTAATTATTTATAAAAATATGATATAGGATAAAATCTCAAGATAAAATTGAAGATCATAGGGATTATATTTTGATCTTTTTCTGTCTAGATAAAAAATCATTCTGTTACAGATGCATATCAGATTAGGCTCATAATAGTCACTCTCTACAATAATATACTGCTCACAAACTTTCTTATTCTAGGGAGCTGTAAATTGATAATTTGATGGTTTGTCTCAGTATCCTTTCATGTATTAAATTTAAGCCGGCAAGTCAAAAACTACTAAGTTATTCTTACTTCTCTTCTAATAGTTTAAAATATGCATACATATTCACAGATTTTTCTTAAATAAATAGATATATAGAAGATAAAAATAGCTCAGACTACTGAGAGTTTTTTACATACCAGATACTGTTTGGAGTCATATATTTAATGACTATATTAACTCATTTCCAGAAGAGGCAACTAAGGCACAGAGAGGTTACATAGCATGCATAAATTCGCAAAGCTGGTAAATGTTGAAGGCAGACTTTCAGGCCAGCAATTTGGTTCCAGAGAAGACACTCTCAGACACCATATTACACCGCTCCCATTGTAGTCACACTTGGTAGTCATGTGGGAGGTCTAGCGCCACTCAAAGCATGCATTATCCATTGTATTGCTTATTTCAGTAAATTAGAAAAAAGTAGGAGAGTAGAACAAACCGCCAGAGCAGAAAACTCAAGAAATTCTTTTAAAAATGTTAGCAATATTTGCCAAAGTATTTAATTATGAATATGTATTTTATTAATGTTGCACAAAAAATACTGGATGCCCAGTTAAGTTTGAGAATACTTGGGACGTGTTGAAACTGAAACAAATTTTGCTGTTTATCTGAAATTCAAATTTAAGTGAGCACGCTGCCTTTTTTGTTGGTTAAATATGGCAATCGTAATTTCATAAATTAATCGACATTATAGATCATGAAAGAAAAACACAGCTTAGACTACCTAAAAACTTGAAGAATTATATTGCATAGCTTCAACTTTTATAAACCCAAGTATTTCTTAATTATACATTTCAAAGCTTTTGATTATTAAATCAAATAATTAAAAGCATCTAAGTCAATGTTCAACTGTCATTCACAGCAAAAGACATGGAAAGTAGTTTCAGCATGGTTTATAACACTCGGAAATGACAGGTAACAAGTATAAAAACAAATATATGTGTATGCATATATGTATATATGGACATGTATGTGTATAAAAATGTGTATATGTATATATCAGAAATTCAAAACAGATAATTGAGCTAAAGAAACAAATGAAGGACTCTGCATATCAGAAATGGAACCATATTCTAAATTTCCATGGGACAGAGGTCAATATCATCTATGTTTCACACTGGAAGCTGGGTTTGGCCCTGTTGCTATGTAGGCACTGGAAACACCACATGTAAGAGAGGAAGAAGCATGAAACATCAGAAAGGATGCTCTAATTCACTGGAAATCAGAAAAATGCAAATTAAAACAATAATGAAACAGGATTTTACACCCTTGATATGGGCAGAATTTTAAAACTTGACAACATTAAGTATTTGAAGGGATGGAGAACAAAAGTAACTCCCATAAACTTGGAGATGAATTGGGAAAATGATTGAGAAGAACAACTTAGCAATATCAAATTTTGTAGAAGACAGGCACACTCTTTGATACATTTCCATAGGGGACAATAACTATATGTTTGCACAATATCTTTTGTTGGGTGGTAGGTAAATGGATTTATACTATAATATTTTGTAACTTTTTGAATACCTGATTTATTTGATAATGATCATCAAAAATAAAATAAATTAAAAGAGAGGATGTTTTTAAACAACTACTAGAGGAAATTTCCTTTAAACCTAATTAAATGAATTTCCAGATCCAAGGGACAGTGGAGCAATTCTGAAGAAAAAGTGTTTCTAATCTAAAGTTCTAAACAAATCTTGCTATGAAATACGAGTAGAAATGCACATTATCATAATTATATCTCATATATATTGTATACGAACAAGTTTATCCCAGAAATATTATGGGTGTTGTGTACTACTGAAACAATCATGTAAAAGTCAGGAAGGAGCAAGACATGAAATTCAGAAAGCAGGGGGTCCAACATAGGTAAGAATCAAAGTAAATTCGTGGGATGATGATTTAAGAAAAGTTTCAAGATAAGATTTGTGCAGTGAGGATAGTGAACATTGAGTCTAAATTAGAACAGGAAGTCAGAAGGCAATAAAAGTGATGTGTCTAGAAAAAAAATTGAATAAATAGATAATGTGACACAATTAATTGCTTTAAAATTTCATCGAGATATTTGGGGTCAAATGAGTGAAAGAGCGTAGAAACCCAAGGCCCATAAAATTCAAAAGAATTTAATCTTAAGAAAGAAAAATCATACTATAATGGTTCAGCTGTGGGCAATATTTATACATAAGGTTATTGACATTGAAACATTGTTTTATACAACAATTGGGCCAAAATCTCCTTAGGAGAATTTAGGAATGTATTGCATACTAGAAGAAAGTGAACTGCAGTAAGTTATATCTAAATAGAAGAGGACAGCACAAATGAGTAGAATAAAAGACTCTTCCTTAAAAAATGTTGAGCAAATATTAGAAGAATGAATTTGAAATTTGAAAAATAATTTCCTCAGGGGAACTGAATCATGCTTAGAAAAGGATAGATAGGAAACTCATAATTTGCCATAAACTTGTAATATGTAAACACAACAATGTGCTTGTATTACTTTGAGGGAAAGAGAATTGACTGAATCTAACAAAATGTTTGTGGGGCCTTTACAGTGAATATTATAAAACAATATTTAATATCTATAATGGGAACCAGAAGTAATGGAGAAATAAGATTTTGATAGAATGATGGTTATTGCTAAGTGGCATATTCACAAAAGTGAATATCGTAATCAAAATAAATGAACCAAAGTTATTGTATCAATAGGAAAAGCCTAAAAGCAGAATGGTAGGTATAAAAAGCAAGTTACAAACTTAAAGTATAATATCTTCATTAAAATTTGAAGAACCGTGAAAAATATTTTTTTTTGGATACAGACATACATAACAGCAACATCAAAATATGTTTGAGAATTGTAAAAGCTATATACAACATAGTGGTTGATTCTTGGTAGGATAGAAGGAAAAGAAATTGGAAACAATTTGTGGAGTTAAAATGATAGTTTATAAACTAAATGATAGATAAAAACTAAATTTTTAATAATAAAGAACACAATATTAGAATTTGACAGAGCTGAGAGCTGTAGATTCAGGTATTTTTTAGTTATTCTTATCATATTTTTTCTATAAAGTTAAAATATTCAAAAATTAAAAACTTTAGAGTGCTATCCCAGAGAGATGGCAAATTCTTGGCAATTAGTAATTTGGCATTATTGTAGGTAAAAGACCAGTTAGATGTGGCTGAAACATTAGATATTAAAGAGAGCAGGGATGACCACATGACTAGAAACAGAAGAGAAAGAAAATGAAAAATGAAATAAGTATATACATAAATTTACATATTTATAAATACATAAATATATATTGATTAGAATGCAAACAACATTCTGGGCAAAGTGCTACCCACTTAGCATATATCATCCATTTTAAACCTCTCATTAATATAAGGTAAGTTGTTTTGAACACAAGGAAACTGAAGATTAAAAATAATGAAATTCTCATACCACTTAAGTGGTAGAGATAGAATTCAAACCAAATTCCATATGACTTCAACACGCACATACTTTATACTCTATTCTGCTGCTATGTTGGCCAAAATGGGGCAAATTTACACTATTCCCAACTCCTGGCCTAAGACTTCTCAATTTCTAAGTAAATAAAGAAGAGGACCTCTACATATCTATTAGAATGGCCAAAGCCCAGAACAGTGGTAATATCAAATACTCGCAAGGATATGGAGCAACAGGATCTCTCTTTCATCACTGATGGGAATGCAAAATGGCACACCTATTTTGGAAGACACTTTGGCAATTTCTTACAAAACTAAACACACTGTTACCATAAGACCAGTAATAGTAAGAAGGGGACATTTGGACATATAGGCAGACATGTACAGAATGAAGATAATGTGAAGGCACACAGGGAGAAGATAGTCTTGTGACAATGGAGGGAGAGAATGGAATAACATACTTACAAGGAACACCAAGGATTTATGGCAAGCACCAGAAGCTCGAGAAGCAAGGAATGCTTCTCCCCTGCAAGTTACAGAAGGAGCACGATCCTGCCAACGCCTTCATAATCAGATTTTCTAGTTCTCAGAACTGTGAGACAACAAATTTCTGTTATTTTAAGCCACCCAGTTTTTGGTACTTTGTTACAGGCAGCTGTAGGAATGGAAACTATACACAAAGGGAGAAAAGAGAGGACATGATGCAGATGGGGTGGTAATGTGTAGTGAAAAATGTGGCAGGGTAAATGATTGCAAATTTCAATTTTAGGTGAATTTCTGCCTACCAATTGTTGAGATGCACATAGTTGCATCTTGGATATAAGGTGGTAGTCATAATGTAAGACACACAAATTTGAAATTTTGGAGTGGGAGCCATCATTAATGATGAGAAAACACAAGACGTTGGGAAAGGGGACTAGATGGGAAGAAAGGAAAATAGTGTTAATGAATCCGTTAGAATGATAACAAGGAAAAATAGAGCAAAAGTCAGTGATCCATATGCTAAAGATTTTACTGATATAGGAGGATAACTGGATAGTCTAAAGATTATCCATCTAGGAGGAATAAGGTGCGGTGTATTTTGATACTGTGTGCTTCACAAGAAACATAGTTTATGAAGTAAAAAAGAAGGTAGATTCTATGAAGCCAGCAGTACCGAGTATCTTACAGGCCTTGACAAGGTGTTGAAAAGCAGCAGTCTCTATTTGAGTAGGCTACAGGTGAACTTGCATCTTCTGAGGATAGTAAGTCTTTAGTTAAGTAATGTAAGGAAATGTTAGGCTAGGTTGAGGGGAAGTTATGGATAGAGGAGAATTTTGTGATGCTAGACCTTGATTTTCAAGGAGCCACACTAGACGTGTTTGGAAACTTCTGAAGGATTTGAGATTGGATATGCGCCAAAAACAAGGAGGGTAGGGGAATAGCTACTGATGCCCTGGGAAGCCTTCACTTTTGTGGGTGATTGAGTCTTCTAAATCTTGACGGGTTTACTTCAAGCCATTTCATAGAAGAGGCTGAATCAAAAGAATAATTATTGGTCCAGACTACTTAGTTGGATGTGATGAGTCTAGTTCGTGATTGTACTTTCCTTCAACTACTGACAGATTAATAATGATAATATATCCCTGAGGATACAGCTACGTCCCCAGAAACAAGAGGCACATGTACTTACCTCTCCTCCACAGGGTGGTTTGGAAGCCTGAGAGGGTAGGGAGGTACAAACATTGAAGTTCTTTCCATGAGTCAGTTCCCTAAGAGAAATAACAGTTATTAGTAGACAATCTGATGTGTCATATGCAGTGGCCACGAATTCTCTTTGAGCTGCCTTCCCAATAGACAAAACCTGCATAATACAGGCTCTCAAAATTACATATACTGCGGTCCAAAGCATATGCTTACAAACGTCTGTAGAATCATTTATCCAGCCTCCCCTCCCCCATCACACACACACGCATGCACACGCGCGCACACACACAGACACACCCACAAGCTTTAATCTCTAGCTCCTAAAGCAGCATCCAGCTCATGCTAGGCAATTTTTTTTTTTTAATAAATGAATAAAACATGTCATGTTGGGATCATTCATGTACTTGAAAGCGTACTATATAGTTTGGAGGATTCAGAGTCTGCACTTATTTTGGTAGATACTTGGCATAAGGGAGTCATTATAATGAAGATAAATAGAAATGTGAATCGAAGGAGAAGTTGTTTGCTAAATCAAAAAAAGTGATAATTTGGAGCTGAATATTTAAATGTGTAACAGTAGAAAGGAAGAGAGGACAGATAAGGAAAACTTGATAGAAACATTGAGAGATTTTCTATTGGAGAACTAAGCGAGAACCCTGATACTATAGGGCTAGAACTTTGAGCCTCAGTTTCTTGAACTCTAAAGTGCACATGATTACTGATTTATTGGCTGGTAGCAATGAGAATTAGAGATAGTATAGACCCTGGGATCTATCACTATGACTGAGTGGTTTCCAAAAATATCAGAAAACATGCTAAGTAAGTTAAACAGACCCAATTAGTAAAGACTAACCACTGGTTTATTTGATTTAAAAGCCCATGATACTATAACTATACCACAATCTTTCTTGAGAACTTAGAAGCCTTTCATCTGACAAGATTGAAATACATATTTGGTTAAATGAAAATAGATTCAAGAAGAAAAACTAAAAATAAAGAGATAGATACATAGATACACATTCATAGAAATTTTTAGTCATACATATTTTATATATGTAAATGTATTATGTTTATATATATTATGTGTATTCACTCAACCACTCTTGAGAGCGAGCAAATTATTTTCTATGTCTATGCATCCTCTGATTCAGGTAAAATTCATAATTAAACCACATGATTAAGAGAGTAATATTTTAAAACTTTGGTGAAATAATGAGTACACTATCCTTCTAGATTTCTATTATTCCCCCCAATACATATACATGAGTCTTCCAGATCAATTTAAACAGAAATTGTTACAGGAAACATCTTTACTGAGTCTTTCCAAGTAATTTGACTCATTTTTAACAGAAGTAACTACTCTGTTTTTATTCCCATATTTTGTTTGTTTGTTTTAATAAGATTTAACTAAGTTATATCATTTCAATAACAGACAGAAATAGCATAAACTAATTTGGAAACATATAACTGACATCTGATAATTATGTGGGTTAACTACTGGAAACAAAGTGTATGGACATAGCAGTTATGGGCACACATTGCTGATATTTACTTTATTTACCTCTGAAATTCACTTTTTAACAAACTTTGTGCTTCCAAAAATTGTAACATTTCAAATGGAATAAATTCTAAATCTTCTTAATCTCTTTAACGCAAGTAAGAGGAAACAAATATATTGGCCAAACACTCCAATTGTTAAAGAAATTTGGTAAAATTGTAGCATTATTCTACCTTTCACCTTATGGAATTCTTATTTAGAAGAATGAATTTTATAAAACAGAGTTCAGCAAGCAGAGAAAGCCATAGCTATTGTTTAAGGGCACAACTATTTGGTATCATTGACTATATGTTGATATTTTTAAAAAATATTTTCCTCCTTTCTTTCTTATCTACTTAATTGTCTAAGTTAAGAATCTAGTAATCATCTTGCACTTGCAATTTATATTTTGATTTCTATTATTTGAAAATTTTCTTCTGTACTTGTTCACATTTAGCTCCTTTATAATTCTAAGAATAGCTTTTATTCTTTTTAAAAATTATTTTAAATCTGATCTGTGCTATCTTTTGGTCTAGCTATGGTCTTTGGACATTTTAAGTTATTTTATTACATTATTCTAAAAGTATTTTATCCCAAGCCATGTCTTTATACCTCTTTTAATCATGGCATTCAAATTATAAATTTAATATTTTAGATTTTTGCTTGCAACGATTATAGTGTTCAGGCATTAGGAAATAATTGAGTCTTGATGGTCTTGCCACCACATATTGAAGATTGTCTCTAAAATGATGCCTGCACTTCAAATATCTTTTTGTATTTTTCACATTATTTTCTGTATTTCAATATCATTTTTCCTTTTCCACTGATACTGTGTAATCTTGTCACTAACAATCAGCTATAGCCTTTAGCTTTATCTAGAACATCACCTCAGACACTGCAGTGAATTTTCTTTCAAGTTTTAATTCTACTTGCACAAAACAATCTTAAATATCTTCTACATAGTGAAATAGACGTGTCTTGAGCTCTAAATTCTTCAGAATCCTCTCTCGTCCCTCGGGGGAGTGACCTAACTTCAGTGTCTTTCAGCTTCCACATCATGAGGTAGCATGAAGATAATAAAGTTCATGTAGGAGCTGTGAAGATAAGATAATGATTGCATAGCACTGTGCAAATGTAACGTGTTGTAGAAATGTGACAAAAAGTGAATTGCTAAATCCTTTAATTTCATTCTGCCTTTGTCATAAATGTATCTTGGCAGCATGTTGCTACAGTCTCAAGTGGACATGGTAATATTGCTTTGCCAGCAGACACTCAAGCTGATAGCAGCTAAGGAGTTATTTTCCACACAGAGGCTTCAGCCTATATGAAAGGGAAACAAAATGAGAGATTGGTAGACAGTAAGGAAAGATATTTTTTCTCTAACCAGGAGGGAACATAAGTAGCATAATTAGCTTGCCATACTTATCCTTGGAGTAAAGTACAAAGCAAACTAAGATATGTGCACTTATTTGTTTATTAGCAAAACAAAGTTCTTTGTTATACAAAGAAAAGATTTTGGATTCATGGGGACCTAAGTTCAAAGCACCACGTGCTCACTCCCTGGTTTTGTAAACTTGAATAAGTTAGGCCCTCTGAGACTCAGTTTCAACAACTATAAAATGGAGATGAAGATACTAGACTCAGATATTTGTGAGAATTAAAAATAACAAAAGCACATCATGCAGTGATTCCCACATGGTTGGTATATTCTAAATCTCAGTTTTTGTTATCCTTATATGTGTTAACACTTGATTGAAAAATGTCAAAATAGAACCTGTACTAAAACTCTTTAAGTATTTGAGAGTGTAATAGAAATATTCAAATACCAAAAATGTTTAATATGTGTAAATGATAACCAGAATTTTATACATTTTCTAACATAAAGTAATGAACTCTAATTTCAAAAATTATATTAAGCCTGCTCAACTTTCTGTTATCCATCAACTTCCAGAAGATAGTCATCATTAATGCTGGTGATATCTGGCTTATACTTTTCTGATTCTATTTTTAGATGTTAATAAAAGTCCTGTCACAATTCCTTTAACTTCTCAAACATAAATTTGATCAGGACCAGAGTCATCCTAGAAAGTCGTAATATTTCAATATTTCTAACAAGCAATTTAAAAACCTGAAACTGTTTTAGCCCCAAATCATCTTCTTTCCAATATTTGTGTCTTAATAAACTAATTTCATTTGTAGAATGATTCAGTGTTTCTTCCCTTCTGCAACAACCTAATGAACTCCTGGATGTTGTTCTCAAGAGCAAAGATGCTTGTAAATACCTTAGGCAAATTTTGAGGACTCTAGAGCAGCCTTATGAAACAAACAAGCTACTCTTTCAGTGAGATCCTCCTTCTGGAATCAAATGTCTTGCAATCCAGTTTTGGCTCTGTGATCTGTTCATTCCCTCATGCAAACCATACTTATTCCAGGAATTTTCATTCACTTCAATTCGAAACACTACTCAAGGTTCAGTAAGTATTTCTTTAGAATATAATACAATGTGTTTTTTTTGTTGTTGGACTGAGAGGAAGACAAACTAGATTGGAAAGGATGTAAGAGACTTTACTTACCTTCTATTTTACTTAAAAATTAACTAGTCGTGTTTATAGGTGATAAGGATTTCAAAAATTAACTAGTCATGTTTATAGGTAATAAAGATTCCAAATGAATTGCACATCTCTGTTCTCATTTTTACACACAAAATTAAAAGAAATAAGAGCATTATAGGGTCATAATTATGGACCAGATAAATTAGCCTTTTCCAGTTGATTTTTGTTGGCTATTTAACAACAACAACAAAAAATCAATTTTCAATTGAGATGGCACAGAGACAGGGGTTTTCTATATTAGAAATTGCTTAAATTGAAACATATAAAGAGATACTGTCCTTTTGAGAAACCTATATACATATTCCACCTCAAAATCTGTGCTCTTTTATAAAAAAGGAATGATTAGTGTACTGTTCTTACTCTAGTTTTTGGGGGGCGATATTTTAAATTTAATCTTTAATATCTTTGGCTAAAATCTCTCTCTGTCTCTCTCTCTCTCTCTCATTCTCTCTGTGTATGTCTCTCTCCCCTGCAGATGCAAACATGCAGTACTTGGTGTGATATTTTGCTGCTGCATCTATTCAGTGGATCTCCTAATCATCCTCTTCTTTTCTTCTTCCTTAAAAAGATATGGGTTTCTTACAGATCAGTTCTAAAGCATGCAAACACATCACAAATACAAGGTATTCTTTGCCCTTGGAAAAGGGGAAGGGCTTAAGTAGATGTGTCTGGGATAAAAACTTATTTTCAAAATTCTAAACGTTCTTTACAACAGATCTTGTAGAGTAGTGCATTGCATTGTAACGTACTTCCTCATGAGAAGTGAAATTCGTAAAAGCGGTTGTCAGCCAGTTCTCCAGATGATGGCTTTTTGTTCCTGAGAAACTTATCTACAAGATACTAGAATGTAAGATACAAGAATAGCTTCCAAATACTGTTCCTCTTTCCAAACTAATTATGCAAGTTAACAAGAAAAATGCTTAGCATCTCCTTTAAATTAAGATTCAGAGACACCTAATGTGGCATTCATGATTTATTAGATATTTAGTTTCTGTTACGAGTGATATGTGCTTCACTGTGAATTATATAAAAATTATCATACATAACCCTTGCCATGAATCAGTTTATAGTCTACATGAGGATTATTTTAAGATATAACACAAGATGTTAACAAGAAATTAATAATATAATTTTTAAACATTTAATGAATAGCTTTATAAGCACATATTTATCACCCCTTACCGGGAATTGATCCAAGACTGGCTGTACATCAGCTCCTTCCACAGCATTCCCACACCAAAACACAGTGACTTCTAGAAATATCCATGACTCTATTACCCAACCTCCTAAAGCCTCTTCTGCACAGGTTTTAGTTGCTCCAACACTTCATTTCCCCCAGTTAATGGATTTCACTAGTGTACAAATCAGTTCTTCAGGGCTATGTAGAGGATTTAAAACAAGGACTAATTAAATAGACAAAAGGACGCTTATAACAGCTTTCATCTCTTCTGAATGAGGGGATTACTTTTAACAAATTACAATTGTTTTAAGAATAATCCACATCCGACTGCCCTATGCGAGTCTTTGATGATGGAAATCTTCCTTAGCAAATTTGTACTACTTTTTAGATGTTTTCTAAAATCATTAAAAAGATTCCCCATGATTCATTAAGCATACATTCCAAATTCACTACAATTCAGAAGAAATGCTGATGTGTGTTCAGGCTTACAGTTCAAGAATTGGCATTCATAAAGCAAAAATATCTACCTATACGTTCTACTCTCTTTTCCACTGAAACATAATAGTTTTGACGAATGTTAGTTCTCTATTATTGATGCAAATGTCTAGTTAATTCATCCCAGATCCTCCCCATTGAAGCATCCCATTTTTGTCATTTGCTGAAACAGCATGCTTCCTTTAATGACGAGTTGAAGTCTCTCCTTGTTTAGCTTTTTCTTTATCTCCTCAGCTTTCATGACACATTTTGGAACATTTATATATGTAACTAAACCAGCACAAGATATATTACAAATTTTGTTGTTGTTTTTTTGCTTTCAAACATATATTTTATATAGTAATACATTCTGGATTTTAAGAAAATTTTCTATTATCAGTAAGACAAAGTAACTATTGAGAACCTATGTATTATGAACATTTCTTTAAAAACTTTATCACCAGAGCTACTCAAAAAAGTAGAAATATAGAGAATTGCAACCATGATTTAGGTTTCAAAGGCATAATTTATCTTCAAAGGTCTAAGAAATTAAATATAAAGAAAGAATAAGATATAAATAATGAAATATTTGAGCAATATGTACAACAAGGAAGACTAAGTAATGATGATATAGTCTATGAATTTGGGAAAAGTAAAATGCTAATGAAAAATTTACATTGTTAATTAATAAAATAATATTTATTGAGCATGTACCAGACTTTGCATTAAATACCTCATTAATTCTGTAGAATAGATTCACATTGTAAAGATCTTATTATAGAAATTGATAAATGAGTAAATAATCATCTCCTTGCATTAGATAACTTAAAACTAGTTTTTAAGAGGAGATAATTTGAATAGGATATAGCACTACCACACAAAATTTATCATCTCTTTCTTTAACTTAGAGGGAAAAAGAAAATTATAAAAATGTGAAGAATAAAAAAAGTTTAAAACACAAAAGAGGATCAGGTAATTACAGAGAACAAGGAAAATGAAAGACTATGATCCTTCAGGTCAATTTATTTATTCAATAAAAATTTATTAACCATATTTTTTGTGTCAGGCACTGTTCTAGACACTAGAAACCTAGTATTGAGTATAAGAGGAAAGAATCCTTCCCCTCGTGGAGCTTACACTCCAGACACTGAACAAGTACAATATATAGTATTTTAGATAGTGGTACATGTTCAGAAAATAAATTAAACAGGTAACGAGGATAGGAAATGTGATAGAATGGGCTCCAATTTTATCATGTGTCCAGGGACAGTCTTGCAGATTAAGTGTCATAGGAATAATGACCTGAAGGAGGCAAGGGAGGAACTCAGTCATGAATATACCTAGAGGAAGAGCTGAGCAGAGAGTAAATGCAAGGGCCCTAAGGAGAAGAGGTTGCTGGTCTGTTTTAGGAACAGTTGGTTTGAGGAACACGAGACGGTCAATGTAACTTGAAATTGGAGAGTGAGGGGAGAAGAATATGAGTAAAAAATATAATATAAGAAAATATTTTAAAAACTTACCAACTTTTGATCTAAGCTCCTGAAGCAATGAGATTCCATTTATTGAGATGGGGATTACTGTGCAGGAACAGGTTTGATGAGAGCATTAGGAAATGAGTGAAAAGAGTGACAGGGTTCTGTTCCAAGATGGTGAAATAGGAGGCTCCTAAACTCACCTCCCCCCACAGACACACCAAATTTGTAGGTATACATGAAACAATTTCCACCAAAAGAAATACAGAAACCAGCTGAGTGACTCCTATGCTTTGGGTGAACAAGAAAATACCCACACTGAAATGGGTTGGAAAGGCTGAGACACACTCTCACCATAAACCACATCCCGAGCACAGCGACATACAGTCAGAGAACTCACAACTCCCAGCTTCTCCCTGAGAAGTCAAGGGATTGGACCCAATATCTAGCACCCCAACATTAAGACTTCCACCTGAGGGACAGGCCCCTAAAACATCTAGCCCTGAAAGACAGTTGGGCTTGCATCCATGAGACCCACAAGACAATACAAAGAAATAGTTCTTACCTGTCTTTTGAGGATTCACTGGGGCTATCCAACACAGAGGTTCAGGGTCAGCATAGAGGGAGCAGACAGAAACACTCATCTCCGTCTTTCCTTGGGAAAGGCTTGAATGAATACTTCAAAAGCTGCTGCCGTTTTGATTTGCATTTCCCTGATGATCAGACACCTTATGGCTGTTAAAATGGCTATAATCATTTAGACTAAAAATAACAAATGTTGGAGAGGGTGTGGAGAGAAGGGAACCCTCACACACTGCTGGTGAGAATGCAAACTGGTGCGAGCACTATGGAAAACAGTATGGAGATTCTTCAAAAAATTAAAAGTAGAACTACCATATGACCCAGCTATCCCACTACTGGGTATCTACCCAAACAATTTGAAATCAACAATCCAAAGTAACATATGCATCCCTATGTTCATTGCAGCACTATTCACAATAGCCAAGACATGGAAGCAACCCAAGTGCCCATCAACCAATGACTGGATAAAGAAGACGTGATATATATATATATACAATGGAATACTACTCAGACAGAAAAAGGACAAATTCATCCCATTTGCAATAACATGGAAGGACCTATAGGCAATTATGCTAAGCGAAATAAGCCAGTCTGAGAAAGACAAACACCAGATGATTTCACTCATATGTGGAATATAAACAAGTACTGGGACAAAGAAAACAGTTCAGTGGTTACCAAGGGAAGGGGAGAAGGTGGGCACAGGGAGTGAAGGGGAGCACTTATGTTGTGACAGTCAAGAAATAGTGTACAACTGAATTCTCACATCGATATAAACTATTATGCACTCAATTAAAAAGAAAAAGTTGCCACTGCTGGAGGGTCAGGCTTCTTTTTTTTTTCTCTTTTTGAGGAAGATTAGTCCTGAGCTAACTACTGCCAGTCCTCCTCTTGTTTTGCTGAGGAAGCCTGGCCCTGAGCTAACATCCGTGCCCATCTTCCTCTACTTTTTTTTATATGTGGGACGCCTACCACAGCATAGCTTGCCAAGCGGTGCCATGTCCGCACCCGGGAATCAAACCCGTGAACCCGAGGCCGCTTAGAAGCAGATCGTGCAAACTTAACTGCTGCGCCACGGGGTCGGCCCCAGGGTTAGGCTTCTAATTCAGCACACATCTAGGAGCTGACTGCGATTCTCCCTGGAGACCAGGGAGGCCAGTGGGTGCCATCTCCACATTCTCCCTCCAGAGAACTGGCCTGCTCCAGGTCACCAGTGTCTTCCTAGATGGAGCTTGGGTATACACCAGGTGCCCAGCAATCTGTGTTTTAACAAGCTCTCCAGTTATTCTTATGTATGGTATATTTCAGAATCACTGTTCTAAAGCACCATTTCAGAAGGAAGCAAATTTAACACAGAAGAACTGAAAAGCAAGAAAAGGTTCACTATGTGGGTAAATTTTAGGAAACATGGACTCTATAGAACAAAGATAAACTCATGTCTAATTTGTAGGGCTAAAAAAGATGTAAAGTACTAGAAAAAGATGGCATATCTCTCATGAGATGAGTGAATAAATTTAAAGTATATATCCTTTGGGAGCGGTGTAGAGAAAATTATTTGCTTTGGAATTCTGTGTATGTTAAAATGTTAAGGGTAATCATTAAAATAATTGCAATAGAATGCATGTACTCCAAACCAATAAAGGAGAAATAAAGAAATTAAAAAGCAACTTATTGACAACCCAAAGAGAGGGAGAGAATATTCATAATACACATACTTGACAAATTCAAAACGAATAAAGTACTCTAAGAAGAGAATTTTAAAACATGTCAGACAATGGAAAAAAAAGAAGAAAAGAGGATTTAAAAGACACTTCACCAAAAAAAGATATTATCAAAATATCTAATTAATATACATAAAAATATTGTTCAACTTCATTAGCCATCAATAAAATGCCAGTGAAAACCACAATGCCACAAGTCTAAAAACCAGAATGTCTAAAATGAAAAAGATGAAAACATCAAGTGTTGGTATGTATGTGGAACAGCCAGAATTCGGTATACTGTTTGTCAGAATACATGTTTATACAATCAGTTTGGAAAACTATTTGATGATTGTGCTTGAAGGTATAGCCACAAATGAAATGTGCACATAGGTTTACCAAAAGATGAGTACTAGTGTACATAGCAGTACTATTTATATTAGTCCCAAGCTGTTACCTATTCAAATACCTATCAACCATAAAATGAGTAAGTAAACCATGATTTATTCACAAATAAAATACAATAGATCAACAAGAATAGACAAGTACAACTACATAGAAAAATAAAGATGATTCTTATAAACATAACAAAAAATAAAAACTTAGACAAAAAAGGATACATACTCTACAAATTGCTTTATCTAAAACACAAAAAAAACCAAACCTCATGGGTTGGCCTGGTGGCGCAGATGTTAAGTTCACACGTTCGGCTTCGGCGGCCCGGGGTTTGCAGGTTCAGATCCCGATTGCAGACCTGTGCACTGCTTGTCAAGCCATGCTGTGGCGGGCATTTCACATATCATATAGAGGACGATGGGCACAGATGTTAGCTCAGGGCCTGTCTTTCTCAGCAAAAAGAGGAGGATTGGTGGCGGATGTTAGCTCAGGGCTAATCTTCCTCAAAAGGAAAACTTCATCTATGCTGCTAGAAATCTGAATAGTGGTTCTTCTTGAGTGGCTAGAGATGGGAAGGGAGCATGAGGGGGCTTCTGGAACAATGTTGATACTCTGTCCCTAATCTGAGTACTGGACATGTAAGTATATTCAACTTGTGAAAATTCACTGAGCTGTACACTTATGTGCATTTTTGTTTGTATATTATACTTTGATGAAAAGTTTAAAAACTCTAAAAACATTCTCTTATCAATAAAAAAGTGCAGGAAAGGAGAAAATGAAAAGAAGAAACAATCAGCATATGTAAAAAGTATTCCAAATATATCAAGCATCATGGTGAATGTAAAAAGATTAACTATTCAGGTAAAATATAAAAGTAAAAACCTAGGCAACTTTTTAATGAATATATATTTCAATCATAAGCTCACAAAAGAGTTGAAATTAAAATAATGTAAAATTGTACAACAAGAAAATTCCAATCTAAATGAAGTTGTTATGGCTACATCAGGAATTCTCAACAGTTGCACTGTCGACATTTGGGGCTGGATAATTGTTTGCTATGAGGGATTGTCCTTGTAGTTGTTTAGCAATATTGCAGGCTTCTATGCACTAGATGCCAGTAGTACCATCACCCCAAGTTGTGACAACCAAAAATGTCTCCAGACATTATAAGATGACCCCTGGATTACAAAAACACCCCCAGTTGAGAACACTGGGCTTCACTAATAAGATAAAAAATAGACTTTAAACAAAAGCTATTATTAGACTTAGAGCTATTGTGTAGTGTTAAATATTTAATTCATGTCTGTTCTTCAACAAATATTTATAAAGTTTCTACAATATGCTACACACCAGGGACACGAGAGAAAAAGCAGACAAAGTTCTGGTTGGCAGGGAGCTCATGTTCTACTGGGGATCAACAAACAATAAACAAATAAACAATTCTCTGATAACAGCCAGAAATAAAAGTAAAGCATGGCAGATGGATGGACTTTGATGTAGGGAAGTGCTATTTTGCATAAAGTTCCCAGAGAAGATTTATATAATAAGTTGACATTTCAAATGACACTTCAAGAAAAGCGTGGATAGTAAAGATTATTCAAGAAGACAGGAAAGTAAGTACTTGTACAAGGTCTAAGAAAGGAGCTAGGTGTATTGTAAAAACAATAGAGAGGACAGTGTGGCTCAGATATAGTAATAGAGAGGAAATGTAATAGAAGATAAAAGTAGTGCGGTTGGCTAGTCAAAGAATTTTAGATTAATAGGATACAGTGATTCTAAACTCATGTAGCTAAAAACAAAGGATGAAAATGCATAAAACTACTATTATCAAAATTCCAAACCTACAAAAATCCATAACCACATTTGGAGATCTTAAAACACCTCTCTCAGCAACTAAAAGATCAATCTGACAGAACATTAGCAAGGATATAGAAGAGTTGAATAACAGAAATAAATGACTATCTTTATTTAATAGACATATCCCTAAGTTTGAAAATAAACCGTTTGTCCTTTATCCTCCTATGCTTCTAATCTTGGTGAATAGCATTATCTAATGCACATCATCACCAAATTCAGAGCATGGTTATTATAGCTGACTCCTTTAGCCTCCCTCCCCAGATCTCCGATATTCATGCAATTACTCTCTCACGTCTATCTCCAGAACTGCACTCATAGTCATTCCATCCTCTCTGCTTGTGTTGTGAAAGTCCATGACTCTCTCACTATCACTTGCCTATGACATAGTTTGAGGAGAGCACAAGCTATTCTATTTCAATCTATTCTTCATGCTACCAAGATAACCTTTTTAAAACGCAACTGTGACCACACAACTTCCATACATAAATTCATCTACCAAGCCACAGAATAATGCCCAAACTTATAGCAAACTCCCTTCCTTACTAATTCTGGCCAAATCCACTTCCCTATTTGGGTCTTAGCCTAAATGTCCTTGCATCAAAAAAGACTTCCTTTCCACACCTTAGTTTAAATCAGTTTTCTTATTAATTCTCCATCCTACCTTTCTGAATTTCCATTTCTTTCTCTTTTGGGGATTTTTAAATTATATTGTTCTTTGTAAAATTAATATCAATCTTTCAACCAGACCAAAATTGTCACACCTTTAGCGTCATATTCTATTTTATGTAGTCCATAAAACCAGCACAGTGATTGAATGAATGACTGATACCTGAGGATATCCACTAGCTCCATGGTGCTCACACTTAATCTCTCTCATCCACCTACTAAACCATTATCATATTCTCTAAATTTGCCATGCTATTTTGCAGCTCTGTGTTTTGCTCAAGAGCCTTATTCTCTTTTCCTCAAATGCCCTTACTGCTTACATAATTAATCTGCCAAACACCTATACATTTTTCAGGAACCAATTAGAAATCTTTAATTAAATTATTTTGACCCTCCTATCTCCATTGTACTGCCAATGGAGTGAATGCAGTCCACGTTTTTGTATTCACTGAGCTTGTATAATTCAGAGTTCAGCCTGAGCATAGAAACTACAGTAGTTACCTTAGCAAAGATAATTTAATATGAAGGTTTGTTCACTACGTATTGAATAATTGAAAGGACAAAAAAATGTACATGAAGGTATTTCCTTAGGAAGACAACAACAGGAAGCAACTACTTGCCTAAGGCTGGAAAAACAAAAGGGATTAGAATTTTTAAATCTTAAGAAACTTAGAGGAGGGGCCCTTCAAGCTGAAACTCAGATGTCTGAGGAGAAGATGCCTCTCATTAGGTTCTATGGTTCTGGTTTCACAAGTGTTGTGGAGACTATTGCTAATGGAACAAAGTGCCATGGTTAGGATAAAGAAGTTCTGCTAAGATCGTGTTGACAGGTACAGGAAACAAATGACCAAAACAAGGTGCATATACCTTCCTTCTCTTTCAGCCTTCTAGTGTCTATCACCCTCTTATTGGCAGAGACTTAACAGGGAGCTATCTAGCCAAGGAAAATGTGGATTGCAGAGTCCAAGAGTGTAGTAAAGTGTGTTTAAAGGAAACAGATAATGACTTCATAACTGGCACATACCTCAAATGCCAGGTCTATATGTAGTTATTTTTATAACCTTCTTTTCATTTACTTATTCAACAAATGTTTATTGATAGCTCACTCTATGTCAGCTATGTTGCTGTTTTGCAGCTAAAGTGATGAATAGTCATTACAGAGTTCTTGCCCTCATGGTGCTTATTTTCTGAGTTTCTCACTAAACTTCCCGCACTTTTAGTCAGAGAACACATCTTAAAAATATATATTATTTTAAAATATAGAATTCCTTAAATATACAAACTATAATACAACAGGCACCCATGACTGTGGTGGCCCTGGTCTCTTTAGAACAGTATTTCTCAATTGGGTATGATTTTGGCCCCAACACCAGGGGACATTTGGCAATGCATACCAAGGGTCAGCAAACTGTAACCTGATGGCCAAATCCTGCCTGCCATCTGCTATTGTAAATAAAATCTCATCAGAACAGTCATATCCGGTGGTTATGAACTGTCTATGGCTGTTTTCATGCTCTACCAGCAGAGGTGTGACTGGGATAGAGACCAAATGGCCCACAAAATCTAAAATATTTATTATTTGATGCTTTAAAGGAAAAGTTTGCCATTCTCTAGAACAGATAATTAAAATTTACTACCAATAATTAAGAGGATATCATATAGGTGGAATTTTTAATGTATGTACACAGATGTATGCTACCAAAATTAACCAGAGGAAATTTATTAATTTACTTTTGAAATTGAAATAAATTTTGTGTAAACAACCAACTTCCCTAGGGCATTAAAGAATTGAATTTTAAATTTCAGTCAAATTTGAAACATTTTTAAGCAGTTTCTCAGTTTCTCAGAGACCCTTAAGGAGTGCATCACTGATCCAAGTTTTGTTTGTTTGTTCATTTGCCTCACAATTCCCTCTACCATTTGAAACAAGTGTGTCTTCTTAAGGGCACTAGATAAGAGACATATGTTTTCCCAGGGGTAGGAGAACTTAGTAGTATTGGCAGATCATTTTACAATGGAGACCCAACATATAAAATGTACTTTTATTCCCCCTTATGTGCCTTTTACTTCTGCAAGGGCATTATTTTTTTGTTTATTAGCACATTTACTATTAATTCATCAAAGCGTACTGCAGCAAAAGATACACTTAGCGAACTTTCAATAGAATCCAATCCATATGTAAGCAAAATTTCTGTATAAGCCTGCTAATTCAAAATGTGTTCCATTTTCCATGATGTGCTCCCAGCCTAGGTAAAAGAATTTAAATATGTTGCAAAGTTTGGGCAAAAATATAAAACTAAACTAAACAGAAAAAATCTACACTCTATGTTGCTTTTTAATGTTTATTATTCAGAGAAAAATTATCACTCACTGAAAAACATCTCTCCCTGGAATATCACTGAAATTATAAAATTATTTTGAAACGTATTAAATCTTTAATCATTTTGACTTAAATTTTCTTCTTAGAATTCTTTTTATTCATCACTTCACAAAGCAATAATCTATAGTTTTTTTCTTTTACTTATTTTTTTTTAGCTTTTTTAGAAATCAGTCACATTTTTCTCTGTCCATGAAAGAAATATTTTCTCTTTCACAAGTTCTATGAAGCAGAAGTTCGTATCATCTTTGCCCTTTCAAATAACTGAAGGGCAAAACCCTTTAAAGTCTTTTTTTCTAATTGCATGCATTTTTTTTTTATTTTTTCTCTACAAGAGAAGAATACAATAAGCTAATCTCCCCTAACGGTGAAGTTTCTTTGTGACGTTTACTAAATAAATTCCTTCAGGTCTCTCAGTCATTGTATAATTCACTGTCACTCATTCAACAAATAATTAGTGAGTATTTACTACCTGTTAGGCATAGTTTCAGTTGTTTGGGATCTATATAGTTGAAAAGGAGAGATCTTTGTCTTCAGGGTGTTGACAGTATGGTAAAGAGTCAAAAGAACTGACAACATGTGATTAATTCTAGCACAATCGTACAAAGTTAGAAAAATTATAGTGTAAATGCTAGATAACTCTTTTAAGAGGGTTAAAGTACATTTTATAGAAGAAATAATGTTTACATAAATTGTCATAGAAATAAAGACATTCGGTAACTGCAATAAATATAGAAGGAGCAAGGTCATTCCAGGCTTTGGGGAAATTATGTGAAAATTTGTATTTTGAGAGTCCATTTGAAGAGTTAAGGGTTCATCTCTGTCTCTGGAATATTAGATGCATGGAATATTAGATGCAATGTTAGGAAATGAGGATTATGGAAAATATCTCAAATATGATTACACAGAACACACTGAAGTGTGATTTTACCTTGAAGACAATGAGGAATCATAAACTAATTTTGAGAAAAATGTAAATATTACCTAAAATATTTTTGGAATAATATGAGCAATGGTGGAGAGAAACATACATATAAAATAGATAATTAAGAGATCGTATTCACTTGTCTTATTTAGTGATCAGATAAAGGAGATGAGGAAGAAGGAGGAGTAAGAGTTATTGCCAGGTTGCAGGTGTGCTTCTCTCTTGTTTCTAAGGAGGATAGCAGCGCCTTTATCAAGGGGTAAGTTTGGTAGAAAAGCTGATGTGATGAAAGCATTCCATAAAAGAGGAGACAGTTTGGGAGTTTCTTACAAAACCAAAATACACGATCCAGCAATTGCTCTCAAGGTATTTATCTAACTGATTTGAAAACTTGGATCCACACAAAAACCTGCACAGAAATGTTTATAGCATCTTTATTCATAATTGCTAAAACTTGGAAGCAACCAAGATGTCTTTTAACAAGTGAAAGGGTAAACAAACTGTGGTACATCCACACAATGGAGTGTTAGTCGGCAATAAAAAGTAATAAGCTACAGAGCCACAAAAAAACATGAAGGACCTTAAAAACATATTGCTAAGTGAAAAGTCAATTTGAAAATGCTATAGACTATATGAATTCAATTATACAACAATCTGGGAAGGACAAAACTATGAAGACCGTAAAAAGTGAAATGATCACTGGTTACCAGGAGTTTAGGGGGACAGAGGGATGAAGAGGTGGAATATAGGAGATTTTTAGGTTAGTGAAATTATTCTGTATCATACAGAAATGATGGATACGTGTAAAAAAAACTCATAGAAGGTACAACGCAAAGAGCGAAACTTAATGTAAAATATGGACTTTAGATAATCATAATGTATAGGCATACCTCATTTTCTTGTGCTTCACTTTATTTTACTTTGCAGATATTGTGCTTTTTATAAATCTTGAAGGTTTGTGGCAATCCTGCATTGAGCAAGTCTATCGGCACCAGGTTTCCAATAGCATTTGCTCATTTCGTGTCTCAGTGTCACATTTTGATAATTCTCACAATATTTCAAACTTTTTCATTATTACTATATTTTTATGGTAATTTGTGATCAGTGATCTTTGACGTTACTATTGTAATTGTTTTGAGACACCATGAACCACACCCATATAAGATAGTGAATTTAATCAATAAATGTTGTGTGTGTTCTGACTGTTCCAGCAATCAGCATTTCCCAACCTCTCTCCCTCTCCTCAGGCATCTCTATTCCCTGAGACATAAAAATATTCAAATTAGGCCAATTAATATTCCTACAATGGCCTCTAAGTGTCCAAGTGAAAGGAAGAGTCACACATCTTTGACTTTGAATCAAAAGCTAGAGATGATTAAGCTTAGTGAGGAAGGCATGTCCAAAGTCAACACAGGCCAAAAGCTAGGTCTCTTGCGTCAAACAGTTGGCCAAGTTGTGACTGCAAAGCAAAGGTTCTTGGAAGAAATTAAAAGTGCTACTCCAGTGAACGCATGAATGATAAGCAAGCAAAACAGCCTTTTTGCTGATATGAAGAAAGTTTTAGTGGTCCGGATAGAAGATCAAACCAGCCACAACATTCTCTTAAGCCAAAGCCTAATCCACAGCAAGGCCCTAACTCTCTTCAGTTCTATGAAGGAGGAGAGAGGTGAGGAAGCTGCAGAAGAAAAGTTTGAAGCTAGCAGACGTTGATTTATGAGGTTTAAGGTGAGAAGTCATCCATGAAGTAGAAGTACATATGATCTTTGCCTTTTCAAACAAAAAAGGGCAAAACACTTTAAAGTCTTTCTTTCTAATTGCATGCATTTTTCTTTACAAGATAAGAATACAATAAGCAAATCTCCCCTAAAGGTAAAGTAAATAAAGTGTTTTCTTGAGATGGAATTTATGCTTGGTGAAGATGTTCTAAAGATTGTTGAAATGACAATAAGGGATTTCGAATATTTCATAAACTTTGTTGATAAAGGCAGTGGCAGAGTTTGAGCAGATTGTCTCCAATTCTGAAAGTCCTACTTGGATAAAATGCTATCAAACAGCATCGCATGCTGCAGAGAAATTGTTCATGAAAGGCAGAGTTAATCAATGCAGCAAACTTCGTTGTTGTCTTATTTTAAGAAATTACTACAGACATCTGAACCTTCAGCAACACCATTCTGACCAGTCAGCAGTCACCAACATCAAGGCAAGACCCTTCACAAATGAAAAAGATTGTGACTCACTGAAGGTTTGAGTGATGGTTAGAAATTTTTAGCTATAGAGTACTTTTCAATTAAGGTATACACTTTTTTTTAGACATAATGTTATTGCACAATTAATAGACTACAGCATAGTGTAAACATAACTTCTCCATGCACGGGGAAACCAAAAAATTTGTGTGACTCTCTTTATTGAGATATTCACTTTATTGTGGTGGTCTAGAAGCGAACACCTGATAATTCTGAGATATATCTGTATCAACATTGGTTCTTTAATCATGACAAATATACCACACTAATACAAGATAAATAATAAGAGAAACTGTGTGTGTCAGGGAGGAGAAAGTGAGAACTCTCTGTACTTTCATATCAATTTTTCTGTTAACCTAATATTGCTCTAAAAAAGATCTATTAATGTCTAAATAAATATTATCATAAAAAATGAAAAGTATAAAGAAGGAAATAAAAATGACCAAGAATTTTTTTTTAAATAATCAAAAAAGTTTTTACTAGCTTTTATATATGTATATTTTATGTGTGTGAGGAAGATTGGCCCTGAGCTAACATCTGTTGACAATCTTTCTCTTTTTTTTTTTTTTGAGGAAGATTAGCCCTGAGCTAATGTCTGCTGCCAATCCTCCTCTTTTTGCTGAGGAAGACTGGCCCTGAACTAACATCCATGCCTCTCTTCCTCTACTTTATACGTGGGATGCCTGCCACAGCATGGCCTGAAAAGTGGTGCCATGTCTGCACCCAGGATCCAAACCGGCGAAGCCCAGGCAGCCAAAGCGGAACTTGCAAATTTAACTGCTGCACCACCAGGCCAGCCCCCAATCTTTCTCTTCTTGCTTGAGGAGGAGTGGCCCTGTGCTAACACCTGTGCCAATCTTCCTCTATTTTGTAGGTGGGATGCTGTCACAGCATGGCTTGATGAGCAGTGTGTAAGTCTATGCCTGGGATCCGAACCTGAAAATCCTGAGCTGCTGAAGCAGAGTATGTGAACTTAACCACTACACCACCAGGCCAGCCCCTATTAGCTTTTAAATTTTAAAAGCCATTAAAGACTAAATATAATGTCAAAAAATTAACGATGATTACCCATTGCAATATAATGAAACAATATATAGAGATAGATTCCCCATCTGACAGCTTGCTTGAAAACATACTATGTGAATAAACAAACTTACCAAAGGTAAACATTAAGACAATCTGTGATCCATTATTTATTTTCCTAGAGTGTTAATAAAACTTTTTAAAAGATCCATTCAGCAAGGCATTCATATATTTTCCTTCCATCACTGAAACGTGTATAATATTTTGAACAACTAATAGTGTTGTGTAATTATAAATGACCTGCCAATGTGAAATTTCTTGAGTTTTACATTTTTGGAGCAACTATTCTGCAAAAGTTCTGGGCTTTCACGATCCAGTAAGTTACTTTTCCTTCTCTTAATCTTTTCCAAGTTCATAATATACACTAACAATAATGACTCTATAGCAACAGGATAATGACATATCCACATTTATTCACTCAAAACTTGTAGTAAATTTCTACCATGTGCCAGAATTTACTAGACATAAGGGAAAATAAAAGCAAACTGCTGTTTATAATTTTAGATATCGCAAAATCCTATAAAAGATTCTCTCTCAGGGAAATCTGGCAAAAACTATGAGAGTTATCATTACTAGCACAATTTAAGAGAGAAAAAAAGGAATACACAGTAAGTAGGGAGAGTAGCTAAAATTAGAAATAATAGCATTTCTTTTTAAATCTCACATAATTTTCATAATGGCACAGAGGTTTCCAAATTAAATATTGAGAGAGTTCAATGTCTTTCTATTTGTCAATATATTTTATTACATTCTTGCTTTTTTCTGCAAACTCAAAATTTATGTTGTAGAAAATTTTGTAACATTTAACCAAAATATTTTAGTAACATCTGTCTCTTACCTGACTTTTGTTGTTAACAGAGGTTTCATTAAATAAATATCCTCAGTCTTCATACATACTGTTATCCTTAAAAAATTAAAAAGCAATATTAAAATTTCTCTATAGGAATGACGTTGGCTAAGGAATAAAAAAGGAATTATGACTTGTGAAGAATAGAGTTTGATAACATGATTATACTCTAGTGGCTTTCACTTCCCCAAGGCTCTGAATTTGTTTATTGTTTACAATAAGTTTTTCCTCTAAGAAACACTAAGCTAGACCAAGGAAATAAATTCTTGGATCAAAAACACAGGCAAGAAGGACTAGAATAAAAAGGTGGGACTACATTGTCTAAAAAGCTTCTAAGCAGCAAAGGAAATAGTCAATAAATTGAAAAGGTAACTTAAAGAATAGGAGAAAATATTCACATACCATTTATCTAATAAGGGATTAATATTTAAAATATATAAAGAACTCATACAACTCATTAGCCAAAAAACAAATAATCCAAATAAAAAATGGGCAAAGGACCTGAATAGACATTTTCCCAAAGAAGACATAAATGGCTAATACGTATATGAAAAGATGTTCCACATCACTAAGCATCAGGGAAATACAAAACAAAACCACAATGATATATTAACTCATACCTATTAGGATGGCTTTTATCAAAAAGACAAGAGATAACAAATGCTGGTGAGGATGTGAAGAAAAGGGAATCCTTATTCCCTCTGTTTATACAAATGTAAATTGGTACAATCATTATGGAAAACAATACGGAAGTTCCTCTAAAAATTAAAAATTGAACTACCATACAATCCAGCAATCCTATTCATAAGTACATATCCAAAGGAACTGAAATCAGTATCTCAAAGAGATATCTGCATGGGTATGTTCATTGCAGCATTATTCATGATAGCCAAGACATGGAAACAACTTAAGTGTCCATCAACAGATGAATGAATAAAGAAGATGTGGTACATATGTATGATGGAATATTATTCAGCCATGAGAAAGAAGGAAACTCTGCTATTTGCAACAATACAGATGGAACTTGAGGACGTTATGCTAAGTGAGATAAGTCACACAGAGAAAGACAAATACTGTATGATATCACTTATGTGTGGAATCTGAAAAAAAATTGAATTGTAAAATAAGGGAGTAGAATGGTGGTCACCAAGGTCATGGAGGGGGAGTGGGGAAGTTGAGGAGAAGTTTTTTAAGACTACAAACTTGCAACTAGTAGATAAATAAATTCTGGAGATCTAATGCACAACATAGTAATTATAGTAACAATACTATATTTATAAATTTCAAAGTAGCTAAGAGACAATTATTCTCAACACAAAAAAGAAATGATAATTATGAGTCATGATAAAGGTGTTAGCTAACTCTTCGGTGGTAATCATACTGCACTATATAAATGCATCAAACCGAGACATGGTACACCTCAAACTTACAGAATGTTATATGTCAATATATTTCAATTAAAAGAAAAAAGAAACCTAAATATGTAGTAAATAGTTTATGAAAAACTGAGGGCAGGATCTTGTCAAGATGGCAGTGTAGGCAGACTCTGAACTCACCTCCTCCCATGAACACAACCAGGTTACAACTATTCTTGGAAAAATTACCCCAGAGAGAGAAGTGAAAACTGGATAAAAAGAACCCCCACTACAAAGGACAGTCCTGACTGAGGCAGAAATTCCCTCTAGAGAAAAAGAAAAAGCCACCTTCATGAGCTGTGGACCTTCATAGCCAAGTGGGAGCCACCATGAGGTACGCAGCCTTTCCTGGAGAAGTGGGGACCTTAGCAGGGGGCACATTACCACTATAAGAATTCTTCAGACTCAGCACAACTGAGACAAGGGTCATAATATCCGGCTTTTTTGGCTATTAACTACAACCGGGAATACCCTGAGAAAAGCTATCAGATGTAAGCCAAAAAATGTCAGTTCTTAAAGGGCCCATGCACAAATTCACCTATCTCAGAAAGCAACCTCAAATCACCAGAAAGAAAGGTGCACAGTCCTTTGGTGAAAAGAGACTCACCTGGTAGGGCTCTGGGAGCATCTTGGTGAGAGGTAAGACCTCATGGTAATCACAAACCAGAGATCAAAATAGACTTTAAATAAAAAACAGTAACAAGAGACAAAGAAGAGCACTACATAAAGATAAAGGGAACAACCTAACGAGAGGATGCAACACTTGTAAATATCTATGCACCCAACAGAGGAGCACCTAAATATATAAAGCAATTATTAATAGACATAAAAGGAGAAATAAATAGTAACACAAAAATAGTAGGGGACTTTAACACTCCACTTACACCAATGGATAGATCATCCAAACGAAATATCAATAAGGAAATATTGGCCTTAAATGACCCATTAGGCCAGATGGACTCAGTACATATATATAGAACATTAGATACAAAAACCACAGAATACACATTCTTTTTAAATGCACACAGAACATTCTCTAGGATTGATCACATATTAGGCCACAAAACGTCTCAATAAATTTAAGATCAAAATAATACCAAGCATCTTTTCTGAACACAAAGGTATGAAACTAGAAATCAGTTCCTGGAAGAAAATCAGAAAAGCCACAAAAACGTGGAGATTAAACAAAATACTACCGAACAAAGATTGGGTTAATGAAAATATCAAAGGAGAATTCAAAAACTACCTGGAGAAAAATGAAAATGAAAATATGACATGCCAAAATGTATGGGATACAGCAAAAGCGGTTCTAGGAGAGAAGTTTATAGCAATGCAGGCCTACCTCAACAAACAAGAAAAATCCCAAATAAACAATCTAACAGAGTATCTAAAGGAACTGGAAAAATAAGAGCAAACAAAGCCCAAAATCAGCAGAAGGAAGGAAATAATAAGAATCAGAGCAGAAATGAGCAAAATAGAGACAAAAAAATTACAAAGAATCAATGAAACCAAGAGCTGGTTCTTCGCAAAGATAAACAAAATTGACAAAGCTTTAGCTAGACTCACCAAGAACAAAAGAGAGAAGGCTCAAATAAATAAAATCAGAAATGAAAGAGGAGAAATTACAAAGGAGACCTCAGAAATGCAATAGATTATAAGAGAACACTATGAAAAACTATATGAAAACAAATTGGATGATCTAGAGGAAAGGGATAAATTCTTAGAATCATGCAAACTTCCAACACTGAATCAAAAGGAAGTATAAAATTCGAATAGATCAATCACCAGTAAGGAAATCAAAACAGTAATCAAAAATCTCCCAAAAAGTAAAAGTTCAGGACCAGACAGTTTCCATGGTGAGTTCTACAAAACATTCAAAGGAGACAATATGTAAACTTCTCAAACTCTTCCAAAAAATTGAAGAGGATGGGAAGGTTCCTAACTCATTCCCTGAAGCCAACGTTATCCTGATACCAACACCAGACAAGCAAAAACCAAAAGAAGAATATTACAGTTCAATATCACTGATGAACATTGATGCAAAAATTTTCAGCAAAATACTAGCAAATCAAATACAACAATACATTAGAAAGATCATACACCATGATCAAGTGGTATTTATTCCAGGGATACAGGGATAGTTCAACTTCTGCAAATCTATCAACATGATACACCACAGTAACAAAATGAAGAATAAAAATCACATGATCATCTCAATAGATGCAGAGAAAGCATTTGACAAGATGCAGCATCCAGGAGAAGGGGCGGAGCAAAATGGCAGGGTGAGCTGACCCGGGATTCTCTCCTCTCCAAAATACAACAAAAGATTGGAAGAACTGAATTTCAGAGAATAAACATAATGCCAGCTCGTTAGAGACCTACAATACCAAGAAGGCGGAGATCATAAACCTTACTTACAGCCTTGGAGGCACTGGAACAGTAGGAGAGAACATCGCTCCCTCCCCTAGAGTCTGCGATCGCTGCGGCGCAGGTCAGGAAGGTGCAGGGGAGGGGCCGCACGACCGGGGGATCATCCAGGACTCCTGCCCGGGTTCAGTGGAGACCCGCTGACAGGGGGAAAGCTTCCGTCCGCGGGGACCCCATAAACCAAGGGCCTTGGGAGACCAGAGAACAGAACTGATCTGAACCCAGACCGGCGTGTGAGAATAACAGCCCCTCCCCCCCGGCAAAGCCAGTGGGCGCCGCCATCTTGCCCCAAGGCGGAGAGCTCATAACATGAGGCTCTCGACCCCCATCTAGTGGCGACAGGCTGTAACTGCAACTGAATTCTGCCACCATGCGAAAAAACCGCTCCTCTACCATCCAGCAATTTATGAAAGTCCCAGACCAGAGGAAAACAATAAAAACATAGAATTAAGTCCTGAGGACTTGGAACTAGGTAAACTAAGTGATAATGAGTTCAGAGCAGCTATAATCAAAAAACTCAATGAGGTAGAGAGAAAGATAGAGAAACAAGCCGAGTTCTGGAGTTACTTCACAAAAGAGTTTGAAATCATAAAGAAGAATCAAACAGAATTACTTGAGATTAAAAACACAATGGACCAGATAAAACAGAATACGGATTCCCTGAATGCCCATGTAGACACCATAGAAGAGAAAATTGACATAATTGAAGATAGACAGGCTGAATGGCTCCAGACAGAGGAAGAAAGAGAACTAAGAATTTTTTAAAAAATGAGGAAAATCTCTGAGAGATAATGGATTCAATGAGGAGTAAGAACATAAGGATCATAGGAATTCCCGAGAATATGGAAAAGGAAAATGGAGCAGAAAGTGTGCTTAATGAAATTATTGAAGAGAACTTCCCAAATCTAGGGATCGACGGAGAAATGTGTGTAGAGGAGGGTTTTAGATCTCCTGGATTTGTCAATGTAAAAAGAGCTACCCCAAGGCACATAGTAGTAAAATTGGCAAAAAGGAAAGATAAGGAAAAAATACTCAGGGAAGTAAGAAAAAAAAAGAGAATAACCTATAAAGGAGCCCCTATCAGACTGTCAGCGGATTTCTTTACAGAAACCCTACAAGCTAGGAGAGAATGGAGTGACATATTCAAAGCTTTAAAGGATAAAAATCTTCAGCCAAGAATACTCTATCCAGCAAGAATTTCCTTCAGATATGAGGGAGAAATTAAATCCTTTCCAGACAAACAAAAGTTAAGGGAATTTGTAACCAAAAGCCCTCCATTACAAGATATCCTCAAGAAGGCTCTCATACCTGAAAAAAGAAAAAAGGGAGAAAGGGGACACAATCCACAGACTAGGGAGACCGATGGATAGAACCAGAACAGGATAGCAAATTTTCAACTATAGCATTAGGGTAAAAATAAGGAAACTACCAAAACAAGGACGATCTTATCACTCTAACTACAAATTAATAAGACGAGTTGGAATAAAAAATGAAAATAATTATTTAGGAGGGGAAGAGCAAAGGGTCTAAATCAGTATTGGTCAAGTAAGTAAGAGACCACCAGAGAATAGACTATATTATACACGAGATTCTAAATACAAACTTCAAGGTAGACACTAAAATAAAGTACAGAACAGAGTCACAGATCATAAATAAGGAAAAATCTAAGAAACCCAGCATAAGGAATTGCAGTATTAAATGGGTAGTTTAAAGCAAACAGGAAAAGAAACTAAGGAAAACAAGATAATGAGCGACAGATTGACAGCATTAAGTCCACATGCATCAATAATCACTCTCAATGTGAACAGATTGAACTCTCCAATAAAAAGACACAGAGTGGCAAAATGGATTAAAGAACAAGATCCAACAATTTGTTGCCTCCAGGAAACACACCTCAGCCCCAAGGACAAACACAGACTCAGGGTGAAGGGGTCGAGGACAATACTTCAAGCAAATAGCAAGGAAAAAAAGGCAGGTGTTGCAATTCTTATAACAGACCAAGTGGATTTCAAAATAAGACAGGTAAAGAGAGACACAGAGGGACAATATATAATGATCAAAGGGACACTTCATCAAGAAGAAATAATTCTTATAAATATCTATGCACCCAACACAGGAGCACCAAGATTCATAAAGCAACTATTAACAGACCTAAAGGAAGATGTTAAAAACAACACAATAATAGCAGGGGACCTCAACACCCCACTCGCATCAATGGACAGATCATCCAGACAGAAAATCAACAAGGAAATAGTGCAGCTGAATGAAAAACTAAAACAATTGGACTTAATAGACATATATAGATTACTCCACCCTGAAGGAGCTGAATACACATTCTTCTCAAGTGCACATGGAACATTCTGTAGGATAGACCATATGTTGGGAAACAAGGCAAGCCTCTACAAATTTAAAAAAATTGAAATAATAACAAACATCTTCTCAGATCATAGTGCTATAAGGCTAGAAATTAATTACAAGAAAAAAGCTGAGAAAGGCACAAAGATGTGGAGACTAAACAACACACTACTGAACAAGCAATGGATCATTGAAGAAATTAAAGAAGAAATAAAAAAATACCTGTAAACAAATGAAAATGATAGCATGCCATACCAACTCATATGGGATACAGCAAAAGCTGTATTAAGAGGAAAATTCATCGCAATACAGGCACATCTTAACAAACAAGAAAAATCCCAAATAAGCAACCTTAAAGCACACCTAACTGAACTAGAGAAAAAAGAACAAATGAAGCCCAAAGTCAGCAGAAGGAGAGAAATAATAAAAATCAGAGCAGAAATAAATACTATTGAAACGAAAAAGGCAGTAGAAAGGATCAATGAGACAAAGAGCTGGTTTTTTGAGAAGATAAATAAAATTGACAAACCACTAGCCAGACTTACAAAGAAAAAAAGGGAGAAAGCTCAAATAAACAAAATCAGAAATGAGCGAGGAGAAATAACAACAGACTCTGCAGAAATACAACAGATTATAAGAGAATACTACAAAAAACTATATGCCTGCAGAATGGATAACCTAGAGGAAATGGATAAATTCTTGGACTCCTACAATCTCCCAAAGCTCACTCAAGAAGAGGCCGACAATTTGAATAGACCAATCACAAGGAAAGAGATTGAAACAGCAATCAAAAACATCCCAAAGAATAAAACCCCAGGACCAGATGGCTTTCCTGGGGAATTATACCAAACTTTCAGAGAGGATTTAATACCTATCCTTTTCAAGCTATTCCAAAAAATTAGGGAAGATGGAACACTTCCTAACACATTCTATGAGGCCAACATCACGCTGATACCAAAACCTGACAAGGACACCATGAAAAAAGAGAACTACAGGCCAATATCACTGATGAACATAGACGCAAAAATTCTAAACAAAATTTTGGCAACCAGAATTCAGCAATTCATCAAAAGCATCATACATCATGATCAGGTGGGATTCATACCAGGGACACAGGGATGGTTCAATATCCTCAAATCAATCAACGTGATACACCACATCAACAATCTAAGGAATAAAAACCACATGATCATCTCAATAGATGCAGAGAAGGCATTTGACAAGATCCAACAGCCATTTATGGTAAAAACTCTGAACAAAATGGGCATGGAAGGAAACTACCTCAACATAATAAAGGCCATATATGACAAACCCATAGCCAACATCATACTCAATGGGCAAAAACTGAACGCCATCCCCCTGAAAACAGCAATGAGACAAGGATGCCCTCTATCACCACTCTTATTCAACATAGTACTGGAGGTCCTGGCCAGAGCAATCAGGCAAGTAAAAGGAATAAAAGGAATCCAAATAGGGAGGGAAGAAGTGAAACTCTCGCTGTTTGCAGACGACATGATCTTATATATAGAAAACCCCAAAGAATCCATTGGAAAACTCTTTGAAGTAATCAACAACTACAGCAAAGTTGCAGGGTATAAAATCAATTTGCATAAATCAGTAGCATTTCTATACTCCAGTAATGAACCAACAGAAAAAGAACTCAAGTATACAATACCATTCACAATCGCAACAAGAAGAATAAAATACCTTTGGGTAAATTTAACTAAGGAAGTGAAGGACCTATATAATGAAAATTACAAGGCCTTTCTGAGAGAATTGGATGACGACATAAGGAGATGGAAAGACATTCCATGTACATGGATTGGAAGAATAAACATAGTTAAAATGCCTGTTCTACCTAAAGCAATCTACAGATTCAATGCCATCCCAATCAGAATCCCAATGACATTCTTTACAGAATTAGAACAAAGAATCCTAAAATTCATATGGGGCAACAAAAGACCCCGAATTTCTAAAGCAATCCTGAGAAAAAAGAACAAAACGGGAGGCATCACAATCCCTGACTTCAAAACTCTCTACAAAGCTACAGTAATCAAAACAGCATGGTACTGGTACAAAAACAGGTGCACAGATCAATGGAACAGAATTGAAAGCCCAGAAATAAAACCACACATCTATGGACAGCTTATCTTTGACAAAGCAGCTGAGGGCCTACAATGGAGAAAAGAAAGTCTTTTCAACAAATGGTGCTGGGAAAACTGGAAAACCACATGTAAAAGAATGAAAATTGACCATTCTTTTTCGCCATTCACCAAAATAAACTCAAAATGGATCAGAGACCTAAAGGTGAGACCTGAAACCATAAGGCTTCTGGAAGAAAACGTAGGCAGTACACTCTTTGACATCAGTATTACAAGGATCTTTTTGGACACCATGCCTTCTCAGAGAAGGGAGGCAATAGAAAGAATAAACAAATGGGACTTCATCAGACTAAAGAGCTTCTTCAAGGCAAATGAAAACAGGATTGAAACAAAAAAATAGCCCACTAACTGGGAAAAAATATTTGCAAGTCATATATCTGACAAAGGCTTAATATCCATAATATATAAACAACTCTCACAACTCAACAACAAAACCTCAAACAACCCAATCAAAAAATGGGCTGGAGACATGAACAGACATTTCTCCAAAGAAGATATACTGATGACCAATAGACACATGAAAAGATGCTCATCATTGCTGATCATCAGGGAAATGCAAATCAAAACTACACTAAGATATCACCTTACACCCGTTAGAATGACAAAAATATCCAAAACCAAGAACGACAAATGTTGGAGAGGTTGCAGAGAAAAAGGAACCCTCATACACTGCTGGTGGGAATGCAAACTGGTGCAGCCACTATGGAAAACAGTATGGAGATTCCTCAAAAAATTAAAAATAGAACTACCATACGATCTAGCCATCCCACTACTGGGTATTTATCCAAAGAGCTTGAAGTCAGCAATCCAAAAGTCCTATGCACCCCAATGTTTATTGCAGCATTGTTTACAATAGCCAAGACATGGAAGCAACCTAAGTGCCCAGCAACAGACGAATGGATAAAGAAGATGTGGTACATATATACAATGGAATACTACTCAGCTGTAAAACAGAACAAAATCATTCCATTTGCAATAACATGGATGGACCTTGAGGGAATTATGTTAAGTGAAATAAGCCAGCGAGAGAAGGATAATCTGTGTATGACTCCACTCATATGAGGTATTTAAAATTATGGCCTAAGAACAGTTTAGTGGCTACCAGGGGAAAGGTGGGGTGGGGGGTGGGCACAAAGGGTGAAGTGGTGCACCTACAACATGAATGACAAACATTAATGTACAACTGAAATTTCAAAAAAAAAAAAGAAAAAAGAAACAGAATATGTTTTACTTCACAGAAATGTATACTTAATCCTTTGCCACTACTCAGACCTCCACTGTAGGACTAATGCCTGTGGGCTGGGTGACAATATATGTCTTGCATTTCCTCTGAAAAAAAAAAAAGATACAGCATCCATGTATGATAAGAACTCTGAATAAAGCAGGTATAGAAGAGAAATACCTCAACATAATAAAGGCCATATATGACAAACCCTCAGCTAATATCATTCTCAATGGAAGAAAATTGAAGTCTATCCCTCTAAGAACATAACCAAACAAGGATGTCCATTTTCACCACTCTTATTTAACATAGTATTGGAAGTCATAGCCAGAGCAATCAGGCAAGAAAAAGAAATAAAAGGGATTCCAATTGGAAAAGAAGAAGTGAAACTGTCACTATTAGCAGACAACATGATTTTATATATGGAAAACCCTAAAGAATCCACTGAAAACTTTTAGAAATAGTAAATGAACACGGTCAATTTGCAGGATACAAAATCAATATAGAAAAATCAGTTGCATGTCTATACACTAAAAATGAAGTAGAGAAAGAGAAATTAAGGATTCAATTCGATTTACAATTGCAAAAAAAAGAATAAAATACCTAGAAATAAACTTAACTAATGAGGTGAAAGATCTGTACACCAAAAACTATAAAACATTGTTGAAAGAAACTGAAGAAGACAAATAAATGGAAAGATATTCTGTGCTCTTGGATTAGAAGAATTAAAAGTTAAAATGTCCATATTTCCTAAAACAATCTGTAGATTCAATACAATCCCTATCAAAGTTCCAACAACATTTTTCACGTAAATAGAACAAACAGTCCTGAAATTTATATGGTACAACAAAATATCCCGAATAGCCATAGGAATCTTGAGAAAAAAGAACAAAGCTGGAGGTATCACACCCCCTGATTTCAAACTATACTACAAAGCCATAGTAACCAAAACAGCATGGTAGTGGCACAAAAACAGAAACACAGATCAATGGAACAGACTCAAGAGCCCAGAAATAAACCCACACATCTATGGACAGCTAATTTTTGACAAGGGAGCCAAGAACATACAGTCGAGAATGGAAAGTCTCTTCAATAAATGGTGTTGGGAAAACTGGACAGCCACATTCAAAAGAATGAAAGTAGACCATTATCTTACACCATGCACAAAAATCAACTCGAAATGGATTAAAGACTTGAATGTAAGATCTGAAACCATGAAACTTCTGGAAGAAAATATAGGCAGGACCCTCTTCTACATCAGTCTTAGCAGCATTTTTCCAAATACCATGTCTGATCAGGCAAGGAAAAGAGTAGAAAAAATAAACAAATGGGACTACATTAAACTAAAAAGCTTCTGCACAAACTATCAACAAAACGGAAAGACACCCTATCGATTGGGAGAAGATATTTGAAAAGTATATATCAGATAAGGGGTTAATATCCAAAATATACAAAGAACTCATATATCTTAACAACAAAAAAACTAACAACCCAATTAAAAATGGGCAAAAGATTTGAACAGAGATTTCTCCAAAGGAAATATACAGATGGCCAACAGGCACATGAAAAGGTGTTCAACACCATTAACTACCAGGCAAATGCAAATCAAAACTACAGTGCGATATCACCTCACTCCTGTCAGAATGGCTATAATTAACAAGACAGGAAATAATAAGTGTTGGACAGGATGTGGAGAGAAGGGAACTCTCCTACACCGCTGGTGGGAACACAAACTGGTGCAGCCACTATGGAAAGCAACATGGAGTTTCCTCAGAAAATTAAGAATAGATCTACCTTATGATCCAGCCATTCCACTGCTGGGTATTTATGCAAAGAACTTGAAAACACAAATGCATAAAGATACATGCGCCCCTATGTTCATCGCAGCATTCTTCACAATAGCCTAAACTTGGAAGCAACCTAGGTGCCCATCAAGGGACAAATGGATAAAGAAGATGTGGTATATATACACAATGGAATACTATTCAGCCATAAGAAATGATGAAATCTGGCCATTTGTGACAACATGGATGATCCTTGAGGGTATTATGCTGTGTGAAATTAGTCAGAGGGAAAAAGTCAAATACCATATGATCTCACTCAGAAGTAGAAGATAAAAAACAATGACAAATAAACACATAGCAATGGAGATTGGATTAGGGGTTACCAGAGGGGAAGAGGGGCAGGGAGGAGGGTGTAAGGGGTGGTTAGGCATGTGTGTGGTGGTGGATTATAATTAGCCTCTGGGGGATGAACAGGATTTAATCTACACAGAATCCAAAATATGTTACAATGTAAGCTGAAAGTTACATTATATTATAATCCAATGTTACTGCAATAAAAAATAAACAAATAAATAAACTGAGGACAGGCATATATAGTTGTCCTTAACTAATGATTGATGTCTTCCAGTAAAAGGTCCAGATTCCTTCATTATTAAAGATTAAGCACTCTCTCTTGAATATTAAAGGAATTATATTAACTATTTTAGACCAAGTAGATACACACATACATTTCCAAAAGTAAATATTATTTTTTTTCTTTTCATGTAACAAAGCATTTATGCTCTGACTTTTGGTTACTACCTCTCCAGAAGTTCTGCATCATCACACTTTAGAATTACCCACCACCTGCAGTTCCCAGGATAATCCCAGGATTCTGTTTTATATTTTTTAGCAATTTTTTCCTCTTCTCTAGAAAGCCATTAGTCCTCTTGTCTGCCTGGCACACACTCTTCATTCTATAAAATCCAGAATAATCATTATGTCCTCTGTGAAGATGTCCCTGGCTTCGCTGAACACTTACTCGATCTTTTATTTATTTCTATACTTTCACGTACTATTTCTATTGGATAGTGTGTGTGCATGTTTGTGTGTGTGTAAAAGTGAATTACTGGAGAACATGATTACTTCCTTATTCATCCTTGAATTATTGTTTTCTAACAATGTGTTCACAAAGTAAGGTGCACAGTCAATGCTTGTTTAAAAGAATTAAGAAAATCCCCATTGCTCTATTTGTACTTAATTGTCTTCTAGGATAATGAAAGAGTAAACTAATTCCCAAATGGATAACAATTTTTGAGTGTAAATTTTAGCTTTGGAGATGCTAGAGATATTCAATAATTAAAAATTATCAACATTTTTGCAGATAAAAAGTTGGTGTTTCAGAACTAGAAAGTTTAACAATTTGCCAGCTTAATATACACTATTCTGAATATTTGACCCTTCCTTACCCTCTGCTTTCTTTTTAGGTTTATCCAAATTTTATGAAGCTGTGCTCTGTAATATTGCTCTAATAATTCATGGCACTATCTGTAGTACCCAATACATAGAGATTAAATAAGAAAATAGATGAAGAGAATAGGGTAATCAATAAAATTATATTAAAAACCTTTTAAAGAATTCGTATTCTTCTGAAATGTATTAAAGACCTATTTGGTAATAATTAAATGGATAGAGCACTTGGAAGTATACAATATTTAAAGGATAGCTATTTTAATTGTATTCTCCTGAATTTCAATTCATTATAAGTAAAAATTATAACTATAGAAAGCTTAGGGGAAAGTCTAAAATCTGCTTAAAATACACATTTGTGTTTCACAAGAGATATGAAACGAAAATTTGTTTACCAATTATAATTTTCTATTATGAAATTAATAATTCCAATAAATAACTATGACACTCGATTAAAACCTGTAAGAGCAATGGCATTTTGTAGAAAGATGAGAATAATTCACAAAGATGCATGATAAATGCTGTGAAAAATAATTTACAAAGAATAACACTGCAAATATTTTACACTTCTTCATGGAATTAAATATTTTTCTCGCACAAATTTGCTGCTGTAGAAATTCTTTAACTTGTAGAACTATTGGTACTTCCAAAATTTCCAGACTTCTTATATCAGAATGAAAGAATATTTTAAATATTTTATAATCATTTTTCTCTGAACTTCCAAACCTTCATTTTATATGATGATATTTTTCTCTGAGCTTATATAATTTAATACATATGTAAGTAAATTGATTTTACTCTCTCAAGTTTTAATTGTATAGGTAAAAAACAAAATTAATGGTAATGGTTTGCTTCACATCATTATTCAGAAGACATTAAGACAGCGCACAAAACAAAAAACAGATGAACTAAATAAGAATAAATATCCTTTTTACAGAGAGATTTGATATGCTAAGAATTTATTGTATTATTGATCAGACCTCACATTCAGCCCCATATAAAGTGTATTTTTTCCAAAATAATATTTTTAAATCTATAACAAATTGTTATATTTACCCATCATATCTTCCAAGAAAATATTCTTAAAATATATTTATTTTCACAATAAAAAGCTTTCGATTTCACTTAATCCATGTTCTACAAATGGACTTTTTCTATAAACATTTTTGTTTTAATATTGTTATCAGTATTATTTTTAAATCAAATAGGAAACTAAAAGAGAGATTCCATTTATCTGTGTCACTGTCAAGAAGATACCACAACATGCCAACCATAGCTTCTTTTTTAAATTGTAACAAAGAAACGTAACACAAAATTTGCCATCTTAATCGTTTTAAGTGTATAGTACAGTACTGTTAACTATATACCCATTGTTGTTGATCTCTAGTCCTTTTCATCTTGCAAAACTGAAACTCTATGCCCAATAAACAAGAACTTCCCTTGTTCTGCTCCCCCATTGCTTGGCAACCACCATTCTACTTGTTTTTAGGAGTTTGTCTACTTTGGACAGCTCAAATAAGTGGAATCATGCAGCCTTTGTCTTTTTATTACTGGCATGTTTCACTTAGAATGATGTCCTCAAGTTTCATCCATGTTGCAGCATAGGACAGAATGTCTTTCTTTTTTAAAATTGAGTAATATTCCACTGTATGTATAAACCACATTCTTTACCCATTCATCTGTCAGTGGATATTTAAGTTCTCTCCACCTCTTGGCTACCGTGCACAATGCCGCAATGCACATGAATGTGAAGAATCTCTTCAAGATCTTGTTTTCAATTCTTTGAATAAATATATATCCAGAAGTGAGATTGCTGAATCATATGGTTTAATTTCTTGAGGAACCTCCACACTGTTTTTCATAGCAGCTACACCACTTTACATTCCATTCAACAGTGCACAAGAGTTCCAATTTCTCCACATCTTCACCAATACTTGTTAATTACTGTTGTTTGGATAATAGCCATCCTAATGGGTGTGAGTGACATCTCATTGTCATTTTGATTTGCCTTTCCTTATCATTAGTGATATAGAGCATTTTTTCATATGTTTGCTGGCTATTTTTATATCCTCTTTGGAGAAATGTGTATTTAAGTCCTTTGCCCACTTTTTAAATTGGGTTATTTTATTTTTGTTGTTGAGTTGTAGGAGTTCTTTCTATATTCTAGATATTAGTTCTTTATCAAATATAAGGTTTGCAAAAAACCCCCTATTCCATAGGCTGAGTTTTCATTCTGTTGATTGTTTCCTTGGCCACAGAAGTTTTTAAGTTTGAGGTAATCCTGTTTTAGTCAATTTGGCTATTGTAACAAAATACCACATATTGGGCATTTTATAAACAACAGAAAATTTTTTGCACAGTTCAAGAAGCTGGAAGTTTGTGATTAAAGTCCCAGCATCATCACATTCTGATGAGAGCCCTCTTCCAGGTTGCAGACTGCTGACTTCTCTTGCATGCTTACTAGGTGGAAAGAGAGCAAGAGAGCACTCTGTGGTCCCTTATATAAGGACACTAATTCCATTCCTGAGAGCTCCACCTTCATGACCAAATTACGTCCCAAATACCCCATGTCCTAATAAGATCACATTGGGCATTAGGATTTCAACACATGGATTTTGAGGGATACAAACACTCACCGCAAAACATCCCATTTCTCTACATTTGCTATTACTGTCTATGCTTTCAGTGTTATATCTAAGAAATCATTGCCAAATGCAATGTCATGAAACTTTTCCCCTATGTTTTATCGAGGAGTTTCATGTCTTATGCTTACATCTTAAATCCATTTTGAGTTAATTTTTGTATGCATTGTAAGGTAAGAGCCCTACTTCCTTCTTTTCCATGTTGATATCCAGTTTTCCCAACACAATGTGTTGAAGAGACTATCCTTTCCCCATTGTGCATTCTTGGCACCCTTGACAAAGATCACTTGACCATTTATGTGAGGGTACATTTTTGGGTTATCTCTTTTGTTTCATTGGTCTATATGTCTGTCTTTATTCCAGTACCATCCTGTTTTGATTACTGTAACTTTGTAACGTGTTTTGAAATCAGGAAGTGTGAAGCCTCCAGTTTTGTTCTTTCTCAAGATAGTTTTGATTATCCAGAGTTCCTGTGATTCCAAATGAATTTTAGGATGGTTCTTTTCTATTTCTCCAAAAATTGCCACTGAGATTTTGATAGGGAGTACAGTGAATCTGTAGATTGCTTTGGGTAGTGTGGACATTTTAAGAATATTGTCTTCCAATCCGTGAACATGATATGTCTTTCAACTTACTATGTCTTCTTTAATTCCTTTCAGCAATGTTTTGTAGTTTTCATTGTACAAGTCTTTCATTTCATTGGCTAAGTTTATTCTTAAGATTCCTTTTCTTTTTGGAAAAAAAGGAAGTCAGAACTAATAAAAAAATTTACTAAATTTGCAGGATACAAAAATCAATACATCCATACATTGGTTGCATTTCTATACCCTTACAATGAACAATCCAAAAAAGAATTAATAAAATCACATGTACAATAGCATAAAAAAAGAACAAAGGAAAGAATATTCTTACTATTAGAGAGTTATTATTTATAAGCTTAAAATGTGTGAATAAACTTCTTGAAAGTTTTTTATTATATTTGTTTAATTAAAAAGCAGTTCACTTTAGGGGCAGGCCTGGTGGTGTAGCAGTTAAGTGTGCACATTCCGCTTTGGAGGCCTTGGGTTCACCTGTTCAGATCCTGGGTGCGGACATGGCACCTCTTGGCAAGCCATGCTGTGGTAGGTGTCCCACATATAAAATGGAGGAAGATGGGCACGGATGTTAGCTCAGGGCCAGTCTTCCTCAGCAAAAAGAGGAGGATTGGCAGCAGATGTTAGCTCAGGGCTAATCTTCCTCAAAAAAAAAGAAAAAAAACAGTTCACTTTATTTTATACTGTCTTAAAACTAAGACATAGGTTTGGAAATGGAATTAAAACAATGTAGAAATTTCTCTATTTTATTACTGAATATGCAATAAACATTTTGGCATAAAAGATACAGAAAAACTTTACCTTTTCTTAAAACATATTGATTATTAAATTGAAATCATACATATGTTTTTCAATTATTTGGCAAATGTAACATAATAAATGTAAACAGCACTAAAAATCAAAAAAAAAACAAAATTGTATTAGCTATCTGAAGATTATTTGAAGTGCAGAACCGATACCATTTTCTAGAATCTGGCTTTTTTATATGGCTGCAAACTTAGAGAGATCACTGCTTTCATGAATGTCTTCAAGTCAAGTCATTTGTCATTCTGCTTTCTTTTGCACATCTGTTTCTATAGAAAAGAAGAAACCAGAAAACAAAAACTCAGACTTCTCTGCCCACAACTTGTTACTATTTCACTATGATATCCATATGTTTGCAATAGCTCTCAGTAGCCACAAGTCAAATCCACTCATATGGAGATGGTTTATTATCACTCAGGAATCTATTCTCATCAAAACTGTACCAGCCAGAAAATCCGCACTTAAATTTTCGAGAGGTAACACTAGCAATTTCCAATTTGAAATTCGACAGTTTCAGTCATTTAGTTATCTCCCTGCAGGAGAAGCAATAACCTCTCTGAGCTGGGGTAATATTACTAATTCTCTTCTTGTTTGCTTTTTTTTTTTAAAATCAATTTTAGGAAATGTCATAGTTCTTAAGTTTCTGGTAAATCTAAAAGACAGTGATAATCTTAAGAAGATCCTGTTAGATTCAGAGTTTTCACACACATTGGCATTCATCAAAAATTTAAATTACATTTTAATTGAGACTAAATTAAAATATAAAGTGACAAAGCAAAACATCATATTGCTTGTACCGCTCATTCTTTAAAGGTAACAAGTTTTTGTTCACGATTTTTGGTTTAGGATATATGGTCTTTTATAAGATAGGTAGTCAAATTCATGGTTGTCATGAAAAACCCTTTACCTCATTGTGTCTTTATTGTTAAAATAAGCAAAATATATCAAAATGTTCAAGAATCTTCTCAAATATGCTGTCTGACTTTACCTAGAGAAGAAATGGTCCACCTGCCGCTCCTGTTGTAGGGCAGTTTGATCCTGCCACCTTCAGACCCACAGCTTATCCATTAAAGATATAGTTCTGCACCAACCCACAGGTCTAATAATCAAGTAAATTACATCAACAAAAATACAACTCACCTTAGTGGTGTGTTATGACAGTTCATAATTTCATTAAAATAGAGTAATATTTAATGATTTGGGGATAGAAAAGATTATGCACATTTTAACGCATATTTGTTCTTCCTTCTATACCTTTAATGAGTCACAAAATATAATAAATATTCCCTGGGTTATCTGAGCCAAGGAGCCTATCCCCCACACCCATCATTGATGGCTTCTTCATTTCACAGTTTCCACAGGCGGTATGTCAGGCTTCACTAGCTCCACAAAGATGGCCAAAAGGAAGAGCCCTTAGTGTTTTATGTCTATAAAACATATTTTACGAATAAGTTCAAACTGCTTTAATAATCCATCTCAAGGAGTTTGTCCCTACCCTTAAGTGATTTCACCATATCATGCTAGACATTACTATAAGAATATGTATTATTTACACGGCAAAGCTGTATAGCCAAGGGTCAAGTCAAAGGCAAATAAATTTTAACTCTGTTACACTCTAAAATAGCTGGAATTCTGTACTAGCCTTCCTTTTTTTCTCCTTCAAAAATACCATCTTTTTCCATGAACAAAGCAATCTCTCTTAATTCGCTTTTCTCTTGGCACAATAATTTTCTTTAATGTATTCTCAGTTTCATGAATAATAATGATTCTAACATATAACATATTCTTTCATCTGGAAACCAGCTTCATGTTCTTGGATTTATTCTCATCTCTCAGTTAAGTGGAAAGTTAATTATTACATTCAACTTATAGAATATATTTACTCAAAGTGAGGACCTGTCATTAATAAGTTGAAAATTCTTTCAAATTTAAATTTACCTAATTTCATATAATATTTATATCTGAAATATTCTCTGTCCTATAAATAATAATTAGTTTTGATGATGATGATGGTAGTCATGGAGGTGCTGTTGCTGATAGAGATAATGATAATGGTGAAGCCTTAAAAGATTTACAGAGAGTGACAAACAACCCTATAAGGTTTTGGTCATTATTTCTACTGGGCTTACAAGTCTTTACACCACCACCCTGATTCCTGATTTCTATTTTCTAAAGTTCTCATTTTAAATGTTTTGTTTCTAATTTTCAATTACCTCTACTAATTTTACTTTGCGTGTTGTAATAATTTTTCAGATCTAAAACATGGAAATAATTTGTAGTCTAGTAAACTTCATTTGACTTTTTAAGTGAAAACTCACACATGTTCTTTCCGTGATCACATAAATGAACTGTAAGTTTCATTTATTAACTATGTGGCCTTTTGTGAGCTTAATTATAGTATGCAAATCGAAAGCAGAAAGAAAAATTTTAAGAAATTATAAAAAATAAAAATTAAAACAAAAATTCAATAAAAAGAGATTATACTATTAAAAGATATATTTCTTCATTGAACAACGTTAATGTATTCCTAACGTTCCTTATTTTTATCAACTCAGAATAATAAAGTTAAATGGCGTATTTAAAGAACACATTTTAGAAATATATTTTTTAATTCAAATACTTTCAACAAAATCAAGCAAAAAGTGGGAGCATGCTGACATTTAAAAACTTACAACTTTTTAGGTTCTTGATAGAATCAAAAATATATCATTATCTGATTGTTAGTGTTTAAACCTTCTGTTAGATTTGGTTAAAACAATATGGGACTTAAATCTCCCTATTAAGAAATAGCCCACTTTCATACTCTTAATTATGCATACCATTTTTCTATAGGTAATGCAAGTAGAAAACCTGAAGTATATGTCCACATTACTCAACCACAGAATTAATAATGTTTTATTGGCTCTTACACCTGGATAGAGTCTAAAGAAAAGTCTAATCAAGATTATTCTTGATGATGCAATGATTTGCTACTGATTCTGATGCCAGCTGTGTGACAGCACCAGCTGTTCCTCTATTTTCTCTCTATGGGCTTGTATACATGACAATTGACAGATGCTTCGGGAAAGACTTAAACTGTTCATATCGGCAAGAGCATTAACTGACAAGAAAAAGAGTTGTTTCTACTCGAGAAGGAATGTAGCTCCATAATATTTCCTAATTCTGTGGAGGCATATTCATATTTGATGTCAGCCCCCAGATGGCTTCATCTTATCTCCAAGCCTATCATTTTAACAACAGGAGGAGGAATAAGTGATTGTAGTGTAAAAAAATAAAATTAAAGATATTTAAGAAAAAATTTATTAGTTTTATAAATTTGGAAAATCTGATACCTGAAAAAATACAATGTCTTATTCTGCTCTAAAAACTTTGAAGAGTCTGCAAATATAAAGAAAAAATACCCTGAAATCATATAAAATGCTCACTTATTAATAGTGTGATTTTAAATTATGCATAAACAAGTGGGTCACGTTCCAGAAAATAATTCTAGTAAACAATATGTAATTGGAGACATCCAACTCTGAGAACATCAGTAGAAACCAGTTTAGCTCCACTCATGTGTTAAGCACCTCACTAAGTAAAAGGCTTAAGAATAGATGTTTTAGAAAATTAGGAGATACGTCAGATACAGATTCTGCAGTCAAATCCTTAAAATATACCAGTTTTTAACCTTTAGATGTAGACTAGAAACTGCATACAACACAATTACACCAAGTAAAGTAATATAAATACTTTTTGAAATCACAATAATAAAAGCTATGAATCATGTTGTGCTTACCATGTGTCAGTCTTTTTTCCATGAACTTTACACATATTATATCATTTAATCTTCACTACAACCTTGTGTTAGCTCTGGAAGGATAAACTACAATTACAAATAGACTCCCGAAATTTAGTGACTTAGAGTACAAAAAATTCATTTCTTTCATGTAACATTTCAGGTCAATCAAGGCTATAATTCATAGTTATTCAGAGGCTCAGGCTGAGGAAGACTACTATCTTCAACATGTAGTCTGCAACATTGTTATTTTCATTCCATTCAGTCAGAAGGCAGAAATGGAATGAAGAAGCTTTAGGAAGGGGTATTGGCTAGGTGTAGGAGTGGCATGTATCACTTCCACTTACATCCCAATGAGTGAATAACTCAGCTGGAAACTGAGGGACTGAAGAACAGAGAAGCAGGATCATGGTTTGCGTTAAGGTAGTGAGTGGTCCGAGAGGCTGGAAAGAGAGATCAGGACTATATCATTCAGGGTGTTACTAACTATGTTAGAGAGTCTTACAAATCATATTAATGGACTTTCAGTTTTAAACATAGTGCAAGAAAGGATTTCAACAAAGGATGACACCAAACTTTTTACATTTTATAATATTGTTCTGATTTTCTTCAAAATAAATATTTTATTTTAAAACTGTTTTACATTTACAAAATAATTGCAAATATAATACAGAAAGTTCCCATTTATCCACAGCCAATTTTCCCTACTATTAACATGTTACATTAGGATGGTGTATTTGTCACAATTAATGACGTCCACTTTATCAATTTCTTTCATGGATTTTGCTTTTGGTGTTTATTTAAACACTCATTAATAACACCCATAGTTACATAGATTTTCTCCTGAGTTATCTTCTAGATATAAGATTGCAAAGGTGAAATCAGATAAATTGCATATTTGTTAGAAGAAATATGATGATGGCTTGGAATAGTTTTGTGATATTGAAAAAGGGAAAAGTGGACATATTTGACATATATTCATTTCCTGACAAACTGTTATTGTGTATCTGTTCATTACCCAAGATAATTAAGTGCCAATATAAGCAGGCATTTAACTACTTGTGAACATACAATAAGAGTGACTGAAGATGAATATATGAAATTTATCAGAGCTTCCCAAATTACACTGTTAATGTTGCCTTTCATTGAATAAAATGCAGGCTCCTGGAGGGGTAAAAGCAAAACAACTGTTTCTTGGAGAGCAGGGAATTCATGCTCTCAGAACAGATGGAAGAATCCAGCTGATCATTCTTAATTACCTGTAGAGAACTTTTTATTTTACTTGATGAATTACTAGAACTGTAGCTATTTTGTTGCCCTTTTATAGAATTTCTTTCCTGTTAATGTCCTTACACTAACAAGTATGTTAAGATTGTGACCTTCATATTGTAAGAATAGCAGGGGAGGAGGAGAAAAACAAGAGAGGAATGATGAGGAAAAATAGGAAGGGTGTGAAAATGTAGCATTATTGGACACAGGTGTCTGGTTCACATTACAGTATATTACAAGAAAAGCATCTGAAGTACTCAAATTTGACATTTTTATGCCTACTGGACAAATATTTACCGTTTCTTCAATTAATATTCATTAAGTATATGGTGTCCATTATTTACAAAGTCATACTCAGAAATAATATTAAGCGTTCAATTACAAACACTGATGTAAAAATAAGCACAAATATAATGATATCAAAATTACTCAGGTGGAAAATTAATATGGCTAACTACTGAAGGGGATAAGTTATGGACAGGGAGATGGTTAAGCATCAGCTTGAATATTACACAAAAATATCCTCGAATTTTTTATAGCAAGAGATTATCAGGAAATTTATTTAAGTGAGGTAGGTGTTTATTATTTATTGCTAGAACTAATTCCCTCTCTCGCTCATTCTCTCTCTTTCTCTCAATCTTTCTTTCTCCTTCCTCCCCCCATTACATATATGCACACTATTCTATTGCTCATAGAACAGAGACAACTGGTAATCTGGAAATTGCCCGGAAAACGTCCCTAATAACCACATACTCAGTGTTTGAATCCCATCCCTCTCCACACATACATAGCATTTGCCAACGTTAATTGACTATATGGGCTTTTTGAACATTTATTTCCCATTTTCTTCCTAAATACTAATTTTATCTCTTCCCCTTCTACATCTCTGATCAGTCATTTATATTTTTATAATAAAGTAGTAATCATTCTGTATCTACAATAAACAAATAATCAAGAATTACACTAATTTACCTTCAGAAGAGCAGTGAATTGGAATGTCTTCTCACCATTCATATTGAGTAGAGTCTACTTTCAACATTTTCCAATTGGACAGGAAAGTTTTCTCCCTGAGCTTTCATTCAAACATGTTCAATAACAAGGATTTGACTTCAAAAGTTACTGGAAAAATATCTCTTTCTGTTTTTATTTCCACAAGGTAGTATTTAATGAGAAAACGAATGTACAGGATTTCAGACAGAATACGACTTTAATAGAACATACAATGATTGCTACTTGTCTTTCCATTATGGAACCAGAAGTATTTGTTCTTGTAGCGCATCCTTATACTTCCTTCACTCTTCCCAGGGTGCTGAGTGTAAAGATAGTAGCAGGCAGGAGGAAAATTAGATAGATAGATAGATAGATAGATACAATCTTGTCTAGAAATTAGGAAAACAGCTATCTTATCTCTATTTTTGGTACTAGTATTTGCATATTTTAATTTTTATTTTGTAAAATTTATCATCTTCCTATTTGCTTTTTCAATTGGTTTTGTACTTAGAAACTCCTTGCTTAACTATAGATAAATACTGCTAGTTTCTTCTAGTAAATTGTTGATAATATTAACACTTTCCTTTGTTACTTATTTTTTATATTGGGTAAAACTAAATTATTTTAAATTCTAGTTAATTTTCCTACCACTACCTTATAAAGTATTCATTCAGCATTCACTTATAATGTTGCCTCTATTATTTATTAAATTATTTCTTAGAATCAAGTTTTTGAGAAACCATTTTGTACTATTTCATCCATCCCTGAGTCAGCACGATTGCTATCTATTTTTATATACTTATTCTTCTCTTTCCTTAAATTTTATCTTCCTTATTTTTTTTCTTGGCTTTGGCCTTTGATGATTTTCATTGATTCATTCATCCTTTTTTTAAGCAACTACTCTATCTCACACCCTATGTTGGTTAATAGGGAACACAGATGAAGGCTTCAGGCACTAGTGCTATGAAAGGCACAACTAGAGTAAGAATTCTCAAAGCCTCCCATGAGCTCATCTGTATAGTTGATGACTGAGTCAGTTTTTATAGCACCCTTTGCTTTTCCAAGCATATTTCTTACTACTCATAATATCTCATTATATACTTCTACCTATTATTTCTTATAAGTACCATAAAGCTAACATATGAAAAAATCATGTAAAACACATGATCATATATTGTCTTTAACTCAACTGAATACATATTAGTTAAACAGTTCTGTCTCAAATAATAACATCATTACTCACTTGGTCAACCAAATGTGATATCTGAAGCATTAATGAGCACTATATTTTGGCTCAATCCCTTTGTTAAACCATTACCAGCCTTTATTAACTCCTAAAATAATCATGTTCCTTGTTTTCTTCATAATCATTGTGACCGATTTCAGTCTCCTGTTGCTTCTTAGCTGGACTATTGAATAATGTCCTATTGAAAACTCTGGAACTTGCGTCTCTCCAATCCTCTCCATTGTCTACATGAAGCCAACTAAATTTCTAGAATACAAATATGGTAAAGTCACCATATTCAGCAAAAATTTTAAAATATATGTGTGTACCATCCCTCACAGATATTTGGAATTTTTAAATGTCAACTTTGTATTTTACTTTACCTCTTATTAGATGTGACAGCAGTTCTTAAAACGTGTTCCACAGATGCAGGAGATCTCCAAGACACTTTCAGGGGGTCTTTGAGATCATATCTTCATTACAATGTTAAAAGGTATCATCCCTTTTCACTGTATTGACATCTACACTGTTAGAGCAACAGTAATGTTGGGTAAAACTGCATGCACCTTGGCATGAATCAAGCCACTGACACCAACGTGTTCTAGGAACTATAATATTCTTTACTGCCATATGCTCTGATTTATTTTTCAAAAGTGACTGTTGCATACTTTCATTTAAGAATGGCTTGATAAAGCAGTACAAAATATTAATTGTATTAAATCTTGACCTTGAAAAAAATCTTTTTTCATCATACTGTATGAAAAAAAGGGGAAGTAAACATAAAGAACTACTCACATTTTCATTGTACACCATTTTTATTGTAAAAAGTGGTGGACAGCCACAGTATGCAAACGGGTATTTGGCACACATTTTCTTGAAAATGAACAAAGACAGTCAGTCACTCCAAGGGAAACAAATGACAGTATCTGATATAAATGTGAAAATGCATACTTTTAAGAGAAATTTAGAGTTTTGGAAACTCTTTGGAAATCGAGAGTTTTGTCACAGCCTCTAAATACTTAAAAGATTGGTAATGATATTAAGGAATGTAGTTTTTTGCTCTAAATTGAAATGTGTCAATCCATGGAAGATTTACACGACTCAGTTAAGTAATATAAAATAATATTTTTACATTTTCTCAGCTTTAACTTCTACTGCAGACACTATCCACCTAAATTATCCAACCACACTACAGCTCTTCGGAGTCATCATTTTTTTTTAAGCGTTTAGAGTTCCAGAAGCCAAGATATTTGCAGATCACTGGTATACAGGATAAAACTGAAGCTCTTTAGATAGTTAGACACCAATACCAGTACCAGCTTCCCTCCCCAGAAATTTTGTGAGTGACTCCTTCACATGCCATAGATCCTAAATAAGCCAATCTATTGAAATGCCTTATTCCCGTATTCCTCCAGGCAATCTTTCGCAATATTCCTCCATCATGGAATGCTCTCTCTCTTTCTTCTCCTGACATATTTTCATTTATATTATTAAAAAATTTGTTTACATGTTACTTATTCATATTGTTTCTTACACCCACCCAAATGTAGAATCATGTGCTACCCCATATATGTTCTCACAATACTTTATGACACACCTATTACTATACCATTTTACCGTGCCTTTTTGTGTTGATAAATATTAGCAGACTGTGAGACATTTGAAAACCAAGCTTCTTGTATTTTACTCAGGTTTGCTTTTATACCTTGTGCTAGGGTAGCTAGCATGTAATAATTAAAAACCAAACTACTGAATTTTATTGGTAAATCCTTCCTAGAGCTGAGATTGGGCATCAAAATTTATTTGAAAAGTAAAGTATATTACTTTTAAATTAAGATACACAGATATCATTGAAAATTGAGTGATGAGACTACATTTTAGAGTATCAGAGTATATTTAAACATAACTTTATATTCAAGAACATCACCACCTTTCTTCTTCTTTTCTTTTTAAGGTGATAGTAGCTATAACTCGTTTTTGTGATGGGTAATATGTTGACTTCTTAAAAATATATGCTTCTGGGTATTCATGTGGAATGTGTTGACTTTCTCATTATTTGATGCACTATTAATCTTAGTGTGGCTGCTATTTGATCTTTATTTCCATTTATTATAGAAATCAAAGTATTATACAAATCTTCAAAATGTGCAGCCTCTATTCTACTTGCAACAGTGGAGAATTCAAATTGCTGATTCCAGCCACACAAGAGGCTTCTTTTCTAAGATGTAAATATAGCTCACATGGAACCTGAGATATATTTCTGTAGAAAAGCACATTGCTTATAAAATTCACTTTTCAAAGTGTATGTGTACAAATTATTTATAATGTCAGCAACGTCTAGTGGCTAATGTAAATGACAGAGGAAGATTTTCAGCTGAATAAAAATTATAATTGTTTTCAAGTTTTATGAACATGAATGTTTTTAGCCTGGCTAACATTTGTCTACCTTTCTTCTGGTGAAGTCTCCATGCTAATCCTCTGGTGAATGCTCCTTCCTCATTCTCAGTTTATGAGTACTCTTAGGATTGGCTCACATCCAAATTCCTGGAGCACTTCACAGACCTGGCTCATCAGAGCACCAACTGGTTTGCTACAGTGATCATTTCAGCGATAGGTATGACCCAGCCCAGCCAAGGAGAACCTTATATTACTTGAAATATTTGGGAAGAAGTTCACTTTTCCACTGAAGTTCCCGAAATGCCAAGGTGAAATACTGAAGCTGCTGACGGCTACATTTAATGACAATACTTGCAGAGAGTCTCTGGGAATCATGCCAAAGACAGGTAAGCAGAGCCATGAGATGAAGAAAGATTGATTCCCAGTGAAATTATCTTGGTCCTTGGATCCAATTATTCCTGAAGCCAAACAATCCTTGGATCTTCTGGTTGTACAAGTCAAAAAATTATTTTACTGCTTAAAGGTGGGTTGAGTTCGGTTTCTATTCTTTGCCATTGAAGAGTTATAACTGATACAGTGCAATTAACTCTGCTTTCAGACCAGTTTTGCCAGAACTATATCATAAAACAGACAGCTGAGTTCACGGTTTGCATGATAACTCTATTAAGGATATCACTGATTATATTACAGATAAACATCGTAACTGAGGCAATAGTATTCAGATCCTAAACCACAGAACATGCTAAATTTCATAACCTATTTTTCCCAATAACTTCATGGACAATTCAAGAAAAAAATAAATGTCAGTTTAGTTGAAATACACGTTAAAACTAAATTACAATGTAATTCCTAACTATTTTTAGTGTGTCCTTTTATCAAGAAAAGAGAAAAGCAATTTTAGTACAGTGTCTCATTAGTTTCCAAATCTTCTAAATAACAAATTAAAAAAGAGTTCTGTAAAAATGATACGATAACTATAATGTGTATCTCTAGTTTGCTGAATTCTAAAGCAACAGTAACAGTAGTAATATTTTCTAGAATTTATTGTAATTTATACTAGACCATGTAGTAAATAAACCCAAATCTAGTTTTCTTTTTTACTATTCTACATTCATTTTATTATGTATAAAACCTTCTGTTGTTATTTTAATCAATACTCCCCTAAGTTTGAGTAAAAGGCATGTCACACAAAATATAAAGAAAAATTGTATAAAATTCGGCAAGACAAAGAATAGTGTTTACTTATAAGTAATACTTACTATTTTAATACTTTACTTACATGCTATAACCTGCGTAGTGAAGGTTGGCCCCTATTTTTAGGTTAATAAAATAATAATTCCACAACTGAAAAACTTAGCTACATAATATTATATCATTAATAAAAGTAAAATGTTAGATACTTCAATTCTGAAAAAATATTATATGAATGGTAAAATAGAAATAGTACACTCTCACCTTACACATGTACCCAGTAACCCCGCAAATGAATTCAATAAAGCAAACTTTCTCTTGATTGTAACTTTGAGGATCCCAAATAGAGAAAATGCAAGTATCTTTAATTTTGTTCTTTTTTTTTTTTTTTTTGAGGAAGATTAGCCCTGAGCTAACTACTGCCAGTCCTCCTCATTTTTGCTGAGGAAACCTGGCCCTGAGCTAACATTCGTGCCCATCTTCCTCTACTTTATATGTGGGACGCCTGCCACAGCATGGTGTGCCAAGCAGTGCCATGTCCGCACCTGGGATTTGGGCTGGCGAATCCTGGGCCGCCAAGTGGAACATGCAAACTTAACTGCTGCGCCACCAGGCTGGCCCCTAATTTTGTCGTTTTTAAACATTTGTTTACTTCTTTCCTTACAATGTCTTTCATTATGAGCCAATAGGGTTAATGATTTACTAGCCTCCTCTGCCTTTACGTCACATCTTGGTGGACAACACGGTTAACTGAATAACATGCCACAAAAACACTGGATGGGATAACGGTACTTATAAAGCAGTCTTACCTCCGCTTCCTTCCTTAATTCTCCACCCATACCCATATACCACTTAGAAAATTTAAATCTAGCCAAACATCCTCTAAGAGATAATTGAGATAATATACAAAAACAAGTAACAACATTTCAGGTTTTAAAAAGACAACCATATGCAGAGCATGAGTGTAAATGGGTTCTATTTTAAAGCTGTTGGAGCAAAAGGCAGGCGGAAGGGATTAGTTAATACTCAAATAACGCTTAGTCATGCTATTTCTAATATCTAACATATTTTATATTTGCCTAGCTGAAAGTTTCACAAAACACTCTTGTAGAATCCATTTTTTTCTTGTTTAAACAAAATAAAAATATTTCTATTATAATTTCAGGCAAGAAGAAGTTTAGAAATGGCAAATTCAAGCTTTACTCAAATTAAAAGCAACCTAAATAATATCAAAGACTATTTCCAACTCAATGTTATCTATAATCATTAACTGATGTTTCTAAACAACTGTTTCCAAGATCAAATTACACACACATACAGCGAAAACACACGTCTCTTTACTGGAACATTTCTGAGTATTTAAAAAGCTAATGTGCACTATAAAACTCCAAGAGAGAATAAGTATGCAATATTCCTCAAGCTTATTTCATAAAATGTTTTTTAGCTGAAGCTCTATGAAATTCCATGGGGACATTATTTATCTAAACAAATATTTTGGAAAAGTGGCCTAGAGTATTATCTTTACTCCTTTAAAAAATTAAGAATACTTCATTTTAATTTTTCTCTTGATTCAGTAGGGATATATATAATATATATTAATAAAATATAAATATACTACACATATAAAATAAATAAAATTAAGATAGTTTTATCTTAAATAGTTTTTAAACATATGTATTAATCTTAATTTATCTTAATTTTATGTATTTTAAAGGTTTGGACCAAATGTGCCAAACAAAAATACATTGGTAATTTATATGCATTCTTTGCAAAATATACTAAAACAAATAAAAATAAGATCAGGAAATGAGCTAGCCATTATTTAAACTGAAATTTTCAACATTTGCATTATTTTTATAAACAGATCATTCAACAGATATCTGCTCAGTACTTCCATCTAATGTTCTTTTTTTCCTGTTTATGTTGTATTTAGATTTTTCCATCTGGGCAGTTCAAAGTCCATTTCATCAAGCTTTCAAGGAATAATCAGTATGATTTTCAACAAAAACTCAATATAATTAAACTGGATATTTATGCTTTTACACTTTGATACATTATTTAAGTTCAACAGAAGAAATGTTCACACATAAAAAATTTAATTGCTTAATAAAATGTAAGTAGTCAGGCACCTTCAAGTAATGTCATCATGTTTTAATAACGAACTAATAAAATTAGAACAAGATTTTGACGTAACTTGGAAATTTTTTCCTTCACAGAACTAACCGAAATAGCACATGTAATTATAGTGATCCTTTAGGAAGAGAAAAAACATTCACAAGTTCAGAAAGTGGTTTTAGACACATGGGGTTCCATCTGCTACCTGCTCTACTTTTAAAGTGCAAAACCCATATCATGGTAGAGTCACTAAGCTGCATTCAGAATCTGAAAATTCATCGCTGCCAGCTCTGCGACAAGTAAATAGATTCCTCCATAAATGGGAATTGTCTGCCCTGCCCACCAGCCTCCCCCACTCTCACAATAAAATCTGGTTTAATAGCTTGCCAGAATTTTAAAATTCATAGTTAAGTTTATTACTTTGGGGTAAAAAACCATTATTCCAGGAACCTCCTGTAAAATACAAATTTATTACCTAAAATGTTCACTTAATACCCTAGTTGCCATTACTCAGTATTTCAGACTGTCTAGCACAGTGATTCTCAAGTTTTTGGTCTCAAGACCCCCTTACATTCTTAAAATTTATTAAGGAATCCAAGGAACTATTGCTCACATAGGTTAGAACTATGTACATCTAGCATTAGAAATTCAAACTGATAAATTTTATAAATATTCATTGATTAATTTTAAAATAGCAATAATAAATAAATTGCATATTAACATAAATTCCATATTTTTAATGAAAAAACATTGCTTTGTCAGTCTCAGCATATTGATAGTAATACTATGGACTAGGAATGCCTGGGGGTACTCATCTGGGCTGGTACCACTTGTGGAAGCCCCCACAGACATTTCCCCGACCTGAGCCAATGTTCTGGCTGGACCAGCCCTTGTTGTTCTAATTAGGATTGCAAGATGCACCTCAGAAACAACCGTCAGGGAACTTTGCAAAAATCGGGTTTCTTACTCACAATTACTGAAGAGCACACACTACACCCAAGGCCACATAGCGAGGTTACCGGTAAAAAGAGAGTGGAAGGGAGGTTCTGCCTTTATTGGGGCTGAAGGAGGTAGGGTGTGGTTTTGCAGGTTCACCCTTTATTGGCGAATTTAAAACATAATAGTGGGCATTAGGGCGTGGGAAGAAGGGAAAAGCGGTCAGTTATCCAGGTTACCCAGGGCTTTCTAAAAGGGGAACTTCATAGATGGGTGACCTGGCTGTTTAACTAGCTGTGTAGCTGGCAATATGTTTATTCAAGATAGATGTCTTTGAAATGGATGCTTTGGCATTCAAAAGCTTAATGTCAGGCACTTATATTACAATCAAGAAAGCTAATTATCAGGTACTTACTCTCCAAACATATATTTCCCAAAACAAAAAATAATGGTGAGAAGAGGGTTGTTGTTTACATTTTTGTAAAGCTCTTTAATGTCTGGATAATAGAAGACAATTGGATTGTCATATGAATTCTGCATTCAACCTACTGTAATAATATGTCATGTATCCTACAGAAAACTCCACCAAAAGTCTTAGTCTTGTAAAAATAGTTTGACTTCATATACACCCTGGATGTATTGCCTGAAGACTCCTAGCATCCCCTGGACCCTTCCAGAGTCTATACCAAGTCAAAACTCTGGTCTAGCAGATAGCACCATCTCTGAAAAACTCAGGGGGAAATAGAATATGAATGTAAATACTGGAAGAATAGGGTTTGGACAGAAGGGCCTCAAGATGTCAATGGATAGCTGGGAAAACAGCAGAATGCTTATGGGAAGTCCCCCCAACCAGCCTTCACTAATTTTACAAATTTTCCCTAAGCTAGTTCTATTAAATATATTATTTTTTGAGATAAAATTCTTTCCTTGACTTTTTATATTTAGGTTCATTTCTTATATTGAAGTTGAATTACCACACTGAAATTATTGGGATACACTTTTATTGGTCTTTCCTACATTACAATAATATTGGCACAAGAAAACAACACTGACTGCAAAAGACTGCCGTGTCTCAAGGCATGTCTTTATTTCCCTTCCAGTCAATCATGTCCCCTTTCTGAACACTACAACCAAAAGAGTGCCACAAAGGTACTGAGCCCAACCATAAATAATTCTTTTCTTCTTAGTTGATAATAATCCACTCTTAACTTCAGAGGTTATGAAGGCTGAGAACAAAATAATAACCCAATCACTGAGATCCAGAAACTAGATGCTTCAACATTTTTATCAGTTTCTTTTTACTTACTTTACTTACCAGTTGTTTATATGAAAATAAAATGTAAATTGCATTACATACTTTGTCAGACCATATAAAGGACACAATATAGACAAAATCTGAATCATGCATATAACTCCCTTTGGTTCTATTCAAAGTAATTATTACAAACATGACTCCTGATTTTTGAAATAAAATCTAAAAAGTAGAATAATATTTTAATTATACATAAAAATATATAATAGTCACCTAAGTTCACAAATGTAAACAAAATTATATAACACATTGTGGCTTTAAAAAAGAAGTTAAAAAAAGAAGTTAAATATAATACTGTGAAATAACTTCGAATCTTATATTATAGACAAATCACAGTCTTTTTCTTAAGAAAGGAAGATTTTTCTAATCGTGATAGGACAAAGGAATCATACAAAGAAGGGTATTTCAGAAGTAGTTTTAGGTTAAGAATTCACACACAACTTGGGTTGTCCTATTGTCACATAAAATTTGATTTGAATAAGAAACATAGGATGACTTTCATGTAAAAATGCAAAGAACATATAATATATTAAAATGTATAAAATCAGGAAAGTTTAGTCTATGAAGATGATTGGCTATTGAATTCGAATTTCTTGAATGACAATAATGACAGCAATTGAAAGACTTGCTAAGGTCAAATGGGCCTTAAGTTACTGCACAAGGTTACACAATGGAAACAGGACTTGTGGAGACACGTAGGGTAGAGCTTGTTCTTGTATTTTCAAAGGTAAGAGAGTCAAACATTTTGTGTAAGGTTTTTGATTGCTCTTTCAAGATAAATCCAACTATTGTATTGCTGGGAGAGTAAGGTCTCTAGCATCCACCCAAGTAAGTGTGATCAAGCTATGTCATCTCTGAGATTATTAAGGACCAGAAGACAGACATTTTTCCCATCTACTATATGGCCCTTGTAGAGAAAATAAGACTCCAGAGAAAGGTGTGTACCTTCGGAAGAGAAAATACAGTTTTAGAGCTTTGTCCATCGCCAAGGGCAGGTATCAGTGCAGGCAGACAGGCCATTGCAAAGCAAGTTTCTGTGGAATCTGAGGGCTGTCACTGGTTGATTAACCATCAGCCCATCTGATCAATAGGCTTACTGGACACAGAGTAGCAGACCAGGTGCATTGAACTTTACAATAAGATAAGGGAACATTTGATAAGGACATCAAAATCTGGATTTTGATTCAGAATATGAGGGAATCCCTCAGTTTTGGGTAGAAAGCCCCCTTGAACTTTCTAGAAGTTACTAAAATAAAGGTAAAGCGATACTTCAAGAAAAAAATTTTTGTAAGAAAATGCCAAACTTTTAAGAAAAGGATTTTATTGCTGTCTGACTTTAAATATCAATTTTTACTGATGTAAGATTAACTCAGAAATGTAATCATTTCTATTGCCCCTACATTTGTTAACACTACAGTTTGGGGAAACACCATGTTTTGGTGTATTATCAAAATTGAATATCCCTTTTTTTCCTCCCAAGTTGGGAAACTTAGAAGAAACTGCAGAAATAATATCACCATTTTAGTGTTCCCACTTGTTCTTCAGTCTTTTATTCTTTCCCATATATTTCACATATGGCATTCCATATTTTTAGCAGCAACAGTACAGGTAACATATATTTACAACAAATGTGCATGAATAAAACCAAATAAAAAGGTAACAGCTCATAGATTCTGCAATAGAATGGTTCTCACTGTTGAGTTTTCCAAGAGGCTGTGCCGTTTGCCCTCCACAGTCATTAACCAGCACAAACACAGGGAATCCAAATACCAATGGAAAGTACTGCTGTCCATCAGCCTCTGGAGATGAGAGTCACATCTTCATATTCTCAGCAATATACTCATTACACACATTTAATAACAATGCATATTATTTAATCCTCATATTTACACTCGTCATGATACCTATTTCCATACAAAATGAAACCGCCAAAAGTAAAAAAGCAGATAAAAACGGGGCTGACATAGAGACTCAAGCCTTTTCACAGGCACTGTTAAAAAACTTTTAGTCACCCGATTTTCCTGCTCGCCTTGGGTTAAGGAATTCTATTGCAACTCATTGTGAACACAAAAGACATTCCTTATGAAGAAGAGGTTCTGATTTTCAAAAGACCTGTACAGAATAGTGAAACAAATCATGACCAAATTTTCTTTCCCAAAATATCTACTTTGATTATGTGATTCTGTCTCCACTGTTTTTAAAAAGTGGCATATAATCTGTAGCAAGTGACTAACTTTTCATAATTCAATGTATTGTTTTTAAACTAACTCATGTGTATGAGCCATGTATATCCAACAAAGCTTTAAGCTCCTAGAGGGTATGTTTGTTGTTATTCCCCCCCAAAAAACCTTTGCTTTTTGTTACGTATGTAGTAGTTCCTCAGTAAAGACTTGTTTACTAACAAAATATAAGTCAAATTTTAAAGCATGAACTGAAAAATAGCATGTTCAGTATAGTTTATAAAAAATGCTAAACTGTGTCATCACTAGGATAAAATCAACAAATGGGAGCACTTGACAAAAACTCCTTCACACAGACTTACAAGAAAAGAAGCAGTGATCTTGCTATTCTTTCCTAAAAAGAAAAAAAATCTACGCCAGTTTAGTTCAGATATAACCTTGGACAGAAGTTATAAGAAGGTATTGCCATCTTCACACATTAAAATAACAAGTAGATTTTCATTAAATATAATGGATTCAGCAAATGTGAATAAAAAGTTCTTGAGTTACGTTGAATATATGACCAAAAAGAAATCCTAATAAGAAAATTTTAGGATTGTAAACAATATTAATTGAAAGTCTTCACATTACATATCTTGGAACTAAATGTTAAAATTACTTAACTAAATAATTTATCATACTTCCAGCTAGAATAATTCTCTCACAAGCTTATGACAGCAAAATATACACTATATTTCCTTACTTTCCTCTTAACCACTCAATATGTATATTTCTTTGATAATTTTTCTTTATGTCAAGTTATTTCCATATTGTATTGATGTAAATTCATTCCAGTTTTCAAGAGCTTCTATTCCTTCCCAGACTTCCCATTAAGTTTTCTAAGATCATATTTATATGATTTAAAACTCTCCCTTACACTCTTTTATTTGTAGTTTTATAACTTTATTGACAATTAATAGTTAGTTCTCATCCACATTGACAGCCTGTAGAGTTTTGAAGATGGTGACAATTATGTAGGTAAAGAATGTATAGAGTTTGTTTGGTGAATCTTCATATTCATCACTGGACAACCACACACAGATACAGTAGGGGCGTTCCTTATTCCCTTGGCCCAGACAGCTTTGGTGAGCCTGGTGTCAATGTGCACATCTGAATTCCCATCTCCTTCACGGTAGATTTCAAGATCCGTTTGAGTGTAGAAGGGGCTCACTTCTTGACCACTCCATAGATGCACTTGTGAATGATGATGGTATATTCTCTGGTCACCACTTCAATGATGGCAGAAAGGCCCTTCTCACCACCCTTCTTTACAGGAGCCGTTCTGCCGAGTTGGAAAGAACTCTCCCCTACACCCTTAAATATTTTATTGAATCTTACTTTCACCCTTTGAACCTGATTGAAACCTGTCAATTTGTGCAAAATCTCTTCTTTCTACATCGCTCATCTTAATTAAGTGTGAAGATTTAGAAGTGGACCTCCTTGATCCTCAATGATGTTACTACTACAAATTTTCATTAAAATATTCATTCAAAAAAGATCTCTGCCTTTTATGCTATTCTGTGAGATCCATCTTCTATCTCTGCTCGTTTCTGTTGATTTTCAATTAGCTAGCTACCCCACTTCATTCACTGAACACTTGTCATTTGGCTCAGAGTCACATCAAGAAACACTTTACGATCTGTTCGATATCCTGAGCTCCCTGCTTTGTAACCCATACATCTCCAATGTGTTTTTATATCCTCTGCGTTGTGCTCAGCATCCTTCTCCACCTACCTTGCTATCCCTTAAAAGTCTTCTATCTCTGAAATCACTAAATTAGATAATAACTCAAAGGCTTTCATCATACCTATCCTTTCATATAACTAAAGTCTCCATCACATGGACCTCTCTACTTTTTCCTACCTCTCAGCCGCCCCTGAATTTGCCTACCTGTAGTCCATAATTTCAACAATATCCTGTCAATGGCCCCAAGTTCCTTGTTCATTATCCATCTATCCTATTCACCTGGATACCCTCTACCTGACTGAGTTCAAGTATCAGTCAGTAATCTCCTAAGGGTGTCCTGTCTTCAAACGTCTCCTCTCCTAATTCAGACTCCACTCTGCATTCAGATTAGCTATCGTGAAATGAAAATCTGATCACATTCTGTCCTGTTTGAAACTCGCCATGTCTTTTTATCACTTTTAGCATAAAGTCAGAATCTTACATGGCCTAAAAATACCTTTGCGACCTGAACTCCATCAATCTTGCAGATCCATCTTTTGCCATTGATTTTCCTTCATTCCTTTCTTTCTCCTCAAGGCCTTTTTATTTACTTCTCCCCATACCTCTTTTGATTTCTTTTTGCTTCCCGAGATTAGAAGTATTCTTTAGATCTTAGCATAAACATCAACTCTTCTGATGAAGGGAGCCTTAACTGTTTACCCCATACATCACTACATAGATACCTCTGTGGTATAATTACATAACACTGGATCCATCCCCTCTCATGGCACCAAAAATGTTCTTATTCAAATGTGTTTTCTCCCCACTGGATGGTAAAGTTCCTTGAACATGTAGTCTTGATTACCACTGTATCTTTACCACATAGAATAACATCTCTCCTCACCTTAATATATATTGCTAATGAGAGATGAATTCCCCATTAATATCATAGAACAGTGACCCAAGAACAAAAAATCACTTACTTTTTGAAAATATTGAATTTGAGATATAAGAATTAATGTATGCAAGATATGTACATATAAATATTTCTTGTAATTACAGAACCATTTTGGTAGAATTACTGTCAATATATCAATATACTTTAACACATTTATCTCTTCTTCATTTTTTTTTTTTAGTTTATAATATACATGGTTCTTAATTATTGGTTAATATGGGCTGCATTTTTCTCAGTATTATAATGTAATTATATAATGTTAAGCCCTTTAAAGTAAAAAGTACCATGGCATATTCAACCTATTTCTCCCCAATAACATGATAGATCTTAAGGATGAGTCCATGTGAATGCACCTAAAGTCATCCTGTTACCCCCAGAAACGAAGCAGAAACATAGATGCCTTCCAAATATCCTCTCTCACTTCTATCTTAGAAATAGAATTCTAATTTTATTCAGTAAACCAATGTTCCCAGCCAAAGAATACATTTCCTAGCCTTCATTAAGCTGAATATGGGCATGTGACAAAAGTGTGGTCAGTGAGATTAAAAAGAGAAATATTGGTGGAAGCTGCTTAATCAGTTAGGAAGCATACATTCTGGCTCTTTCCTGCTTTCCCCTTCTCTTTTTAATAAAATGAGCTCATGTTGATGGAAGCTCTAGCAGCCATCACAATTAATTCTCACTTCCTCAGAAATTTTTCTGTGCTGCAAAACTTAGAAAGCTGGAAAACTACATTTCCCAGATATCGTTACAGGTAGGATTAGGTATGAAAAATTAAATTTAGAAATTAAGTGAATTTGTGTGAGATTTGGAAAGTGCTAATCCCAAATCCATCAATTTTCTTGCCTCAACATAAAACTGGCTGTACTCTGCCATCGCTGCTTCCTTGGTGCCTGTTTTTTATTTCAAATCAGTATCACTGGACTTAGTATGACTTGCCTTCTCATGATTGCCTCAATATTCTCCCTCACTGTCTTCTAAAAGTCCTAGCTTTGATGCTTATTTACCTGTAGGTTTTATAATCCTGATTGCTCTTGCTGTTTTACAAACCTTGTTTACTTCCCAACTCCTAGCAACCCATGCCATTTATGGCACAGTTATACCAATTTACACATTAAAAACAATCTTTCTAACACTTTGACCTTTCCAGTCTATCCATGGTTCTCCAATGATGGATCCCAACCATGCTCTCCCCTGGTCATACAGGAAAGCAGACCTTGGCATTACTGTAAGAGCAATATTGCCATAAATCCAACATTGTGTATCCTATTCTCTGACTACCTCTTCCTAATTTTCAAACTCATTCTTTCTAGTAATCCCAAATCCAACATTCTCTCAAGTCCGTTAAGAGCTCCAATCCATTGACCCTATAACCTTTTAATTGTTACTCACTCACGATTTCCACTTTCCATTTCTTACCTTGCAATAGAGATCACTCTAAAATGTAAGCTGAATGACTCACTCCTCTCTTATTACCCTCCCCTTCATCCACACTTTTCAAGTTACACTGACTACTATGCTATTTTCCAAACATGCGAGGAACATCCTTGCTTTATAGCCTGTATAGATGCCTTTTTCGCCGATCCTCCAGATATTCACTTAAATCATTCACCTCTTCAAGTCTCATCTTCTCAATTAGGCTTACCTAAGCAAACTATTTAATAAATCTTTCTGCACTGCATTCCAATTCCTCCTTACCTTACTCTTCTTTTTCTCTCCACCCTTCCTTTTTTCTATTGATGCTATAACAAATTACTACAAACTTATTGGCTGAAAATAGCACAGATTGGTTATCTTATGATTCTGTAGGTAGGATTTCAATATGGGTCTTCCTAGGCAAAATCAAAGTGTCTGCATGGCTGTGTTTCCTCCAATGTTTATTTCAAACGATGCTTTACAATTAAAAAGCTTACTATTAAAATTACTTCAAACTCAATGATTATGATAGATAAATTACAAACCTAGCAATATATTTTACATGACATTTACTGGCACATTTGTTAATAGAAGTTTCTTGGAAATAAACACTTTAAACATCTCTCTAAATTTCCAGACAGGTAACATGTGGGAAATATTTCTAAAAGGAATAATGCCAAATATTTTCTATTGAGAAATAGACAGACTCTTATTGTAATTTACCACCTTTCAACAGATAAAATTATGCTACTGAAGAACCAAATTAAAATTATTCTTTCAGTTACTGCTTCTAGACACTCAGTAAGAAGAAAGAACAAATATATTAAGTGTGAAATTGGGATCAAAAATAAACAGATGCCCTTGTAAATGCAGAATAACTAACAGAAGACACAAACTTCATTTATTCGGCTTGTAGATGTTCCCCCCACACACAGACCTTTAAAAGAGAATTCATCAAAATCAATGAATAGTATATTTGCCTACATCTGATTTAGTTTCCAAAATAAATATAGAATTGTTTAAAATAAATAAAAATTACTAGAAGTCAGGTAAAATAAATTTTCAAGGAAGGAAAAATTTTTTATCTTGACATGCAACAATGGAATAAACATTCCACTTCTTACTTATAATTTCCAGTATGTTACAAACAAGAAGAAATACTACTGTTGTAATTATTTCTCGAGAAAACCATATAACCGTATTATTGACAAACCATTAAAATTAGCCACTCTCAAAATCTTAGATGCTAAATCTCCTCCTGAATACCTGCATTGTTTCTAAGGCCATCAATACTCCTTTGTACGTATCATTTACTAGAACGTGCAGTAACCAGTGTTTTGATTAGTGCCACCCTAGATGACCAACATTCTTTTCTATTGATTAATTACTAAGACAGACTATTTAACTGCTTTTGAACAGAGACAAGATATACCATCTAGGGGAATAATCTAAGAATCATTATATATGGTGTGATGGTTAGTTTATATGCCAACTTGTTTGGGCCACAGTATGCAGATATTTGATGAAGCATCACTCTAGGTATTTCTGTGAAAGTATTTTTTAGATTAAATTGACATTTAAATCAATAGACTCTGAGTAAAGCAGACTATCCCCCATAATTCGGGTGGGCCTCAATCAATCAGCTGAGGGCCTTAATAGTAGAAGACTTCCTTCTTGCAAGGAAAACTGAATTCTACAAAGCAGACTGCCTTTGGCTTTGAGCTGCAACATAATTTTATATGACTTTTTCCCAGGTCTTCAGCCTGCCAACCTACCTTGCAGATCTTGATTTTGGACTTGCTAACCTCCACGATCATGGGAGTCAATTCCTTAAAATTTCTCTTTCTCTTTATGTATATATGCATATATTGATTTTATATATAATTCTAAACTAATATATATTACTATCTTATATAGAGAGATATATACAGAGAGAGGAGAAAGAGAGACAGAGAGAGAGTTCTATTTCTCTGCAGAACTCTGATTAATACACATGATAAATTTAGACCTGAAAAATTGTAATTGCTTTTAAAATTAATCATATATGAATATGCCAAGGGTTTTATTTATTGATACTTAACCTCAGTACCAATTATTCAGAATAAATATGAGGAAATGTGTGATTTTAAAATACTGGGCTTATTTTCAGAAGTGTTAATTATCTAAACTCTATCACAGTCATAAAATCAGAGAATTCAGTCTTTGAAAGCATTTTTTGGCAATGATATTATTGGGAGGTAATATTAGTAATAACTTTCCCCTAAAGCTGTCATCTAATTTGGCTTTGCTTAAAACCTAATTGAGGGAAAAGTGCAAGACTTTTACCTGTTTCATAGTGAAAAAGAATAATAACATTTATTTAACCCAATTCTAATTCTAGATGTGTATTAGAAAAGTTAAAAATGAAATCAATAAGTAATTATATTTCCAACTCTTTCTCTCTAGATAGGAAAGGGTATGTTTAATTGGGTGTTTGTTTCTCTCTTTGTTTCACCTACTAAGGGCCTATGTTTTATATTACATCCTATCATTTTTCCACATAAAGTGCTAAGGTAACATGCTGCAAAAAAGACCCTAGAATGAAATCCACAATAAGAAATGATAGCATCAACCATATAGAGCATACTAGCACTTCAATCGCATATTCACACAGGGTAGCATAACTGCCACATGGTTTCTATGCGACTTGTCAGTTCCCCTTTACGTGGAGTTGCTGAAATTATTGTAGCACCAGGGTACTCACCAGCCTTTTGCTTGGTTTTCTGAGTCAACTGTCCCTGCTCCACTATTCTGAACTTGCCAATGCCCTGTGTATACTGGTGAGTGCTCAATCTTTCTGCCTGTAATTTTCAAAATTCACAGGCTGCAGTTGTTTCCAAGTTCTTAAAGCTATCGTGAATTCTATTTTCATTCTGTTCTTAGTCCATTTGAGCTTCTATAACAAAATACCACAGACTGGGTGGCTTGTAAACAACAGAAGTTTATTTCCCACAATTCTGGAGGCTGAGTCTGAGATCGGGGTGCGAGTACGGTCGAGTGAGGAGCCTCTTTCAGGTCACAGCCTTCTCCTCGTAGTCTCACGACGGGCAAGGGAGCTCTGTGGAATCTCTTTAATTACAGCACTATTCCCATTCATGACGGCTCCATCTTCACGACCTAATCACCTCCTAGAGGCCCCACCTACTAATTCCATCACATTTGGGGGTTAGGATTTCAACATATGAATTTGAGGTGGGAGGACACAAACAGTCAGACCTTAGCAAATGAGACTGGAAAATCTCTGCAGCTTCCTTATACAATAGCATAGGAAGACCACTGGTTGAAGTCTCGTCTTCAGCACTTGCTAGTTACACAGACTGGGACACTCTCATAAGCTATCTGGTTCAATACCTTCCTCTCCAACACTGCGTTAGAGATATCGAACTCATGGAGCAGTAAACAATAAGTGTGAATTGTTTAAAAGGCTTTTTGTAAATAAAGAGAGGCTCTATCAACATATTCACTATTTTTGATTTACCTGGATACAGTGATGCCAATCTATTTCAATATACTTTTTCCAATTTCTTTTTGTTTTTCTACTAAAAGATCCTCACATTTTAGCAGCTGGTTCTAAAAACTGTCTATTTCCAACCAAGTCCTCCTTCATTTGGGCCTTGTGTCTTGCTGTTTTGTGCGTACTATACAAATTACATGAGCCTAAGGTAGACATACATTTTTGTAGAAATTGTTGACATGTTTTTGTGGAATTGTGAAATGAATTTTTACAAAACCTGTCATCTTCTATATTACTACAGTAATAAGAAAATAAACTATCAAGTTTCTTTGCATTTTATTTGTATTTAAGAAAAAATTTTTTCCCAGATCTCCATTGATTCTGATTTTCTGCTAATTGTTATGTATTTTCAGCCAAGCAATAGAAATTGCATAGAGTAACACACAAGAAAGAATCCATTCACATCAGCATTTATGGATTTCAAAATACATAACCTCTGGCTTTTTGGAACCTTAGGTTATAGAAGGCCCCCTGTGAGGGGAAAGTTGGCAAAGTGGCAGGGGGTCTAGAGCAGCTGGGGTCATTTACAGAGTAGGTCACCATGTACCTCAGATGCTCTTGCAGCATGGCTGAGACTGACAGCCTCTGCTTTTCTCCCTTTTTCTTAATTGTCTCTATATGTCTTAGCTTTCTTGGGTGGGGTGAAACCAAAGCAGGACCTTTATGTGGTACCCCAAATGGCTGGGGAAACTTGCTGCTCAGCCTATTCCTCTTTTCTTCTTTCTTCTTGCTCACCCCTGTGAGACGAACCCTTTCTAACTGAGGAGTCCCCTCTGGATGCTGAACAATGCCTGCTTAGGGGATGGGATGAAGAAGGCGAAACAGTTATTCTTCCTTCCCTAGTGCGGTTATTTTCAAGTTTTTTGTTCCAGTGTGTTCCACTGTCTTGCTTAAGTTTCTTATGTGGATTCCAGCTCTCCCAAAGCTGTCTTATTTTCATGGATCATCAATTATTGATCTTTTTTGCAGCAATAGAGGCTGGGGTCTCCTACTCAGCCATCTGGTTGACGTCACTTGGCAGATCCCAAGTGCATTTTTCTTTACACAATAAGACATATATGTTTTTGGTGATATTATCTACAGATTTAAATTGTGTAGTTATAGGCATACCTGCTTGAATTTTAATGTAAACCTACTGTCCAGTTAGGTGAAACTAATTTTACCATATGTGGCCACATAAATAACTCTTCTAATGACATGCTCGTCAGGAATGCTTTCAATTTTGTTTTGCAGAGACAAACCGAGGGCCCTCAAGGTGAAACTCTCAGAATTTAATACATGTAATTTGAAGGCCCTATTAAAGATAAGACTAAAAATAAAGACTAAAACTTTACCTCTTTCACATGTTCCAAATTAGCTCTTTTCTCCCAAATAACAAAAGAAAAAAACTATTGTCTGAAATCTAGGCCAAATTGCACATCTATGTAGTCTTTTCTCACTGCAGAAATTTTATTTATTTTTCATTGCGGTAACAGTGGTTTATAACATTATATAAATTTCAGGTGTACATCCTTATGTTTCGACTTCTGTGTAGACTACATCGTGTCACCACCCAAAGACTAGTTACCATCCACCACCAGACACGTATGCCCTGTCACCTCTTTGGCCCGCCACCCTCCTCCCTTCCCCTCTGGTAACCTCCAATCTAATCTCCGTATCTAAAAGTATGGAATGCCTCATGAATTTGCATGTCATCCTTGCAGAGGGGCTGTGCTAACCTTCTCTGCATTGTTCCACTTTAGCATATGTGCTGCCCAAGGGAGTACTCACTACAGAAATTGTAATGTGTTAAACCAATTAAGTGATCCCAATTGGCTAGTGGTCTCATTTTTAAGATATTTATTCCGACTTGGTGTCTACCTATATCAATTTAACAAACTATTTTCAAAATTTGTGAGTTGTCCCCTTCCAATGGTTACAATAATTTAGAACAGTTTTGAGTTAAACTAATGGTGAATTCATCCACCTTAACAGCTCATAAACTAAACTGACTGACTCAATTACTCAGTAATTAGCAATTTGTCACTTGATTTTTCCCCTTTACCATATTCAGGATCAAAACAAATAAAAACATAATTTGTGTACAACAGTAGAATTATTTCCTAAAAACTATTGTGCTTTCCTCTTTTCTTAGGAAGCATTAGCCTGGGCTGAGGTCTGTCCATCTAATATAAAATTCATGCCAATTGCATGTTTTTTGAAGATTGAATAAAATGACATATGAAAATATGCAGCACATGACCAAGAATGTGTTATATTCATGAAATTTGGATCTCTTCCTTTTACTTACCACTCTTTCATCTCCAAGTCACCTATACTCATTTCTTATTGGCAAAGGGAGTTTTCTTACTGATATCACAATTTCACATTTTTCCTTGTACATTTGCTGTTCTCCTTAGATTATTTCAGTCAAATTAGGAAAGTGTTGAATTCTACTAAAAGGTAATTCTTTACGTGATAATATATAGTGTAATTCTATGATAATTTTTCCTTTTGTTATAAAAATGACTGGGTTAAATAATGCACCTTTTCAGTTTAGTATATTCCCTTTCCATAATTTGTCATTTCAGCCAATTGCTAAGGAAATAAAGACAGTGAACTGAGATATGTCACCTACCTGAGGTTCCACTGCAAGTTGGTAATAGGAGGATTAAAATTCACAACTTCTGAAATTCAGTGTGGAGTTTTGCAGTCTGTTACAATTGTACCCGAATGGAGGGTGGGAAAAAAAACCCTAAAAGAACAAAAAGAAGTGTCTCTGTCCATTGTTTGCCAAGATCTAAATCTTAGCCTTGCAGACTGCAGGGATAAGCTGCCCCACTCTGTCAATCAGGATGATGGAAGTTGATCCTCTCAGAGTGGTTTTTCTGCCTGGTGCCTCTTGGGCGAACCTCTTCCTTATCTCATCAGTTAGATCTACAGATGCTAAGAAAATAGATTGTCCCCAGGCATATCCCAACCCAGAGAGGGGATTTAGCCTTTCTGACTTTAGCTCAAAGCCTACTCTGAAACTCCTTTTGGGTGGGTTTCTGCCCTGGGGCAAAAGGATTGGAGAAAACAAGAAACAAGGAAAATTTACTTTTTCAGTTATTTGGCCTCCATTCAACAGACAGTATAGTTAAGATTAAGAAAACCCAAACAAAATTCAAAAATTGAGGGAAGGAGAAAATAAACCAAAGAGAAACCAGAAAAAGTTAGTATTAATTTTCTATAGTTTAGACAGAAGCTATATCTTCAATAATATATCAGTAAAGTAATAATGTCAATATTGTTAGCAGCAACTGCTCGGTTAGCAAGAAAATGGGTGTCTCAACCTGTCATTGAAAGCTAACTATTTCCCTGAAAACAGTGAACTTTACAGTTGAAAAGACAAATTAGAGAATATGAAAAATTGTCTGTCATGAGTCTTTAGGTACACTGCAACAATTCTCAGAAAACATTAACATATTGCAATTATAAAAAAAAAGTTCAAAATACAATTCAATTAACAAAAATAAACAAAGCCTTCCGCCATAGGATTAACATGTATTAATATAAACATTGAACTCTTTCCAGCCAGGCTGAAGTTTTCACAGTTTCTTAGGAGACAGGGAAGGAAAAGGGAGGGAAAATATTGATTAGGTTTTTGAGGAATGGTTCATTGCATGAGGGAAACACCAGAGAGCAGTCTAAAAAACATTGCTGTAAGAAGCATAATCAGTGACCAAAGAAATCTAATTAGAAGGTAGGAAGAACTCCCACTCAATTACTAGGATAGAGTCGACATGACTCAGACTGCGCAGCCTATAAGATTAACTGAAAAGTGATAACCTGTAAAAACAAATGGTATATTTAATAGTGTTCTTTAGGAACCACAATTTCAGTATTGGCTTCTTTGTGATGGAGGAGCTACTTTTAACTTGCCTCCAAAGAAAATCACTGTTTAAACTCATACTTGAGCACAGGAACAAAACATAAAAGCAGAAATTAGAGTTCTCAGAGAGAATGGAAGTAAAAAGTCACTTAGAGAAATAAGGTTTTTTAGTAACTATAACAGGCATTTGAAAAATCACAGAGATGGAAAACAAATTACCATAGGAATTTGTTAATTATGTACTCTATTATATATAAATTTGAGTGAAGGTACATCCAGCATCAAGACGATCTTCATGAGAAGTTCGTTCCCCAACACAAGGAAGTGGCAACTCCTTTATAGACCATATAATACACGAATAGTTTGGAACCAAGACTAGGGCATCAGTTGAAAAGAAAGCAAAATCTAAATTCAACCTGGACCAAAACTGCAACAATTTTCTTAGATAAATTTGGCCAAAATTATGATCAATTCCTAGTGATGAGCTATCACTCGTTACTAAGAGAACACTGACCTTGAGATTCTGTTTGATATGTCCTTCCATACCTTTGTATAGCTCTTATTTCTTTTGATTATTTTTGAAATAATCATCCCATTGTCTTATGAATTAATTACTCAGTAAATAAACGAGTGAATGAATGAATAATAGGTTCTCAGTCAGTGTTATCTTTACATTCTCTTTTCCTATTAACTCAATAGGACCTGGTGATGCAGTGCCTATGTGAAAGCTGACAAAATTCGAATGGGTACACTTTTGTGCCTTTCTTCCTTTTGGAAATGGAACACTTTTTTCATGGAGGAAAACTTTTTCTTAAATAACACCACACAACAGAATAACTGAGCCCTTCCTCTCCATCACACCACACATCCAATCTATCACAATATCCCAAAGTTTCTCCTTCATTCTCAAATGCTTCATTTTCCCATGTTTCAGTATTTCCACTAGTCTCAAGTTAACTGAAGTCTTTGGCATTTCACTTCTAAACTATTCTAAGAGTCACTATACTGATAACCTGAACTAAAATTTACCTGTACATTGCAGACAGTTCAGACTTCTGAAGCTCTGCTTTCCCACCTCTTCACTGCTCCAACACCTGATTTAATCAACCCATTTCTCACACGATGAAGTGAAAACTCATTAAAAAATCCTTTAAGGTTTCCTTGCCTTATCTCCAAACTTATTTTCCAAGTTGTCCCCCTTACTTAAGCTAAACATTCACAGTTGGTAATTAACATATGTTATGTGGAACCATTTCCTTTCTGAGTAATTTAACCGGTTTTTAAATTTTATTTTTAAAGATCATTCTAATTGCAATCTGGAGAATAGATTAGAGGCAAGTAATACTGAAGTAAGAAAACTGTTTACAGGACAAATACAATAGTAGAGAAGAGAGATGAACTAAGGCAGTGCTGGTAAGTGAGGGTAAAAACTAAAGCAGTAAGGCAGCCAAGCCTCAAAGGTAGCATTATCTTCATTGTTCAATGTTTTTCTTCTGAATACATGGATTTTTTTTATTTGCTGGACTTTCTAGGTGCTAATTGCTATTTTTCATCAAAGTTTTTCACAGATATTGTAAAACCCTTGTTAGACCCATGAGGCATACACGTAAGGTAATAATTTTGTCTTTGTTTTTGGTGTGGTGGTCATAGGGAGACCTACTTCCTCCTGAGTCTCATTTTCTAGCTCCAATCCATATTGATTGATATCTAGATCCATTATACTGGAGACTTCCTACCATTTCCAGGATATACTGTTTCTTCTTGTTTTATTTGTTTTTTTAGTGCAACATAACTCTAGTAGCTTTTTGAGAAAGAGAGCATAAGACGCAAAATTTTTGAGAGCTAGCGTTTACAGAAATGCTTTATTCTACACTCATACTTGATGGATAACATAGAAAGTTTGTAAACTATTACGTTGGAAATAAATGTCCTTTAGATTTTGAAGTTTTCTTTACCTTTCAACTGTCAGGGTTGCTTTGCTAAATTAACACCATTATTTAACATAATCCTCTTGGCATCAACTCACTCTCTCTCTCTCCCTCTCTCTCTCTCTCTGTGGAAGCTTTTAACAGCATTAACTTTTCTCAAGTGTTTCAAAATTTTATGACAATTATATCTAAATATGGGTAATTTTGAAATGCCTTGTCCAGGTGCTCAGGGTAATCTTTGAACTGACTATTCCACGTCCCTCAGTTCTGGGAGAATTTTTTGAATCTTTTATTTTATAATTTCCTCCACACTGGGCTTTCAATTTCCCTGGAACTCTTATTAGTAGGATTTTTAGATTCCCAGGATTCATCCTCAAATTTTCTTATCATTTCTTTCTTATTACTTTTACATCACGACCTATTTCATTCTGCTTTCTCAGTGATGTCCCAAAATGTCTCTTCCACTATTTATATTTATGAAATTTATATTTCAGCTAACAAATTTCAAATTTCTAAAAAATGCTTTCTAACTTTCTGATTGTCTGTTTATCAGTATTCTTGTTTTAAGAACTAGAAAGATTTCTTCTGTTTTCTGTACTGTCTCTGTTCCTTTCATGTTCATTTTTGTTCAATGTAGATTTCTTCAGATATGTCAATTCTTGGCTGAACTTTCATAATACACTATGAGGCATGAATAAGCTGTCTGGAAGCTCTGCGCCTGTATGCGTATTGTGAGTAAATGAGATTCAATGTAAAAAGATTGAGTGGGGATATCAATGTTTACCAAATATCAACGTTTATAAATCTTTCTCTCAGCCTGTCATTGTCTCCAGAGAAGAATCCAGCATTTTCTTACCTTGGGGATATAAACCTATATACACCAGTGCACTGGGAGCTGAAGATGTGGCAACAGGCTGCCCAAGTTTTTAATATATAGAATTTGACTTATCTCTTTACCTTTAGCACACCCACCTTATGATCTTTCAGGGGGTTCTGAAGGCCCCAACCTACAGTCTCTCAGATGTAATATCTCAAGAGCATAAAAGTCTCTTTTCTATAAGGTGGATTGAGGTAAAGTTGGTTTTCAACAGATCCTTTCTCTTTCAGCACATCTTCTCACTCCCACACTCTGAAGTTCTTTGTGCCTCCATTTTACACATGTGTGCAACTTCTGGGAGAGACTGACTTGGTCTTCACAGGCTTCCTTCCTCCCAACACTCAGGTTTCAGTTTAATTTGCTCCATTATGTCAGGTACCAATTATCTCTGTTTTATTTTTTCATAATTTATTGGCTTTTATGTTTTAATATTTATCTTCAGTTGTCTCTTCTCTTCTTAATCCTTATGTATTTATACCATTTTAAAGTCTAGTTCAATCATTTTCATGTTTTTTAAAATTCTGCTTGTTGGTAAGAAGCTGATCTATAGATAATCTGCTATGTTCAGCTAAAAATCCAGGTGATGCCTTTTAAACTGAAGAAAGTTTCAAGAAAAATCAAATAAAGGTTGTGAAGGAGGTCAGTAATGAAGAAATGACCTTGAGTGGGAAGATGTAACACAAGGCAGTAAGGCAATGATGATATGGACAAAGATACTTGAGGGACTCTTGACTGGCGTCCTAGATAAGGGACATGATTGACCCAATTAACCCCATAGTGCAGATCATCCCAAGATGAAGTCCCAATATCAAAAGCCAGCTAATGATGGTAGATTTCCATCTTGGAGCCATATTCAAACACTACATTACTGGGAACATTTTTTGATGCTTTTTAGGATAACTCTCCCCAGACAGATCAAACTAACTGGAATGCTCAGGCTTAGGATGGTGTGAATCACGCGTTCTGGAACAGCTTTGGAAAAGTAGGTCTTGGGGTTTTTTGACCTCATTCTTGAAAAGCATTGCACTAGGACTTTGATATTGAATTTCTAACTGCAAGTTCTTATAAGAGCTAATAAGATAATCACCAAACTGGATGGATGTAACAGCCTCTGAAATGGTCTTTGAACTCAATCTTGTCCTTTTTAAATTATTCTACACTCTAAATATCTCCATGAAGCAATGGTCCTCAAAAATTTAGAAAAATATGTGAGCAAACATCCTCAATAAATGTATACTTTATTTCCTGAACTGTATAATGGGGTATAATTGTAGTTCCTATGGCTTCGTTGTAATTGACTTAAGCAGTTACACAGGGCCTTACACTTAGAAGGATCTTGATTTAATGTTTGGCTTTTGCCATCTTGAAATTGTTAATAGTGTTTGGACAAAGGGCCCTACATTTTTTTTGCACTATGCCTTACAAATTATGTAACTGGTCCTGTTCCTACCTCATATGGCTGCTCTAAAAACTAAATGAAGCAGCACCGTGCAGTGCCCTGTAGATATTAATCCTTCAATAATGCCAACTGCTAACCTTACTAGTATAATTGTTATTATTATGAGTAGTAGTAAGAATACCACTTTGTTCAGTAGCACTCAATTAGACCATGCTCATTATTCATTCATTCTTCAATATAGAAGCATTCATTATTTCTTACGTGTTAGACCCTGTGTTGGGAAAAGTATTAAAATCACCTGTTTATCTATATTCTCAATTACACCATAACACTCTTGCAAAAAGAGAGCTTATGAAGTTCATTTTAACAGCCCCATGCCTACCAAATACAGTTGCTCTACAACTATTTGCTGGAAAAATAAATGACTAAATATTTTGAAAGTACATTAAAAGCTATTAAACCATGTAAAATTAAAAGCATCTTTATTATCCACTCGTTTTAACAATTACATATTAGGCGCCTTACTATTTAACTCTTAATTTGCTTCTGCCCAACCACTCACTCCCCTTGGCCAACATTGTTAAAGCATGCTCCTTTTAAATATTATAAGGCATCAGACATACTATATCCATTAGGAAACAGATAAAATTCTTAAATTTGATGCACTTAAAATTGACAGACTATAATGGAATAGGTCACTGATGCAATTGCTTTATCTTACAAAATTGAAATCACTTAAGATCATACTAGGAACACATCACTTCTACTAATAGCATGATGGTATGAAGTCCAATGATACACAGAATTTAAGTAATTGCAAAACTTTAGACTTCCTTTGCCACAACATACAAATATCGGGTCAGTTGTGTTCAGTCTTTTAAGAAGATGATTCCTGTCATAGCAAGCAAAGAACAGAAGGTCATTTTGCTTTAAAGTCATTTTCTATTCAGAAGCTCAATATTTAACTCCAAAAATCTCCACTCAAAAAAAAGGGTCCAATTAAACTGAGAGTTCTTTTGAAAATCAGACTTATTAGAGATATTTAGAGATTACTGCCAAGAAATCAGACTTTCTTTTCTCTCTCTTGTTTTTTTTGGTGAGGAAGATGGGCCCTGAGCTAACATCTGCACCAATCTTCCTCTATTTTGTATGTGGGATGCCACCACAGCGTGGCTTGATGACTAGTGTGTAGGTCTGTGCCCTGGATCTGAACCTGTGAACCCTAGGCTGTCAAAGCAGAGCTCACAAACTTAACGACTACGCCACCAGGCTGCACCCAAGAAATCATATTTTTTTACCTTCAATCTTATAGACTCCATATACTTGATAAATTATACAATGCTGACATGTTTATAAGGTGTTTCAATTCTCTGAATTGGGTAAAAGATTGGAGCTTAACTATGTGGATTTTGCCACTTAGGCAATTTTAATTTACTTGAAGATATTAATTATGCATTGTTGCACAGGAATTGGTCCACCTAAAACTCTTGTTTCCTGCACAATTACGCCACAGGTTGGGGATAATGTCGGTATAAAAATAATTCTTCATATTCAAGTTCCACTTCTGTGGAAAAGCACTAAAAGTTTTGAAGCTAAGAAAATGAAGATAGTCCATGCAAAGGATGCAACAACTTGTTTGAATCTATTTAACGTATTTAGAATAGGAAGGTTAGAGATTTACTGTGGATCTGTTGGCAATATGTGATGCCTGAGGTAAATAATAATAATAATAAATAATAACAACAGCTACCATTTACTAATGTCACGTAGTGTACTAGGTGTTATATTCATTGTTGATTAATTTTCGTAATAGCTTTATGAGATAACATGAATGTGTTTATAAAGAAAGCAAAGTTCTAGAAAGTTCAGACTTAAAGGCCATTTTGAGAAATGCCAGAAGGACTGGAAGTTATAGTCAAGCAGCCAGTCAGGTGAAATTGGATTGAAATCTAAATGAATTGTGATACATCTGTCATAATAATTTATTTGGCAAAGGATACAGGGGGTGGATTTAGAAGAAGAAGAATTTTATCTGTCTGGGGTTATAATGTTATGATACTAAAATTATTATAAATATTATAATCAAATGGTCAAGCAAATATAGAATAAAACAGCAGTGAAAATGTTAAATTCCTATTAATTCCAACGTTTAATTATTAAAGTTAATAAGGTATATTTTTACTCATTTAAGGTGAATAAGCGAATTAAAAACCATAAACTGCTTAGGAAAGGTACATGTAAATGTAATTATTGTAAATGTACTGGTTATATGTTCAAAGCATAGTGATAGCTAGTTATATTTTGCTTTTTAGGGTGGCAGGGCCTACAGATAGTGGCAGATAATTTACTAAGAGTTCGAGTTATCTATAATGGGCAGCATTGACATCACCTGTTGTCAGCACTGTATTCGCATTTGTGGATGCATGTATTTATATATCTGTGTAAAAGACTATTTAATTCAAAATACATTCTAAATAGTATTTCCAGTACCAATTATTTTGCTAATGCAAGTTTCCCTATTTCCTCCTCATACTTGGAAGACAGTAACCCAATTTTAACTTCAGAACATGAGATGCTGAATTTCCAAGGAAAAACAGCAATTGTAGACTGTATACAAAATTTCATTTTTATGAAATGAAAGTCTTTCAATAAAGATGAAGTTCATTTCCTTGCAAAGAAAAGTGGATGCAAGTAAGGTTCAGGAAGGAACACCATGGATATCTCTGTAGAGGCAAAGGTATGTAGTATATTTTCAGGGAAGTTTATGAATACACAAACTTCTTCATACTCTGGTTGAGAGTTTGCAAACTGTATTTTTTAAGTTAGTTTTGCTTTGAGTTACAATTTCAAAGATAATCACAAAATTCTTTCATTACCACACAATTGGAACAATGCTAAATATACCTGAACCAAAATATTCGGTCATATTTTGTCTGACCATGTGGGTAATAAAGAAATAGCTGTTAGAGCTACTCTCAGAGATAGATAAAAGTTGTATTTCATTTCCCCCTGAAGTCAATGTCTAATCGGCAAAATAGTACCAGTGGTAGCTTTCCATCTGCAGAAAAGCGAGGAATAATAACTTTCCATAATGACATGTTTGTAAACTCTCCAAATTACCACAGTAGTATAAAACGGCAATGATGTAATTCAGTAAGCTATATAAATCAACTGCAAATTCATTTCTAGAAAGATTTTCATCAGAAAACAACTATATTTGTTCTAAAACAATGACTAATTTATTAAATAGTTAGCCTAGTTTTAAAAGTACTTATTTTGACTCATGTATAATCCCCATATTTCTAAACTGCATGAGTCAGTAATGTTTTTATTCTTGAACTATCAAGGAAATAGTTGAAAGACTCTAACTGTGTACTAAATGTACAAAGATGAATAAGACATCGTTGCTTCCCTCAATGGGCTTGCATTTGAGGGGGAAAATGCAGACATGAAACGAAACTCAAGTACAATGTTATAAACCTTAAGAGTATATACATTTTGTTTAAATGACACCAAGCAGTCAAGATTTGGCTGTGGATACTTTGCCTTTTTAGGTAAGTCTATGCAGGTGGCAGGAGAAAACATCAAGTCAACGTCAAATGAAGACACTTTTTTGGTCACATAGGCAGGCCCCCTTCACAAGTAACTGAGCTCTCACATGTGACTCAGGAGGCTATTGCAAGCAAATAAATCATTCTGCAGTCAGTTCAAAGGGGAAAAATATACCATAACTGTGCTAATCATTCATCAGTGTAATTTTCAGTTAAGTTCATATTTTACTCAAATTACTTTGATTGGAATTGATAGTTACCTTTGCTGCCTCTAAGACCCATACGATGCTGATATGAAACTGTGTTTACCACATAGTTCTCGAAGCAAAGGTTTGTCAGAAAACTACCATCACTCCAATAGAATACACCACTTTAAGAAAATATTTTCCAAAAATGTTTCTTCATGGGGTTACATATTAAGGTTAACTATATGGTCCAATATAAACTTTTGACAAATTAGCATGGATGCTCTTGAAAAGGAAGTGTATGCATTTATTTCATCATATCAAATAAGGGAGTATTAAGGGAAAAATAATTTAAAAAATGAAAAAGCACAAATGGCAAAATTATCTATTTGGCATGCTTACTTAGAACACCATCTTTTCTAAAAGTACAGACATACGTATAACCATCTATAGTTCCATTTATAGATTTTAAATGGAACTTTTTAAAGGAAAGACTAGCAAACAGTTGCTATGGGGAAATACAAATTGCTTACTAATAATCCTAAAAATTAGAAGTCATCATTATTCTTATGTTCATAGGGAATATATAAGAATAACGAAAATATGATTGTCTTCCTATATATTAACAGAATTTTAATGGTCATAGATTGCTAATTCTTTCCCATAAGAATAATAATAAACATTCATTTTCCCTTAGCACATTAGAAATACATTTCAGTTTGAAATACAATGTGAAATTGTAGTTGAAATTTTAAAGTGGAATTAGTAAAGAATCATCACGTACCTGATGTAGTCCTTAAAAATTATAAGTAGATGACTAGTCTGTATTCTTATTTTTGTTGAAAAAATAAATCTCCCTCTTTAGGGATAAACCTTGACAACAAAATAATTAGGTAGATAGTATATTGTATATTAACAATTACCTAAAGTTTGAAGTTATAAGCTTAAAACATTATTTAGCTTGAACTTGATGAGTGCAATTATTGTAAAAATCATTAAAGTAACTTTATATTTCATATTTTAGTATATTCAGGTTTTTTCAGGTGCCGATTACATATTAAAAATCGCCATTATACTAACCTTCTCAAAATTCTAAGTACAGGAATGTATGTTTATTCAGAATAAGTAGGATTTCTAAATTGAGGTATATTGCCTAAATTTTGAAAGATGCAAGATCTTGGCATTCACATGTTCGCATGTAAATGCCAACAACACAATATTGTCATACTTGGATTTTAATCCAATGACTTATTCAGTGTTTCCTGTACTAGATATTAACAACAATCAGTTACAAAGTTGATTCTTCAGCAGCATTATTATCAAAGCGTAACTGTGCACCAGATTACAGGGATTTAATCAAAGAAAAATGAGATACTCTGCTTTTATGAGCTCCAACATCATGATAGAAGCACAAATAAATTCAATAGGATTTACTACACAAAACAGAATCACAAAGAATTACAGAAACAATACTCCTTTCTTCAATTGGCTAAAAATAATACCCAGGAAGTGTAGTAGCCTAACTCCTGTGGTTTCCTTAGAGTGTCAATGAGTCTTGATTGCAGTAGGCATTTTAATTCTGTCTTTGCATTCTCACATTCTCCAAAGTGAAAGGAGATCATCTTTTCTTCTTAAATTTAGCTTGGCATACACTTTTCTAATGAGCTTGGCTACTATATCAGCTAACTGAAATTGCACAGCCTGAACAATTTTGTTCACTGGCACGTACTTTGTGTATATTTTACATTCTGTAAATGGACACAAATGCAAAAATATAAAATTAAATTTATTTACTCTAAAAATGTGATACTACAAACATATAATCAAGTAGTTACCAAAATATGAATAAACTTTTTAGTAAAGAATTTGAAAAACATTAAACAAAAAAAATTGGGGCACATCAAAACAAAAGACAAAAAAGAACAAATTTAGACAATATATTTTCTGTGTACTGATATATTTACAAAGAAGTTATTTATAAACTCACTAGGACTGCAAAATGTCATTGTCATGTTTACATTTACCTTTCCCATCCTTTACTTTTCCTATCTCCACTCCCCTATTCCCACTAACATTAGACAAATATCTACCTGCCTCAAATGGTTTTTGATAAAGTCCCAATTCTAAGCCTAAAGTCTCTTTTAAAAAAAGTTCTGAAGATGCTGTTGAATAGATTCCATTTCTTTTAGACCCTCTCTCTGAGTCTTATTAATTTTGACTCTTCTCTTCTAAGAGCACCTTAGTCATCCACTGAAAAGATCTGGCTGATGCTTCAATAAAATGCATAAAAGTTCACTGTTACTTTGATCTGCAGGCAGAGAATCATGACATCCTGGGACACATGGATGATAGCCTTCCTTATGTAATTCTGATGAACTGCATCAAAGTACCATTCAGTTCTGGTTGCCTCAGTAGCAGAGAAATGTAGACAGATTGGAAGGAGTTCAGAGAAAAAGCTCAAAATGACTACGGGAATCAAGTGGCATTATAAGTAGATATTAAAAAGGGGGAAAAAAACAAGGATGAAGAGTTTGGTCCAGTGATAACTAAAAAGTTACATGAAAATATACAGAAACTTGATTTATATACTATGCAATAAAAGAATTGGCTAATTTGATACTAAGATAAATAGTATAAATACAGAAATATCTAAAATTTTAACAGATGATTTTAGATTTTAATAGCCAGTTCTGAGAAGGTGAGTTATTCAGCCTTACAAACATATTCAAAAAAATTGCACACGTTTTACTTAGCAGTAGCATATTGATCCAAGAAGCTCTTATTATGTTGAAATGAATTCTACAATCAATAATTATTCCAAACTGATTTTTAACAGTAGAAAGTATATGATAGGAGATAAATAATTTACAGAAAGACAGTAAGTTGGGTAAAGCAGGAATACTTACAATAATTCTCCTAATATACGGGGAACTGTAATAAGAACTTTACATACATTGTGTAACTGCTCTGTGAGATTATTACCTTTGATGAAACTAAGCAAATGAGAGGAAAGATAACATGCCAAGGTCACACAGCTTATTGACACACAGAGTCAACAGGAGACTCAGGACTCAGTTGCTGTAGGCTCCAGTGTTTATTCTTGCATCCAGTAGCTCTGTTGCCTCTCTAGAGGCCAGTACCTATCTAAATACATCACATCTCTGGCCTTCATCCACATCAACTCACTTCAAAATAAGTATTCTCACACCTGAAGATCAAGATAGTGGGGCGCTATAGATCTATGCCATCCCACATCGCAGACAATAACATGTGACTATTGGGCGCATGAAATGTTTATTCCAAACTGAGATGTGCTTTAAATGTAAAAGACATAATGATTTTTGAAGAAATAGAGAAAAAGAATACAAAATATCTCACTAATATTTTATAGTAATTATATGTTGAAATGAAAATATTTTGTATATTTGTGCTGAATGAAATATATTATTAAAATTACTTGCACATGTTCTCGTTACTATTTTTATGTAACTATAGAAAATTTTAAGTGATATTTGTGACTCACTTTTGTAACATATTACATTTCCGTTGGACAGCACTCTTCAGATGAATTAGTCTTTTCTATTTCAAGCATCTACAATTCTGTGGAAATGTTGTAAAGTGATGTTTTGGAAAACCTTTCAAAACAGGATTTTAATAATTATGACTGATTCTGTCGATAAATCTGAAGACGGTATGAGTTATTAATGAACGAATTTTCAATTGTAATTATCATTGCATTTCTTTTGTGAGTAGTCAGTACATCTCTATAAAATTCTGTGAACTTTCTTTTAAAATTGACATGGTTTGAAATTTCACCTTCTAATATGTAACAAAAGTTTTTTTCTATACAAATTTTTGACCTAGCAATTAAAAGAAAATGCAAAATGAGCATAATCCAAAATAGCAGCTTAGAAATAAAGCTAAAAAGCACAACAAAAGTTTAGGTAGGGTCTTCATGTGGCCTTGCATTTTTTTCCCACCTCTTTTTATACTCATATTTGCAATGAAAAAACACCTCAAACTTTAAATGCGCAATATTTTAATATGATTTTACTTTGCAATGATCAGCTTGTGAAATACCAAAGAATAACAAGAAATTAAAGTTGTCATCCTAAAAACCATATCTAAAATTCAATTAATTCTAGAAAATTGAGGATCCAGTTAAATCTGTGTGTAACGGTCAGTGAATTTGAAAGATTTAAGGTGCTGAATTTCAAATGTGTTATTCTTTGTTTCTAATCAACATATTTCTTTTGTTACCTTTAACTCTAAAAATGTATCCTGATGTACCTTCAAAATACCCCAGAATGCATATTGGGTTTATGTTCATGTTTACAAGTAAATCTCAACTTCAACTGGTATTTATGAGCCTTGAGCAATACAGCAATTGGGTTACTGTTTAATTTTTTAAAGTCATAATTTTCTATTAGATATTTTCTCATATAGGGCTATTTTAATCATGAAAACTAAAACAATTATTTTTTATTACAATGTTAAAGGAAAATAGAAACCCAAGTTTAAACAAAATGAAAATAAATACCAGTAATAAATTATGTAGTGTGTTCTCTTTTTACTCGTTTCACATATTAAATCAAAATTTATTCACATCTAGCTGTTCACCTTACAGAAGAAACTAAATCAAACATCATCAAAATGACATAATGATTTGATGAATATGACAGATAACATATGATTCATCGTAGTTTATATCTAACAAGGGCACCCTACTTGTCAGTTATCTCTCATTCATAAGGTATAATAATTTTTCATGGGTGTGATATAAAAAAAGAAAAGGAAATATTTATTTGTTAGCAAAATTATGTTAAATGTTTTATTTAAAGTTGGCTAGACTTATTCAGCAAATACTTGAAATATGTATTTTATTAGTTTGCCTAGATGAGTAAAGTGAAATATCAATGAAGTTTTGGATTTATTCTCAGAGACAGTATTACTTATATCTTTTTTAAACCTAAACCAAAAACTAGAAATACCCTAGAGATCCATATTGCCATATATCCTAGAATACCTGGATGCCAGTATATTTGAGAACTAAGAGTAAAAACATAAATAGTTCAAATCAGTGAAATATTTCTAGAATTATAAATTCCAAGTTACTTTTAGAAGTTTTAGACTCTAGTGTTCAGCCTTTTAAGACTTTTAGTAAGCAGGAAACATACAGAGACTATTTTTTTTTTAAGATTTGCACCTGAGCTAACATCTGTGGCCAATCTTCTTTTTTTTCTCTTCTTCTCCTCAAAGCCCCACAGTACACAGTTGTATATTCTAGTTGTAGTTCCTTCTGGTTGTGCTGTGTGGGATGCCACCTCAACATGGCCTAATGAGCGGTGCGATGTCTGTACCCAGGATCCGAACCACCGAAACCATGGGCCACCAAAGCAGAGCCTGCGAACTTAACCACTCGGCCCCGTGGGCCAGCCCCTACATGGACTATTTTAGCGCATTAAATTTTATCTTCAACCCCATGAGATTGGCCTTTTAATGTACACGTTCTCCTTCTATCTCTTTTTTCTCCTCATTACAATTTATTTGTTGATGAACTTACGTCACTTTCCCACAGTGTAGTCTAAAGTCTGGATTTTAAGATATCCCCATGGTGGTCTTATTCTTTTGTTTTGTATGTCCTAAAAAATGCTAATCGGATCTAGATATTTGATCAGATTCCAGTTTGAAATTTAGGACAAGACTACTTCACACATGTTCTTTTGTTACAAAAGTTTATCTACGACTTTCTTTACCTCTTGTAACATCTTTAAATAATTAACTCAGATATCAAAAAGAAATTAATGTCCTGGTGATGCTAGGAAGTCCTTTCACTAATAAAAATATAGACACTCTAAATACTATTGTTATCCATTTATTAACATATGCACCATCAAGAATCCTAGGAATAGACATGCTTTTACCTTTATGAGATATGAAAGGTGTTGGTAACTTCAAGCCAAGTTATTGTGATATAGTTGACAATGCAGTTTCTGATAATAGTTTGGATGGAGTTCCTGGTAAATAGAAGTCAGAGAAGGAAAAGACATGCATACATAATTGATTTTAAAGAGCAAATTAATTATTAAATGAGCATGTTAAAATATACTAAATTGTTATTCGATGTGATTTTTTTGCAACTGCACCATAACAAGGCTGCATAGAAATCTCCATTTCTGTTACCTTCTGAAGAATTTTCCTTTCTGTTTTCTCCTTATGAATCTAGATACAACTTTGGTAATAGGAAACTTTCCTCATAAAGGCCATATTTTGCAAACATATGCAAAACATATGTTTTGCAAACATAAAGTCCAGCATTTTCCTCTCTATATGGAGGGATATTTGGCATATGAGATGTATATTCCTCTCTGTCCTCATTTGTAGTGAGCTGTTACACAGGAAGTCAGGAGGTAATACAATTTTGAGTAGTCCCTCTGTGGTTATGATTAGGTATGTGAAAGCATTCTCATGATCAGCTGGCCGTGAAGATAATTCTTTCAAGGCAAGAACTGAAAGAATTATCCAGATGATGTAAGCAAAAGCCAGGTATCTCAGTTACGTGTAAATTTCTCCTGGACTCACTTGGTGCCTGAATTATTTGTAAGATTGCAATTTTCTTCCTCTACAGGAACAAGATAAACTTAGCATTCCTTTCATCCCTTTTCATGAGTAATATTTTTCACTGAACCATATTTTCTCTTTTTCATAATAAATTTTGTGGAAGATTATGTTCGTGAAGATAAGAAATTAACAGCACTGTTAGATGCCAAGTGACTAAGCCAAGGATTAGCCTACTGTTTAGCAACCCAGTACAAATCCCAGGCTTCTCCTGAGCGAAGTCTTCCAAGTCTGTATTATTACCAGAAATTTGTAGTCCAGTGATGTGGACAAATGCGCTAAATTGAAGCCATTAAATTCACTCAATTTGAGATCAGATCCAGATTAAGCCCAAACCTCTAAAGGTGAAAGTCAAATATATTAAATCAATATATATCATGAAGCTTCATGCAAGATGGTTCCAAGCTATTAAAAATCTGTTAAAAGACATGTGGGAATAGACCACAAGTGGTATTTGATTAAAATACTTAGAAGCCTAGCGTATCTATTTATGTATCTGCTATATTATTGAAGTATCCCTTCTCATTTAATAACTATTTATTAAATCTCTACAATGTTCCAGAGACAGTTCTGTGTGCATGAGATACACAAGTGAACAGCAAAGATAAAAATCTCTGACCCCCTTGAGTTAGACTGTACAGGTAGCTAGATAGACAGATATAGATATCCTTCAATGTAATGAGCAAGTTCTTCTAAATAGTCTTCATTTATTGCTATTATGATTTTATCTCTGACAATGTGGAAAGTACTCATCTCTTAATTTAGGTTTTCCTTCTTTTATTCTTCTCAACCCTAACAGAGATACCAACATGCATATGCGGAAAGAAAGTGGACCAAGGGGACAGAAATCCTTTTTAGTCTCTTTGGTCAGAAAAAAGCTCTTAGTAATTGGAAATTTTGTTCCCATAGTATTGATCTCTGAAGTGGAGGATTTAGCAATTTTTTTTTTTTTTAAGATTTTATTTTTTCCTTTTTCTCCCCAAAGCCCCCCGGTACATAGTTGTGTATTCTTCGTTGTGGGTTCTTCTAGTTGTGGCATGTGGGACGCCGCCTCAGCGTGGCCTGATGAGCAGTGCCATGTCCGCGCCCAGGATTCGAACCAACGAAACACTGGGCCGCCTGCTGCGGAGTGTGCGAACTCACCCACTCGGCCACGGGGCCAGCCCCATGGGGATTTAGCAATTTTAACTAGTGATTCAAATGTTCAAAGTCTATTAGTCTGGGCAAAACTTAAGTATACTGTTATGTTCCGAAACACTTGCAATCCACAAATTTTTGCTGAAGTTTATATTAAAGTGAAATGCAATAGAATCTATTGGAAGGTGAAGATGACAGAGATATTGAAATTGAACATGTTATGGACTTTCTTGTTTGGTGAATAATTTATATCTCAATTTTTAACAGATTTTTAATGGCTTGGAACCATCTTGCATGAAGCTTCATGATATATATTGATTTAATATATTTGACTTTCACCTTTAGAGGTTTGGGCTTAATCTGGATCTGATCTCAAATTGAGTGAATTTAATGGCTTCAATTTAGCGCATTTGTCCACATCACTGGACTACAAATTTCTGGTAATAATACAGACTTGGAAGACTTGTCCTAAAATACCCATTTAATCCTGATACCTGAAGTCTTTCTCTCCTGCCAGTTATTGGCCATGAAACCATGAATCATGTGAGTTATGCGGTCAAGAATGACTTAAAGACTCTTTGGAAGTTGCATTGACCACATGATGCTTGGGTTTACAATAGCTTGATCTCATCTCAGATCAGACTCAGAGTCACTTTCACAGAGATTTTTATAGATAATTATCTTATTATAAAATTTCCAATTTGTTCCTTCCTATAACAATATCTTATAATAAAAAAGTAGATTTGTCACCAAAAGTAGCAGGAGGGAAGGCTTTTGGCGTTTGCCTTTTCCAGCTCGTTTTTGTTAGGATTTCTTGATATTCAGATCTCAGATAAAATGTGTGAAGGGTTGGTCTTGAAACGAGCTTAGGCTTGTTTACAACAGTCTCTGAGCTTGCTGCTTAGAATCTCCAGCTGCCCTGTCACGTTTTTTTCAGTTCCTCCCAGTTCCTCAAGAATTTTTTGAACTCTCAGCATCTTCCCAATGAATTATCTTTTGCTTAGAATAGTCGTATTTGGTGTCTGTTGCTACAACTAAAAGTGCTGACTGTTTCAGTCAGCACCTGAAGCAATAATTTTGAGGTTGGGGAGCTGTTAAATGTGGCAAGCTTTCGGTGGTTTGCTGTGGCTTAAGACTTTGGACAGCATATGAGCACCTGGGGGATGGGCATTAGACCTCCAGAATGTTGAAGGGAGGTTAAAGGGGAAATGTGAGGATACAAGGAGAGATATCATCTGCTTCACAGTTTTGTCTAAAATGACCCTAAATTCATAAACCAAGCAGAAATATTTGAGCAAGTTGAGCACAAGGGGCAGAAAAATCTGGGCAGAATCAGAAACAGATGGTGCCGTGACATGGTCCCTCAACTGGGGTTATGCACCTGAGTTCAACAGACCACTGGGCACCTGTCCAAATGCCAGGCAGATCAGGCTGTCCTTGATAATTAAGGCTAATTGAGTTGTCCTCTCATGTAAGGCCAATGTTGGAACATTCAATATATATTGTAGATAAATCTTATTTAATCTGGAAACATTTATGCAACAGGTATTTTTTGATCACATAGTAGGTGAAAATTATGATATTTACCTTTAAGAATTGATTTATCTGTACCTTAGGATACTTTTGAATTGAAAAATTATGGAATTTCTTGACCTCTATTATCAGAGATTTTGAATTCCAATGTATACACATACATAAATATTGACCAAAGTGAAATATTGTCTTTCCTTACTGTTTTTACCATTCAAGAGTATTTTAAAAAGATTTCCACAAATCTGGACCTTAAGGAGTAAATTACCGAGAATCATAAATTCTTAATTAAATGTAGCCTCGTTTGCCCATAAGGAGTAAATCCCATTTTTCTAAAATATCACTGTTTTCTTGTTTTATTTCCTCCTGTGCCTTCTCCATTATGTTGTTTGAAATCACTGTTGGAAGTCTGCATTCAGAATAATGGGATTATAATAAAGAAGTTTGAACTTTTTGTGTTTTTCCACTCATAGATATTTACATTTCCTATCTTTCATTTGTAAATGAACTTCTTGAAATTATTGTTTTTGTGTGTGAATTAAGTGCAGTTAGTATTTGCAACTCTGGAGACTTCTTACACACTGTGTTTCATCTTTGTGGGAAATGAAAAAAAAGACTTCATTAAACATTCTTTATAATCGGATATATTGGAGATGAGTTCCTCATTTCAGGAGGCACATGCATTTCCAGTTCATGTATTTAGGTCATATAAAAAGCTGATCATAAAAGCACACTTTGAATGTGCAGCATTCCTACTGTAAGAAAGGGAAGCTGTTTATTTTATGTATTTGCTTATTTTTTTGTCTGAGAAAATAAAAATTGCTTGCATAACTTAATTATTTAGATCAATTATATTACCCATTAAATATGGATTGATGTTTGCTTACATATTCAATGACTGTGCAAGAAATGTTTATATGTTACTTTTAAATAACTACTTAACTGACTTCTCTTTTTTTGCCTTTCATCTTTTCCTTCTTCTTCTGAAGTATTTGACACAAGGAATCTATTATAGTAACTCAAGTGGGAAATCTTGTAAAGACTCACGTGAATAGAGAACACTTGAGCATTCACGAGCTATAATTTAACTCACACACGTACAAATATTCTTTAATGTAACAACTACAGACTTAGGGATTTTAATAAATTCACTTTAAAAAATACTAAATTTTATTGGTGCCGGTGATGCAATGGTTAAGTTTGTGGCCTCCACTTTGGCAGCCTGGAGCTCACAGGTTTGGATCCCAGGCACAGACTTAGCACTGCTCATCAAGCCATGCTGTGGCATCATCCCACATAAAGTAGATGAAGATTGGCATAGATGTTAGCTCAGCAACAATCTTCCTCAAGCAAAAAGAGGAAGATTGGCAACAGGTGTTAGCTCAGAGCCAATCTTCCTCACACAAGAAAACCCCCAACAACTAAATTTTATTAACTTTTTGATGTATTTGTTGCATTCTTTTGGTAAAGGGCTTCGATGTTGGTCTAGCCTCATCATTAATCAGGCAATGCCTGCTACCTGTAGGGAGCCAGAGTATCTGCTGTGCTACATTATTTTAAATGGTGCTCAAAAAAAACAAGTGTGCTTCCAAAACTGTTGATAAACTTAGTGTCCACAAGAAAATCCTTATTACTACTATGATGACTATTTTCTTACAACAGAACTTTTAGTGGTGACTACTTCCTGTTAACTGATTTATTTCTCAAAGATCATAAGGAAAAGTATTTTATCGATATTACTCTTTATCAATACTGTACTTAAATACTTCTAGCACTTTTTTAAGATTATTGAGTGATTGAACTATTTGTTAATGACTATAATAGTTTTAAAGATTTTAAGAAGTGAAATAGTTGATTCAATTGTCTTAAAATCAAGATATAATTATTTTAGAAGATAATGATCCATAATAGAAATAATAGAATCAAATACATACTGTTAATCTTATTTCATTGTATATTACCACCCTGATCTTCCTGAAGAGGACAGATAGAAGAGTTATGCTACACTAAGAGCCTTCTTATTTGAATTTGTTACAGTAACTAGTTACATGCACACACACTAACAGAGTAACTGCTCCTACAGTTTATATAGATTCTACAGAATGGCAATCTAAATCTACAAACAAAACACTCCTTACATGCATGGTTCTATTTCAATGTAATATGATAGGATAAATGATGCTGTGAAATATTCTGTTCATTCCCCTCAAACTGGAGAATCAACAAAGATGAAGAAAAATGTTATGTATTGTCTAATCTTAAATTTTACATAAGTATTATTTAAACATCACATAACCTTGCCTTCAAGGTCTGTTAATAACATTCAGACTTAATATTTTTTAAGATCCTGGAGCAAGCTGTTTGTTATAACATAGTTATTTTAAAGACGGTCAGCTCATTTCCTATAAATGTCTATAGGACACACAGACTAGGCACCAAAAAAATCTCAACTGATAGCAATGGAGAATTTACAGTAATAGAACATATGACAAAAATATCTAGAACAAAAACGGTCAGCTTCTCCATTAACCAAGTAACGTTAACTTAGAACATGAGTTCCCATTTTTACACAATCAAATTTGTATGACTTTAAAAAATGAAATTGCTCAGAACTAAAAATTATAGAGAATTAGGCACCCTCATGCAAGAACAGGTAGATGTATAAATTGGTATAACATTGCTGAGGGCTATTAAGTAATTTATACCAGCATTTTAAAATGTAAAAATAATGAAACACAATAATTTATCACTGTAGGAACTCACCATAAAATAACTACAGATGTGAGCAAAGATGTATTCACAAGTTTATTATTGCAGCATCCTTTATAAAAATGAAAAATTTGAAACACTTTAGCTATTCAACAATTGGAACACTACACAGTCACTAAAAGAGATATTATAGAGGGGCTGGCCCCGTGGCCAAGTGGTTAAGTTTGCGCGCTCTGCTGTAGGAGGCCCAGTGTTTCATTGGCTCGAATCCTGGGTGCAGACATGGCACTGCTCATCAAACCACGCTGAGGCAGCGTCCCACATGCCACAACTAGAAGGACCCACAACAAAGAGTATACAACTACGTACCAGGGGGCTGGGTACTGGGGAGAAAAACATAAAATCTTAAAAAAAAAAAAAAGAGAGATATTATAGATATGGGAAAATGTTCAGAACACGTTAAAGAAAAAAGGCCAGTTACAAAAGCAATATTCTACAATTTATAAATTAACTATGTTAAGTGAGTTGTATGAGTTTGCTGGGGCTGCCATAACAAAGTACTACAGACTGGGTGGCTTAAAGAGAAATTTATTTTCTCACTGCTCTGGAGGTTAGAAGTCCTAGATCAGGGTGCTGGCAGGATTGGCTCCTTCTGAGAATCATGAGGGACATATCTGTCCCAGGTCTCTCTACTTGGATTGTGGACATCCATCTTCTCCTTATGTCTTTACATTGCCTTTGCTCGGTACATGTCTGCGTCCAAATTTCCTCATGAAAACACCAGTAATTTTAGAATAGGGCCCATCCTAACCACTTCATTTCAGCGTAATTACCTCTGTCAAAGCCCTGTCTCCAAACACATCCTGAGGCACTTAAGGTTAGGATTTCAACATACAAATTGAGGAGAGGGACGCAAGTCAGCCCATAACATGAGTATTAATATTTAAATGTGTTTTAAAGATATTGGCATTTGTGTATGTGTATAAATGTGTATATGTGGTGTGTGCACATGTGTGTGTGTACAGATATAAAAAGAGAAAAAAAGCCAGAATGCATATACAAGCATTTCAGCTGAAATACCATATATGTGTCCCTGAAAAACCTTCATTCTACAAAATCACACAATAAAAGTAATTGAATTTATGGGAAAATTAGATGTAGTAGCAGTCAGCTTAAATATTGAAATTTTGTAACCAGAGCACCAACAAAAATGGTAACAATCTCATCAAAAACATTGGACGGTTAAATTTCTCTGGGCATTTTACCTAGCATCGCAGTGAGGGATCTTTGCAGTCTTAAACACTGGGGGCCTTGCTTGCTTCCTCCTTTGAAATAAAAATCCTGAAGGACATTTACTTTTCTTTTCACACAGGAGTATATCTTTACAGTTTCTTTATTAGCACTTTCAGCTTGTCCAGACATCTTAACATAGTTGAAAGTGTAGTATTTTTCAAGCCTCTAAAGCAGTCACTCCTATGAAAGAAAAGTAGCTCTGTATTATATTCAGCTCTTTTTATAAGTTCTCCCTATACTGTTAAGCCTTTGATGGGAAGAAAACTTGCCCCTAATCTCTTTAAAACATGAACATGTTGGGAAATTTGGTGGCATGAACCAACAGGACTTCCTCATTATACTATCATATCACTTCCTTTTCAAATAGACCACTGTTGAGTTAATTTGCATTTTAAAAATGTCTTATACCACAAGAGACAGTACTTCAAGATGTTAACGGTCTTTGCGGTGGACACCCACGGGATTTTCTTGCGCTAGCACCTTTGTCTGAACTCTCCGTCTCCAACCACAGGGTTACTGTCAGCATCTCCAAGGTAGTACCACGTGACCCTCACTTGGACACAGACCTTGTTCCAAGCGTGTGCATTTGAAATGTAAGACTACTCTCATTCCTTAGTATTGTTGGACTTGGTAACGTCATTCTCTTTCCTGTGGCTGAAACTAAAAAATATGCAGTGTTTCCTGTTCGTCCAGATACAGTGGGGGGCACATACTGAAGCCACGTGTAGAAATGAGGATGAGAGAAAAAGACCTGATTGTATTCGAGTGTCTGGTTTCATGTATTCCTGAGATCCTGCAGTTTTTTACTTTGTTTCTGTAAAACACCATACTATCTTTAAGTAAATTCATTTTTTCCTGTGTTTATGCTGATTCAGATCAGATTTCTACCACTTGCAACCAAAATAGTCTTAACTGATATGTGGTTACAGCTGGGTAAGTGAGATTATGTGTGAATCTGATTTCCTCATTACACTTTTCTTTATTTTCAAAAACTCCATTATAAACATTTTTTCTTTTGTAAATAGACAAAATAATTTATAAGTGGCTGTAAAGTGAACAACAAAAGAAAAATTCTGTATATTGATCTTTTTGTAATTTGTGCAGCTTTCAATAATGCATAATGTGGCTGAAATTTAGACACAACACTGTTGTTTGAAATCTTCGTGATTTGCAATGTTCACATTACCATTCTTTGTGACATTTATTGTTCCCCACGACTCAAATGCTTTTGGCTATCTCTCAGTAAGGAGAGCTATGAACTGCAATTGCATCTCTAATGTTGTCTTATATGTTTTCAGGGAAAGAAGCTGTGGGATGCTTTACACAGCAGGAAGATTCTCCTTTTTTTTCCCCTTTCTCCTCCTTCATATCCCCTTCCTCGGCCCCATCCTTCGCTCTACTCCATGTACTATGTGTCTGATTGGCCCAAAGAAATTCCATAATTTTTCAAAAGATGTTTTCATTTGTCTACAGTATGAATTGCAAATGATCTGCCCAAAAGAACCCTCATTAGAAGACACTAATTTCGAATGTAAAAGATATTGATATTTGTAAACCTTTACATCAATAAATAAAATGTGGTGTCCAAGAAAGGATTTAAATATTTTAAAGAAAAGTTAACATTTTGTTCAAAACAGAGACAAAGTTTCCCAGTATCTACAAAGATATGAAGTGACTTTAATTAAGCTTCACATTTAAGCAAAGGTTGAAGTAAGGTGAATGTTAACTTTAACCCTGGGTAAAATTTCTCTCATACTCTGATCAAGTGTAGATCTTAATGACATTTCTGGTATCTTAACATCAATATCCTCATTCCAACACAGGATTTTATAAAATAATTAAGAGTTTTTAACTGAAGATTTGATCTTTATACCTTAAAGGCATTTGTCACATCAATCCTTATATTATACCTATTTATACAATTATGATATTTTACCTACTGGTTTATAAATTTTTTGAAGGCAAAGCTGGATCATCTCCGTAGTTATATATGGTTCAGTGTCTTGTCCATTGTTTATGTTAAAAAAAAATCTGTGAAGGGGCTGCCCTGGTGGGATAGTGGTTAAGATCGCGCACTCTGCTTCAGTGGCGTAGGGTTCATGAGTTTGTATCCCAGAGCATGGACCTCTACACCACTCATCAAGCCATGCTGCAGTGGAATCCCACATACAAAATAGAGGAAGGCTAGCAGAGATGTGAACTCAGTGACAATCTTCCTCAAGCAAAAAGAGGCAGATTGGCAATAGATATTAGCTCAGGGCCAGTCTTCTTCACCAAAAAAAAAAAAAACAAACAAACAACTGTGGAATCAAGAGGATTTGAAGTTATTACCTGAACGAGATCTATTGTTCTAATATATATCTAATATATATCACCAATATAGTCTACCTGATCACTAAATTTCTTAGCTATTCTCCACTCTTCTAGTCTTTTTATTTCCCCTGGTTTAACCTCCCTCACCCACAAATTGGCTCAGTGAAATGATCACCTGATGAAGTAAATACATTGAACCAGGAATCTGAATGACCCTCTTCTGGAGAAGAATTTGCATAAGGCTCCTGACTGTGACCCATTTAGATGGTCAGTAAGCATTTGGTTTAGCAAGTATTTCCTCATAAAAGGTAGCACTTTGGGCAAAAGACAAAAACAGTAGGAAAAAAGGAAAGGAAGCAAGAAAGAAAAAAATAGAGGAAAAGCTTTACTCACTTACTAATTTAAAACTAGGCTTGAGGCTGGCTCTACTGCCAACATTTTTCTTTAAGCAATCCTCTCAGCTTCCATACACAGCATAAAATCTAGTAGAAAGTAGGTGCTTAATGACAAATCCTGCAAACAAATTATAAAAAGACATTTGCTAATAGTTTCTTAATATGGATAATGACATGCACTGATTTGCTTTTTTGCTAAAATATAACTTTTGTGTAGTATGAACATATTCTTACCTATCAACAAGCCTGGAGGTGTATACAAATTAAAGAGAAATCATTGAATGCATTCTGATAATGAAGTGTTTTAGCAAATATGTGCAGCTGAATCTTTCTATTTGCAAAATGCTAATTTTACTTATTACAATACTAATTTTTTTCATTTTTATTAATAACACATACCTATAATAATACAGACGTGTGCCATCTGTAACAATTGAGATACACAAACTAGAAATTATAACAATTATTCTCAAGAAGATCAATTGCTTTGTGCTAAAGATTGACATATAAAAGACTGGAAGTATGACCACGTTAATTAAATTGGTCATGTGCAGAAGGAGGGAGTCAATTGCATTAATCTTAAAGGAAGTTGAAAAACTGAAGAATGAGCACCATGGAACTTAAAGCTTTAGGAAGTTAGAATGTGTTGTAGGAATCTTCTCTGTCGTTTAAAATAATATGATCCTTTTATATAAAACAACAATCTCAATCTTCTTTTAGCTGCCGTGATCATAGTTGAATGTTCAGGTTTCTTCCTTTTCCACTCAAATTTTCCTAAACCTTCGAAAGTCCTTAAGAGTTTTCCTGATAACTAATGTAACAAAAAAAGATCCAAACAAGGCAAGTGAGAAGTTATAAACTACAATTATTTCCTAATTAAGAGGAAAGTGTAGCCATGAGTCTATACGAAGATAAATATGGCCATGAATATAGTAGATTTTTTCCTGAACATTCTCCTCTGAAGTTTTTACTAGTTGGAAAATGATTGACACTTTAGGAAAACCAGGACGATTCTTTAAAACCCTGCCACCACCACGAGTACGTCTGCCTTTGCTCCTACGGCCTCCACAGCTAGTGTGGGATAATAAAAAAACACATCATGCTGTCATAAAACACAGCACTGATGCAAAAAACTCACAAATGTGTGTAAATTATTAACTTCAAATTGTTGATTCAGAGCCAGCTAATTATAATAGGAGGAGAAAAAGAAAAAGCATGACGCGTACAGGAAGAGATACACAAAAACAGGAAATGAGCGAAGAAACAGGGATTCCTTCTTCCTAAATCATTTAGTCTAGAAGCTAGCCTTCCTACCAATGTTATTTTCAAAGAAATAGCAACCCAAGATTATTAGTGAAGTTTTCAGTATATGATTTAGAAAATTCTTTTCTCTGAAATTGGAGTTTATAGTTTTTAATAAAATAGAAAGATGGTTTTACTAGTAAAAACATGTGCCAAATCCAAGACAAGCGCAGAAAAAGATACTGTTCAAAGTTTTGCCCAGTTTTACTAAATCTAGGGGACAGACATATAAGTATTATGTACTTTATTCTTTTAGAGAAGAAAGATTAGGACACTTTCTTCAAGCAAGCTCAACTTGCAGCAGCATTACAGTGCAGTTCAACGAGATCCTGCTGATCCGATTAAGAAGGGAAGTTACACAGGTGCATTATGTAGTTCAATTTGAAAGGAAAAGCAACAGGCTTGATCAAAACACGTCTCCCCATGGCTGCACTGTTAGACAGGACCACTTTTAGGATGTTAACAGAAAATGTGAATGAGAATTGCTATTTCCCAGAATCGTTAAATGAGTATCTAATAATGGATATCAGATATCCTTTCCATTTTCTTCTTAGTCTAACTTCGTTTGTAAGTTTAATAAAATGATCGATAATCTTGACTATACACACATCTGGCTTCCTGCTACCACTTATCTAAGTTAATTCTGTGTACATTTTATATGTGTGTGTAGAAGCACTGAGAGTTCTCTTCCCAATTGTGTATTGTGCAAATGATTTAAAAGTATGATTTAAATAATATCTTCATTATACCATGAAATAACTCCAAAACTCTTTGAGTTGTTGCTAAATAAAGATATCTCTCCAATAAAGAGAACATCAGATCTTATTAGCAATGTTTGCTAAGGAAACATTAATGATATTCGTATTTATTTATTCAATTATTATTTATTAAGTACCTAGTATGTGCCAGTCCACGTCGCAGATGATAGGAACATAGCAATAAACAAAAGAGGACAAAAAAATTGCCTCCCTCATTACAGTCATAGTCTAGTCATAGAGGAAAGACAGTAATCAAATACATAAGTGAACGCGTGTGTATGGGTGTGTGTGGTGGTAATCTGTTTTGTGGAGAAAACACAGAGAACAAAAGAGTAATCGGGTATAGGTTGGGGAGAGTGTCATTTTCAAATACAGTTACAAGAAAAGGCCTGATTTCTGTGGTGTTGGATTAAAGACATGAAAGAAATGAGAGAGATGTCCATGCTGACTTATGTGTGAAGAGTATCCCAGGTGCAGGCAGCAGCGAGCACACTCAGGCATGGGTACCTTTCAGGAACAACAAAAGGAACAGCTGCAGCAAAGGGTGAGGAGGTGAGTGACAGGGAACGAGTTCAGAGAGGTAACAGAAAAATAGATTGTGTAGGGCCTGGTCGATTGTTGTAAGGATATTAGCTTCCCTTTGATGGAGATTGGAAGTGTTCCAGCGTTTAAAGTAGTATTGTGGACAATTTCTCATGCTGGGCCCTGTGCTGAGAACAGGTTGCTCAAGAACAAGTGTGTAACCTGGTAGACCAGTTGCAGCTAAAGCAAGCCTCCAGGTAAGAGATGATTATGGCTTGAACAGGGGAGTGAAATGATAAGTGGCCATATGTTTAACATATATTGAAGACAAAGCCAACATGATTTGCTGTTGGATTGGAGATTTTACATGAGAAAAAGAAATTGGAGAAGGTGGCTTCAGGGTTTTTGGTCTTACTACCTAGAAAGTGGGAATTGCATTTTCTGAAATAAAGACTGTGAGAAAAACAAGCTTTGAATGGAAATCTGGAGTATTGTTAAGGATGCTTCAAGCTGGTTTGCCTATGGACTTCGAAATGGTAAATTTGAGCGTACAGTTGAATATGCAAGTCCAGAGTTCGCAGAGAGGTGAATTCCTCTTGGACATTATCCTTCGTAGATGGTATTTAATGCCATGAGATCACAAAAAGAATGAGTGAAGAGAAGAAACGAGATAGTTTAGAGGACTGAGAGTTGGAGCACTCCAACATTTAGTGGTTGAGAAGATAAGGAGGAATCAGGAGGGAAAAAAAAAAAGAGTTGGTCAATGAAGAAAGAAGATAATCACATTTTTGTGATTCTTTGAGTTTTATATACATTTATGTTATATATGACATAAATGATTTATCATTAAAATGTTACTGATATGTACTGGTTTAATTACTTAATTAATATAAACAATTATTTAGTTATTTCTTATATCAAATAATTTTATAATATAATGTATCCATTATATATTATATAATATATATCATATACACTATATATTAAAATATAATCTTTTATGCTGGACATTGTATATAAAAGAAATATAAAGACTAACACTAAAGCTGATGCTATTTTCTCCCCTTGAGAGGGTATTCCTCTTTGTTAGGCGATAGGGAAGGGCTGTCACCTCAATTGATCAGGCACTGATCCGGATCAGGGCTGGATTGCAGTTTTTAGTTAGGTTTAGCTCATCTCTCTTTTCTAATGTCTCCAGGACAAGATGTACTGTGTGTTATTGCAAGTCATCCCTCTAATGGGACTTTGCCTCCTAAGCACCATCCAGCTGAAAGAACTCAGTTGGGTTGTCCAGCTCAACCCCTGAGCCTTCTACACTATCATCTCAGCAGTCTGTAATGTCCTGTGAGGAAAACAGCCATGAGCCTGGAGTTCCTCTAGATGCCCATCCAGCATGTCAGTCCACATGGCCATCACAAGTTCTGATGTTTTCTCTTCCCGAACTGATTAATCTCCCTAGATTAATCTACTTTAATCTAACTAGATTAAGGCTGCCCCTCACCCTGCAACCACATGACCCTAGGGACAGAAAACGTTTGGCAATCTCAAGCTTATCTAAGAAGGGTTCTTTCCTATCTGTTATTTTGGTTCATCTTGTCTTCTTCACTTCCAATGCATTAAAAGACATAGATTTGTAATTCATCTTTTGTTTTTCTCCTAGTTGTTGCTATGGGAGTGATTTTCTCTTGCTGGAGACTAAATCATACTTGTAGGTAGAAATCTATTTTTTGTTTCTATTCACATAAAACCTTTTTTGTATTCATTCACATTTATGGTATTCGAGCATTTCAAAAAAGCAATGAAGGATAAGAACATCAACACAAGTGGTGGGGCAGTATCTATATTGTCTCACACTATATAACGTTGTACTAGAGAGCAAGGCGATTGGATGGGGGAGGGGACTGTAGCAATGGCTAGTGGTGTGACTTTAAGCAAGTTTTACAAGCTCTCCAAGCATCATACCTATTAAAGAATAAACAAAGGAGCCATAATGAACATTTTTCCTTCTTACTCTTCTTTAATTCCTTCACATTTTGATTTCCCTTGAGGAAACAACTATTTCTAAGTCATTCGCAAGCTGGTATATGTACACTTGATTCCACCCTTTGACTTTGGGAGTGGGTACATAACCCAAAAAAATAGTAAGAACATTTTATGTCCCTAGCCGTTAACACCCTTAACTAAGGCAAGAGGCTCCTGCCAAGGGCCTCATGCAGCTGGTTTTGGCAGTTCTCTAGGAATTGCAATAAAAAGACGCATTTCTTAAGCTTATTGTCTGAGAGGATAGAGTGAAAGCCTGGAGCTATTGGTATCCATAGTACTACCTCACGGCAACATTCCGCTGCCTGAGTGATGCAGCACATGGGAAAAAGACCCAAGAACCTCAGACAGCAAGTCCTGATGGCTTCATGAGAGCCACTAGACCCAGGAGAACTTGATCCAATATGAACTTTCTAGTGCGCTATTCTCTTAAACTTGTACAGTTGACCCCTGCACTCCTGAAACAAAAAGTGCCCAGACTAATATAAGATCTTAACAGGAGCAACAAGGTAAACAGCTTCCTCTCAGTAATGAAAAGCAAAGAAACAAATATAAGCGTGGAAAAAGAATTCCAATTTCTACAAAGATCTTGTCATTCTCTCTAAGAAGAGAACTTTTTTTAACTGAAAAGATTAAGACTCCTTTAGCATGTTCTTGCTTTCTTATATAGCATAAGCTGCAATTTCACTATCAGTACACTGAAGGAAATGGAAAAATTCTGAGATCAATCAAATAAATCAGATTCGTCGCCAACAGTCAGTTTTCTTACACATGTATTAGTGAGGCACTTGATCTCAAAACATAAGTATCAATGATACTCATTTGCAGTATCAATAATGATATACACAATGTGCTTTTATAAAGTGCATAAACTGTAGATTTTTATTATCTGTGCATATTATGAAACACTATTATCATTAAAATAAAATTTAGATATTGAGCTCTTAAAATTTCTATTTGAAATATTAATAGTGAAGCCAAATTAGATATAATTAGAAACAATTTGACTGTTTTCTTTGGCCTCAGGCATCAGAAGTTGGATCCATGGATGAAAATCAGAGAGAAGATTTTTGACTTAGTATTCTAAAAATTACCACTGTCTAAAGATGAAATAAGCCAGGATAAATAATTATTGGTTTTATTTTTGCCTTGGGATCTGAAATTCTTTAAGTCTATGATTCTTGATTGATAAATGGTGGAAGTCTAAAGAATTGTTCTTAGAAATATAAACAGTATAAAAGAAAATTGATATTTTAATTGGTTAATCTGTGACAGGTTTTAAATATCTTCTCTTATTGAGAAAAAAGTTGAAAATAATTGTTGTTAATCCCGTTATTATTGATGAAAAAGTGAGGTTTAGAAAGGTTAGGTAAGTTGCCCAAGGCCATAAACTAATAAATCACAGAGTAGGATTATATTCTACAATCCCGTGTCTTTCTACTACACAATAGTATTTTTTCAATGTCACACATATGATGCTTCTTCCCAAAGGTCGCGAATGTCACCTTGACATAAAGTAAATTATTCAAACAGATGCCTGGAGAGTATGGGCTTGAAAAATAATCAGACAAAATTAGCAGAGACAAATTTATAAATATTTACAGTAATTACAAAAAAAAATATAAAAAATTATCGCTTTTTTGTAAATTTTGTTTTAAGCATAGTAAGTGCGAAAAATAACAACACATACTCACAGTTCACCAGCAAAATCTAATGGAAATAGCCACATTTGGCTTCACAGAGCCCAGAGCTCAGGGAACAGGAACTTACAATGTGCTATCACAGAACCAATTAGCACTAATCAGAATCATATTTAACATCTATACTATCCTATAACACTTTATTTTCAGATTCATCAATGTAAATAATATAGTCTTCCTCCATATCAAAAAACTTAGGTCAAGAATCATACCGAAAGATTTCCAAGATCTTTTCGGTGAAGAAAATAACTCTCTTCACCATATCTAGGACGGAAGGTGATATTTCTGCCAGGGGCACTTGTTACAGTAATGTTGCTTTTATGTTCTGAACATAGACATTTCATGGTTCAAGGTTGGAAGTTGTAGAAAAGAGTAGCACGTACTATATACGTACTTCTTCCATAAAAGTATATCTCATTATACCTTAGAGGTAAGAAAGCATAATGATTAAGAACTTGGGGTCTGGAGCTGGATTGCCTGAGCTCAGCGGACTTCTGTTCTTTACTAGCTGTGTGACATCAACAAGCTAATTAATTATCTATGACTGTTGTCTCTTCTGTGAAATGAAGAACTTAATACTGCTTATCTGTACATATCTCTGTTAATATACAGTCTTTAGAAAAATGTCTGCCACAAAATAAGCCCTGGATAAATAATAAACTTGACTATAAAAGCCTCTTTTTTTCCAAATAGATATTATTGGCTTCTCTGTCTTTTCCACTTGTTATTTTGGTTTCATGGGGAGTGGGGGAGGATTGCTCAGAAATATACTCTACACGTGACACTTTTATTTTTAAAATCTTATCTTTCAAAAGAAGTAAAATACTTGAAAATAACTGTTTTTCTTGGTTTAGAAAAAAATATTTTCAATAGATTTATTCAAGTAGAGTAATTACATTTCAAATAGCTCCTTTTTATTCCCCCTTAAAATAAATAGTGCCATACTAGTTGTCATAGAAGATACCAACAAAGTTGAAAAAGAATCTATACTCCCTAAAATTTATGGGAGATGGACATATGCAAATTAACTACTTATCAAGTCTAAAATTCTATAGATTCATAGGGCTACACAGAAAAACTACACACTTATACAAGGAAAAGCCAGGGAGAAGAAAAGGGAAATTTAAGTATTTCCACTAAATATATATAATCTCAATTTTTTAAATAAAATGCAAATGACACATGAGAAATTGTAATAGATGGTAGACCAAATGTATCTGATTTTGTCAAGCTCTTTGCAAATCGGAATTAATATACTTTTTAAATAATTCAGACTCATCATAGCTCCAGTTTCCCCTTTGCTGATAGATAGCATCACATTACTTAAATTCATACATGTGTAGAAATACCCCGTGACATTTCTTTAACCTAATTTTAGTGTTTCTACAGTCATTTAGAAATGAAAACCAGACAAGATATAAATCAAAGTAGGTTTTGCAAAACAGGAATAACAGAAGTGGATATAAAATAGTTTCTTTCTCATATATAATTAATACAATTTTTCAATCCATATAGTAAGCTGTATTTTTAAATATATTCCCTCTTTTTTGGGATTCAGTGATTTAATGAATAATTTCTACAAAAATTATCTACTCTGAGACAACTGTCTGCTAAGGCATAAAACCAAAAACTTAGAATAATATAGTCAAAAAAATTAAAACAATGTAAAGAATGGTATGCCTTAATTAAGGAAGGTCATACTGCTTGATTGAGGTATCAAGTTCAAGATGAATACATATGGAGTGGTCAGATCAAACAGGGAGACAGTACCAGCCAGGTCATTTGGACCCAGATCAACTCCTAAGGGCATAACAGATGTTGTAAGTAGATTACCCTTCCAGGTAGTCTGTCCTTCTGGCCTTACCTGCTTTGTGAACTTCAAGTTATTTTCAAATTTCAGCCATGGTTTTAATGTTTTTGTGAATCTTGGCTTGACTGTCCTAGAAGTTAGGTACTCCACACTCCTTCACCATCTCCTAGGACCCTGACCTTGCCACTATCATCACATTTTATTATATCTTATCATCATGTATTGCAATTTTTATAACCAGATAAATTTTATCACCCTTGTGAACCACTAGAATACTGGAATCATCTTTTATTCATTATGAAGCAACATAAATTAGCATAGTTTATAATACATAATATCCATTCAATACACACATTTATTGACTTGAATAAAACTTGCAATTTCAATTGTTTTAAATATATAGCTCATGGTTTGCCTATAGAAATTTATTTGTGTAAGAAAGACAGTCAACGTTGGAGCTTCTTCACATCTCTGCAGGGATTTTTTTCACCCTACTTATGTTCTTGATCCTAGTCTTCCTGTTCACCATGTTGTTCCCAGTGCCTTCTTTAGAGTACCAGGATTCAGTAATCTTTTTTATGTTATTCCTTTCTAATGGTTTTATCAGATTTCTCTAATATCTCTCTTCCCCGTATCTGCGTCTAAAGTGCCCCTTATATAGTTAATTGATAGAAGAGAAAGATGGTTTCCTCCTACATGCAAAATAGTACATATCTCTACTTATTTTGTCAGCATTTTAATGATTAACCATACTTTAAAACATCTATCACAAAAACTCCTCAATTCTTAAGTGTTTTTGTTTTTGTTTTGCTGAGAAAGATTAGCCCTGAGCTAACATCTTTTGCCAATCCTCCTCTTTTTATTGTTGAGAAAGATTAGCTCTGAGCTAACATCTGTGCCAGTCTTCCTCCACTTGATATGTGGGTGGCCGTCACAGTATGGCTGATGAGTGGCATAGGTCCACGCCTGGGATCTGAAACTGTGAACCTGGGCCACTGAAGCAGAGTGCACTGAACCCAACCACTACACCATGGGACCGACCCCATCAAATATTTAAGTTTTAAAATACAATAGCTGACTTTTAAAAAAAATGGCTTAAACATGTATAATGAAGTACCTTATTCCTCCATGAAAAGCATCGAACTTATGTTATCCTTTTTTTCAATATAGTGACCACGTGTTAGAATATGAAAATAGACTTCTTTTCCCATCAGTCTCACTCTCTCAATCTTCCCTTCCATCATTAAGCCTCTGTATAATTCCAGGATGCAGTTCTAGAAAAGGATTCGGGGCTTAGTTTTGCAGTCTCAAAAATCTGAATTCATTACTGTAGAGAGAGCAACAACTCTATTTCTCAGAAGGTAGACTGACATTGACTAAGCACACAAAGTCTGATCATTTATGCCATATTTAAAATGTACAAATTTACAACAAAAAATAATCATGTGGAGAGGAATACATATACCCTTAGGACCAGCATGTTATATCCCCATAACACATCTAAAATGTTGAATAAGAAATACGAAGCAGTGCATAATATTCTAAGTCAATATACCTTTTCTTGTCTCTTACTGAAGGGGAGACTGCCATGCCAATATTTGCCTACCTGCCAACATTACTGTACAAGAACAAGATTTGACTGTTAACCAATCTCCCTACCCCACTTTGGATTTTCAGTTTCTTAGTGTGTTAGTTTGTGGTTTTGTTTAGTGTGGTAGTATCCTCCATCAGATTCTATCTATTTGAGGGGATATGTAATAGACTCCTTGCTAACTTACCGTCTAACTTTCACAGCAGGATTCTAATACCTTTCAATATTATTTTGAGGAGATTAATGTCAAATTTTTCCCTTTATTACCACATATCACTTTAAACATTCAATTTAAAATGCATACTTTTTCAAATTACTGGGAATTGTGAGAAGGAGGAAAGATAAAAAAGAAAACCATTATTTATTACCTACTTGTTCCATCTGCTTTAAAAAAATCTCATAAATCTTCACAATAACTCTTTGACATATATTTATTATCTCGCTTTTTTCAAATGCAATAAGGCCCCAAAACATTACATAACTTGCCCAAATTCCATGTAGGGCCAGGATGTAAACCTAGATCTTACCCCAAAGGGTATTGTCCACTATACACTGCATCCTGTAAGCAGGAACCTGCTACGTGATCAATTCATTGTGGAGCCTAAAGGAGAAAAACAAACACTTAGTAAGTCCACAAAAATTAATCTTATATGCATTTAATAACATGCATAACTGTGGCCATATTGCTCAATAATTAAGACATACAGTGCAGTAAATAGCTGTAATTAATATCAAAGAGTCAAAGTATTTCCGAATCAGAACAAGAAAAATCTTGGAACAGAAAGGTATTCTAATGTCTTCCTTAACTAATCTGAGTCCCCTTAATCCTCTATTGAACATGTTCTAGTTAAGCAGCACTTATGCAAACAAGATGGCTCAACAGGTAGCATGCAACTGACCTCAAACTCCTTTGTTTTAGAGAAATAGTGCGCTGCTACTGAAAATATGTCCCCTACATTGCCAAAAATCTAAAAATGGCTGGTGCATATATATCAACAAAACAGAAAAATGATAATTTCAGATGGAAATGCTGGTGAAAATTATACAGTAGTTAAAATTTGTACTTACGAGTTGTGAAAAACAGAATAAAAATCAGATGACTTCTGGCAAACCAAATGGAAAATGCAAAAGACAAAGACAGAAACACATAAGCGTTTTTAGATTAACAATTAATAAATTAGTTTGGATGGAACTGCTTTGCAAAGGAGATTAATGGTAGGCAAGAAAAGAAAGCAAGTTTGGGACCAGAACAAGAAAGGCCTTGAAATATGTAAATCATATGCATAATATTTTCCAGGGTCGTTACAGTAGGTAGAATCTTAAAATGACCCCAAGATGCCCTCTCCCCAGTATAACACACCTTCTATCATTTATTGATACCAATATTAATCTAGGTGCTGCTGTAAAGGGATTTTTGCAGACGCAACTAAGGTCTCAAAACTGTTAACCTTAAGACAGGTGACTATCCCGGATGGGCTTGACTTAATTAGGTGAGCTCTTGAAAGAGACTGGGATCTTCTAGAATTCCAAGATTTGAAGCATAAGAGGCATGTGAACAAGGGAGATCCTCCATTGCTGGCTTTGAAGATTGAGGGGGCCACAAGGCAAGGAATGCGGGCCGCCTGAAGGACCTGATAACAGCCTACAACTGACATCAAGTTTGAGTCTACGCTAAAGTCATAAACATCTATCTGTTTTTACTATTACAGTATCTATAAAATATATGTTAAAAACTTCTATAATAATTGCAATTTGTAGATAATAAACTAAGTATCTAATTTCCCAATTTTTTTCCAAAAAAAATCACGTTAGGAAGTCTTGAAATTATTATAATCATTATACCAAAGAAACTGAGATCAAGAAAGGTTAAGCATTTAGTGCCACAGTATAATTAATAACAGAGTCAATGCAGATCTTTTTAGCTCCCTTACCACAGTGTGCCAACAACACAGGGAAGCCCTGCCACTTCCGCCTCCTGTCTTCACGTGTTCTCCATCCAATTGACTCTAGATGAAGAAGCTCCGTTTCCTCCTGGCTCTGGAGGTGCTCACAGTTTCAGTTTTGGTTGTCTTCCTGTTTTAAATCTATAGTTAGGATTTTCTCTGTCTGTATATTTTGCCATAGATAGTGTTTTCTAAGGGGTTTCCTGCAATTTGGCCCTACTTAAAGCTCAAATTTCAGTAAGATCCACGGACAGCAGGTAGAACTGAGAGCAGGCAATCATGGTAATTCATCCTGAAGACAGTGATTGTTTTTAAGAATGGTCATGTGATGGGGCCAGCCTGGTGGTGTAGCACTTAAGTTTGTGTGCTCTGCTTTGGTGGCTCAGGGTTCTTGTTCAGATCCCAGGTGCAGACCTATGCACTGCCTATCAAGCCATGCTGTGGCAGGTGTCCCACATATAAAGTAGAGAAAGATGGCATGGATGTTAGCTCAGGGCCAATCTTCCTCAGCAAAAAGAGAAGGATTGGTGGTGGATGTTAGCTCCGGGGTTAATCTTCCCACCCCCACCCCCCCCAAAAAGAAGAATGGTCATGTGATATAATTCTGACCAATCAGATGTTAGAGGAAATGGGCTTGAAGGGCTCATCAGACACTGTCCTCACTCTTAACCAAGAACAGAAAGGCATGCTATTCTCTCTTCCTGTCTCTGGATATTATTATCTACATGTAACACTTGGATCTACAACAACCATAAGTCATCCACTGAGAATGGCAGAGGAGCAAGGTGGAAGGATTTAATGTCACCATTAATCTGATGAATGAACTAAATCTTGAAGCACCCTACCTCTGGACTTTATTAGGTGAAATAATAAATACTCTTATCGATCAAGTCAATTTTAGTGGGATTTCCAATAGCTACAGCCAGAAGCACCTCAAATTGATATGATTAAAATGAGGCTTACTAAGATACTCTGATTCCTTGTCTAGTGTCTTTTAAAAATTAGGTCATACCACGCCTGGGGGTACACACCTACTCATATTAATGTAGAAAATGGAGATTTTATTACTCCAAGGAAAACTCTTTTGCACAATTTAGAGGAAAGTAGTACATTTCATTCTAAAACATAATTTTTTTTCTTAATCAATTGATCCTCCACACTGCAGCCAAAATGATAACACATAAACTAAATCTTTCCAACCTACTTAAAATTCTCATAAGACTCTCCAAGTCTATTGGTTACAGCAATGTTTCTTACCCCGGCTGAACATTTTCATAACCTGGGGAGATTTTTAGAAATACTGATGCCCAAGTTCCCACCCCCAGAGATTCTGACATACCAGGTCTGGATGTGGCCTGGGCATCATGATTTAAATGTGCAGTCAAGGTTGAAAATCCCTACCCTAGAGATCAATTCAGTTGGTTTAAGGTGGGACCTGGAAGTTATATGTTTTTATTTTTTTTTTTAAGTCTCCAGGTGATTACAAAGTAGCCAGAATGGAGAAACACTGGTTTATGAGACAATCCCAACTCCTCACATGGGCTATAATACATTTTATTATCTCTCTCCAAATATTTTCAAACTGCCTTACTAAAGAAGGACTCCTTCCTCACTCTTCATTCCAGTCACTCTACATCAATCAAAATTTTGTTCTACTTCAAATAACAGAAGAACTCAAAACCAGTGGCTTAAACAGAACAAAAGTGTATCTTTTTCTCTTATTTTAAAAAAAGTTTTAAGTGTACACTGATGGCTCTAAAGTGTTATCAGAGTCCCACACAACCCTGTACTTTATATCTCATGGGCTAGAACTTAATCATATGGACAAACATAGCTATAAGGGAGACTGACCACATTGCCCTTACAAACAAAATCAGTCTTCTAAAATAAATGGAAAATAGAGAATAGATATTGGTTGACAACTAGCCCTATATACCAAACTACATACAACTTCCCCAAACATCATGGTTCATTTATCCCTATGTGTCTTTATTTAACTCTCAAGCAATTACTTGTCTTTCAAGTCCCAGCTCAAGTATCAGATTAGCTGCAAGACTCACTGCCCCCTTACTTCATATAAAATTGATTACTCCATCTGCTTCTTTATAAAGATGATATCCTACCATCTAAGAAACAGTATTTCACTTACATATTTACATCAGTCTCTCTCCTTACAGAACTATTACTCCCTAAGATCAAAGAAAGTTTTAAGATATGACTATTTCTAGCATCTAAAGATACTGTATAGAATAGTGGTCAGAACACACCCCAGACGATATCAGTTGGGCTCAAACTTTAGCTCCACAACTTATTTTCTGTGTGTAGAATTCAAGGAAGTCATATAACAGCTCAGTACCTCAGCTTCCCTTTCTGTTATTTTACATTTTGCTAAAATAAATAGTGCTGATTTAATAAAGTTATGATGAAGGTGAAATAAATTAATAAACATAAAGCACTTGGAATAGTCCCTGGCACACTGTAAGTGCTATAGAAGTAACAGTTAAAATTGTTAATGCATTGCCTAGTGCAAAATAATGCAACATTTACTGAATGAATGAGTCATCCACATGTACTGACTTACAAGTTTTTTTTTTTTTTTTTTTAAAGATTTTATTTTTTTCCTTTTTCTCCCCAAAGCCCCCCGGTACATAGTTGTATATTCTTCGTTGTGGGTCCTTCTAGTTGTGGCATGTGGGACGCTGCCTCAGCGTGGTCTGATGAGCAGTGCCATGTCCGCGCCCAGGATTCGAACCGACGAAACACTGGGCCGCCTGCAGCGGAGCGCGCGAACTTAACCACTCGGCCACGGGGCCAGCCCCTGACTTACAAGTTTTAAATTACGAAGAGATTTATTTGAAAGGGACACACAAGCAGGTGACATTATCTTTATAATACAGAAGCAGAGAATATAATTGGAACAAAAATGCTAGCACCTAATGTGATACTATATATGAATGAGAACTCAAATCCATGGAACACCTTACAAATGATACCTTTCAGAGGAAGTAAAGTTCACTGATGGTAATTGAGGGTAAGAAGGGGTAGCTTCATGAAGGAGATGCAATTCAAGCTGGATGTTTAAGGATACCAGACAAGATGCCAGACAAAAAGTGGTGCAGGTGTTCTATAAATGACAATGTGGTCTATTTTTGAGGCAGTGAGAGTAACTTGACTGGAATAGAGTTTTCAGTCTGAGATGTAGATTCAGCAAAAATAGATTTAATAAGCATTTATTGCATCTGAACAATGTTGCAGCCAGAATGTAAGGTATTTTCCTGCTAGTTCTAAGGAAAAATCTGGATAGTCTTGCTCTGTCTAAAGAAAACTGAAAGAATATAGATCTAAAGCAGGTAAAGAATTTCACAATGAACCTGGAGTATCAAAAGATTATGATGAAGGCCGGCCCTGTGGCCAAGTGGTTAAGTTTGCCTGCTCCACTTTTGCAGCCAGGGGTTTTGCCAGTTTGGATCCTGGGCACGGACCTAGCGCAGCTCATCAAGCCATGCTGAGGCTGCGTCCCACATAGCAGAGCCAGAAGGACCTACAACTAGAATATACAAGTATGTATGGGGGCTCTTTGGAGAGAAGAAGAGAAAAAAGAAGAAGATTGGCAATAGGTGTTAGCACAGGTGCCAATCTTTAAAAAAAATAAAATATAATGAAAAGACTATGATGTGGTGATGTGCAGGAATATTTGAAGGAAGTATGGTCTAGAATAAAGGACAGCTAAGACAGAATACTTTTAATAAAATGCCTTAGAACACATAGCACACCAGGTGCATTTGTCCCAGAGTATTAGCTTTCCCGTGTAGACAAGTTCTTGAAATACAGCTGGGCTAAAATACCTTTTCAAAGCACATTGTGGGATATCTGGAGAAAATAAGCTATTTACTTTAACAACACATTTGCATTCATACTTTTAATTGACACGCTGTGACATTATTTACTTAGAGATTATGAAACTGGCAAACATCTCTTTCCCCATGTTGCTGAATCTCTGAAGATTTATCTACCTTAATCAGATAGTTTCAAGTGAATAAATGCATAGGTGGAGTTCCTATTTGAGCGTCCTTGTTATCAAAATATTTTTTATTTAAACTCGTGCTTCAATTCTTCGTTTTAATAATTGTCTTTATATGAAAGCTCATTCTTTCCCGGAGGCAGTTTCTTTGTAATTTCCTCAAAGCCTTTGTATTTGTTAAAAATGTTTCAGCAACAAGAGATTATGTAGAGTGATGCCAATAAGATGGCAGAATAAGAAGCCCCAAACCCTCTCCCCACCCATGGAGACATTGATTCAAAAATACATGCACCAATTCTCTTTGTGTGAAATCCATAAACTAGTTAAGAGGCTCCTACATGCCAGACAAGTGCAAAACCAGCCACATCATAGCCAGTAGGTAAATTTTTGGCATCCTCGTATCACTGTCTATCTCCCCAGTGCAGTACACATGATCAGAAGAAAACTTCCAGCTCTCAGTTTCTCTTTGGGGAGAGAAAGAGAAGACTGGACTGTCTATCCAATGTACTGACTTTTCAAGGGAGTTGCTTGAGGGACTGGCTTCTGCCTTGCTGTCTCAGAGTGCAGATGGAATCCAACATACTCAAAATGCCTGAGGGCCCTAAAAACAAAAAAGATCATGGCAGCATGCTGCTGCTCCAGAGGGCCCATGGTACAAGAGTCAAAGGCCAATACAGCTCATTGGCTTCCCCTCACGAGGGAAAGAAAAGAGTGGAGTGTACACCCACCATTCTGGCTTTCCAGGGGGATGTTCAAGAAACCAGTTTCTGTCTAATCCAACTTGAGTCACTAAAGGGACCCACATACTGTATATGCTTGGGGGCCTCTAAGAACAAAAAAGAGTAGGGTAGCTTGTTACTGCTTCAGAGAACCCATGGTACAGCAAACAGACACCAGAGTGCAAGAGACTATGAGCTCCTGTAAAGAAAAAGAAAGTGGAAAATCTCTTTAATTAGAAATCTAGGAGTCCAAAGAAGATGTATCCACAGAAAAGATTTGAGAGGGCCATTGAGTACTAGCTGGGATGAATGGTGGAGGTCTTTTCTTGTAAAAAGTCCATAAAGACTAGGAAAAGTGTGGTCTTTTCAAACACGGGGATGCCAACACAAAGTTATGAGGAACACAAAGAAACAGGAAACGTCCTAATCAAAGGAACAAAATAATGCTCCAGAAATAGACCCCAAAGACAAGAAGACATATGAACTACCTGATAAAGATTCCAAAATAGCAGTTAAAGAGATGCTCAACAAGTTCAAGAAAGTGACACATGAACAAAATGAGAATTTCAATAAAAAGATGGAAAATATAAAAAAGAATCCAACAAATTTAGAGATGAAAAATGAAATAAATGACCTGATAAATTCACTAGAGTGGCTCAACAGCAGACTTGAGCAAGCAGAAGAAAGAATCGGTGAACTCAATAACAGATCATTTGAAATTATCCAGGCAGAGGAGGAAAAAAGAAAGAAAAAAATGAAGAAAGACTAAAGGACTTACAGGACACCATCAAAAACATACAATTTATGGGAGTCCCAGAGGAAAAGAGAAAAAGAAGAGGCAGAAAGTTTATTTGAAGAAATCATAGCTGAAATTGTCCCAAATGTGGGGAAGGAAAAGGACATCCAGATTCAGGAAACCAAATAATTCAAACTTTGTTGAATCAAAAGAGATCTACACTGTGTAAATCACTTTTAATTTTAGTATCAAAGTTAAAAGACAAAAATATTAAAATAATTAAAATGGCAAAAAGTTGTTAATGGATAAACAATATAAAAAGATGTAAACTGTGAGACCAATAACATACAGTGTCTGTTGGAGGGAGTAAAAGTGTAACGTTTTTGTATGATTAAAGTTAAGTTGTTACCAGATTATAATAGATTATTATAATTAAAAAACATTTTATGTAAGCTCAATGGTAACTACAGAACAAATACTTACAAAAGATATGTAGAAGAAAAAGAGAAAGCAATCAAAGCACGTCACTACAAAAAATCAATAAAATACAAAGAAATCTGCAAGAGAGGAAAAGAGGTGCAAAAGAACTACAAGACAGAAAACAATTAACAAAATGGCAATAGTAAATCCTTCCCTACCACTAATTACTTTAAATATAAATGGATTAAGTTCCTCAATCAAAAGATATTTGCCAAATGGATTTAAAAGATAAACACAAAATACAACTACACATTGTCTACAACAGACTCACTTTCAATTTAAGTACAAACATAGGCTGAAAGTGAAGGAAAAAGATATTTCATGCAAATGGTAAGCAAAATATAGCAGATGTAGTTACACTTGCATTAGAAAAAAATAGACCTTAAAACTGGACAGCCACATGCAAAAGAATGAAAGTAGACCATTCCCTTACACCATGCACAAAAATCAACTCAAAATGGATTAAAGACTCGAATGTAAGACCCGAAACCATGAAACTTTTAGAAGAAAACATAGGCAGTATGCTCTATGACATTGGTCTGAGTAGCATATTTTCAAGTCCCATGTCTGACTGGGCAAGGGAAACAAAAGAAAAAATGAACAAATGGGACTACAACAAACTAAAAAGTTTCTGCACAGCAAGGGAAACCATCAACAAAACGAAAAGACAACCTAACAATTGGGAGGAGATATTTGCAAACCACATATCAGACAAGAGGTTAATATCCAAAATATACAAAGAACTCATACAGCTCAACAACAAAAAAACCAACAACCCAATTAGAAAATGGGCAAAAGATCTGAACTGAGATTTCTCCAAAGATGATATACAGAAGGCCAACAGTCACATGAAAAGATGCTGAACATCATTAGCTATCAGGGAAATGCAAATCAAAACTACAATGAAGTATCACCTCACTCCGGTCAGAGTGGCTATAATTAACAAGACAGGAAACAAATGTTGGAGAGGGTGTGGAGAGAAGGGAACCCTTGTTCACTGCTGGTGGCAGTGCAAACTGGTGCAGCCACTATGGAAAGCAGTTTGGAGTATCCTCAGAAAATTAAGGATAGATCTACCATATGATCCAGCTATTTCACTGCTGGGTATTTATCCAAAGAACTTGAAAACACAAAGGCATAAAGATACCTGCACCCCTATGTTCATTGCGGCATTATACACAATAGCCAAGACTTGGAAGCAACCTAGGTGCCCATCAATGGACGAATGGATAAAGAAGATGTGGTATTTATACACGATGGACTACTACTCAGCTATAAGAAATGACGAAATCCGGCCATTTGTGACAACATGGATGGACCTTGAGGGTATTATGCTGAGTGAAATAAGTCAGAGGGAGAAAGTCAAATACCATATGATCTCACTCATAAGTAGCAGATAAAAATGACAAAAAAAACCCAACACATAGCATTGGAGATTGGACTGGTGGTTACCATTGGGGAAGGGGGGATGGGGGAAGGCAAAAGGGGTGATTAGGGTCACATGTGAGGGGATGCACTATAATTAGTGTTTGGGTGGTGAACATGATGTAATGTATACAGAATTCGAAATATGATGTACATCCGAAAAAAATTAAAATTAATTAATTAATTAATTAACAGTTCTAACGAGAAAAAAAGAAAAGAAAAGAAAAAATAGACCTTACGTCAAAAACAGCCCAAAGAGAAAAAGAAGGATGTTATATAAAGATAAAAGGGTGAATTCACAGGAAGATGTAAAAATTGTAAATACATATGCACACAGCATCAGAGCACCAAAATATATAAAGCAAACATTGACAAATGGGAAGGGAGAAATGGCAATACAACAACAGTAAGAGACTTCAGTATCCTACTTTCAATAATCGATAGAACATGTAGATAGAAATCAATAAGGAAAGAGTAGACTTGAACAACACCATGGACCTAAGAGATGTACACAACATTCCACCCAAGAGCAGCAGAATATATATTTTTCTCAAGAATACATGGATCATTCTCTAGGATAGATCACATGTTAGTTCAAATAACAAGTCTTAACAAATTTAAGAAGATTGAAATCATAGCAAGTATCTTTTCCAAACACATTGGCATGAAACTAGAAATCAACAGCAGAAAAAAAAAACTAGGAAAATCAAATACGTGGAAATTAAACAACATACTCTTGAACAACCAAAAGATCAAAGAAGAAATCATAATGAAAATTAGAAAATATCTTCAGACAAATGAAAATGAAAACATAATCCAAACTTATAAGATACATCAAAAGAAGTACTGAGAAAGAAGTTTAGAGTGATAAACACCAGCATTAAAAAGAAGAAAGATTTCAGTAAACTTCACACCTCAAAAAAGTAGCAAAAGACAAACTAAGCCCAAAGTTAGCAGAAGAAAGAACATAAAAAGGATTAAAGCAGAAATAAATGAAATAGACATGAGAAAAATAGAAAAGATCCATGAAAATAAAAGATTTTTGAAAAGATAACAAAATTGACAAAAAGATCAGCTAGATCAACAAAGGAATAAAACTCAAATAAGTAAGATTAGAAGCGAAAGAAGATATTAAATCTGATGTCACAGAAATAAAAATGATCATAAGAGACCACTATGAATAATTATGCATCAACAAATTGAATAACCTAGGGGAAATGGAAAAATTCCTAGAAACAAACAACCTAACAAGACTGAATCATGAAATAGAAAATATGAACAGACCAATAATGGTGAAAGAGATTAAATAAGTAATCAAAAACCTCCCAAGAAAGGAAAGCTGAGGACCAGATGGCTTCACTGATGAATTCTACCAAATATTTAAAGAAGAATTAATGTTAATCCTCATCAAACTCTTCAAAAAAACTAAAGAGAACGGACCACTTCCAAATTAATTTTATGAGGCCAGCATTACCCAGATAACAAAGCCAAAGACACTACAAGAAAAGAAAATTACAGGCCAATAACCCTGATGAACATAGATGCAAACATCTTAACAAAGTACTAGCAAACCAAATTGAAAGTGCATTAAAAGATTATATACCATGATAAAGTCAGATTTATCCCTGGGATGTAAAACAGTTGAAAATACACAAATCAATAAATGGGATCCATCACAATGATGGAATGAAGGAAGAAAAATACATGATATCTCAATATAGATGCAGAAAAAGCATTTGACAAAATACAACATCCTTTCATGATAAAAAACCTCTCAACAAAACTGGATATAGAAGGAATTTACCTCAATATAATAAAGGCCACACGTGACAAGCCTACAGCTAAGATCATACTCAGTGGTGAAAGGTTCAAAGCTTTTCCTCTGAGATCAGGAACAAGACAAGGATACTCACTCTCACCACTTCTGTTCAGCATAAATCTGGAAGTCCTAAACAGAGTAATTAGGGAAGAAAATGAAATAAAAAGCAACCAAATTAGAAAGGAAGAAGAAAAATTGTCTCTGTTTGCAGATGACATGATCTTATATATAGAAAATCCTAAAGTCTCCACCAAAAAATTGTTAGAACTAATGAATAAATTCAGTAAAATTGCAGGATACAAATTGTCATACAAAAATTAGTTGTTCTCATAAACTAACAATGAACTACCTGAAAAGAAAATCTTAAAATGATCCCATTTACAATAGCATTAAAAAGAAAATACTTCGGAATAAACTTAACTAAGGAGGTGAAAGACTTGTCCACTGAAAACTACAAAACATTGATGAGAGAAATTAAAGAAGACACAAATAACAAAAGATATTCCATGTTCATGGATTAGACGACATAATATTGTTAAAATGTCTATCCTACCCAAAGAAGTCTACAGATTTGATGCTATGGACGTCAAAACTGCAATGGTATTTTTTACCATTTAAATTAATTTAAAATTCATGTGGAACCAGGAAGAAGCTCAAACAGCCAAAACAATCTTGCGAAATAACAAAGCTGGAGGCATCACACTTCCTGATTTCAAAATATATACCAAAGCTTCAGTGATTAAAATAGTACGGTATTGGCATAAAGACAGACATATACACTAATGGAATAGAATAGAGAGCCCAGAAATGAACCTATGCATGCAAGGTCAACCGATCTTCGACCATGGTGCCAGAAACACACAATGGGGAAAGGACAGTCTCTTCAACAAATGGTATTGGGAAAATTAGATATCCACACACAAAAAAATGACGTTGGACCCTTATCTTGCACCTTACATAAAAATGAACTCAAAATGAATTAAAAACTTAAATGTAAGTCCTGAAACTGTAAAACTCCTAGAAGAAAACACAGAGGAAAAGCTTCTAGACAATGGTCTTGGTGATGATTTCTTGGATATGACATCAAAAACACAGGCAACAAAAACAAAATAGACAAGTGAGACCACATCAAACTAAGTACTTCTCACAGCAAAGGAAACAATCAACAAAATGAAAAAAAAAAAATTATCAAAATAAACAAGAGACAACAAGTGTTGGCCAGGATGTGGAGAACTTGGAAACCTTGTACACAGTTGGTGGGAATGTAAAACGATGTAGCCACTATGGAAAACACTATGGGGGTTCCTCAAAAAATTTAAAACAGAGCTACCCTATGACCCAGTAAGCCCACTTCTGTGTATATATCAAAAAAAACTGAAATTAAGATCTCAAAGAGATAGTTACACTCGCATGTTAATTGCACCAGTGTTCACAGAAGCAAAGAGGGGAAACAACCTAAGTCTCCATCAACAGACCAATGGATAAAGAAAACGTGTTGTATACATAAAAGGGAATATTATTCAGCCATAAAAAAAAGGAAATCCTGTCACATAGTATAATACAGATGAATCTGGAGAGCATTATGCTAAGAAAATAAGTCAGTCACCAAAAGACAAACACTGCACTGTTCCACTTATATGATTTATATAAACTGGTCAAACTCATTGAGGCAGAAAGTAGAAGGGTGGCTGCTAGAAGCTGTGGAAATAGGGAAATGGGAAGTTGCTGTTCATGAGGGATAAATTTTCAATCATCTAAGAGGAAAAAGTTCTAGATTTGCCGTACAACGTTGTAATTATAGTTAACAATACTTTACAATACACTTAAAGATTTTTTAACAGGGTAGATCTCATATTATGTGTTTTCTATGAAAACAAAAAAGAGAGAATACTTAAATGAAAATAACTAAACCCTTGAATAAATTTTATAATTGCAAATTTCCATAATTTGAAAGTAAAAGTGTTCAGCATCTTACAGATCATGTCAGTTACCCAGGTTCTTACAGTTTCGTTTTTGTACTGCAATCCTGACCATATTGGTTTGGAATTTAGGTGTGTTCCTTTAAGAATACAGGATGGCTATCACACTTTTAGGCATTATACCCAGTTGTGGCATCTGGCTTGGGAGGGTCACTCGTGGGTCCTTTTATTTGAAAATAAATCACTTCCCAGAAGACCCTCACGAGTGTTTCAAAGTCTTATTTGCCAATATAGGGCCATATGCCATATGCCTTTGCCCAGCTTCAAGGATGGCTTGGAAAGAGAGTATCTGGCAATTTCACACCCTCTACTGGTAGATGGTGTCTACAAGTCAATAAAATAAAATAAAATAATTAAAATGAAATAATTTCAAAAAGAAAAGGAAAAATAACGGGGGGATTGGGAACAGTAATTGGGTACAATTCGCAACCAATTCTGCTACATACTTCTTACCCTGTTCCATCTTTCACCAAGCATGATCAAATATTTATTATTTACCAATTATTCTATGGGTTAAGTTTCCAAATTTACTCATACTAAAGTGTAAAAATAGTATGTGGTTTGTATATTTCTAATTAAAACATCTGATCTTTAAAGCTGTTACTGCATAAAGTAGTGAGGAAAATGAAACAAAATGTAAGATCCTGTTAACCCTATTAAATTTAGCCTAAAGAAATAAACTCTCTTTTTAGGTAATTTCTATTCGCTAACTTCAAGAACTTTCTCAATATTTCAAATTTCCACCCACATCTCATCATTTCTAAACATTCCTCAGTTTATATTGTAGAACTAACTGCAAAGGTGGCTTTAGTGGGAAGGAAATGAAGCTTACAGTGCTGGGACCCTTATCTGCGTGGGCCCCTGGCAAAGATTTACAATTTTGAATTATTTTTTGTAAAGACTGCCTCTAAGATTATATAAGCATTAGGCATCACGACACCTTGATCCTCCAACTGAGGGCGTGGATTATATGATCTTATTGCAGCAGAAATCACGTAGGGTTCTTAGACTCACGTAATGGCCTCTAGAAACACACTGGTCTTCACTGAGGCATGGCTAGTCTGTCTTGCAACCTATGTTGGTCATTTTTGAGATGACTATTGTCATCTGGATTTGGCAAAGGGAAAGGGGAGTGGTAGAACTACATCTTAGCCATTTGCTTTCAGTCTCAAAGTAGCTAAACATGGTGGGCTATTTGCTTGGATCTCAATCCTCTTAAAAGTCTACTGGTCTCTCAATAATTCCACCTCCCCTCCCTGCATCATTTGGATAAATTTGTATGCTGCAAAGCAAGCCTTGGGAAAACAGGAATATTTCTTCAGACTCAGCTCCCACTCTTATCTACACTCTTGTACAATAATCCATGCTATTTTAGAAGTGAATATGGGCAGAATACACTTACAGGCTTTTCAACTCTCCCTGGCATGCCTTGGTTGTTTGCATTGGGAAGTCTTCAAAGGGATCTCCTTCCAGAATTCTAATGCTGAAGGGATTTGTTACCCTATTGCACTTTTTAAAAAATGTGAGTTAAGATGAGAAAACTGACTTCAAGTTCTACCAAGGGGTTTCCACCATGGTTTGAAAATCACACTGTCCCACTACCACAGAGCAGCAAGGTTCAGAGTTTAGCTACAATGAGAAGAAATTCTACTATATAATAGATCAGTAGGCCTAGATCTTGATGTCTTACCTGAGGATTAAAAGAATCTAAAAAGTAATCATTTAAAAAAAATGCATAACACCTGGCTTTCACAGACTTTACCTTGCTAAAAGAAGGAAAATAAAAATATTGAGACCAGCTTGAGATTCAAATATCTTTATCCCAAGTCAGAGGTCTACAGACTTTGTCCTAAGGGTCTCGATAGTAAATATTTCAGGCTTTGTAAGCCACACAGTCTCTGCTGCAACTACTCAACTCTGCCCTTGCAGCATGAACACAGCCAGAGACAATGTGTACATAAATGATTGTGGCTGTGTTCTAACAAAACTTTATTTAACAAAGCAGGTGGTAATTTGCCAGTCCTTGTTCTAAATAAAAGCATCCAATTTGTTTCTCTCATGACAATATATTTTGCAATTATTTATTTATTTGTGAGTTTACCTGTTTTTCATGTGCTCTCCCCGCTTAACTCCATGCTCCATGAGGATACAGGCCTCTTTTGTCTTTTATCTTTGCATCTCCAGTTCCTAGCACATAGAGGAGACTCAGTAAGTATTTACTCTGTCTATTGCCAACTCCCAAAAAGGCTAGCAGAATCACCTGCCGATTAAGCAAAGCTAAGTTTGTTTGATTTATGTAATAAAGGAGAACACCACGCGGACAAAGTCTTAGCAGTCCTTCAGATAGATGTAATGAGAGGATATTTATTTACAAGTTTTGGCATTAAAAATATATGTGCTATGAGCATCATTGTCCAGGCTTCTGTGTGGGCAGATGTTTTCACTTCTCTGAGGTAAATAGCCAAGAGTGCCATTTCTAGGTTGTATGGTTAATTTGATAGGAAACTTCTAAAATATTTTCAATAATGGCTATATCATTTTACAATTCCATCAGCAATTTATAAAAGATCTAGTTTCTTCACATCCGCTCCAGCATTTGGTATCATCACTACTTTGTATTTTAGCTTTTCTAATGGATGTCTAATAGCATCTCATCATGGTTTAATTTGCATGTACCTAGTGGCTAAAGAGGTTGAACATCTTTTCATGGGTCTTTTAAGGTGGGGAATTGGTTGAGATTGGACAGATTATGAGAAAGTTTATAGTTTTGGTTTGGTGGACCCACAAAGCCTGAGTCTTAAAGCAGAATATTGATAAGGAAACTTCTTAGTTGGTTCACAGTCTTGAATTTCAGTAATAGATATTTCTTGGAACAAGTAGCTAAGTTATTTTTGATTCAACTACAAAAAAGACAGGAAAGTATGTTTCTTCCCAAACACTGGATCAGAAAAGTATGTTTAGTATAGATACAGAAGAGAATGTTGATATCAGTTCTCAATAAATTGAATGACTATTTGAACGTCATTAATTATTTTGAAGTTTAACTTATTTTCCTGTATAACAGAAGTGGATATGAACTTAGTAGTCTCAAATCATTTTAAATTCAACCAATTTGGAAATTAAAATAGTAAATAATAAAGACATATCCTATGTATGGCCCCTCAGAAGTAAATAGTACACCATAAAAATCATTATTTTTCTTAATATTTATTAACGGAATTAGACATTTTCACTATCATTGTTGCTTAGTATGTCACAGCACTTTATCTCCTGTAATACAAAAGTAAATATACTCCTGCTACATACTGGGAATTCTTACTTTGGAGTCCTGACATTGTCATTTAGCAGAAGTCTGTCCATAGGTAACCGCTCAAAATTTTAGTTTGCTTTTCTGAATAATGGGGTAAAAGTTCAAGCTACTCACAGGGTAAACATAAAGATCAAATGAGATACTATATAAAATAGCTCTTTATATGTAAGTGCTAAAACTCTATGTAAATATAAGTTATTAGTAGTTTTTAGAAAGACTCCTGGTTTGGTACAGCATCGTGGTTAACAAATATGACTAGAGTTGAACTGACATAGGTTTTCAAACAAAGTTTTACCAATTACCATGCCTTAATCAAGCATCCTCATCTACCTAAGCATCTGCTTCTCTGCTGCATACGATGATAATGATAACACTTCACCCAGAAGGGTTGTTGTGAGGAATCAAAAGTTAGAACTTATCTTCAAACAACTTATCTTATGCTTCAAACAATGCTTGACATTGTAATATAATAAATGTTAGTCACTCTTAAATTACCAAGCTCTATTATTATGGATATCTCTTTAAAAACTATATTTTACTATCCCTTCTATTTTTTTTAGCAGCGTACAAAATTGAATCTTTCAGTAGATGACTAATATAGTAGCAGCGATCAAGGTATCCATTCTTGAACTCTGTCAGGGTCTAGTTCAATGACTAGATTGTATGTTGTGACCAATAGATGTTTGTTAGTGAATTAATACTATAATGAATCAATATCATAAGCTTAAGAAGGGGTATCAAGTTTTATTTTTATTAGTATTTTTGTTAGTACTACAAATAATATATAATTTACAATTCTGGGGACTTTAACCTTACCCTTCTTTGTTAATTGCTTTGGGAAGAAGTTTCTTTCACATTGACATTTTCCACCCTTTACTTAAAGAACTGGCAATTAAAGCAGTTTGTTAACAGGGTAATTATTTGCTCTGTAAACCCGTATAGTAGAAAAAAAGCAGAACTTTTTTTTTTCAAATAGAGCTTTGGGTATTTCATGGTCCCAGTTTTAGAGCTAAGATCAAGATTCTTGAAAACGATTTCAAGAATCATAAATATACAATTTTTGGATAGACCTGAGTAGTAATATTGGCTCTAATAGGTTCTTTAAATCTCACTAAGTACAAATGTATCCTTGACTTGATCTTAGTCTGGTTTATCTTGTATATACCCATGATAATGGTATTTTTACCTAATTAGTTATGCTGGCCTATATTTTATTTTTTTGGACCTCTAGTTATGGATTAGTGTGAAAGCAAACAACAAATTGAGGTCACAATCAAAAATAGAATCTTTCTGAGGGCTTATTTTCCTTAGCTTCACTTTCATTGAAAGCTTTCTTTCTCATTATCCATAAAGAAAAATAGATACTTCCATTTAGCTTTCTTTGATAAGTTTGCTTCAGTAAGAGGCAGGAGGATTCCATCCCTCCTGAGACAATTATTAAAATAAATTAATTTTGTTTTTCTTTAGCTGCTTTGCCTTTGAGATGGGCAAGCATGAACACAAACCTAAGTAATAGTCCAATGATCCATGCAATTTTATTATCACTGATTTAATACTTTCTCCAGTTACTGACACAATTTAAAAATTACACCCTAAACAGCATCAGTCGGATACTTTTTTCTCATGGAGAATGTGGCATGGTGAATGGCTGAGAGAATTCTGTTATACAGTTATTTACTTAAGAAAGTCAAAAAGCAATTTTACAACAAGACATGGAAATAATTTCATGCAGAATCAGGATTCTGGATCTTATATGACCTCAATTCCCTTAAGGGAAATTTACTATAAGAACTGTGAATTGAAGGGACAAGGTCAAAGGTGAAAATGTGGATTTCTGTCACACACACATACACACACACACACATATATACAAAAACAACTTAAACTCCTACCAGAAAGTTTAAATCAGTTATTTAATTATAAGACTTTTGACTAAATCACTGAAGAATTAGTTCAGAGCTACTAACAAATATCATATCTGTATTGTCATTTTGACAGGAGGACAAAGCCTCTCATTTCACCTGCCTGGAAAGCACTTCCATCTCCTCTTTGCCAACTCAATTGTTAGCAAATTTTTAGGATGTCAAACCAATCTTACCTTTTTTTTTAATGAAAATTATTTGAATAATCCAGCTTGGAAGGATTTCTCCTTTTTCTGAATGTGATAGCATTTAAAGGCTGAAACACAAAATTTAACATTTGGAATGTTTTTATTGTTTTTAATTTCATTGTTCTTCAAAGGTTTTAGGTAAGTTTATCTTGTCTTCCCATGGAGAAAGTAGGTTTTTAGACAAGGATCATATATTTTACTACTTTTAAATCAACCAGAGATAGAGATATATAAGTATATGCTTCATTGGTTGATCCCTTTGAGGCTACCTGGGTAGCATCTAACGCATTGAAATAAATAATTTCTAAAAATGATTTTAGGGACTTACGAGATCATGCCTGGTCTAAAACCTAGGGGACTTGTATTCTTATCACTAGGCATTAAAGTAATGCCAAACTTAAAGGTTTCCTTCTTTCCTTCCTCCCACCCTTCCCCTCCTTCTCTTTTTACTTTCTTTCTTCCTTCTCTACTTCCTTGTATTCTTTCTTCACATCTTTCTTTCTTAAGACTTTACTCTTTTGTAATATATTACTTCAACGACGGCATGTGGAACAAGGGAATCTTCAAACTAGTTATGTGATTATAAAGAGAATTTTTTTTTATTGAGTTAATGATAGGTTACAATCTTGTGTGATTTCAGTTGTACATTAATGTTTGTCATTAGTGTTGTAGGTGCACCACTTCACCCTTTGTGCCCACCCCCCACCCCACCTTTCCCCCGGTAGCCACTAATCTGTTCTCTTTGTCCACATTTTTAAATTCCTCATATGAGTGGAGTTATACAGAGATTATCTTTCTCTAACTGGCTTATTTCACTTAACATAATTCCCTCAAGGTCCATCCATGTTGTTGCAAATGGGATGATTTTGTTCTGTTTTGCAGCTGAGTAGTATTCCATTGTATATATATACCACAACTTCTTTATCCATTCATCTGTTGCTGGGCACTTAGGTTGCTTCCATGTCTTGGCTATTGTAAATAATGCTGCAATGAACACTGGGGTGCACAGGACTTTTGGAATTGCTGACTTCAAGCTCTTTGGATAGACACCCAGTAGTGGAGTGGCTGGATCATATGGTAGCTCTATTTTTAATTTTTTGAGGAATCTCCATACTGTTTTCCATAGTGGCTGCACCAGTTTGCATTCCCACCAGCAGTGTATGAGGGTTCCATTCTCTCCACAACCTCTCCAACATTTGTTACTATTAGATTTAGATATTTTTGTCATTCTAATGGGTGTAAGGGGATATCTTAGTGTAGTTTTGATTTGCATTTCCCTGATGATCAGCAATGATGAGCATCTTTTCATGTGCCTATTGGCCATCCGTATATCTTCTTTGGAGAAATGTCTGTTCATGTCTCCAGCCCATTTTTTGATCGGGGTGTTTGATTTTTTGTTGTTGAGTTGTGAGACTTCTTTATATATTATGGATATTAAGCCTTTGTCAGATATATGACTTGCAAATATTTTTTCCCAGTTAGTGGGTTGTTTTTTTGTTTCAATCCTATTTTCATTTGCCTTGAAGAAGCTCTTTAGTCTGATGAAGTCCCATTTGTTTATTCTTTCTATTGCCTCCCTTCTCTGAGAAGACATGGTGTCCGAAAAGGTCCTTTTAATACTGATGTCAAAGAGTGTACTGCCTACGTTTTCTTCTAGAAGCCTTATGGTTTCAGGTCTCACCTTTAGGTCTTTGATCCATTTTGAGTTTATTTTGGTGAATGGTGAAAAAAGAATGGTCAATTTTCATTCTTTTACATATGGCCTTCCAGTTTTCCCAGCACCATTTGTTGAAAAGACTTTTCTTTTCTACATTGTATGCACTCTGCTCCTTTGTCGAAGATAAGCTATCCATAGATGTGTGGTTTTATTTCTGGGCTTTCAATTCTGTTCCATTGATCTGTGCACCTGTTTTTGTACCAGTACCATGCTGTTTTGATTACTGTAGTTTTGTAGTGAGTTTTGAAGTCAGGGATTGTAATGCCTCCCCTTTTGTTCTTTTTTCTCAGGATTGCTTTAGAAATTCGGGGTCTTTTGTTGCCCCATATAAATTTTAGGATTCTTTGTTCTAATTCTGTAAAGAATGTCATTGGGATTCTGATTGGGATAGCATTGAATCTATAAGTTGCTTTAGGTAGAACAGACATTTTAACTATGTTTATTCTTCCAATCCATGTACATGGAATGTCTTTCCATCTCCTTATGTCATCATCCAATTCTCTCAGAAAGGCCTTGTAAGTTTCATTATATAGGGCCTTCACTTCCTTAGTTAAATTTACCCAAAGGTATTTTATTCTTTTTGTTGCTATTGTGAATGGTATTGTGTTCTTGAGTTCTTTTTCTGTTAGTTCGTTGTTAGAATATAGAAATGCTACTGATTTATGTAAATTGATTTTACACCCTGCAACTTTGCTGTAGTTGTTGATTACTTCTAAGAGTTTTCCAATGGATTCTTTGGGGTTTTCTATATATAAGATCATGTCATGTGCAAACAGTGAGAGTTTCACTTCTTCCCTCCCTATTTGGGTTCCTTTTATTCCTTTATCTTGCCTGATTGCTCTGGCCAGGACCTCCAGTACTATGTTGAATAAGAATGGTGAGAGAGGGCATCCTTGTCTCATTCCTGTTTTCAGGGGGATGGCACTCAGTTTTTGCCCATTGAGTATGATGTTGGCTGTGGGTTTGTCGTATATGGCCTTTAATTATGTTGAGGTAGTTCCCTTCTATGCCCATTTTGTTCAGAGTTTTTATCATAAATGGCTATTGGATCTTGTCAAATGCTTTCCCTGCATCTATTGAGATGATCATGTGGTTTTTATTCCTCAGTTTGTTGATGTGGTGTATCACGTTGATTGATTTGCAGATGTTGAACCATCCCTGTGTCCCTGGTATGAATCCCACTTGATCATGATGTATGATCCTTTTGATGAATTGCTGAATTCTGGTGGCCAAAATTTTGTTTAGAATTTTTGCATCTATGTTCCTCAGTGATATTGGCCTGTAGTTCTCTTTTTTCATGGCATCCTTAACTGGCTTTGGTATCAGCGTGATGTTGGCCTCATTATAAAGAGAATTTTGATGGTCAATCACTAAAATATTGCATTGCTCTTCGAGCAGTTTTTGCATTTTATTAATATAATCTTCACTCTTTTCCTTAGTCAAAGGAACATTTTTCTAGGAAGGAAAACTGAGAAATGTAAAGTTATCTTATGAACTCATTCAAGAGTATGACATTACTATTTTTCAAAATGTTTATGTCAATCAATGAATATTATTGAACATTCTGAGAGCAGGTCAGAAAAACACCAGCCTAGATGAATAAACAAGGGCAATTACATCTTTTAATAAATCCTTTGATCAAAGGATGGACTTTAGTTAGTCTGTATATTTCTGACATTCTATATTTGAAAAAGGATGACAATTTTATAGTAGGACACAAATGATAAATTTCACACAACAGAACTGGAGCTTAAGCAATCAAAATCATTTCATTTATCAATCAAAGAAGTTAAGCCAATTTCTATGAGATATTTGGAAATATAGTTAGTAGGATTTCCTGTCTCATACACTATTGATAAAAAGTGCATAAACATAAAAGTTCTTAACTTTACTTAGCTTTAATATACGATTGATCTTAATGTTTCTGGTGACTGCTATTGATTTACCCAAGTTTAGTTACTATTTCACAATGAATTGCACTGTATTTATTTGCATGAAAATATGCATAATATACAAATTTACAATGGTTTGATGTACAATTTATTTACTTTATGATGGTGCAAAAGTGACATGCATTCAGTAGAAACCATACTTCAAATTTTAAATTTTGATCTTTTCTGGGGCTAGCGATAGGTGGTACAATACTCTCTCGAGATGCTGGGCAGGGGCAGCGAGCCTCAGCTCCCAGTCAGCCACACGATCACTAGGATAAACAACCGATACACACAACCATTCTGTCCCTATACAACTGCTCTGTTTTCACTCTCAGTACAGTATTTAATAAATCACATGAGATATTCAACACTTTGTTATAAAATAGACTTTCCGTTAGAAGATTTTGCCCAACTGTAGGCTAATGCAAGTGTTCTGGGCACATTTAAGGTAGGCTAGGCTAAGCTATGATGTTCAGTAGGTCAGGTGTATTTAACGCATTTTAGACTTAAGATATTTTCAACTTACGATGGATTTATCTGACATAACGCCATTGTAACTTGAGCAAGATAAATATTTAGAAAGATACTTTCTCTTTATTCAATATTTCTCACTTAAAATACCAAAAATCAATGTATTAATTTAATGGGATAGAGTTTTCACAGTGTTTTTTCCTAAGAAAATTTGAATTTATTTTCTATACATTTGCTGGCTGTTACATTTAATGGCATATGCTACAGGAAGGCTGAGTAATGTGAAATGAAGGGATTATCACTAATATAGGATAAATTAATATATAAATAATAGAAGAAGGAGAATTAGCATATTTTATCTTAGTGCTTCACAGTTTATAAAATATATTCACATATAATGTTTTTGGACCTACTAAGTAAGACTAGAAGGGAAAAAGTAAATAGAAGGGAAAATGTGAGGAAACAAGTAGAGTGAATAGAATTTGTCGAGGTAGGCAAAATAACAACCCCCAAGGATAGCCGCGTCCTAAGCTGTGCAACTGTGGATGTTAGGTTACATAGCAAATGGTCATTAAGGTTGAATCTGAAATTAAGCTTGCTAATCAGCTGAATTTAAGACAGGAAGATTTCCTGTATTATCTGATTAGGCCCAATATAATCACGAGGGTCCCTGAATGTGGAAGAAGGAGGCAGAAGAGATCAGAGTGATGTGATGTTAGAAGGACCCAACCAGTCATTCATTGCTGGCTTTAAAGACGGAGGAAAGGGGCCACAAGCCAAGGAGGCATCTAGAAGCTGGAACGGTAGAACAACAGATTCCCATCTAAGGCCTCCAGAAAGGAAAGCAGCCCTGCAGACAGCTTGATTTTAGCCCAGTGAGACCCATGTCAGACTTTGGACCCACAGAAGTGTAAGATAATAAATTTGTATTGTTTTAGCCACTAAGATGAGAGTAATGTGTTACAGCACCAAAAGGAAACTAAAGTATCAGTTAACACTAGAATCTTTGTGCCTAGTAAGAATAATATTTTTTAATTAGATTCACTTACTGATTTTATTTGTGAGTTTTGGGAGAATTGCAAACTTTATATTATCAACCATCAGAATCTTTAAAATTTTAGTTATTTTTCACTTAGCACAAGATATGACTTTATTAAAGCCATTCTTACATCTCAGTTGAATTTTTTTTCATTTAGGTACTGTGTATTTCTTATTAGGTTTTATCTTTTAATTTTTTGTTGCTGTTGTAAGTAATGTTTTATTTATTATACTTTACCTGGTTTTAACTGGTGTTAATTTTTCACATGTTCATGTTAAAATCAATCAAATTTCTTAATTCTTTTTAGTAATTTTTCAGTTGAGTCTATTGGAGCTTCAAGGTACAATAAAATCCTTAAATAATAAAATTTTTCCTTCCTCCTTTAAAGTATACTTCTTATTTTTTTCTTTTATCTCTAATTGCATTTGTCAGTACTTCTAGAACAACGTTAAATAATGTTCAAGAGTATGGGCATCCTTGATTTTTCCCTGACTTTAAGGATGCCATTTCTAGTGTTTCATCATTAAGTATGATACTCAACTCTTTATTCAGCTGTATATTTCTATATTAGACAAAGATCAATGTTTAAATTAAGAATAGATATTAAATATTCTTATTACTATATTTACTTCTATAAAGACATTTAAAAGATATCATTTAATACATACTAAGAGTGATGATAACATTTCCTTCCCACTGCCATAAACTCTGTCTCTATCTCTTGAGCTTTATTAAAGTTTACTTGAATTTTTATAATCCATTATATGTTTTTGTTATAAATTTTTATTTATGTAGCTTTTCTTTCAACTTTATAGCACATACATTCTATTTGATAATCATAAGGCACCACAGTTACTTAGTTTTAGTCCAACATTTACCTGGAACAAACGGTTCCCACTAATTTTACATGTAATATGTTCCTCAAGCCCAAGTTCTTTATTTATTTTTATTTTATTTTATGTTGGATGGATTTCCTCATCAAGTAGTGTTTTCTTTACTCCATTCCCCCAAATACTTTTTGTCGCTCTCTCTCTAGAGTTCATTTATGTATAGCTTGCTTTTCCATTATTTTTCTGCATGTATTGCAATTTTGCTGGGTGTAAATTTCCAGAGTCATATTTACTTTCCTCCTCAGATCTTCATAGATATGCTATGCCGTCTTTGGATATTGCTGTTGGTAGAAAGAGATAACCTGATTTTTCTCCTTTTCGTGTGATCTGAAATTTACACCCTACTGGCCATAAGATTCTTTCTTAATTCTGAAATTCAGTAACTTCACCTGAAATTTTCTCTATCTATATTCAATCCGCAGATTGAGAAAAATCCCTCATTCTGGAAATTTTCTTATTTTGTATCCTTGATTATGTCTTCAATTCTACTTTTTTGTTGTTTTCTACTTCTCTATTTTTCTTTCTATTTTTTTTATCTTTTTTCTTTTGCATGCTGCATTATTTCCTTCATCATATTAAATTCCTGATAGGTACTCCGTAGTGTACCAATCATTATGGTGGTGGTATTTCCGTTTTGTAAAGACGGTGGACATTGTTTTGTTGCTGAAAAGAACTGAAAACTTTATTATTTGTTCATTCATTGGTTTATGTGGTCATTAATTTGTTTTAAATATATGGTCATAACAAGGAAAAAAAGCTAAATTCAGTACGCAACTCTGCTACAGAATGTTAGAAATGCAAACTGTGCATGAGATAGTGATCAATGTGATAAATACATTATCTGCCTATGTAGAAGTGCAAACCTCCTCTGCCCATTACACACCGTTAATAGTATAGGGATGGGTCACATATTGTTAACAGAGTATTGTGTCTATTACTAATACTTTCAGGTGAAAGTGAATGTAGCAGATGCACAGACAAACTCCAAGAGCTTTTCAACTTAGTAAAGGGAGAAATCAAAATATGGACAACTGAAGAAGGAAGTCTGTTTAGAAACTAGAGACAGAAGGCAGACCTCAAGGAGGCAAAGCAAATTTTTGAACAAGACACTCCCATTAGGAAACCACTGTGCAAGTTTTATTTACATATTCCTCCACGTCCCCTCTGGTTTCAGGCTACAAAATAAAGGGCGATATTTAAGAACTGATTTTTAGCATCCAGTTTGGAATGTTCTTTGAAGATGTTTTTCCCCTAGAATTTCATTCTCTTAAGATAATTCCCAAATTTCAAGAAAGGCTATTATTGCTCATATTGCAGTCTTACACTGGCTAACAATGGTGGCTGATTCAGTTTGGGACAGGAAAAGAAAGCTTGGCCTTGTCTTGAATCACTCTTTTACTCAGATCAGAGCAGTGGGACTAGAATCAACTTAATGAAGAGAGTACTGGAGTTCCAGACTGTGACTAGCAAGGAGCCATAGGGAAATGAGACAATCTTTTGTATTCATAAGAGCTACATTGAGTGCTTATTAAAGACACAGATACCCGATGGGTCTGGGTTGGGACCTGGGAACCTGGATTTTAGCCAGATTCAATTTATGATGAAGTCATTTTGTGAAAATCTGCCCTATAGAATGTTTCCCCTTTAAAATTACAAGAATAAGACAACTACAAATGTTTTCATTCTCGCTGTTGTTTGTGTGTGGGACATGTATATTACAGTACAAGAGTGTTTCCATGTTGACATTTTCCTGAAATTTGCATTTATTTGATTTACCAAAACTTTTTAAAAACATAAATTTATCTTTTCCACAGGCAAAACTTAGTCCCCAGTGGGATTAAGTTTTAATGTTGAGACAGCTTGTTTCTCTTACAATTAATTTGATCTGCAGGAAATTTCTGGAATTCATCATTTCAATAAGCAAGTTATAATTGGGTGTCTTAGTCTATTCAGGCTGCTATAACAGAATATCATAGACTGGGTGGCTTATAAGCAGCAGAAATTTATTTTCACACTTCTGAAGGCTGGGAAGTCCAAGATCAAGGTACTGGAAAATTCAGTGTCTGGTGAGAGCCTGCTTCCTGGTTCATAGATGGCCATCACCTTGCTATTACCTCTCTTGGTGGAAAGGGGGCGAGGGAGCTCTCTGAGGTCTGTTTTATAAACACACTAGTCACATTTATGAGGACTCAGTACCTCAAGATCTAATGACTGCTCGAAGGCTTCACCTCCAAACACCAGCACACTGGGGGTTAGGATTTCAATATACAAACTTGGGCAGGGCAGGGGCAGGGCAGAATCAGTCTATAGAAGCTGCCATTTATGAAAACATAAAATACAAATTTGAGCAACATCCAAATATGTAATATAAGACTATTGGAGTCCCCCATTATTTAATTCTATTTTAAGACTGCTTAGAATACATTGCCACCTATTCATAGTTTTACTTATAACAGCTCAGAATTTTTCAGAAGTAAGCACCTGAAATATTTTATTTCAAAAATTATCAAGTCTAAAAGACACATCCACTCTCTATCTTGTATCTAAATAATTCAATAAGGGACATTTAATTTGTAAAGTTACATTTTAGCTTGTAAGTGAGTTCAAAAGAAGTAACTAGACTAAGACAGATTATACTCTCAGCCTACAGGTCATTAGAATTTTAGTAATTCAAGATAAAAAACAACACAGGTTGGGTAGTCCAAGAAGCAGATTCTCATGGAGATTATTGTGCAGACTGTGTTAGAGTGTTCTTGGAATCAATGACTGCAGAATGAAGGGCAAAGAAGATCATTATTGCTCAGGGGGAGAAGTCCTGACATCCAACCTATGGCCATCTCTGAAACCAGTATGATTCATCAGAGTTATCTTGTTTGGGGCCAAAATAGCAGGCCTTTATACTGTGTCTATATAAGTTATTCGATATGGGCTGTGTAAGAAAAGCATGACTTGAAGGATCCATATTCCTACAGCAGAGACAATCCCTGAAGAACCTGGGATCAAAGGTTCTCTTCCAATGGCCCTCGAAGCAGCACGCACTCTCCATTTTTTTTTTTTTCTTTTGTGACCAAGATTGGCCCTGAGCTAGCATCTGTTGCTAATCTTCCTCTTTTTTGCTTGAGGAAGATTGTCCCTGAGCTAACTTCCATGCAATCCTCCTCCATTTTGTACATGGGATGCAGCCACGGCATGACTTGATAAGCAGTGCGTAGTTCTGCACCTGGGATCCGAACCGGCAAACTCCAGGCTGCCGAAGCTGAGTGCACAAACTTAACCACTATGACACCAGGCCAGCCCCTTCTTCTTTTAATAGGAATCAAGGGTACATCCTAGTGTACATCATAGTACATCCCTTTACTGCTTGGACCAGCTTCATATACATTTTGGCAGCAGCTTTCCCAGGGTTCTAATGGGCCTCTGTTCATGGGGAATCTTAGAAGCAGAAGATTACTAAGACAAATTACAGCCCCCAATGTTTTGGTGTTGCAACAGATTGTTGTCTTCTTTTACTTCTCCTCTTATTCTTTTTCCCATTTTGCTCGCCTTCAGCTGTGCCAGTCTTATATTTCCTATGTTGGTCTTGTAGCATTCCCTGATGGCATGACACTGACCCTCACGCCCAAGTGGTGGTCACCATTCCCTTCTCAGGCTGCAGTTAACGTATTTCTGCATTTTCCATCAGAATTAGGCAAGAGTGGACGAAAAGGCATCCAAGTGGGTTGTCTGGGTACCAAATATGTTCCTCCCTGACTACACTGTATAACAGCAATTCTACCTCCTGCTGATGATCTGAGTCAATTATCCCTGATAAATTGGTGACTCCTTTTCTATCCTTCTGGTCCTTTGCGTGAAGTCAAAAGTGCCCAGGTGTCAAGCTGTCAAGTGTCAAGGTGGTCACAGAACAATCAGCCAAACTGAAAGTAGCAATCAAGCCTTCATTCACTTGCTGCAACGGTGTAGCACCAACAGTGCTGGCTTCCCAGTGTTCTGTTTTGTTCCCCATGGAATGGCACCAGGTGAGAGTCAGGTAGACCAGTGCACATAGGGGAATTGTTTCCCTGCCAAGGATCCCTGAACAACATGCTCCTGCATGTTTTGTAACCAGGAGTCTGGAAGAACAGGGGAGGAAAGGGTAAGAGTGCAAAAGTACAGAGTCAGAGAGGAGAAAAGTGTCTTCATCAAGCTCCCCTGAAAAGAGGTGAAGGAAAAGTGTCTCAGCTGAGGCTGCCAGAGTAGGAGGCCTCTGAATGGAGGTGCCTGGGCTAGGAATGTAGACACACATAGCTGGCCTGGGATGGGGGTCCTGAGGTCTTTTCAGTAACTCCCCACAGAAACTCTAAGTCAAGGTTGTGTGCTAAGTTTACCATGAGGCCTGCCAAGTACAGCCTTTGTAATTGCCTATGATCAGGTCTGAAAGCATACAGGATTTTGACCTGAAGCCACATTCCTCACCAAGTAGCACCAGTCTCAGAGTTCAATTAGAACTCTTGCTCTTTCCCTTGGCTGAAATGTTTCCTCCATTGGGATCTACAGTTTCTAATTTTGTAGAACTCAGATTTGCAGAGACAGGAAGCAAATATTCCTTAAGGGACCATTGGAAATTACAGTAAGCTTGGTTACTTCTTTTTCCATGTGGATGAGATCCATGAATTCCTTCTATTAAGTACACAGAACCATATAAACATCTTTGCTTCAAGGTATATACTGCATCCTGGCGGATGGTGCCTGATCCTCTTAATGTATCACATCTGAGTTGCCAGTTGAGCTTTGCCATCAGCAGACTACTCCGATCTTCCATCAGTCCAACAGCTTCTAGGTCATGTGATATAACCAGTTGATCCCACAGTCATGGTTCATTCCTACACATCCTATTTTATAAAATGGGCACAATTGTCAAAAGTGATATTTTCTGGAACCCCATATGACATTGGATCAAACACTCTGGAAGCTCTCTAATAGTAGTGCTGGTTGAGGTCCTGCAGGCAGGAAACACAGAGCCATACCCAGCATATGCTCTATTCCTGTCTGAATGAATCAATGGTCCTTCCAGGATGGAATGGGACCAACGTTGTCAACTTGCCAAAGTGATTTGTTTGTCTCCTCAAGGGTCTGTGCCAACTGGGGGCTTAGCATCTCTACTGCTGACAGGCTGGGCACTCAGCAATCGCAATAGCTAGATCAGTTTTGTTAAGTGGGAACCCATGGTATCAGGCCATTGAAACAGCATTTCTGCCACCACGGCCATTTCATTCATATGTTCACCTGGTACAGTGAACATATGAATGAATGATTAGCTGGCATCAACAGGTGATGGCATCACTTTGTTTAACTGGTTGTTCAGTGTGCCTTCTGTGGTGGATGCTCTCTGGCAGGCATCAATATGATACAAAGAACTTTACACTTTCTGCCCACTCTCTCATATGCCCATTTGCATGCTTGTATCTAAGACTTCTTTGTCCCCAAGTCTTCCAGTCTTTCTCCAGTTCCCTGAATAGTAAATCAGGCTATTAGCCATATTCACAGGCCAGTATATATTCTAACCTCTACTTCTAAACAAAGTGGATGAACAGGTGTACTACCTGAAAGTCTGCCCACTGGGAGAATTTCCTTTGCGAAGTTTTTCAAGGCCACCCATGGGTGAGGCTCTAGTGTAGCTGCTATGCATTTTCAGCTTATATCCACATTCTGAGCTGACCTACCCAGAAACCAAACTCAGGATTTTTCCTACTTCAACACCTGAATGTAAAGTTCTACAGACATAGATCCAGTGTGAGCTGAGGGAGGGCTAATGATGCATAAGTTGATGGCATGGGTTGTGGGCTACCTGCTCATGAAGCTTGTTTGTGTCCTCTTTCCTGCTCATGCTGAATTCTGTTTATACCACTTCCCACTGACACTGCATTGTTGCTGAGCTTGACCAACTATATGACTTAGTGGTTCTTCCAGAACCCAACATATTATAAACAGTTCCAGACATATATCACTTGTTCTGTGGCCAGGCACTCCTTTTTCTGGGCTCACTAGAGTTGTTTTCAATAGATGCATAATTCTCTATTGCAGATGAAATGACCTTAATTTAGAACCCCGGGGGTTGACTTTGTGATTCTCTCGCAGGCACTTGTCATAAACTTCATTAATATACCAGATACATAGAAAATGTCAGGTTGTCAGTTCCAAGTTGCAGGGTTGCTTACAAAGAGATGCAAGACACTTTTGCCATGGATAGGATATCCTGGAAAACCTCTGGCCAGTGAACGCTAGAAATTCTACTGTAAGTCTATCTTGCTGTAAGTAAGTCTTACTGTAGTAAGTCCTTGAAACTTCATAGAGTTTATCTCCCACCCTTAGAATGCGTGAATCTTGCCAGGGCTTTCAATTTGCTAGCCACTTCTTATGTATGCAGCACTTTTAACAAGTCACCTATTCAATGGATCAATGTGATATTCTGCCAGACATCCAGATGGTCCAAATCTTTTGGAACTGTACTATTAATGGGCACAAGAGTTAACATAGACGTGGGGAAAACTGTAAATATATACTATTGTCAACTACACATGAATGCAAACTGTTTCTAAACCTCTTTTCAACATGGATAGAAAATAGATTGACTAAATCAATGACTGCTTCATGTACTGATGCCATGTTACTCAGCTCTAGCACAAATATCATGTCTAGAAATTGCAATTGCATTGGAGGCTATTACTCCTTGAATTTTTGGTAGTGTACTGTCATCTTCCAGGATCCATCTAGTTTAGCGATGGAAATATTGGTGAATTAAATGGAGATGTGAAAGGGACCAAGCCCAAATCTTTAAAGGTGGTACTAATTTTTTTCATCTTCTCCCAGGATGTGACACTTGTTAATAAACTATCTTGTCCATGATGGAGATTGCAGTTTCAGGAGCTTCCATTTGGTGTTTCCCACTGATATAGTTCTTACCTCATAGGCCAAGTACCCAATGGAGATTACATTAAGAATCAAGTAAGTCTATAATAACTTTACATTAGATTATAGTGGGTCTGTGGATTTACTGTGAGCTGCATATTACCCAGAGCTCTACTTATTAATTGCTACACTCACAAAAAGGAGACGTGGCAATGCCTTAAGTCTCTGGCTACCAGTGCCCAATAGTCCCCAAATTGTTTGAATGTTCTTTTTATTTTCTTTTGTGTGTGTGTGTGAGGAAGATTGGCCCTGAGCTAACATCTGTTGCGAATCCTCCTCCTTTTGCCTGAAGAAGACTGTCACTGACCTAATATCTGTGCCAATCTTCCTCCATTTCATGTGGGATGCTGCCACAGCGTGGCTTGATGAGTGGCGCTAGATCTGCACGCAGGATCGGAACCTGTGAATCCTGGGCCAAAGAAAGTGTGAACTTAACCACTACGCCACCAGCCCAGCCCAAACATTCTTCTTTTTCCATTGTAAATTTACTCAAGTAAATGGTTGGAAAAAGACTGAGTGAATCATTACCTTTTACATTTGCCATGGTGTTACAGAATCCTTTTGTCAAAGGACCTAACATTCTCTTTAACAAGTGAGTTCTTAAAATTGCCTCAGGATCAGAAACTAGGAAAGAGATTTTAACTTTTTTAATAGGATGACTTCCCTTAGCCTCTAGATCATTCCTTTTAAAAAAAAAAATTCTTCTGAGGGTAGAAGTTGAGTAACATCATTCATGAGTGCTCACTTAACTTTGGCCATCACTTTTTCCATTCTTTTAAGTTATTCCAATAGAGCTCACATCATCTCTTGAGATCCTTTCCAGGATCTTAAATCCTGCATCTTGAGCGAGTACTACCAAATCAGTAAGCTGTCATTTATTTAGTCTAATGATCAAGCACCCCAGAATTTAAGTTCACCCATCATGTGATAATCTACTAATTCTCTGTATTAAAAATATTAGAAACTTGTGAACAACTGAAAAATATTTATAGTTTTAAAGTGTTTAAACTGAAATAGAGCTATTAATTTTTTTAATATTCTGTAATATCTTCAAATTCTTATGTTTATATATGCTAAAACACCAATATTTTGAGTACTGAAAAGGGGATACTACATATATATCTTCTTTAATTTGAGTTAGAGCATAAAAGTCTCCCTTCATCTTTTTATGGATATTTTTAGGTCTAGGCACATTCCCATAGCTGCTCTGCACCAAAGTATAATATTACCTGTACATCAGTAGCAGTGACAGTAACAAGTTTATCAAGGGAGAAATTACAGATAACTAAATACTATTTTATAAAATTCTTTTTTCCTCGGTTATTTCTCTACCATTTTATTGTCCCAAATGGGCCTTTTGGTATGGATGAGACATAACAGTGGTCTCTTCCACACAACTATGCACTGCTAAGTGCGTGGAAATTCCCCTAGATCACGGAAAGAACCTCTGAGTTGTTGGCAACAATTCTCTATGGTGAATCTTGTGACATCAGTTATCCCAGACTACTTTTTCAAGGGTATTTGTATAGACTTGGAAGATGAAGATAGATAGCGTCTTCCTCATGGCCAGAGGGCATATTTCTTTACTGTTCAAGATTATGCAGGTAATGTGTCCTTCTGAGGAGAAATTTTAGGCAAGTTTGCTAGAAGTCTCTTACACGAGATTAGGGTTTCCTAATCTCAGGGTTCATCAGCTGTGACATGAACCCATTCTGTGTGCAGCATCCACCTAGGTCTGCTTCTGCATTGCCCCACAAGCTTTCAGCAGTTTTTTCTATGCCACACAACAAATTATGACAAATATAGTGGCTTAAGGCAACATGCAGTGATTATCTCATACTTTCCAAGGGTCAAGGGTCCAGGCATAGCTTAGCGTGGTCCTCTGCTCAGGGTCTCACAAGGCTGCAATCAAGATGCCAGCTAGGGTGCCTTGTTATCTGGAGACCTGACAGAGGAAGAATCTGCTTCCAAGCTCATTCAGGTTATTGGCAGTAATTTGTGGTTGTATGACTGAGGACCCTGGGTTTTACTTGCTGTTGACTGCAGGCTGCCCACAGTTCCTAAAAGCTGCCCACAGTTCCTTGACAAGTGGGTTCTCTAATACGATGGTTTACTTCATCACGCCCATAAACTGAATTAGTCTCCAGCTCTAATCTTCTAAAACAGAGTCTTACTTAACATAAGGTAATCAGAAGGGTGACATCTTAACCCCTTTGCCATATAATGTAACCTAACCATAAAAGGGTTATTCTACCACATTTACTATATTCTATTGGTTAAAAGAAAGTCATAGATCCCTCCCACACTCAAGAGGAGGGGATTACACAAAAGCATGGACACCAGCAGATGGGAATCATTGTGCATGGAAAGGGGCACCTTAGTCTGTCCATCATAGTGCACAAGGGGAACCGAGGCAAAAATTGAAGCTCATGCTGCCTACTGAGCTGTGAGTAACAAAGTCCTTTGTCTCTGACTCAGAAACCCTATGTCTTCTGCCAGCATCTATGAACCTGTGGCAGGACAATTTTTAGCTTACAAGTATGATAAAACCTCAGACTCTATAGTTCTTAAACAATTTTTTTCTAATCTTGTCCTGGGTGTTCATAAGCTACTGAGAGTTTAGGGTAATATTATCCTGGCTCATTTTCCCCTCTAGTGGTGGATATTATCCAGAGAAGAGTTTTATATAACTACCATACTATAGTGTCTCCAACCTCATAGCCCCTTGTGCACTATGATGGACAGACTAAGGTGCCCCTTTCCATGCACAATGATTCCCATCTGCTGGTGTCCATGCTTTTGTGTAATCCCCTCCTCTTGAGTGTGGGAGGGATCTATGACTTTCTTTTAACCAATAGAATATAGTAAATGTGGTAGAATAGCCCTTTTATGGTTAGGTTACATTGTTAAACTTCTCAATTTTTTTATGAATCATGCAACATTACTGGTTTCCTGGTGACCAGTTTCATTTCCACTACAAATCATCAGAGTCATCTTTCCACCTCAGAATCCCCTACAGCTTCCCATCATATGTTTTCAATGTTTCCCAAGCTTTAGAGTATAGAAATATCCTGTGGGGAACTTGTGAGAAACACAGACTTTCAGACCCATGCCTGTAGTGGCTAAGTCATAGTTCTGCATGTTTTTTGCATACCTCCTAGTGTGTAATTTTATGAAGACACTTTACTATCAAAGTGGTGGTGTCTTGGTAAATGCTTAACAACCAACTTTCAAGGAAAAAAAGAAAGAGAGAAAGAAAGACAAAGACAGAAAGAAAGAAAGAAAGAAAGCAAAAGGACAGCATTGGAAATTTGCCAATTTCCATCATGTTAGTACTCCCAACATGGTCAATATCAAACTACAAAAGTGATGTGATTGGAGCTGATGTTGGGAAAAGATGCTCACAATTAGTTCTTGTGCGCCAGTAGAGATCAGCTCCAGGACACCACTGCACCTAGTTGATTCTATTTCTATTAAATTTCTTGCACCCATAGATATTATTTGCTGTGAGCTAGTATCTGTGCTTTACTTGATCCCTCTCCCTGGACTGCAGAAATTTCCTTTTTCTCTGTCTGATCATTTCCTCCTAGGGATGCTAATAATCCACCTGGGAAGCTATTCTCTGAGTAGCAATCCCAAATGCTTCCATAATTAGGGGTGAATATTTCTTTCATAGTACTCATCATATTTTAGCGCAATTATCTGTTTAAATATCTCTTTTTTGATCCTAAACTGAGTCATCAGGAACTACATACTATTTAGCTTGGTATCACCAGACTGTAACAAAATATAGGAACTAAATGTTTGTAACACTTGCAATTCATCAAAATGAATTAATACTAACTGAGCAAGCAATTTCACTACTGATTTAGCATTGATTTAATATTGAGACATTTGAAATGCATAAAACAGGAGTTGGGATAGTTAAGTGATAAGGCAACTAATGGATTTTAAAGGATGGGTAAGTGGAAAAAAATAGAGAGAATTAAAAGAAATATAAGCAATGTCTTGCTCAGAGAAGTCAACTGGTGAAATTTTTGAAGTGGGAAAATCACTGGTTGCTTTTATAAACAGTATGATTATATTTTATTCCTACTAATCATATTTATATTTACACCAGCCAAGAACAATGAGGGTAATCCAATTTCAAGCTTTGATGCATAAGCCTGAGATCAAGGAGAAGGTATTAACCCCCTATGCTATTTTCCTCAAAGCTACAGGAGCCAGTCAATGCAAAGATCTAAATACAAAGTTGAACAGAGTGTAAGAAAAATACCATAACTGAATCAACTTTTATAGTAAAATCACAATAGACTATTTATAATTTTAGCATATATTCCATGTTAACTCATATATCTACATTTTCCTATAGAATGTAATATTATAAATGTTTTCCATCTGTAAATTCAGACTTTAGAGAAATTAACTCAATGGATACTTTTCTGATACTATGTGCGTCTCTGGGAAAAACTTCATAAAGCAACAGCGTGCATATACTCAATTCACAGGAGCAATGAATGAGCGTTATCCTGGTCATTCACAGTGACAAACATGAAGAACAAACTGAGAAATGAAGCATGTTGTAAACATACCGTCACATTTCAAAGGATTCCAACATAGAGGAAGAGTTGGGGATAAGCTGGGTGAAATGAGAAGGTAACTTTTGAGAATATTAATACATTTACTTTATGTTAATGCTTCCTGCCTCCATTTTTGGGGTTTGTGATATGGGCTATTAAATTTAGAGATCATAAATTGAGAGATCTGGAGAGAAAGTTAGAAGTTCTCATTCAAATCTTTCATTATACTGATAAAGAAGGTAAGGTTCAAAGAGAACCTTTTTGGCACTGGGAGAGGTCATCACACATTTATTAGCAGTAGTCAATGGGGAAAAAATAAGCTTTGGATTGCTACTTCTGTTTTTTCTGTTTCTTAGTTTGTCTACTTTTCTTCCGTCCTTTAACTCTCTTCTTCATGAGAACAGCTTTTTCTCCAATAAATAAACTTGTCCTTCTACATTTTTTGAAGCAAAATTAAGTCCCTGCTTAGGTTTTACTGACATTCTTCAAACTGGGACTTGGATTTTGTTTTAATTTTTCTTTATTAACAGAATGCATGACTCTGAACTTCCTTCCCATCAGTTCAGAATTATTTAATTTCAGAGCAAGATGAATAGCATCTGTGTGCTCAAAGAGCACATAGCCAAACCCTTTTCCCACTCCTATAATTTGGTCTGTCACAGTCCTTACCGCCACAATATCCCCATGGTCCAAAAAGTGTTCTTCAACTTTGACTGGGAGATTCCTCACAAATACTGATCTCTTGTCCCTAGATGAGGTTTCAGATGCAGGATCAATATCAATATCATGTATCCAGATTCATGCACTGAGTTTATGGTACATCCAGTGTAAAAATCCATGTTTCCTTGGACCAATGTAATTTTCTATTTGTTGTCTTATATCGTTTCACTGAGATGAATCAGTTGGGAATTTTTTAAATTACTGTCTTTCACTAATTAGCTTTATGATTTGGTCAAGTCATTTTATCTCTCTGGGACTTCTTGTTCACATCTGCAAAATGAGGGAATACGCCTTCCAGCAGTCTCATTTCTATTTTTATGACTCCTTGCTTATTAATTACCAAAAATTAGAAAACAGTTTTAAATTAAAGCATTCAAAGCATATAATTGACAGAAATGAAATACTGTAACTATTTTCCAGCTTCCTGTCAATTGCAAATCCTAAATTGTGGATGATAAAAATTTTCATTCTGAAAGTCAAGCCACTGGATGGTATATTGTGGCAGACTAGATAATTGCTCACCAAATCTATTTTCTTTCCCTCCAGGTCACCTAAGTAGAATTCATAGCCCAGCCTCCTTTGAATTTAGGTATGACTATGTTCCAATAGAATGTGACCAGAAAGGAAACAGGTCACTTTATGCCTGATCATCAAACTTTCCCAATGTGATTCTCTATGCTTTTCTCCTCAAGTACAGGGTGAAAAAGAAAAAGCAATAACTAAAACAACCACATGGAGGGATAACCATATATAAGAACATCAGCTTATGTTTTGGCCTTTACATGAGTAAGAAATAAGTATCTATTTTATTAGAGCACTGATATCTCTGAATTTTCCTGTTAAAGAAGTGATCATTGAGGACATCATCTTATCTAGTAGTTGAAGGTTCTTAAAATTCTACTTCTGATAGTCTAATTTGTCAAACCATATGTCTGTAACAAGTACGTAGTCTATGTTCAAACGTCACCCAAGGCAAACTTTCTGTTTCTATACATCAGTAATTACACTTAATTCTAAATTAATATTGCTCAAAAATCTTGTTAATTTATCATTTTAATTGAAATTCTTTTTGAAGTTATCAAAGTATTTAGCCATTTTAATTAATCACAATTTTTATTTTTCCTTTAGGAAAGTTATGTAATTCCTTTGGCCTCAAAATTGTCATTCACATCCCAAGAGGTTAGAAATCCCTCACGGTAGCCTTAGAGAGGCTTACTTCTTAATTTCAAACAGATTGAAACATAAATACTTTTAAAGAGGTTAAAAAAAACCTCTTCTTTCCCATATCACATTCATATCTAGAAAAGATTAGCATATGTTGTTGTGATAAACACTCTATTTTTATCTATTGAATTTTCTATTAAATGGACACATACTGAAAGTGAGAGTGTAAATATTTTAACAAGCAGGTTTAATATATGTATTCTTCTTTCCATTCCTTTTTATAATAAAAGAAGGCCCCAAAAATACAAAAAAAGTCTTATTTTGAAAACCAAGCTAAAGACCAAAAGCTATTGAATCTAATAAAAATTTTTGAAACTCATATGAATACTGTGTGGATTAAACAATCTACTGTACTAATAAGTAATATTTCCTATATTACAATATTAATTTTCAAGAGACTACCTACCAAACTAAAATAGCTAGTGCAGTGTAGCAACTAATAAAACTTAAGAAAAATATTTAAATAGCAGTCAACAACTTATTTTAGAATAGTAAGGAAAGAAAAGTAAAGTCATAGTATAGATGCCTTTGAGTTTTATATGTGCTTTTTTTTTACATAAGAAAAGGGAGGTAGTGGGACTTCCAGAATGGCAGTAATAGGAGCTTGGCAGACACTCATCCCAGCTAAACAATCATTTACTGGTGAACATTATAATAAAACAACCATTGAAATTTCTGTAAAGTGTCTTGATGACATATAGGAAATGGATAAAATTTCAGTCAAGAAAACCTAATAAATCTTAGTAAGAATATTATGAGTCTACAGCATTAGAGCCATAAGCCATTCCCACCCCCACCCCAAACCACTAGGACAGAAGCTGTACTCTGAGTGGATTCTGTCACAAAAGTGGGGTTCCCTCTTCCCCCGGCTCCCAATCTAGGAATACAGTTTCACTGTAGGTGAAGCAGATCAGCAGCATGTCTCATCCTACTCAGTCCCATGTTGCAAAAGTGAGATTTCAAGAAAGGGCAAGTGAGAGAAGAGAGGCTGCCTTCTCCTATGCCATCCCAGTTACAGCCAGGCAAATAGCCCCAGATTAGACCTAGTCCCGCCAAGCAACTAAGCAAATAAAGAAGCAAAATACCAATAATAACCCCACCACAAAGATATGAGGCAGGATTAAACGTCCAAGTTGCTACAATATACTATCTCACAACAGCAACAAAAAGACCTAGGGGTGTGGTGAAGGGTACCAATATCACCAGTTGTTAAAAATCCCTTAGTGTACACTTTTCAATGAAAATGTATGACATGTCCAGAGAAACAAGAAAATGTAACTCATCCACAGGGCAAAAAGAGCAGACAGTATTGTCTGCTTTTGAGGGAAACCCAAATGTTGGGCTTAACAGACAAATACTGCAAAGCAGAGATTATAAATATGGTCAAAATATAGAGAAAATTATCTTTAAAGAATTAAAGAAAGGTATGATGATACTGTTTAATCAAAAATAAATAACAATAAAGATATGGCAATTTTAAAAAGAAACAAAATGGAAATTCTGGAGGTGAAATGTACAAAGACTGAAATGAACAATTCACTAGAGATGCTCTACTGGAGATCTGAACTGGCAGAAAAAAGAACTCGTGAACTTGAAGATAAATTGGTAAAGATTACACATTGAAGAACAAGGAAAAGAAGGAATGAAGAAAAATGAACACAGCTTCAGGAAAATGCGGGAAATGGCTGGCACACATCAACATAATTGCAGTTGTGGTGCCAGAACAACAGAGACAAAAAGAAACAGGAAAAATATTTGAAGAAAATGATGGCTGAATTCTTTCCAAATTTGATGAAAAAGATTAAAGTACACATGTCACAGGTTTGAAGAACTCCCAGTAGAATAAATGCAAAGAGATGCACACCCAGGTGCATTATAATGAAAATGCTGATAAGCAAAAACAAAGAGGTAATCTTGCAAGCAGTAAGATGAAACAACTTATCACTTACAATGCAACCCCCCCCCCCCCCCCCCCCCCCCCGCCAATAAGATTAACAGCTGACCTCTCTTCAGGAACAATAGAGTCCAGAAAGCAGTGGGTAAAATCATCAATGCCACATCACCTCCCCAAAAAAGCTGTCACACAGAATGCTGTATCTAGAAAAAGTATGTTTCAAAAACAAAAGTGAAATAAAGACATTTCCAAAAGCAAAAACTAAGAGAATTCATTGCTAGCTGAACCATCTTCCAAAAATACGAAAATTTCTCTAGGCAGAAAGCACACAGACCCAGATAGAAATTCAAATCCACATGAAAAAACAAAGACGACCAGTAAAGATAATTATGTAATTATAGATTATTGTATTGTTGGGCCTATAACACATAAAAAATGTAATATATTTAGTACTAACAGCTTAAAGGAAGTGGGCGAAAATAAAGCTGTTTTGGAGTAAGGAAATGACACCATATGGTAACTGAATCCTCAGGAAGAAATGGATACAGAAATGGAAAATAATAAGTTTAATATAAAAAAACTATAAATATATACTTGTTCTCCTTTCTTCTCTCAGTTTGTTCAAAAGACATAAAATTATAAAAAACGAATACCTAAAACAAAGTACTGATAGTTTGTAAAATATATAGACGTATTATGTATAACAATATTAGTACAAAAGGAGGGAAAATAGAGCTATGTAAGAGTAACATCGCTATAAATCCCTAGAATTAAGTTAGTATAAATCTGAAGTAGATTCTGATAAATTAAGATATATGTGACAAGCCCTAGAGCAACCACTAAAGATATAACTGAAAAAGCTATTAAAGGAATTAAAATGTTACATTACAAAGCACTCATTTAATGCAAAAGAAAGCATTCAAGGAGGCCTAGAGGAACAAATAAGATATAAAACAAATTAAAAAAAAATAAAATGACAAGCATAAATCCAACTATTTCAACAATAAAATTAAATCTGAATGGGTTAAGCAATTTGATCAAAAAAACAGATTGTTGGACTAGATAAAAAAAACAAAAGAGGGCCCAGCCCCATGGCCAGGTGGTTAAGTTTGCACGCTCCGCTTCGGTGGCCCAGGGTTTTGCCAGTTCAGATCCCGGGAGAGGACATGTCACCACTCGTCAAGCCATGCTAAGGCAGCATCCCACATACCACAACTAGAAGGACCCACAACTAAAAATATACAACTATGTGCCAGGGGGCTTTGGGGAGAAAAAGGAAAAGTAAAATCTTAAAAAAAAAAAAAAACAGAAAAGAAAATAAAACCGTAACTATATTCTGTCTAAAGGATACATACTTCAGATGAAAAAATACAAATAAATCAAAACTAAAAGGATAAAAAAAAGATCATACAAATAGCAATCATTAGAAAGCTTAAGTGTCTATACTAACGTCACTCAAAATAGACTCTAAGACTAAAAATGTTCCTAGAGATGATGAACACCATTTTATAATAACAAAATGTCAATCCGTCAGGAAGATATAAAAATTATAAGCATATATGCACTTCAAAATTGATGAAAATAAAGGACAGAAATAAAGAGCAAAATAGATAAATCAGTTATAGTACTTGGAAATCTCAATGTCTCACTTTTAATAATGGATAGAACAACTAGGGAGAAGGTCAGTATGGAAATGGAAAATTTGAACAACACTATAAATCAGTAAGACCTAACAGACATCTACAGAACACAATGCCCCAAACAGCTGAATATACATTCATCTCAAATGCATATGGAGTACTCTCTATGCTAGACAATACTCTAGGCCAGAAACGAATCTCAATAAATTTAAAGAATTTCTCCAAACTCAATGGGATGAAATTAGAAATCAATAGCAGAAAGAAATTTGGCAAACTCTCAAATATATGGAAATTAAACAATACCAATGGGTCAAAGAAGAAATCACAGAGAAATTATAAAATACTTTGAGATAAATGAAAATGAAGACATAATATAGCAAAACTTATGGATGCAGCTAAATCAGTGCTCAGAGGGCTATTTATAGCTATAAATGCCAATATCAAAAAAGTGGAAAGATGTCCAATCGGTAACTTCGCTTTGCCCCTTAAAACACTGGGGAAAAAGAGAACAATCAAGCAGAAAGATGGAAATAATAAAGATTATAATAGAAAAAGATGAAATGGACAATAGAAAAACAACAAAGAAAATTAATGAAACCAAACTGCCTCTTTGAAAGGACCAACAAAATCCGCAACCTTTTCACTAAATTGAACAAGAAAAAAAGAAGTCTTAAATTACTAAAATCAGAAATTTAAGTGAGGACATTAATACTGACTGTACAGAAATAAAATGAATCATAAAGGAATATTATGAACCACTGTATGCCAATAAATTAGATAATTAAATAACTGAATAAATTCCTAGAAAGATACAAATGACTGAAACTGACTCAGAAATAGATCATCTAAATAGATTTAATACATTTTAACAGAATAAAGGACACATGATCATCTCAACAGATGCAGGAAAAAAATCTGATATTCTAATAGTCTATCATGGTAAAAAAAATCAAAAGTAAATAAATAAAAGGGAACTTCCTAAACCTGATAAAAGATATCTACCAAAAAACCCACATTTAACATCATGTTTAATGTTAGTGAAAGAGTGAAAGCTTTTCCTGAAGTTCTCTATTTGCTGACTGCTTTCTGTCCATACAGAAAACTCGACGGAAGCTACAAGAAAGCTACTAGAATGAATAAGAAAATTTATAAAGTATGCAGGATACAAGACCAATATATGAAAATCAATGGTATTTCCATAAACAAAAATGAATGGTCCAAAAGTAAAATTAAGAAAACAATTCATTTATAATAGCATCAAAAGAATAAACAACTCAGGAATCAGTTTAACAAAAAACTAGGCACGGAGTCTCAATCTCACGGCAAGCCGGGCTGAGAATTCCGAGAACCACATAAAATAACCTCGAGAACTCTCTCTACCACATTGAAACTTCTTTGAAAACTGTATATTCTCTATGTGTTATGCAGTTTGCAAAAGAACGGCAATTTTTCCCTTTCTAACATCCATGCCCCCCTTGGAATGTGACTTCGAAGGAAGCTCTTTCCATCAAGAGATGGAAATTATTTCCCCATCCCTTAAATCTAGACTAGCCTTGTGACTTACTTTGACCAACAGAATGCGGGAGAAATGTTTTGTGCTGGTTCTCAACCTAACCCTCAAGGAAACTTGCATTCTCCTGCTCACTCTTGGAAGCCTGCACCTGCCATGTGAACAAGCCCGGGCTCCACTGCCGGATAATGAGTAACGTGTGCCATCCCTGGTCACCAGCCCTTAGCAAGCCAATCACTAGCCATATGAATGAAGACTCCCAAGATAAGTCAGCTCCCCAGATAGCTGCCAGGTTAGTGCAGGCTCATGAGCCAGCCCGGCCAAGATCAGATGAACTTGTCTCCAATGTGGTAAGAATAAATACAAATCAAAAGTAAGAAAAAAATTTAAAATTTTCCCTGGGGGAAAAAAAGAAAGAGCTCCACCTCTCCTTTTCTTATATTATTTCCTTTAGAAAACGTTTAATTATAAATTTTCTCTGCCCTTTGAGATGTGCATAAATCTTTTTAAATACTAAATAAGACTATTGCCAGTTTTACCACCAGGTACGCTTTTAAGGAGCTACAAGCCATCTCTTTGAAATACAATCGTTAAGGAAGAGAGTGTTCCTATCTCCTCATCTCCAATAAGAGAAAGGATGGAAGGAGATTAACCAGCTAAACTTCTCCTAATTCTAAATTGTGAAAACGATCTCCTATCATTGTCATCAAAATATGAGAAGTTTATTTTTTCCTTTGGATAAAGGCAATTAGCTAACAGAGACAGCCACTCTAATTACCAGGTAAATTTACAACACGTCATGAGTCCTCTAACTTGAGGACTAGTTACAGTTAACCCTGAGAACATGTATGTAATTGGTTGTATCTACCTGGCTTTATAAAACAGGGAGATTTCTTTTTGTCTTTCAATCTTTTTAGTCAACTGCCTGTGATGCGCATCTCAGTCTGGTCTAATGCTTATTCAATAACAAAACAGTTTTCTTTCTTTCCTGTACTTTTGTGTAGAGGAATTTCTGGGTTGGCAGAAAATCTTTTAATTATTTTTCGCAAAAAATCAGCAGAACTACCCATCTGACTTCAGAGTCATGAACAATAATAAGTGGTGGTTCTTTTAACTTACAAATTTTGGATTTTTTGTCCAGAGTAAAGCTAACAGGTAAACTCTGTACAACTTAAAAAATTATTATGCAGAATTTCAAACATACAAAAATGTATAATAAACTCATATGCACCAATCACCTAGCTTCAAAAATTAACAACTCATGATAACTTGTTTCATCAATATCTAAAATCACTTCGCCCTCATTTAATTTCCAAAGATACCTCATTTCATTCACTTCTGTACAACATTTGAAACTGATAAACATCATTAAAACATATAGTCTTGGGGCCTGCCTGGTGGCACAGCGGTTAAGTGCTCACGTTCTGCTTTGGCAGCCCAGGCTTTGCTGGTTGGGATCCCTGGTGCAGACATGGCACCACTTGGCAAGCCATGCTGTCGCAGGCATCCCACATATAAAGTAGAGAAAGATGGGCACGGATGTTAGCTCAGGGCCAGTCTTTCTCAGCAAAAAGAGGAAGATTGGCAGCAGTTAGCTCAGGGCTAATCTTCCTCAAAAAAAAAGAAAAAAAAAAGAAAACACAAGGTCAACTACTCATTAAATTTTTAGTTGATGAAAGAAGAGAGAAATATCTGAAGTAAACAAGCATCCCTGAACAATATCATCCTTACTTAAGCTTTAACATTTCAGAGTTCTCTTCAACATTTTTTCCTTGTGGCGAAGAAAAAAATCACACACACAAACACACACACAAAGCTCCCCATAGGTTTTTTGTTTCTTTTTTCTTGTTGTCATTGTTCCAGTGGGGCTCTATATTTGTTAGGATGAGTTATGTTGTATGAACACGAATATGGACCAGATTCTCTGCTGAGTTTACAAGGTTCAGGAAAGATGGTTGGTAAAATCTTGATTTTTGTTCATTTATCTCAATAAAAGCCCAGTGGAACTCAAAAAAAAAAGAAAGACGGCCAAGATATGCCATCGCCCAAGGCCTGCAGGTCACCTACCTGAAGGACAGCAGCACCCCCAACATGTTCGTCCCCCAGGAGGACTGGAAGCGGATGGTGCACGGGTTCCAGGCTCTTCGCACCACCGGCGACACCCCCTGCAGGCGGCGTGCCCTGGAGCCAGGACGCAGAGCTGGCGCGAAACTCGCGGGGAACTACCTGGAGGCCAGCTACACGGAGAAAATGCGGCCAAAGCCGACGGAGGTTTCTGGGAGCGCGGGTTCAGCTGCACGCTCAGAGGCTCAGTGCTTCAGAGACCCCTGGCCGCCTGCGGTCTTCAGCGGTCCCAGGAGAGGGGTTCACAGCGCGGGCGGAAGCGTTTCAGAAGGTCGTGGACGGCCCGAGGCTGCCCCAGAGCACGCAGCGCATCCCGCTTCAAGCATAAGCCCTAGCAGGAGACGGTCCCGGAGGCCAGGACTCTGGACCCACCGGACACGGCCGGCGAGGAGGCGGCCGGACTCTGGAGGGCCCTGCGGTGCCGAGGGCCCGGCCCAGGCGGGGCCAAGTGGTCCTGGGCTTTAGCCACGAGGACCTGTTTCTCCGGAACCTCGCTGGAAACCCGTTCTGTCTGGCCTGACCTCTGATCTGGTCAAGCTGCTGCCTTCCTGATGTGACACCCCCATCCACTCCCTTCCCTGCCCACTGGACCACCCTTCTTCTGAGGCCCTCGCCTGGTCTCCCAGCTCAGGGGGACCCGTCCGCCCCTCAGTAACTCACGCTGCCACCTGCCCGCAGGACTTTGTCCATTGGCTGGGAAGGTTGGGCTGTGGGGACAGCAGGCTGCCCTGGCTGAGCCCGCATGCCGCCCCCTTCTCCTCCCTTCCCAACCCTGCCCCCAACCCCCCCCCTTCCCCCTCCTCCTCCTGCTCCCCTGTCCCCCTTCTGCCCCATCCTTTTCTTCTTCTCTCCCTCTCCCCATTAACAAGTATTTATTGAGCAAAACCCCATTTTCTTCGTTTTCTTTCTTCCCTCCTCCTTCCTTTCTCCCTTCCAAATATATCACCACTTGAATGTAATTCAAAATTGACTGTGAATTATCCTAAAAATACAAAAAATAAGCATGGCCTTTACAGCATTTATCTCAGTGAGATCTGAATTTAAATACAATATATTCACTTCAGTTTCTTCTTCTCTTTAATTTCCCTCTTCTTATTTTTAAAGTAAGGAAAGTAATTGAAACTATTTAATGCAATATTAAGTTTATTAGGTTAAAAAGAAAGTTCTCATCAAATTTAGAAAATGTATTGTCTTCTTGCTTTACCTCTTTTTTCATAGTATATACTAAGGCAATCATATACCTAACCAATGGAATACTAATTCTCCCATGGAGAGTTACAGAAGATTAAAAATTGAACAAACAAAAAGCAAGCAAATGAGCAAATAATATGCTATGAAATTTTAAATAATTTATTTTTTGTCTACTCTATATAGTTTTCATTATATGCAAATTGATGTTATTAATGTTATATTAATTCATAGAGTATATACTTATGAAATAAAAAAGGTGTTAAATATTTCTTGGCTGTGTAGTGTACCAGCAATTTGTATATATTTGTGGGATAGTAAATAGAATTCTGTTTGGGCTACACATGAAGGGTATTTTCAGAGCATAAGCACTCATCCTTATAGTTCCCATAAGGGAAAATGAGATTGGAAAAATATCTTTATTAGGTAAAACTATAAATTTTTGATGTATGTAACAAAGCAAGGATCTCAAAGGGCAAATGAACTGGCCTTCAGCATAAATTTTAGACTTTCAGAGCTCAGTGACTTATTTTCACCCCAAGCTTCTCATATCTACTTAACTCAAAATAAGAAAGAGATAGTTTTCTGCTTTCCCAAGCGTTTGTGTGTATATTAATCTCCTGCTCTGTTGTTCATTTTCCTTCCTCTATAAAATGAAGATAGGGAGAGTATAAATTCCTCTCTGTCCCTTCCCCACTTCTACCCAGGAAACAGGGAATTTGAATTTTGGTACCATCAAATTCAGGGAAATCTAGATGGTGGATACACAATAAATCTAAATAATTTTAATGATAGCTAAGAATAACATTGACCGATATAACATCCTATTTCATGTTTGTAACTGTTACCCTGTAGATTTTAAAGAATTTGACAAAATTGGATGAGAAGTATTTGCTTATGCCATATCTGAGAAAATAATAAACTGAGTTACCACACTTTGATTCCAGAAGTGAGAGGTATTTAATTCCTTACTCATAAATGAGAGGGATAAATGGGGCATTGTGTAGAAATATATTAAATGTACTACAGATATAGTATGCCAGCTTTCATTACAGGACCAATTATGTATTCTCTTCTCTGTGACATCTCAACCCCCTGCCATGTAATAGCCGATGTCTTCTGTGAGAAGAATCTTTCCCACCTGATTGATATTATGCTTTGTCATGTGACTTGATTTGGCCAATAAAATGTGGATAACATGGAGTTAGCTTCAGAAGTTAACAGTCTTTGCACAGTTCCATCACAAAAACATCTCATCCTAAATAAAGGTAGACTCTTCAGTCTGGGCTGAGGTATGAAAAAGACACATGGAATATAGACACATAGGCACAGGCAACCTCTGTCTGATGTGCTGTTGTTAGCCACTGAGTTGTTTTTGCTTTTTTGGTTTTTTTAACTGAAGATAGGAAGATTAAGTCACCTGTTTTTGAAAATAATCATAAAAACGTGAAAAATAGACCTTCCTGTGGTTTTGATAAGGGAGGGCAAACAATGCCTCCCGACCATCTATACTATATCTGTCCCCTGAGAGCATTCATAGCAGCAACATCTTACAAATGAAGCCTTAGTTATTCCTAAGAAAAACAACTTCTTAATGATGCCGAGCTCTAAAACCTGAAATAAAAGTTGCAACCAAGATTTATGGTCACATATTTAAGCAACAGTGCAAGGAAGACTATTAACCATCTGAGCTTTCTATTGGGAAAAACTTACAGCAAAAAATAAGAAGACTTCCCTGAAGAGCCAAAGGAATACATGAAGAAATAATGTGTGCAAAGAGAACTTGAAAATAGGAGCACTAGTCAAGGCCTTAAATATATGAAGTCAAGAGCTAACACACTGAAGCTGGGTTAGTATGCCAAGGAGGAAGACGATGGGAGCTGTGAAAGCGGTCATCATGGTTCATTTATATGGCAGGCAGAATTGTAAGTCTTGCACCCAAAACAATCATCAACAAACTTAGTAAACTGCTAAAAATGCTTCACAGGAAGTTGTTGTTAGCTTCCAGTTTAGTGCCTGGAATCTTTGCTGAATAACTTGCATATAAGAGTTGATAGCCAGGGCCGGCCCGGTGGCGCAGCGGTTAAGCGTGCACTTTCTGCTTCAGCGACCCAGAGTTCGCCGGTTTGGATCGCGGGTGCGGACATGGCATTGCTTGTCAAGCCATGCTGTGGTAGGCGTTCCACATATAAAGTAGAGGAAGATGGGCATGGATGTTAGCTCAGGGCCAGTCTTCCTCAGCAAAAAGAGGAGGATTGGCAGCAGATGTTAGCTCAGAGCTAATCTTCCTCAAAAAGAAAAAAGAGTTGACAGCTATCTGTCCCATGGTGTGCTCTAATATGTGGAATAACCAGGTGGAAAGCCTAAAAGATTCAAGTAAAACCAAATTTAAAAAAAGATATTAGTCTGGAAATTTATCCAAAAAAAATACAATGAACATACTTCAAAGAAAAATAGATTTATTTACCTTTTCTGTTAGTTTTCTATTGCTGCAGTAACAAATTACCACAAATTGAGTGGCTTAAAATAACACACATTTATTGTCTTACTATTTTGTAGGTCAGAAGTCCAGGGGGTCTCACTAAACTGAAATCAAAGTGTTAGCAGTCCTTTCTGGAGGCTGGAGGGAAGAATCCATTCTCTGGTCATTTGAGTTAACAGAACTCAGTTCCTTGTCCTTAGAACTGAAGGCCATTCCCAGCTCCTAGAGGCTGCCCACATTCCTTGGCTCATGGCCCCTTTTTTAGACTTTCAAGGTCAGCAACGGCAGGTCGATTCTCCATCAGACTTGGTCCTTCTTCAGTCTCTTTACTCTAAACTGGTTAGGAAAGATTCTTTGTTTTTAAGGAATCCTGTGATAGTCTGAGCCTACTGGGATAATCCATGATAATCTTACCATCCCAAGGTCTGTAACCTTAATTACATCTGCAAATGCCATTTGCCATATAACATAATCTATTCACAGGTTCAGGTGATTGGGATGTGAACATCATTGGAGGAACATTATTCTGCCCACCACACCTACTAAAGGCCAACTGATCATTCATAAACAAAAGAGTGAGGAAGGAGATGGATATAATTAAGACAACAGTTAGGAATCAGAACTGAAACTTGCCTACAGCACAGGAAACTTGAAACACCCACATGAAGTCGTGATGGTTTGGAAGGAGAAGAACTTGCTAGGTGGCAAAGGCTGAAGACTGACAGATCCACCTCTACTTATAGCCCATTTCTCCCATAGCTGCCTCTACAGGATCTAAAAGCTAAAGACCCAAGCTTCAGATGATAGTACTCAGAATTCTGAATCTTTGTCAGCCTCTATCCTAGTGTTCCTGTAAGTTTCATTTCTGGAAATGGAACAATGGAAAGATTTGGAGTGATTGTTAGTAGTATAGTTCTTGGGGACTGTTCCTATTGAGTAAGAATTTGGGGAATATGACTTGGTAAAACTCTATTTTTAATAAGCTTCCAAAGTGATTCTTCTCAAAATTTAAAAATTACTGCTGGAGTAGATAGAGATATCTTTAGAAATCAGGTTTTTTGACAAACACTTATAAGGAATTGGACAAAATAGGTTAGGAGAGAGTAAAATACTATAGGAGGTAAATATACAGATAGGTTTACTGATAACCTCTTTTTTTCTTTTTTGTTCAATATCTAAAAGACAAAGAAAAAAAAGATGTCCTAACAAAGTACTCTATTTCTGTTTACCTTATAACTATGACTGAATATTTTATTTTGAGAAATTAAGTAGTCAGGCCTAATATAAACTAAGATATAGTTAGGAGTCTTAATTTTTTCATAATGGAGAAAAGTCACATGATAACTAATAATGTTAATTTATTCCTTTAAGTTAAAAGAATCTATTAACTTAATATTCATTTTAAGCAATTGTTAAATCTGTATTTGACATCTAGTGAGAATGTAACACTTCAATTTTTGTATTAATCTCATATTGATGCTTCTAATCCTAAATAAATAAAGAGTTTAAGGTGTCTGTAGAAGGAACAATTATTTCCATTCACATTATTTTAAATTAGACCAACATTGCTCTTTCATATTCCATATCTTTACTGAGTGATGTGAAGCTCATGTGCATAAAGATGCTATCAAATAACTTTGTATTTCCATTGATTTCTTAAATAATTAATGCTTATAAATTAAAATCCCACTTTGGAAACAGCAACAATATTTCACAAATATCTGATGTTAGAGGACTTTATTTTTCAAAGGTAAGTAAAACACCAAAGTACGATGAATTATTAGGTTTGCAAAAGCAACAAGAACCAAATCTAGCTGCATGACAATTAGCTTACTCATCTTTGTTCCCCCTTCCCATACAAACAGGGAACAATTTAAAGGACATTAAAAAGCAGTAGCAATTTCAATATCATTTTTCTTTGCTAAAGTAAAAAGAAAAATCTAATTAATTCAGTCTTGCTGCAGAACCATGACTGAGAGATTCTAAACAGGGTGTTAATAAACAAATGCCTAACCTTGTAAAAAGTGCCAGTGTGCTCTATATATACACACATAGCAGGCACAGGAAAACTGTGAAGAAGGCCACGGCCTGGGCCTTCAGTCACCCTGTAAATCACTCCTGCTTCGTTCTCCAGGGGGACAATGGCATCCAAACGAATGAGTGGTAGCAGAACTCAAGAACGTTTGTGAAATAAAGATACAAATAAAACCGCATAGCCTAACTATATCAGAGACACTGTGAAACAATAAATTTAACGTCTACCTAGAGCAAATAGCAAATATTAAAATTGGAGGTTTCTAGAGGCAGGGATGAGGAAAGATATATATAATCAGGAAACACTGTGTCAAAGGTCACCATTTTAAGACTGTACAAGTTTTTACATGAGGTTTGTGAGGGTAGGGGTAGTATTCAAACATATTCATACAGTGCCAAACTTAAGAAAGACATGATTTATCTTGGAAATAAAGCAATTATTCTACTTCTGAATGAAGTGTACATAAATCTTAGTAACAAATTATGCTACTTAAATTCATAATTTGTAAGATATTAAAACTTCATCAACTTGGCATCTTCTCTATGTTTGAAATATTGTGATATACATGATCAAGAAGCATAAAACTACTTGGGCTGGCCTGGTGGCATAGCAGTTAAGTTCATGTGCTCCATTTTAGTGGCCCAGGCTTCACCAGTTCAGATCCCGGGTGCAGACCTGCGCACCACTTATCAAGCCATTCTGTAGCAGGCATCCCACATACAGAGTGGAGGAAGATGGGCACAGATGTTAGCTCTGGGCCAATCTTCCTCAAAACAAAAGAAGAAGAAGAAGCATGAAACTATGGGAGTTAGGACACCATGTGAAAATCAGGAGTTCTGAAGAAGAAAAAGGATTGAAGCCAGAGACCGTCCACAGACCCAGGGAAATCCTGAGTGGTCTCTGAAACCAAGTTCTCAGCCCAGAGAATTCAGAACTGTAGATGTAGATCTGGTACCTAAGTTTCTAAAAGCCAGCAGAGTAGAGATGTAGAGAGATTTTGATTTTGTGGGCTTAATTAGTAGGCACATCTGTTTGTCCCTACATACGGGCATAAGTCACCTGGTCAAATAACTAAGAGGTATACTTTTATGCAGCATGAAAAAAACAGAGGACTCAAAAGACACACTTTACTATCTAGAAGTCACTTTTCTCTCAGTGTCTGACATTCCTATCCATAAATGCTGATGGCACTGTTCTGTGAGCCTCACTGTAATGGACACTTTGGTTCTTCCACCCAGATCCTTTCAGATCCATTGTAGCATTCCTATATTCAATTCCTCTAGGTTTGGTGTTCTTTTACTTTTGCCTCCAATAGCCTGCAGCTGCAACTCTTTAGAGAACTGGCTTTGATCTCTTAGAGCCCAAAGAGAGCCAGAATTGCCTGGAAGACACAGTCCATCACCCCGCAGGCACAATTCTAGCAGCCCCGAGCTAAGAACTGATGGGTAGAGTAATATGAAAACCCAGTTTATTGGCCTTTGGTGGAGACAGCCTACGAGGCATAATTTACAGGCTAGTCTCCCTGATGTATCAGGCTGAAGCTACACTCTGTGAGATTTTTCCTGAAATTACACTCATGTCTTCTTCCATGACTTTTTCTCTATCTCTGTCTTCCTTCCTCCATTCCTTCACTGGATTTTCCTGGGAGCATTTGCTTAATAAATCATTTGCACAGGACTCTTTTCCTCAGGATCTGCTTTTGGGGAACCCAATGTAAGACACTTATAATGATGAGGTTTTTTTTTCCTTTTTCTCCCCAAAGCCCCCCAGTACATAGTTGTATATTCTTAGTTGTGGGTCCTTCTCATTGTGGCATGTGGGATGCTGCCTCAGCATGGCCTGATGAGCAGTGCCATGTCCGCGCCCAGGATTCCAAGGGTCGAAACACTGGGCCGCCTGCAGCGGAGCGTGCAAACTTAACCACTTGGCCACGGGGCCAGCCCCAATGATGAGTTTTAAAATGACTACATTTGAACACAGAACCACTTAGTATTAGATGTGCCTCCCCAGCTCTAAGACTCTATATGTAGTACTTATTTCAGAAAAGAAATAAAACGCATGACTTCTACTATCTCTCTGAAAATTGAGTAATGTATTTTTACTTGTATTTATTTGTTTGTTTTTTGGTCTTTTCAAGAGTCCTTTACCACTTATAAGATATATGGAAGCTCTTAACACTATAAAGCACAATACAATTGTAAGGTATATTTTTCACTTAATAATATATATTGAAGGTCCTTCCATGTCTTTTCATGGGTTGGTAGCTCATGTATTTTTTAGTGCTGAATAATATTCCATCATTTGGATTTATCACAGTTTATTTATTTACCTACCGAAGAACATCTTGGTTGCTTCCAAGTTTTGGCAATTATAAATAAAGCTACTACAAACATCTATGTGTGGGTTTTTGTATAGACATAAGTTTCCAACTTCTTTGGATAAATACCATTGAGTGTGATTGCTGACTCATGTATTGTGAATACGTTTTGCAAGAAGCCACCAAACTGTCTTCCAACGTGGCTGACTATTTTCACTCCCACCAGCAATAAATGAGAGTTCCTGTTGCCCCACATCCTCATCAGCATTTGTGCTGTCAGTGTTCCAGGTTTTGGCCATTCTAATAGGAGTATAGTGGTATCTCATTGCTTTAATTTGCATTTCTCTGATGACATACGATGTGGAGCATCTTTTCATATGCTCTCATGCCATCTGTGTATCTTCTTTGCTGAGGTGTCTTTTAAGGTCTTTGGCCTATTTTTTAATCAACTTTTTTTCTTATTGTTGAGTTTTAAGAGTGTTTTGTATATTTAGGATAATAATCCTTTACTAAATGTGTCTTTTGCAAATGTTTTCTCCCAGTCTGTGGCTTGTCTTCTCATTCTCTTGACATTATATTTCACAGAGCAGCAGTTTTTAATTTTAATGAAGTCCAGCTTATCAATTATTTCTTTCATAGATTGTGCTTTTGGTGTTCTGTCCAAAGAGTCACCCCCATGTCCAAGGTCATCTAGATTTTCTCTAATGTTGTATTCTAGGAGTTTATAGTTCTGCACTTTACATTTAGATCTGTGATCCATTTTGAGTTAATTTCATGAACTAAAAAATGAATCAAAATAAAGATCACTTTACTTAAAAGTTAAAACACACAAAAAAAGCAGATGTTAGTGGTTTTCTAATACAGTTCACAGAAGAGAAGATGTCTTTTGGATTTCAAAACCACAAATTCAAAAATTGACTAATTTTATTTAAAAAATTCTAACAAATTTTTATTGATTTACAATTGTCAAGCCCAGTAATAATTGTTGGTTTTACAATACAGTAAGCTATAGTCCTTTCCATCAAAGAGATCTTAATCTATACGATTTTGAATAATCTTGTTATATACTGACCACAAATGGTTTGTACTAAAAACTATGAGTTGTTCAGAAAGAAGTAATTTATTGTTCCTGTGAGAAGGCAGTCTAGGAAAGTCTTCTTAAAAGTGGAAAATATGAACATACGTTTGTTTGATGAGTAGTATTGAGTCATCTGGAAGAGGAAAAAGAGATTTTTCCAGGAAGAAGAGCTAACATAGGCAAAAAAATTTAAAAATGAGAAACCTACAATGTACATGGGAAATGTTACTATGTGTCTATAAAACATATGAACATGAAGGAAGGTAGCAAAAGTTTAGGAAAGCAAATTGTAAAAGGATATGTTTCATGTACTAAGAAGTTTGACTTTATCTTTGGTAACTTAGAATCAGAAACATAACATGTAGGAAAATTATAGAATCAAGCTTATGTTTTCCAAAAATTTGGAAAAATTACTTCTGAAAATATTTTATAGAATAAATGAGAATCTAAAGATGATGACAGGAGAGATTCTGGTAAGCCTCCTTAGTGGGATGCTATTTAATAGTCCAGGTAAAAGATAATGAGCATCTAAACTTTGACAGTGGCAAGTACATGTACATACCTAGTGAGTGTTTGTTGACCAACTGCTCCACTGTTACTGAACAAAGAGAAATGTTAGAGCTATTTTGTGGCCTTTAAGAAAATGACAATTATCTGTTTGCTTGTAGAAAATAAGAAAGAGGAGATATTTAAAGAAAGTTTCTAGGGAACTTAGATTGACAAATTGGTTATGCTAATCACTTAGAAAATTAAAAAGGTGAAATAGCTTTCGGGAAGAGGAGATGCAGTTTCACTCAGGCAGCTTACCTTAGAAAGACGTATTCCAAAGCAAGGCCTCATAGAAGGTTGTGTGTTTGTAGGTCTGTCTATTGCTGAGAGGGCAAAGTCAGAATCGGAGAAAAGCAGCTGATGGGTAATGGGAGGCACATAGATGTGGATGAGGGAAATTAGTGAATGATCTAGAACAAGAATAGTGGAGAGCTGAGGAAAAAAATACTGTAGAGATGAGGGAATGAGTTATCGCAGAAATTGGAGAAGATTTAGAAAAGAGGTCTCTCACTTACCAGGTGGAAGTAAATTCAAGAAAGCCTCAGGATCTGACAACTGAAGATCATTAGTTGTCTTTGAGAATCAAGTTCAAGAAGCCAAAATCACACAAACGTGAAGAGTGTACTAAAAGGCAAGAAACTGGTGATGATAATTTTAGACTCATCTTTAAAAATAATTTTTGTGAGGGGCTGGCCCCGTGGCCGAGTGGTTAAGTTCGCGCGCTCTGCTGCAGGCGGCCCAGTGTTTCATTGGTTCGAATCCTGGGCGCGGACATGGCACTGCTCATCAAACCACGCTGAGGCAGCATCCCACATGCCACAACTAGAAGGACCCACAACGAAGAATATACAACTATGTACCGGGGGGCTTTGGGGAGAAAAAGGAAAAAAATAAAATCTTTAAAAAAAATAATAATAATAATTTTTGTGAAATAAAAGAATGAATTAAACTTCAAGAGAGAAATAGGCCCATTATTTTTTTTCAGGATGGGAGAACTTACATATGTTTGTAGACTAAACGGCAGAAACCAACAGAGATAGAGAGGTTAAAGTTACAAGGAGTAGAGTGGAAAAGAGAGTGTCAGTAACTTGCCCCTGAAAAGAGAGAGAGACGATCAAGAGCAGGAGCAGAGGGGAAGAGCTTTTTTCTTTCTTTCTTTTTTTTTTGGCTCTAAGAAAAAAGGAAAGAAAGTAAAGATGGGATCCATCATAAATTTATCAGTATTTTTGAAAGGGTATTCTGCAGAACCTTCCTATTATGATTAAGTATTACACACAAAAAGGAACTACATAAACAAACAAGTTGGGAAATGCTAGATTAATGAAGGGTATAGAGTTTTCCTTAACACTGAAGTAAAGTCTCCAGTCTATCCATTATTAATCTCCAAATCAGACGTCTTTTATACTACATTTTTCAAAATTGGCAGACCATGGAATACTGTTTTCATGAAGTATCTTATATGATTACAATTCCAAGAGTCTCTCAGGTGGAACATACTGATTTATATCCTATAGACTTGTCTTTATCCCTCTGTCTTCAGAGTCTATCAGTCACTTATATCATGTAGCATAAGCATTATTTAGCTAGGTTATGAGTAAGAAAATGTGGGCTCCTGAGAAAACATACAAGCCACGGTTTCTGTGGCTAAATTGCTTACTCTAATAACTGTAGATATTTCCAAAACAAAATAGTACAAAGAAATTGACAATTAAGTTCTGAATTATGTGATACAAATAATTTGCATAATTACTCAAAGAAAATTAATAATGAGGCTTGACATTCAAAACAAAGTTGTCATATATCTATCCACAAGTAATTACACAGAGAATGGAAAACTGATCTTCCCAAATTTTACCCAACTTTGCCATCGAGGTATTATAAAGGAAGTTTCCACTTTCTGAAGCTCTAGGGCATAACCATAGTAATCTATAAAATCAGATGGAAAGGCCTGAACATCAAAGATCATCCTTGGGAAAATACTCTGCTATTATAGCCAGCAATCTTAAGAGAAAATTACCGACATGTTGAAAATGCATTATAAAATAAATTGACAAGATATGGATGAAACATGCAGAGATTAAAGAAAAATTCTCCAAAAATATGATAGTAAGTTGTATTATTGATTGCCAGATAATAAAAGTGTTGGGTACATTTCTATTTGACTCCTAATGAATATTTCCAGTGATCTGTAGAAAGTGATTAATGTGTTTATCTTCTTGGAAATAATTTTTTTTAAATAATCCCTTCCAAATATAATGAAAATTCTTGGAAATAGCATGCGTCAATTTTATCAGGCTTTTTAAACAATTGCAAGGAGTTCAAAGAAAGTCTGTAATGTGTTTATACTAACATCCAGTCATTGAGAGGGCGAAGGCAGAATCTTGCATCAAAGAAATTAGATGGGTGCTTTATTACATAAGTTCTTTTAAAGTGGGAACTAATTGAAAAACAATTCCAGTGAAATATTGGTAAATTATTAAACTAACAGGACTATAAATTGCCATCTGGCCTAATTCTACAAATATAAGTACATATAGCTACATTAAGGAAATGGTTGGCTGCGAGTAATACTATTTGAGTAAATACAAAAAGTATATTTCCACTTAAACTAGGTCCTTTTTTATTGTTTTTTTCTTCATATTTCAGTGAAATAGCGCAACATTTATGCAAGTAAACTCAGTTGGTAAACTATTACTTGGTCATAATTGACTCAATGGTGTGACAAAGTGCAATGACAAGTCTGACTATGAATTTTCTGGGTTTGTGAGTATAAGTTAGAATTTTCTCTAATTATTCTGATTATGAGTTCTGAAATAATGTAATAACATATAAAAATAGAGCAAGAATTATCTATTGAAAGGTTATGAGAAACTTTCACATTTCAGCTAGCCATTGTCATAAATATGTATTTTAAATAGAAAAGTAAGAGTGTTGTCTTCTGATGATGACTTGGAGTAATAATTATGCTTTAAGAGTAATACTAAATCTCTTCAATTAACTAATATCAACAATTCTGAGCAAACATGGAAAGCAAAAGATTGCACAAAGCCACATACCCTCCGAAAATTACAATAAAGGTGAATACGTATAACATTCACATGTCCACACAATAATGAAAAATAAGGGCTCCACAATATTTTACTACATAGGATTTAGTTGTTTATAATAAATAATCAGTTCCTTATTTAAGAAAGGGAAAATAAATTTCAACTTCTAAAATAACTGAATAAATCATTGGGCTTATAAAAGATACATTATTTTCAAACGATTTCCCTGGTACCGTATTCACTCCTTCTCCATTGTCCATAATCTCCATATAAAAGATTTTCTCAGGCACCATAAAAAGCACAGAGCCATAACTATGCTGGCTTTCATTCCTACAAGTCTCTTGTTTCCCTTTGATTTTTCTCTTTTCATCCCCTTCTAAAAGCGCTATACTGGTCAGTTTGGATTTGATGGAAAAATTGATAAAACATATGAAGATAGTGACTGTAGATATATAGCACCTGCTAGACACTGCCGCTATCAAAGATAACAATGATGATAGCCTTGACCCTCACTCTCAGCCCCTGTATTGAATTTTTGAAACTAAGAAGACTATTTACACTTTCCTTAATCTTCTTCAGTCAAGCAAATGATTTGAGGGAGATGGATCAGGCAGAAGATCACTCCAAACCAATCTCGTGGACAGCACTTCATATCAGCAAATATATGTAAATTATAACTGAATTTACAAAGGTGAGAGAGAGAGAAAACTTAACCTTGAGCGGAAAGCATAGTTATAAACATAAATTTAAAAATTATTTATTCTCAGGGACAATGCCTTCTAAAACTTACCACACGACATTTATCCCTTTAACTGCCTTCCTCAATCTGATTAGCTTCTAAAGAGACCAAATTTATGTGGTTTCATGCAAGGCCTTTAATAAATAAATCTTAAGAATAGAGCAGTGTATAAATTGCACAGGAATTGTCGGCCCTGAATAGTGATCAGTGCCTGGGAGGACGAAATAATAAAAGACATGAAGGCTAAATTTTGATGTAACCTTAAGGCCACTGCCCACTGCCATGTTTCATCCTTCAAATATCTCTTTTATATGTCAAATTATAGCTAATGAAGTATTATATGAAATAATCATTATCTCAACGATCATTATTAATGCTCAACAAGTCCATATATCTCAAGTCCCTTGAAACTACAAGTGTGTCATTCTTTAAGGTGGCTACATCTCTCTACAGTTAGAGATAATTTACTATGTAGCAATCTGATGCAAGAGACCCTAAATACTTTTAACTCTCAAAGAAAATGTAAGTCTCCTAGAGGCAGTTTCCATGACTTACATAATTTAAGGAGTTATTTTTTATCTTTGATGGTAACTGCAACAGTATTGAAAATAGTTTAGATGTTCAAAATAAAAATTAATAACATAAAACATAGAAAATGAATGTCTCCCTTCATTCTACATTTGCCACGTTTTATTAAATAAGATCCTAACTAAAATTTGTAATGGCTACACAGCAAAACAAAAGTAGTATGTGCCTAGAGGCAACATCTTCAGGCCGTATGAAGGATATGCATATATGTGTGTGTGTGTGTGACTATGGTGTAACTGTGTATATGTGTGTGTTTATATATAGTGTAACCTTCAATATAACTCCATTAGAAACCATCTATGTTGACCACCATATTGACTTTTTTTTTCATCTGTTGCCAATCTTTTTTTTTTTCTTCTTCTCCCCAAAGGCCCCACTACATAGTTGTGTATTCTAGTGTGAATGCCTCTGGTTGTGCTATGTGGGATGCCGCCTCAGCATGGCCTGACAGGCGGTGCCAAGTCCACGACCCGGATAGGAACTGGCGAAACCCTGGGCCACTGAAGCGGAGCATGCAACTTAATCACTCGGCCACTAGCCGGCCTCCCATATTGACTTAAAATAGGGAACTAAAGCCCTGAGAGAGGTAGTTAACTGTGGAAACTCATAGAGTTAATTGAAGGCAGGTTTGTCGGTCACCAAAGACAAAGTTCTTTTCTCCAGACTCCTTGAATTAAGTGACTTCCTCATTTATTTGCATGGTCTCCACCTTTCTATTCTCCTCCTTTAGACCTGGGCCATATATTGTCTTTCATCATCACAAACAGTGATCAAACTAGATGTGTTTTGGGCAACTTCCCCACACATATGTGACCACAAAACTTTCTGTGGTCCATAATTACTAAAATATTGATAGGATTTTAAAGCAAAGACTGGATCATTAGAAGCATAAATAGCCTCTTTGATTTGTAATTGAAGAAAAAAGACCAGAAATACTTTTGCTCCAAATCACAGAGATAACGGCAAAGCAGAAATTGATGTCCTTGCCTCTCGACTCACTGTTTTGAGTTCTTTCACTGACGTTGTGTTGAGACATCTATCTTAAAATCAGTCTAGTTTTTGCTACTATAAAAGCGTAAAATCACAGGGAAATGGGTTGACAGAAACTTTGAGGAAGTTTAATACCTTTAAACTCACTGCATAAAATTATGTAAGCTCAGCCTGGTGTTGGTTACCACAGAAGTGATTTACTGCCCTTTCTTTCCTTTAAATATTCCTTACCTTCTCTGTGTGCATGTATTATAGTTATTTTGTAGTACCCTAAAGGGTAAACAAGGAATCGGAGGGTTATTCCAATATGGTGAGGATATTATATTTTCATCTTTAACCAAAATATGAGAAACAATATATTACGTAACTACGTGGGTTTTTTTTTTTTTTAAACAGTTGCATAACTACTAAGCCTGCACTTGTGAAATCAAATATAAATGTATGGATAAAATATATAATTTAGAATATAGCTCATTAAAATGTGCCTAAGTTGAATTTTCTTAACATATTTTAAAGAAAGCTATTGAGAACTTATCACAATAGCCTCTCAAAATTCTTGACAGTGTGAAATGGTAGGTTGTATCCTTAAGCAAGTTTTATTACTTAGGTATAGTGAAAATATATCAAAATAAAACTTTCCTTATGCAATTTTCTCACATCAGCAACTGATTCAGTAATTTATTTTGAAAATCTTCTGTATGGCATAGCTAATTAACCTAGCCCCTGAAACAAAGGTAGAATTCGTTTTTGTTTGTAACTTTCAAAACACAGGATAGTTAGAAATGGATATGTTAACATTTTTTATGAGTTTCAGAGTAATCAGGAAGATAACAAAAACAATCCTTGGAACCACTTCTGTTACAACGTCATACAAAGATTCTATAACCTTTGTAACATAAGAGGGATTACATTTTCTCACAAATGAGCTATTCCTATACAATTTCTTAAAATATAGTATTGAAGTAACCACCTTTTTGAACTTACAGGCCTATTTTCCTAAGCTTACTTTTTTGCTGACATATTTTTGAAGCTAGTATTAGAGAGCATATAATTATTCTGTCATATTTTGTGTTCTGTGTACATTTTTTTAAAATTCTACCTACAGATCTTCAAAATTTTGGGACAAATACTTTTAGTGTCTACTATTTGTGTCTTCCATTCACCAACGAGAAAAGGGGACAGAAAATTCCTAGGTGTTAGAACAATGGTAAGAACAAACATACCTAAACTGAGGAAGCAGGTGGTTTCTGCAGAATGTTAAAAAGCTGCTTTATACTACTTTACATTTGCGTGAGAGTTGACAGCTGAGAAAATATGTGTGAAGTATTATCTCACTTGATTCTTATATCAACTGAGTGGCTTATTTAATATTACTTTTTTCTGTTTAATACATGAGACAACTGAGGTTTACAGACGTTAAGCAAAGTGACCAAGGTCAGCAAGATAGGCTCTTAAGGGAAAAAATTAGCTAATCCTCGGCTGCTTAAATTTTCATCCAGCCTTGTCAGACGATTATGAGCTTCTGAAGACATGTCTTTTAATAGTTTACATGCCAGAACAATTGTACATATAACTTATCCGTGGCTGTATTTGATGTTCCACTTTAATTTTCTATATTTATTCATGATCGTTATTGATTATGTTCTGTCTACCATATTAGAACACGGGGAAAAAAACACAACTAAATAAGAAAAAAAAATACTGACCTTGAAAAGGTCACAGTCTAAAGTGAGATGTGAACACAGTAACATCCATTCACAATACAACAAGATAAGTCCTGCAAGATTGCATAGATGCTAATCAAGCAAGTAAAGAGAATTATTCTCCATTGAATTCCACATCCCAGAAACAGGAGAAGAGGGAACAAGTCTCCTGGTCATTTTAGAAATGCATGTTTCAATGAGGTTATAGAAGAAAGTCAGAGAAGTTTACAAACTGAAGGAACGAGGAGCAGTATACTGTGCTTTTTGACTAAGATGTCCACCACACACAGGACAGAATGCAACCCACACCAGTAGTGATGGTAGGGTTGGTGGTAAGGATTGCTAATTGACTGTCAAACTAGGAAGAGCTTAAGGAATTGGAGGTCAAGTTGATCAGCTTTTTAGAAATAAGGTTGTGAAGAGGAGGAAAGATAGAGTAGGAGGAGAAATTCAGAATTCAGAGAACGAGAAATTTGGGGTGAAGAAAATGAGAAGGCTCTGGGTATGAATGACCATATAGAGTTGCTTAACAAATGATAAGGTCAATTTTATTGGAATAGAAGTAAGGGATCATGAAACTAATGTTTGAAATGATTTAACAGAGAGGGTGTTGAAATCATCAAGATAATCAATATAATTCAATAAAAATTATGGAATAACTGTACATTCCAGGAAAAGAGAGACAAATGTGTAAAGGAATTAGTGAAATACAGTCAGATGCATTTGTTTACCTAACCATCATTTAGTAAATGTTAGTGGAGTTCCCACCATATGCCAAATTACTGACTGAAAACTTGGTATCATATTGTGGAGTAAACAAAGCAGAGATGGTTCCTGTCCCCACCAAGCTTGAAATCTGGTAGGGTAGACGCACAGGATAAAAAGAATGTACAAAACTCTATAACATAATTTATGCTGTAGCAACAAACTTCTTTAACATTTTATTAGTTTAACCCAATAAAAATTATTTTCTTGTTCATACAACATGTCCAGTAGAGTGTGGGAGTGAGACTCTGCTCGTCATAGTGGCTCAAGGATCCAGGCTGACAGAGGCTCCTTTGGGTGATATGCTTCCATGATCACCAAAGCAAAGGGAAAAAAACAAGGCAATCATTCACTGGCGTTTAAGGCTTCCATTCAGAAATGACGCAATCAATCACACTACCTTCCACTCACATTTCACAGGTCAGAGAAAGTCACAAGACGGTGACTAACTTCAAACAGGGCCAGAAAGCACAAATTTACCACATTTTAGAAGCACAGTGGGAATATATGTGAATAGTTCTAATGATTACCAAAGGTTCTAAAGCAGGATGCATGCACAATAGAGGAACACAAAGTAAAAAGAGTACTGGAAGACAGACTCTAAAGTGGCTCCCATGATCCCCACCTCCTGGTGTTCATGCCTTTTGTAAATTCCCTCTCTTTAAGTATGAGTATGGCCTGTGACTGTTTTCTAACCAAAAGAATATTGTAAAGGTGATTAGTCTGTGTGGGCCACCATAACAAAATACCACAGACCAGCTGACTTAAACAACTGAAATTTATTTCCCACATTTCCTATTTCTAGGAGTTGGGAAGTCCACAATCTAGATTCTGTCCCATTTTGTTTCTGGAGAGAGTTCTCTTCCTGGCTTGTAGATGGCCACGTTCTCACTACATCCTCACAAGGCATTTCCTTAGAGCATATGCACAGAGGGAGAATGAGAGCGAGCTCTCTGATGTCTCTTCTCATAAGGAAACTAATCTATGTCATCAGAGCTCTGCCTTCATGACCTCTTTTAACCTGAATTACTTTCTGCGAGGCCCCATCTCAAATGCTGTCTCACTGGGGGTTATGACTTTAACGCACGAATTTTGGGAGGACACAAATATTCAGCCTATAATAGTGATGGATGTCAGTTCAGTGATAACACTATGTAAGATTGTCAGATCTGTTTTGCTGAGAGACTCTCTCCCTTTCTATCTCTGAAGAAGCAAGGTGCCATGTTGTGAGCTGGCCTATAGAAAGGGCCACGTGTTAAGCAAATTAGAGTGAGCTCTGGACAACAACCAGCAAAAAACCAAGTTTCTCAGTCCATCAGCGTGAGAAACTGAATGCTGTCAACAGTCACGTGAGTTTGAAAGCAAATCTTTCCCCAGACTAGCAGCATATGAAACTACAGCCATGGTCAACACCTTAATTTCAGCTTTATGTGATCATGAAGCAGAGAAATCAGGTAAACTGTGCCCAAACCCCAGATTCACAGAAGCTGTGAGACAATAAATGTGTGTTGTTCCAAGCCACTAAGTCTGTGGTAATGTTATTACGCAGCAATGGATAATAATACAAATATAGATGATGGAGTGATTAACTGCTTGATAGATGATATCATGAAGACCTTCACAGATAGGCTTGAACCTAAGTACAATTTTTGAGAATAAGTAGGAACATTAAGAAAGTCAAGAAAAGAAGGGAAAGGAGTTACAGTGAGGCATAGAAAAATAAAAGTGTGTGTTCAGAAGGAAACAGACGCAGTCAATATTAGCATAAGAGGAATCTATAGAAGGGAATGTGAGAGGAAAATTAGGCAGAAATCTGCCTAGAATGCATGCTGAAGAGACAAGGAAAGATTTGGCGTAAGTGACTGACATGTTTATAATTATGAATTAGATATTAAAAACCACTCTTTTACTCTGTTTAAAAATATGCATATTTTTCCCGTTTTCATTTTAGTAGCAGACATATTTTAAAACATTTAAATCAATTATGTAAACACTAGAAAATTGTTCTTCATATATCCTTACAATTTTTATCTATATAGATAGATAGATAACAACATGAAATAAATCAACCATCTTATTGAACAGCAAAGATAAACTTTTCATTTCCTGAAAAGCTCTTCATTTAATTAACAAATCCCTGTAGATAAGATCGTTTAAACTGCATATTTAGCAGGTGTTCAATTTGTTGTGTCGTACAATTCCGAGCTGACTGGGCTCTGCTAGATGGCTCTTCTGCTCCCTGAGGCATCAGCTGAAGTCACTTGCTGCCCTCAGCAGATGGCCAGGCTCCTTTAAAGATCCAAGACAGCTTCACACACATGTCTGGCACCTCAGTGTTCTTCCACAAGGCCTCTCCACAAGGCAGTTTGGGGCTTTCTTACAGCACGGTGGTCTCAGGGTAATTATTCTTACAAGAGGCCTGATTTCTCCAGAGAGCTCATTAGCGCAAGCTGCCAGCCTCTGAAAGGCGGGGTACATATGGAATTGAAATCGTTGTTTTTGCCGCATTTTTTTGAGCAAACCAAGGCCAGCTCATATTCAAAGTTAGAAATAAAGAATCCACATCTTGATGGGAGAAGACCCCCCAAAGTTTACATGTCTCATTGTCTACTGTCAGAAGAACTATATTTGAGCCATGATTTGATCAATCTTAACTAAATGTATCATTTGTCAAATGAAAATATTAGTACTATGTACTCTACTTCAAAAACAATGCTGTGAATATCAGTTATCATTTGTAAAATAATTATTCAAATATTAGTTATTTTTAGAAGCCATGGTTTTTAAATTATGATTTTTCTCATATGGGATCTGAACAATAAAATCCACTGATTAACCACTTCTCGTGTGTCAATAAATCTTTTAATTGCTTTAAAAGTGTTATCATACTTAGTCTTCATAGAAACATTATGAAATAGGGTTCCTTATGATTTCCACTTTATTGATAAGAAAATTGAGGGATAAAAATTTTGTTTTTTGCTACATGTTCGCCCTATATGGTAGACTGTCTTATTTATTTCATAAATATTAGAGACCTCTCCCTTTAGAAGAATCATTTATCTCCTTGTTGAATTCAGACATGGCAATGTCACTTGGCTTATCCAACACATGTAGGAACAGCTACCTGTCAGTTTGGGGCAAAAGCTTTCAGAACCAGTGTAAAATTTACCATGTTCTTTTACCCGCTTCTGTGATCATGGAGGATGTGTCAAACAGAACTTTTGTCAGCCTGGGACAGGAATGAAGAAAATGTGAAGACTATCCTCACAGACCCATAAAGATAAATGAAATGTGAATGAGAAATAAACTATTACCTGAAGTCAATAAAAACTTACCATGTGTTTATTACCACAGCCAAACTTACCCCATGCTGACTGGTATTATTTCTCCAGTAAGTGGGGGAGCTAAGGTCAGAGCCAAGCCAATTTGGCTCCTAGGCCTGAACTCTAACTACTCTACCAAACTGCCTCTTCTGATTTTACAAATGACCTTTTTTTGGCTCTTTATTGTACATTCTTTCATTAACATCCTAAGTTTTCTGAATAAACATTTTAATGTTCTCTTGAGGGGAATTTTTTTCCTGCATGGTGCTGGTTTTCAGAGAACAGTTATCGGGTGTAAGCCTGCCAAACTTCCCTAAGGGACTATTTCGAAGTTTGGGATAACTTACAACACTAGCATGGGAAACCTGTTTCAGGTGATAAAAATATTTATGCAGAGCTAATTGAAGGAAATCAGAAAGAAATTTGGACGGCAGTCTCTCCTTAGAACCTCTACTGTTAAATTGATGCTACCTTATTAAAAACTAAATAAATCAAATATAGAAAAACTTTAGTATATAAAAGTTTTTGTAAAAGTACTCATATGTAATTCTTTCTTTCTGCTTGTACTCTGCCAAATTACTGAAAGGAACTGAGATGGTTAACAAGATCTTTTTACCAAACTAAAGTGGCTAAAAATTGCTTTGATGAAGAGAAGGATGAGGATGATGAGGATGATGAGGATGATGAAGATAGCAGCTAACATTTATCAGGTACTTACTGTGTGCCAGACAATCTACTAAGCAATTTTCCTTCTAGCAACCTTATGAAATTGGTGTGATTACAGCCTCTATTCTACAGAGGGAAAGCTAGTGTAACTAAAATGTGAAGAAATCAGAACCTACTATGTTTATTTGCCCTGTGCAGTGGAGATATCCGTGTTTCTTAGGTAAAGATTTCCTAAGATGCCAGATCATAGTCTGAATTTCTTCATCAGAAACTCATTTCTATTATTTCTGATGAGAGCTGGCAATTAAGAAAAGGCAGAGTTGGATGGTCTTCCAGTTAAGAGAGGATGCAAACAAAATCTAGGAACAAGTCTTCATGCCAAGGACTCAATGCTTACACTTGGAGTGTAAGTTGTATTTTTTAATTTGTATGCTATTTTATTTCAGTTCTAAACTGAGACTGCTACAGTAGTAGTCTCCAAAGTGTTCATATAACATACAAGATAAATATAATCCCTCCAAAAATAAATTTATTTGGGCTACTATTGTATCATAAATCAGTCTTATCTAAAATAGGGGTTGAGTGGATCAAGATATTACCTTGTGATAGGGAATAGAAGGAAAACAAGGACTTGAGAGAGAGGAGAAACATTTCTGTGAAATTCTATGTCTTTGAATTATTTCCTCCGTTAGTTTTAGTTTTTAAATCTGATTTTAAGGTCAATCAAACATTTGTTGAATTATGCAGAGAAATAACTAATGCAATCCCAAACTATAGTTAATAGACATTAAAATGTTTATTTTATTATTACTCATAATGTTTTTGGTGCAATATTCATTACTATTGGAAAGTAAATGATATCAACTTGAATTGTATTTGTAACTTTCTTTGACTTTAGAAATTATTTATGAAAACAGAATATTATGTAAGACTAAATTAGTGTATGTCTTTTATTAAATTTTTCTTCCCCAAGTCGTCTAGAGGGTGTGCTTGTCTTTCAAGAAGTATTAAAAAAAAATTCTTCACAAACGAATTTGAAAGATGTAATTTAGGTAAATCAGGAAAATGCAAATATAGTATTTGTCATAGCTACAGAGTAGCTTAGCTTCGCTCTCTGATGCCTTTCATATATTTCTAGTTGCCATGGCTTCCTGCCTATCATGTTCATGACAAGCATTCAAAGCAGAAATACAGTAGGAGGGTTGCCTGTCTGAGAACACACATACTACTTATGGCCTTTATTTCTGGCTCACTGACACTATTCACCTAAACATGAAGAGTGAGTGGTCAAACAAGCACTACTTATCTTTATTCTTGTTTTGTCAATGTCAAGACCCTTTAACCTGGCATGTTTATTTTATGCACAGTGGCTTTTCTTTCTGTGTTTCTTGTATGTTATCAAATCAGTGCCTCCTAGTGGTCAATATGGGTCATAACACCATTTCCCGTGTTGTCTTCACTAAAAGTACACTTGGTGAGCTCCCTAATGCGGTTTTGATCTGCATAGCTATGCTGGGACTCATAATATTTTACTAACTTAATAGTTTCTTGAGCATATGAATCACTGAGTATATGTTTCCACTGTAATTACAATGTCTACGTTTGTCTTACACAGAAAAGATCTATAAATGTGCTGTACAATACAGTAGCCACAAGCCACATGTGGATTTTTAAACTAAAATGAAAATTGTTAACTCTGGAATAGCCAGAAACTTTTGTTGCACAGTGCTGGTTTCTAAGACAAAGATAAAAATCTGTAGGATATAGATTAGTGCAAGAACTTGTTAAAATTTTTAATTAAACACTTTATATTATTCACATGATCTCTAATTTATATTTATAAAACATTACTTTGTTTTAAAGTCTTTTCTTGTTGCTTTCAAACACATTTTTAAATGTACAAACCCCATATTCTACTTTGAAAATCTGGTCACTTGACTATAAGTAGTTTTTTTTTCTTAGCCTTTCTCCAGAAGGCAGACAGTATTATCAACTAGAAATGGCATGCAGGCAGAGCCATTTTTTAATATTGCGATCTCCCATTATAACCCATTATAACTAAAATAATCTTTGTTCTCATTCACCTGCCTCTAGGGACATTTCTAGAATACACATCATATCAGAGATTTTAGTATTATATATATCTGTATTCTTGACTATCACACTTTTTCTTTGAAACTGATTATATATATATACACACACACACATAAATCATGTATATTATATATATATTTCTTCTTTTGTCTTGGGTCTTGCTGCCTATAACAAGCTTTTACTTTTTTAATATGTGAAAGCCATTGTCTTCATTTTAAAATCTGAACTTAAAATAGTACACAACTAAGAAATTATCTTACCATCTTGACAACAACAGTATCAGCACATTTTAATAAATGTACTCTCACATTGTTACATACTAATTTCTAACATGAATCAGAACTTCACCAGTATAAGAGATTTAAATAGACATTTCCTTACACATATGCATGTAGTGGATGATATGAGTTGCCAAAATCCTTCAGGACTGACAGTTTATTCTCCCACTACTAGGAGTGTGGCCAGCAGAGAGCCCTCTGCATTCAGCCCTCTTTGGGAATTACCTCTGCTGAAGATGCCTTCTTGCCCAAGGCCATGTCCCTTTCCAGGGCAGTTCACAGTCAACGAGTGAGTGACGCCAGGATGTAGCGGGCTATCCTCCTCTCCCAAATTAGAGAAAGCTCTGAAGACCATCTCAGCTTCAAAACTCCCTGGAGAGTGAACTAAGGCCTTGTGGAGCAGGCATCTTAGCCCACATTCCCCTGGACAGTCTTGCTTTCTTCTGTTCTCTTCCAAACATGGTGATTTCATGAACACTTTCTAGGAAACGTCTTGCCTGTTGATCTCTGTCTCTGAGTCTACTTCCTGAGGTTCCTAACCTATGACAAAGAATCCATCTATTCACATTTCCTTGAAGTTTGAAATTCATGCTTCAATTCCTTCAAAGGAGGTACTACCTCCTTTGATGTTGGCTGGGTTGCTTAACTTCCCCAAGGTTCAGCTTCCTCATTCTGAATGTAGAGCTTTTAACCCTACCTCTGAAGGTAATTGGGAGAATTAAATGAGAAGATGCATGTAAAACAGTGAACCCAATTTTTGGCAACTAGAAAGCACTTAATGAATACTAATTGTTAGGAAAATCAGAAAAATTTTGGCCCATTCATCCACATATAGAAAATATTTATGACTGAATTGTGCCATTTTTGCAGAAGCTGAATAATTACCCACATAAATTGGAAGCTACCAGGTAAACTCTGCATTTTAGTTAGGTTATTCAAATCTTGTTGTAGAAAAATTAGAATCCACGTATACTCATTGTTGTGAATATACTTCAAGAGCTATAGTACTGCATCTTGAAATCTAAAGAAGCTGACATTTCCACCAATTAATTGACAATAAAAGAGTCCTCAAGAAAAAAATGCTTAGCAATCTGTAATTTACATTTGTCAGTGGAAACAAATATTATGTTTATATTATAGCACAGATAACATTATTAGCAGAATGATCGAGCCAAATGAATCATGACTGAAAATCTGATTACCAGAGGGCACCATGCTGATATCATAGCCCTCACATACTTTCTTCTTTCATCTTGTTGCAACATCAGATTTCTTCTGCTGTTTAGTAGGTACGCTTTGGTCTCTGTTTCTGGTTTTTTTTTTATAACTAATGCTTTGATATTATAATACGTTTCTTATGAATGATGAGCCTTAAATTAATTTACTCTTTCAAAGGAGAATCTACAAACAAGGACAACTGTTTCTAATAAATTTATTTACAACTAACTAATGTGCAATTTGTTGCTTGTCAAAACATTGGGAATTATGTTCTTGTTTCATGTAAAATATAATTAGCCAACACTTTCAGTAGGATGTTCAAGCAGAGGAGATATTACCAAACTGGGATTCCATAATCTATGTTTATTCTCTCTTTGATTTTAAAAAGAACTGAAGAAGCTTTATCTTCTATTCAAATGAAATCAAATAAAATAATTTAGCCCCTTCTCTGGCTGTATCAATTTTGATTTTATGACAAGCAGTGCAAACAAAATCTGTAAAAAGAATTCACTTGGAATCTACTAACTAATGAATCATAATAAATATTATATTCTAATATAGATATAGTTTGGCCCAATCTCTACTGTTTTTTTAAAAAGAAAGTTTATTTTGATGTATTTTTGTATCAGGTAAAAGAAAGGTAAACATACTCTAAAATCTTAGGGTGCAGATCTTTTCTTATATGTTCCATGCTTAATTTAATCTATAGCCTTGAGTGTTTCATTCCTCTTCCCTTTTAATCTTTGAGTGCTCTCTTATTCACAGGCTCCCTTTGATAGGTAACCAGAAGCATGAACTGTCTGTGTCAAAATAAGATTCTAAATCACATAACAATCACCAAAAGATGGTCAAAGTTTGGATTATCATCATCAATTAGACTTATTAAGCATCCACAGAGATTTATATACCATCCTACCACCCAGATTTTCTATTTAGCCATAAGAACTGCCCAGACATTATTTCTAAGTCATAAAGTAGATATTCTAAAGATAAACACACTGAAAAAATTTTACAATCAAACAATCATTTTAACATAGAGTAGACAAAGAGTTTGGCCCTGTAATGCAGAGTGTGAAGGGGAATTTTGCAATAATTTAGGACTAGTTCTATCCCGAGTATATGGTTTCCATTCTTTTTTTTTTCTTGGTGAGGAAGATTGGCCCTGAGCTAATATCCATGCCAATCTTCCTCTATTTTAGATGTGGGATCTCTCCATAGCATGGCTTGATGAGCAGTTTGTATGTCCGCGCCCAGGATCTGAACCTCTGAACCCTGGGCTGCCAAAGGGGGAATACACAAACTTAACCACTATACCAGCAGATCAGGTCCTATAGTTTCCATTCTTTATTAGCTGAAACCAAAGTTATTTCTGCACTCTCTAGTATGGAGTAGGTTCCCTTACATACATTTCAGTTCTTTCAGGTTCCTCCTCCTCTTCTATAATTTTCTCCACATGCACCAAATAGTTCATCTCTCTTTTCCCTTCTTTCCATCAATATTCTTATTTCATCTGTTAAATGAAGCCTTGTATAAGGGCTCTTTGCTGGGCATTTTGTTCTGCCTTCAACAAGGTAAGTTTCTTGTAGTCTCATTTTCCCACAAGATCTAACCTGGAAAAGAGCAAACTTGTATCATCTTCTCATCCTGAAGTGGGATGAGCAGAGGTAGACTACTAAAATGGCAGAATTTATTTACCTGAATTACACAGGACTTAACTGCTTTTTTTTTTTTTTTTATGCTGAGGAAGATTGTCCCTGAGCCAATCTTTTGTCTGTTTTGTATGTGGGTCACCACCACAGCATGGCTTAACAAGTGATGGAGGTGCACACCTGGGATCTGAATCCACTAATCTTGGCCAATGAAGCAGACTGCACTGAACTTAACTACGCCACCAGGCTGACCCCCTTAACCGCTTCTTGATGGGCCCATAACTAACTGAGGCAGCAGTGGGTGAGTAGAAATAGAACAGAATCAGAAACAAAACCCAATTACCAATTTAGCAAGTCACTTACTCATTCAGATGCCTATTTCTTTATTTATAAAGTAGTGCTAATGATACTTAGCATACAGACTCTGTGAAAATCAAGTAATACATTAAATGCAATTGCAGGTGGTAGGGTAATACAATAGGAACCTAGGCCTAAAAATCAGTCATTTTGTAGTTGCAACTTGCTAGTTACAAAATGCTTGGTAGTATATGATCTTAAGCAAGTCACTCTAAGTCTCGATTTATGCTTCTAAAGATGAGAATAACACTAACACCTAAGATACAGAATGGTGATGATAATTAAACAAAATGATATTGGTAAATCATTTAGCAGCGTTCCTGACACACTATAACTCAGTGTTAGTTCTCGTTAATCATAATCAAAGTACAGCACCAAAACCAGTCAGAAGCATTTTTATTTTATAGCTAGATAATTTTTTAAAAATCGTTCTGAGAAGTTGCAAAGTAACTAGGGGGAGATAGGCATCATTCTGTCATTCACTTACCTTGTATTTACCATTGTTTTTGTCCTGGACATGCATTAATGAATCAAATAGATAAGTTGCTATGCTCATGGAAGTTTCATTATGGGATTGTTTTGGAAGCTTGGAAGATACGAAAATGGATGCTTCAATAGAAAATCTGAGATTTATCTTTGCATACGAGATTGCATGAATGTAACAATGTGATCACATCACAAAATGTTCTTCAGGCAGTAACAAAAGAAGGGGACTCGTGGTGAGAGGCCCTTGCATTGACACATAAGGAATTTTAAAATTTATACAAGAGTGAATCTGATATTATTTTCTGTTTTTTCTATATGATTGAAATACTTTTTGGTTAAAAAATATTTTATAAACTTGATTATTCCTGGAGAAAGAAGAAATAATTAAATGGTCAAACTGCAAGGAGGATTTAAGTTGACATTATAATATGGCTCTCCCTCCATGGGGCCTTGGAAAAATGCATGACAAGTGACAGAGCAATCTTTGAAGTTGTTGTTTGATACAATCATATACTGACCTTTGAGGACTGGGGGATGAAGTAGGGAGCAGAGACAGAGGGAGACAGAGAGCAAGAGTGGCAGAGAAGAAGAATTTGGGATTACCTGTAAAGGAAGCTTCCAGGATAGGAATTCCTCAGCAGTTGTGGTGACCAGGTGTATTTTGCAGAGTTTAGAAGGCCTTATCCAGAAGATAGGACACTGAGTAAGAACAGAGAACTCAAGTTGACTGACTCCTTCCTTCTGAAAAAATATTTGGTAGGATACAAGTTTCTACGAAAGAAATAATTTCTGCTTTATGACCAAATACAGAGAAGGTGAAAAACTTCCTTTTTTTTTCTTTTGATGACCTATTCCTACAAAAAGTAAGTTTCATATAGAATAAAGGATATTCAGTCAGTGATGATGATGTAGAATGACTTGAGGCATGCAATGTGCAGAGAAAGAATGATTATGGCACTCCTGGGTTGACCAGACTCAAACTACTCAAGAGCCAAAAGCTTACTGCTTCCACCTGGGATTCTTTCTATTATTAAAATTTATTGCAATGGAAGAAGAAAAAATTTAAGAGTATAAGAAACAGAAAAGGCACGTGCCCCCCAACCTCTCTCACACGTATGCACACATGCACACACAAACCATACACGCCAATAACCACAGGGTAGGATGACTGGAATAGCATCTTGCATCTGAAGCAATGTCTTATATAGGCATTAATAACAGCTGTAGTTGGAAATTTTCAGGCTTTTCTTGGTTGGCAGCAGGTGTGCTGAAAAATCAGTTTTGCAAGACTGATCAGCCCAGTCTTGAAGAAACTATAGTCATTCTGTGTGGCTTTTAGGAAACATGACTGCAGACTTTGGCAAAAGTCAACCAAGCCTCAATGAAAAATTGGCTCAGTTACGATCAATAAAACCAAGGCACATCCAATAGAAGAACTGTGCCTGTCACAGCCTATTTCTTCAAGGCTAGAGGGATCACTGTGTTGAATATATTCACAAAGAGGAGAAAAGAAAAGCATTCCTTGATAGTGGACCTTAGGTAACAGTAAATTTCAGTTCTACATTTTATTAGCAATAGATTTCCCATGTTTCCCTACATTATCCTTTTGGCCAGATTACTAATAGTTATGCATATCTTGCTAATCTTGGGACAAGCCCAGAGTCTCAGAAGGAAGTTGAGGGTCAAAAGTAAGCCCTAAGTCTGAGCCTCCTTGAACATGAAACAGACAAGAGAGCAGTTTTCTCCTTATGCTTCCATGTGCACAGTTTGCTCACTCAGACTATCAGAGAGTAATAAATAAGCTCTTGGAGGACGTCAATGAAGCCACAGTCAAAAGACTCTGGGAGAGAAGCACCAGAGCTCCAAGGATAGAAAGTTTTGATTTTGCAGATTCACTTGATGCCACAGGAATAAAAAGGGAAGGTGAAGGAAAAGTTAGATACTAGGAGCAACGTGTTCTCTCTTCTGGAATGGGAAGTCAGACGAGCAGCGTGGGGTATTTAGAAGACATTTCATTAAACAATCTAGGAGACCTAGAGGCCTGTGATCAATGATTTAAGAAACAATATTAAGAAACTGTTAATTAACGGTCCTGTATCTACTTCTCAGAGTCTATATGCATCTCTGATTGTGGCAGTGCTTAAAAAGTCTGTAACATTAGAATTCATGTCAATTAAAGAATATTGAACAAAGATAGAGTGATATTCTGTTTCTCAAATCCAGGAAACTTTAAACTGCCTGGTATAGAGCCAAAGTTAGATTTAAGAAACAGATACTAGTAGAAACCATATTGTGGAAAAGGATAAAAGAAAATAATCCTTCACTTGTCCAGTAGGGTCATAATATTTGAGAAAGTGCCTTGGGTCATCTGGTGGAAGGCATCATTTTCTAATAGTTGGGAAATGAACTATTTGGAAGTACTGAATGTGGGCAGTATGGCATTTGAAAGGACTTTGGAGAAACATAATAAATGACTACTTCAGGTAATTATGAATCTTAAGGAGGCAGGGTTGAAGCTCTCATTGAACAAATGATAGTGTTTTCTCAGTTAAGCATAAAGAACATAACATCTTTGTCAACGGATGAGCAGCAGGACCAAAAAGATGCTGATTTTTACCTATTGATCTTCTCCTATCAAGCTTAGAGTGTTAGGATTACTCCTATGAGGAAAAATAAAGGGAATGGATGGCGATAAAGAATGCTATAGAAAGTGGTGTGGTCAGGGAAAGTCTCATGGAGGAGCTGACATTTAAGCAGACGCTTGAATGCAGTGATGAAGTGAGCCATTCAGGTTTGCGAAGGAAGAGCAAACTGGGCGCAGAGAACAGTAAATGCAGTATAGGAAGATGCTTGCAGCAAGGAGGTCAGAGTGGCTTTATAAAAGATTATACTTGTATAGGCAAACCTTATTAATGTGCCTTAAATATATTCATGTAGCACTAGATCACTAGCCAAGAGTGATGGTGAATGCAGGGAGCATGATGTCTCCAGCCTTTAGCGGGGATCAGTGATAAAGAGGGAAGCTTGCATATAACCACTCAGAACTCAGGAATGTCATGTGAACAGTACTTCTGTATTAAGTGTTATAGATGGCACCAAGACTTTCATACTACATAAAGATGCTAGTTTAGAAGGCTTGTGGTTAGGTGCTTTCTGGAGAAAGAAATTGGTGACCATTGCCAGGTGGAGCCTATCAGAATTGAAGGCATATTACCCTGTTCTTATACGTAAGTGTATGGTCCTGAAATGGGTGTGATAAGAGAATACTATAGACTTCCACTTGTGAATTCCAAGTGTGATAGCCATGAGAATGTGACAGGCTTCCAGGTGTGAATTGATATGAATATATACACTATCAGACTGCACAGTGTGGCTGCTTCAGCCAGAAACAGAAAAAAAAAAAATGTAAATCCATGAGTCACATAGTACATTGCTGCAGTACATTATTTAATAACCAACTATGATAAGAACGAGCTATGATAGGAAAAGATGAAGGTTTTCTGTGAGCTCAGAGCTTAAGCCACTTAGGGAGTCACAGAGTTTCCTAGAAATTGTGATATCTGAAGGATTAGTTGAATCACAGACATACTCTTACTCTACTCTTATCCTGGTTAACTCCTATTAATCCTTCGATTCTAAATTTAACTGCCACTTTTCAGATGCTGTTTTTGTACTTTCTTCTAATATATGTTATTTACCACTTGTTATTCTATTTCATTTGATCCTATTTTTCATAAAATTTTTCACAAGTTATAATTATATAATTGTGGTTTTTAATTTTTATTATTTTACTTTCTGTCTCCACAATAGACTGCAAATTCTGAAGATTAGACTCTAAGTCTATTTTGATCAAAATAGCCCTCAATGAATAGTGGTTGAATGAATTGGGTAAGAACAAACTTGGATAAGAGATCAAAGTAAACATGCAAAAGAAAATTATCAGGAAGAAGATGTGAAATGCCACAAAAGAGAGAGTTTATCGCATTCATGAAACTCAGAGACATCGCATGTGGGTGAAGGGAAATGTGCCAGCAGCGAAGTCCTGGGAAACACAGTTATAAAGTTATATAGCCAGCAATCTCAAAGGGCGTGAGATGAAGTTTGCTTTTTCATTAGAAAATCAGGGAAGATTTTAAGTATCAAAGTAAAATGGACATATCACGCAGTTTGAAGCATGGGGAATGGGTTGAAAGAGGTAAAACTGAAGCCTGAAGAGAACAGGGTAATGGATACAGTAATCTACAGAGGAGTCAAGGTTGACGAAACTGCCTTAGTGGCAGAAGGGATGAAGAGAAGTAAATGCACTGGAGATATTCAAGAGCTGTAATCAGCAAGACTTGCTAACAGTTAAGTTAAAAAAGAAAAATCACTAATGATGAAATTAAAGTTTTATAAATTATGAATTGGAAAAGAGCTTAACATTTTTGAACTGAAAGAAAATGTCAGGAAGAAAAGTATTGGCAGATTTTATTATTCCCTAATTTAAAACAAATTATAAAAAGGCAAACAAAATTCAGAAAATGCAATAAAAAAAAAGAGCAGGAAACAGCATTCATTTCTTTGTAACTTAAAAATTTCATGTAAATTCTAGATAAATCAGTAAAATCCAATTGTTAAATAGGCGAATGTGAGATAGAATTTCACTAAAGAGGAACTACAAATATTTGATAAACATGAACAAATATTCAACACGAGTTATTATCAAGCCATGTCCAAAATCACAATAAAATGTATCCACTATATCTTTGGAATCAAAAACCATTAACATGATAAAATTTAGCCAAATGACAAAAATAAGAAGAATTTATTATATGTGAGATACTGCACGAAACACTGAAGAAACAAAAACATTATAAATTACTGTGTATTATAAATGGAATTCACTTTTAGAAAACACATGCTAGCTCCTAGTGATTTTCTATTTCTCTTCTACATTCCCATAAATATTATACCATAATAACACTATTCCTACAAATAAGCATGATATTCACTTGAATTCTTCTATTTCTTCTTCTTTACGTCATTTCATTATGATGATGATGAAATATTTTAGACATACAAAAAGTACACAGCCCTCATTTTTTCAAGTACTTATCCCTTGTAAAGAAATTATACTGTGTATATTTGTGCCTATAGTATTAATCGTGTTTCATCAGATTTTTAGAAAATAGAATATTTGTAAATTTACTGGCTAAAAAAGCCAATAAAGGACCAGCCCTGGTGAACTAGTGGTTAAGTTCAGCGTACTCTGTTTTGGTGGCCTGGGTTTGGTTCCTGGGTGTGGACCTACACCACTGTCTGTCAGTGGGCCATGCTGTGGTGGCGCTCACATCCAGAAAGAGGAAGATTGGCAGTAGATGTTAGCTCAGGGTGAATCTTCTGCAGCAAAAAAATAAATAAATAAAAAAGAAAGAATATAAAAAAATTAAAAGGCAAATAAAGCAGAGTATAAATTACAGTATGGTTTCTCATGTTTATAGTGAATATTTAAGATAATTTGAGTTTCTACTTTGTGTGTTTGAAGACCACATTCTTCTCAATGTAGATTAAGAAAATAAAAGTATTTTCACTTGTTACATTCCTTTCCAGATGCTGCTTTTACATGAGATTTAAAGTTTAGCCAACCAAAACCCAACCTTTAATTACAATATAATTAGAATGTCAAATCAAACACATTTACTTATTTGGATTCCCCAGAAAGACCTTGAGTGCAGCGGATGATGATAAATGTTTCGCAGATGTTTACCAAGAGCAAACCTTAAAACAATGGTCATCCATAATTAATCAAATTATTCTAAAGAGGATATTTTATTGGCTGATGGGTAAGAAAAAACAAAGAAGGACCAACATCCTTTTTAAAGGGAAAAAAAGGTCATTTCTGTGAGCTTCTTGCAGATTCTTTTCAATTCCTTACGTTTTAGTAACAACGGAATCATAAGAATGGAGTTTCCCAGTGATAAAATTGGGTGATTACTCATCCTTCTTCCACCAATTTCTGCTCCCCTTATTCTATGAAGAGACAGATTGCATCATCTTTCTCATCACCACAAAACACCATACAGACTATCAGGGAGTTAAATTTGTATGACACTGTAATAAAGAAGATATAAAATCACAAGCACTGACCCTTGCGTACTGTCCTCAGTGCTTCTTTGGGCGACCCAGCGGAAACACTGGACAGAACTCCTATGGCTAACTCTGCTCTAAAAATGCTTTTAGAGTTCCTGGTATATACATAGGAGTACAAGAAACCATGTTGATGATGAAACGTTGTAAGAAATGTCCTAGCAGGGAGAAAAGCATTGTACTTCAGAATGATCAAACTAGTGAGAAACCACAGGATGGCAAATACACTGCAGTGCAACAGAACAAGCGAAACCTACAGAGCAGGCATGCATTGAGGTGTAGAAATCTGGAGAAAGCTAATACAAAGTTTCACCGCACCAGTGGATAGCATTCAGTCCAACAAAAGCAGTCTTCTGAATAATGGGAATAATATTAAGAAAAAGTCATAATTACATGGGTGGATACCTCTTACTACAAAACCTACAGGGCCATCTAGTTCTTCTGTGATGCATCATATATGTACTATGGAAGAATGTCTTCCTTACAAATAAATATACAACCAGAGTGCAGAAAAAGAACACACAATGAACAATATTGAAATATTCAGTCGTTTACTGCTCAGTATCTGGCAATTGACTAGGATGCTTCAGGCAGCATTAAACACTTTAATGTTAGTTTGTGGCAATGGATGACTGTGTCTTTGTTGAACCCATTTAATATGGTAATGAGAAATATATTGCTATGGATAACATCTGTGAAGTGATATAAAAGGCCACAAAGTGGTTAAAAAATGACAAAAAGTAGATTTATTCTTATTCCAAAATGATGAAGTCACTATTAAACAGCCTATTTTTCCCTCTACATAGAATTAAAATTAATACCTATCATAAAAAGATATATGAAGACTCAGTTGAACAATTATTCCTAGTTATTGACCAAACAATGCCATCATCCCATCAGCCCACCAACATTACATAATGAAATGTGTTTTCCCCAGGAAGTCAGAAATGATCGCAACAGCTTAATAATGTTTTATATGACCCCCAAAGTATATATTAACCCAGAGTGATATTTTTCCCATGCTTACTCCAGATCCAAATAACAATAAGAAAGTAAGGACAAGTTAAGACTTTAAAATAAGCACATACTATTTTTAGAGTAATTTTATAATATATCAAAGCAAACATTAAATTGATGTTCATTAGCTACTTCCTTGATGAGAGAACATATTCAACTTTTACTTTCATTGGGAAAGTATATTTTCAGATCAATTTGCATATCGAGCTCTGGATCGCTTCCTTATTTTCATAAATTCCAATTTACTCAGATGAGTGGTCTAAATCAACTTCTATCATTTTGTTTTCACTCATTTTGACCTTAGATTTTCCTTTCAAAACCCTGATAAAGCTGCCTTCTCCAACATCACCAAATGACTTATTTGATGTTTAGCCAAGTGTCTCTTTTGTAAGTTCCCCTGCTTGATCTTTTCCAACCGTCTACCATCACCACCTTTAGCCTTTTCCTTGGTTTCTATAGCTCAGATCTCTCCTAACATTTCTCTGAACTCACTGTAAGCCATATGCCTGATTCCTTCAGTTAAGTCACTCTCTCCAACGTTTTAAGTCTTGCTATGTTATTTTCACTCCTTAATCCACACACCCTTCCATGTCACTTTCATCCTCTCACATGACTTCCATGCTCATGTTTTTGTAAGTGATTTCCACATATATGTGTTTTCCTTCCTAAGCTCCATACTCCAATTACACAGAGTGTGCAGTTACCCTGAAGTCCCAAAGAAAACAGCATTTTTCCCTGCAGAACTGAGTTTCATTTCTTAGTTAACGGTTTTATGATATTTGCAACTGCTTAAACTGGAATATTTTATATCACCAATAAGTCCTTCCCTTCTTATAATCCCAATTCCCAGTACCTTAAATTTTATGCTTGTTATCTCTGTTCTGGATTGTACAATAATTCCCTAACTGGATTTTACAATTTCCAACACATCTTTGTGGTTTCATCAACATATTCTTTCTAAAACCTAAATCTGAAAGTTTCACACCTCTGCTATAAAACTAAATTCAACACAGACTAAAGATGAATTTTCCCCAATTTCCATCAGCTGACTTCAGTTAACATTACAGTTTTATCTTCTTAAGGCATTGATCCCAATGCTCCTGGCTTATAAGCATAGCTATGCTAAATATTGTCTTTCCTAGTGGCTTTTGTTTTCTGGATCATCTTTCATTTCATATATATATATATACACACATATATATATGGAATATACATATATATTTTGAATTTCAATATATATATTGAATTTCAATTGAACATATATATTGAAATTTTTCCCAAAGCTCAGCTTTTAAGGCTCGGCTCATTAATATTGCTAAGGAAACATCTGCAGACAAGATTAATTAGATTAAATCCCTCCATTTCTGTCTTTCTATATCCCTTTCTTTATATTTTATTTATGGCCTCAGTAAAATAATAGTATTAGAATATGCAAATTTCGTTGGTCTAAATTCTCGCTAAATCGTGACCTCCTCAAAAACCCTATTGATCTTTGAATTCCTTTCATTTATTGACTAATTATGGGTAGCAGATATTCGATAAATATCTTTGTGTAAATGAATGAGTAAGTTCAAGGCTTAGTGGCAGTTAAGACACTAGATGAGCAACAGAACATATAAATTTTAAACATCTTATTTCTAATATGGCATAATACTCTACTACCTATTAACTAGCTAGTACTGTTAGTACTGCTGTGTCTACTTCCACTTTATTTAACCAACTGCCTATCACGTTTACTCAATAGTATTTGTTTCTTCAATGATTGTTCAATGTGAGTGAGGTGTCTGGTAATTAGCTCCATCCCGTTATCTCTATTGTTATATGTGTGAGGAGGAAAAGGATACAGGTGATGCTAGCATGAATTTAATAAAATGTGAACAGCTAGCATTCACACTCCAGCACTTAAGGATATTATTCAGTGGAAATTTGGAGAAAAATAGAATTTTATTTCCAAAATGTCAGAGAAAATAAGAAAATTTTCAAGTTGAAATGCTGTATAACCAATTCTCCATGATTTAAATCATGTTTTATAGTATTGCCTAGAAGTACAAATTTCTTCCAAAATGAATATATTGCCTTGTTCACTAACTGGTATTTTAGGTACCTACCCAGAAAGAATAGAACTGTCATTAGAGTGAACGGTACACCATATGGCAACTCTACTTGGTGTTAACAATTCTCATACTACTTTTTTCCATGATGCGTTGCTTTTTCTTCTGTAATTGTTCAACATTTCAGCATGGAAGTCTGAGGTGTGGGAAAATGTCAAAGTGTGAAAGTGTGGCTGTCTCTGTACATCATAAGTCTGCATTTATTACACAGATGTCGATCATGCTGTCATCCCACACGGGCACGCCAACTGAAAATTTCCCTATGTTTCAGTTTTTATGTAAGAAAAAACTGTATTATGCAAAATGTAGAATTGGCAGCCAAGAGGTAAATGCTGCTAAATGTCAGTTGACAGTATCATGAGCCCTTGCACATGAGAAACTATGTATTTTTACTATAAGACAGTGTATTAACTGGAAGAACAGCTTTCTGTACTCTGATTTCTTGGAACCAAGATTCTTTAGGAGAACAAAAATTGATTGCATGCAAATTTTTCTCACACTAGTTGGGGAAAGTTGTCTAAGTTTTAATAACATAACCCAAGATTGTTACTAAATCATCTCATTAATACATTTTGAAAGAAACATTCATATTTAGAAGAAACTATCAAATTTTTCATGAAAAATATTAAACTCTGATAATCACTATGAGAGATTTAAAAAGACAAATATACGATTTTTTCCCTGCAAAGAATTTGCAGCTTAGAAAGTTAAAATGCATGCATAAATACGCTTTTTAAGTAATTATAAAAATTCCAAGCCAATATTCAGCCACATTTTATTCTAGTTCTTTTGGGGTTTCAGTCTCATTCAATTTAGAAATGCTTATCACATGCACAGGGCTATACAGGGTACTTCATGAAAGAATTATTCACTGATGACAAATTTTTCATAAAATCAATTAACTAAACAAATCTTTCTGTACTTTTGGTTTAATTCTGCTGCTCTGGTTGTCTTTTCCAGCACCAGAATCATACACTCCTAAATTATTTAAAGTTTAGAATATATTTTATTATCTGGCCTTCTAGTTCTTCATTCATTTTCTTTTACAATATCGTTTTATTTGGATTTCGCATGTTTCTTCCATGTAAGACATTTCTATCAATGGAAAAAAAAAGGATTTTATTGAAATTGAATGAAAATGTGATATTCATTCAAAGAATTTTGTTCTGGTTATCAAATAATGCACAACAAACTATCCAAACTTTGGTGACTTAAAATGACAAATTTTTTATTGTATCCTACGATTTTGTGGGTCAAGCATGTGGACAGGGTTTGGCTGAGGAATTCTGCTCCACAAAAGTTGGACCAGGTCGCTCGGTGATATGACTGTGATTGGGCTGGTCTGAAGTTTCCAAGACAGTTTCATTAGCATACCTAATACAGTAGTCTGCCCTTATCCATGAGGGAAATGTTCCAAGCCCCCCAGTGGATGCCTGAAACAGAAAATAGTACAGAATCCTCTATATACTGTTTTGTCCTAACTGGCTAATGGGTGGGTAGTGTACATAGCGTTTATATGCTGGACAAAGAAATGATTCATGTCCCACGCAGGAGGGTGCAGGAGGGCCGAGATTTCATCACACTATTCAGAACGGCAGGCAATTTAAAACTTACGAATTGTTTATTTCTGGAATTTTCCATTTAGTATAGTCGGACGAGAGTTGACTTTGGGTATCTGAAACCACGGATAAGGGGGAACAACTGTACTTAATAATTCACATACCCATAATTCCAACTTGGGTGACTGGAAAACTCCCTCTCCATCTAGTCCTCGGGCCGCTCCATATCATTTCTTTGGCACGGTTCTTGAACTTCACGCACGGCATATCAGAGTCCAAGAGACCAACGCTGAAGTTTCCAGCTTCTTAAAGGTCTGAATGGGAGAGAGTCATTTGTGCTATACTCTGTTCATCAAAGCAGTCACAGGCCAGCCAGTATTCAAGGGGAAGAGAAGATCCCATTGCCTGAAAGAAAAGTGACAAGAAATTTGTGACTATCTTTAATCCACCCTTTTGGAACTCTGCCCACAAGTTATTTGCATTCTTCCAATACATCAAATACAATTACCCTCTCTCGAGACTTCCAAACTCTGATTTCATTACAGCTCCATTTCAAAATAATGAAAAAGAGAATTCTCCCCCATAAGATACGGTACATAATATAGTATATAAGACAAGGTTGAAATTCAAAATACACATTTGTGGCGCCATAATGGATGCTAAATTATTAAAACACTTTCAGAAATTGACTCAGCTGGACTATTGTCACTATTCCTGGCAGGCAGGGCTGTTCCCAGAGCCTGAGCATGCAGTCTTTGGTTCTCACTATGCACATTCTCAGAGATGCTCCTGGACCAAAGATTCCATGATAGAAAGAAACTTAAGTGTTCCCTAGCTTATATTAGGCTGCTACCTTATAAATATAATGTGATATGGGGGTCTTTTTTCCTGCTCTTTCCATGGTGTGCTCTGGTCCCATGGCTACTCTTCTGGCTGAAGCTGGCCCCTCCTCTGCCGAAACCTTGGCTACGACACGTACAGAACGACTTTACGCCCCTCATACTGTGACAAAATGAAGACAGCATGTTCTGTGCTACTTCTCTGCTTGTAAATTACCCCCCTCCCAAATCTTTACACCTGTACTCTGTGGCAGCAGTGATGTATGTCAGAGAGGCCCCCTCCTTTGAACAACAGTGAAAAAATGGATTACCACCATTCAATCATTTTTGCATCTGTTTAAAATAATTTGCTTTATCTTAAAGTGGAAGAAATAGCATGTTACCTGAAAAACTAGAATTTATAGACTGAAGTAGAAATAATGCATTTGCTCTATCAGTTCTGCGAAGAGTCAGACTTTGCAAAATTCACTGATTTTCATTAAAAATAAAAAAAAAATCAATAATGCAGCCTGTTTACCAGGAAATCTTACATTAAGTCTGTTACAAAATAACTTTCAACTGAATTTATTTTCACAGCAGTTGTAGAAAATCACAGAGAAGAATAAACAACAGCACTTTTGGAAGTACCAGTTTATGATCTTATCAGTTTCACTACAACTTAGTTTTTGACATTTCTACTGCAGTCTATGTATTTGGAGTTTTCCTAGTAAAAAACTCGAGACCTGTGTCCCTGGAAATGTATGACATTTTTTAGAAACATGAAGTAGCTTCTGACAGAGCCATTTACAACCCATTAATTACAACCCACCCCGCCCATGTCCTCAGGTGAAGTGAGCTGAAAGACCTGACCACCTGCTCATCAGTACAGACCAGATCCCATCCATGTCTTTCACTGATCGCTTCAGTAAATTATTCTTCCCTTATTACGTCAGACTTTAAAAATGAACTATCCTGGAAAAGCTCAATTGGAAAAATTCCCAATGCCTGAGTCTTACTGGGATTTAGATTTCTGGAAAAACAAGCTTTTTACGTTTACATTTTTGGTTAATTGTTGAAAAGAGGATCATATTCTATTACTCTACCTAACAAGTTATTGTCAAATATAGGAAAAATCATTGGTTTTTTAACTTTTATTTTAAAACTATCCTACTAACTGATCTATCATTATTCCTAAGGACATTTGAATCTATGTTTTTGCCCTTTCTGGGTAGAATATCTTATTTTTTTGAAATAAGGAACACTAGGCTTATTTTTTTTGCAATAGTTGTATTATTTTATTTCTTATCACATTGGATAAAAATTCAAGTTTAATGTAATAGAAAATGAATTTCTTAAAATTAAATGGGATTGCCAATAGATAGCCTTAAAGCATATGACAAATTATCCTTCTGTTTATATTTTAACAACTTCCCAATGTTATATATTTAATTTTATCGAAATTTCATCACCTATCACAAAATTATATTTTTCATTTTGACCTATGATGAAATAAATTATGTTAATACATTGAAACATTAATAGACCGATCACATTATCCTGAGAATTCCCCCCTAAAATTCCTACTACTTAATTATGTAATGTTGGATTCGTTTTGCTAGTTTTATAATATATATATATTTTAAAACTAATATGTTCCATTTAATATCAAATATGAGATTTGTCTTTAGTGTTCTTTTTTTGTACTACTTTTGTCAAGTTTTGATAGCACAGGTTTCCTACCTTCATAAAATGAGTTAGAAATTTTGTATCCTAATCTATACACTAGAACACTTTTACAATATATATATTTTTAAAGCCATTCTTGGAAAATTTTAAAGAATTTACCCTAAAAATCATCTGACCCTGGTGCTTCCTATTTGAGATAATTATTAGACAAATTATTTTATTATATCAAAGGCTATAGGTCTAGTTTTATTCTCCACTTCTATAAGATCTACTGATCATTTATATTTTCTAAAATTCTTCCATTTTATTATTATTTTTCAATTATTCTTTGAACACGTGAAACCAATTTTTGTGCTTCCAAAATACAATGGTGAGATAGGCATAGGATAGACATTCGCATCCCAAAAGGGAGAAATTAGACTGAAGAAAGGAGTGATGAATCCTAAGCAAGTCCAAAACCTAGCAAGGAAAATACCATTAATTGTTAGGGCTCAAAAATAATCCTTTTTGGTTTGATGTTCTGCCTTCTGGACCTACAGGGGTGGCAGTCCCCCTTTCCAGATCCAATGGGGTTGTGCTACTAGCCTTGTACTTCTTCTGGGCAGGGTTTGCACCCCCAAGGCTCTAGGAGGCCCTGCCCCCACAGCTCAGGGGCTTATGGCTCCACACCCACCATCTGGCCTGTTGACACTGAGAAGAAGGACGCCCCCCCCCCACCTTTAAAACTATAGAGGTGGCCCTGGTGATTTCTGAATTGCCTTCAGGGTGAGTCTTCCCTCATCTCGAAGAATAGCACACATTTGCTGCTGAAAAGCTCCAGGATTTGGTCCTGTAGGACCCACAAAGTCTGAAAGCCTTCCTTCATTTCGCACATTCCCCGTCCGCTTCAATTCAAACTGGCAATTTTTTTGCTGAGATGACTGATTTGGTCAATGGTCCACACCCACACTAATCTCCTTATGAAATGGTTATTTGGCCACACCCTTAGCCTTCTCTTCTGAACATTCTTTCTAATTTTTTTTAAATATGGATAGGTTGAGAATTTTCCAATTTCCAAGTTCTGGTTTCTTTTTGCTTAACAATTGCATCTTCAGTCTCATCTTCATATCCTGTCACATTTGACTAAGCTGTCTGGAAGAACCAAGCTGCTCCTTCAACAGTTTGCTTAGAAATCTCCTCAGCTAAACATCCAGTTTCATATCTTGCAAGTTATCTTCCACATAAACACTAAACTATCATTCAGTCAAGGTTTTTTTTTTTTGCCACTTTTTAACAAGAATTGCCTTTCCTCTATTTTCCAATAATATGTTCCTCATTTCCGCCTGAGACCTCACTAGAATCACCATTAACATGTTTCTAACAACATTCTGTTCATGATTATTTATGTATTCTCTAAGATGGAGATGGAAGATATTCTCTAAGAAGATGGAAGCTTTCTCTATATTTCTCTTCTTTCCTTCCTGAGCCCTCACCAGAATCACCTTTAACAGCCTGTTCTTGGCGATCTTGGATTTTTCTAGCATGCGCCTCAAAACTCTTCCAACCTCTATCCATAACCCAATTGCAAAGCTTTTTTCACATTTTTAAGTATTTGCTACAGCAGCACCTCACTTCTGGGTACCAAATTACGTCCCAGTTGGCTTGGGCTGCCATAACAAAGTACCATCAACTAGGTGGCTTAAACACAGAAATTTATTTTTCACAGTTCTGGAGGCTGGAAGTCCAAGATCAGGGAGTCAGCATGATTGAATTCTGGTGAGAACTCTCTTCCTAGCTTGCAGAAGACCACCTTCTTGCTGTGTCCTCATATGGCGGAGAGCTCCTATGGCTTCCATTTATTATAAGGACATGGATCTTATCATAGGGGTCTCGCCCTCATGACTTCATCTAACCCTAGTTACCTTCCAAAGGCTCCACCTCTAAACGCCTTCAAATTGGGTATTACGGTTTCAACATACGAATTTGAGGGGGACACATTCAGTCCATCAAAGGTAGGACTATCCTTCTGTCCCTTGGTTGCTGTTAAAATTCTCCTTTCTGATTTTAAGCTTACATGGCTGGGAGGTATGACTATACTTTTTTATTTCAGTGATTATTGCCATTCCAAGAAAAATAAAAGCTTTTTCGGGACAAAATCCTCTTCCACAGGTGATTTGACTCATTTACAGAATTCAACATAATTCTAGGCAGACACGTATGTAATTTATTTGTTTCATTTAAAAATGACACAGTGATAGTCTGAAGATGAAACAGGTAGGCAGTAAAAATTCTTACTTCATATTCTATATATATACCCAACAAAGTTCCTGATTTGAAGTTATACAGCCATTTGTAGCATGTATTACTGTGTGTAATTTTGCGACTTGTGCTAAGCATTCTTTTTCCAAAAATTTCTTGAGACCAAATACTTGGAATTGCTCTTTTGTATACTCAACAACTATAGCATAATCTCATGAATTTTTCACAAATATATGTTTTTATGACACCAGAAAAATAAAATTTAAAGCATATAATTTCAAATGTTTTAAAATATAACTTAAAACATGAAAAAGTAACACAAAACAAGTGTTATACTTGTCCTAGCAGAGGTATTGGACCCCAAAATAAGCAAGTACTGCTACAGTTAACAAGACTTTTTTGGAAAAATGTTAGTAGGTTGAGTATTTTTTTATTTGTCTTTCCAAGTCAGTGTTTTGGCTGACCCTTGACACTTACATGATCTGATGTCCAATATCTGTATTTTCTCCTCTGTCTGTTTATCCAGACACTAACATGCTGTGTCCAATCATCACTAATATTAAAAACTTTGATGCAGTATACATTACTGTTTCTATATTTTGGTCTTTAAAAATAAAATGGTTCATATTCTGGTTTGTTTGTGTACATCTAGGCTTATATACATATAATTGCATATACTTTTCCATAAATGTCATTAAGACTAAGTTCATGAATTTTCCTTTCTTATTATTTACCTAACAATCTTATTATCATCACCCAGGTAGACTTGCCCAGGATATTCATAGGGCCACCACCACATCATTTACATGAAATTTGCTTGCATATCTCATCTCCCCAATTAGAATGTAGGTCTTTTGTGGGTAGGGGTCATATCTCATTCATCTTTGCATCTTTGGTACATAATATGTCACAGAAAACTGCTAAATGAACTAGAAGAGTTTCATGAAATATATGCTATAGGTTCTTCATATAGCTTCTCTATAATCTAGGCCCTAGTGCCATTAGTGTAAAGAGTATCAGTGGCAAAGACCTCAGTCAAATCCCTGTACTGCTACTTAATGGCTATGGGTCTCCAGGCAAATGAAAGGCCATAAAACAAGGTTAGAAATTTTGCATACTTCATAAGGTTGTTTGAGAATTAACTGAGTTATGGTACCTAAGCCACATAACAAGGGCTAAATAAATGTTAATCATTATTATTATCTGAATATGTCATTTTGGTAGTAAGTAGTATTCTGAAGGACTGCATTAATATTAGTAGAACTATTTGCAGGGAGTTGTCATCAGGGTGGAATTGAATATTTTGCTTATTGGTCACCCAATTCTTGTAATTAATATTAAATAGTAGGGTTTAGAAAAATATCAGTAGTAGATTTATACGCTACAGCCATACGGAAGATTTGAAACTCCTACTGCTTTGTAGTGCAAAAACTCAATAGCTCATTAAAGCCCATTAGCAAGTCCATATATTTATCAGGAGATTATCATGATCTGGGTGTCTATCTCTATCAGTGTTTACAACTCTATTTAGTGCATCTCTCTAATTTACCATTTTATCTTTAAATCTCCCCTACTGGGAGTAATGTTGGCAGATAGTAGACACTGAATAACTGCATTTGGGAAAAAAATACATTTCCATAAAACAATGACCTGCATATCAAAAACTCAATTTACTTATTAAGAACAAAACAACACCTAAACTGGGAAAATTTGTGTTCTTTATATTATTTGATTCAGGTGAATTAAAATAGAGGCAAATTTCTCAAACTGCCTTTATTGATGTTATTCTTTTTTTTCATCCTGGTTTTTCTTAAGAATTCCTATGAATTTCATGAAGAATAGTGATGCCGCCTCAATGTGGCCTGACGAGTGGTACCATCTCCCTGCCTAGGATCCTAACCAGCGAAACCCTGGGCCGCAGCAGTGGAGCACATGAACTTAGCCACTCGGCCACGGGGCTGGCCCCTGAAATGTTTTATCTAATCTCATGTTCATTCTTTAAAAGATAAATACAAATGCATCATAAAATATTTTTCAAAGTTTTTTTCTCATTTTGTTTTTTCTTGACTACATGTTCTAAAACTTAAATTGAAATCAATGTCTAGACAAATTTAGTTATATCTGAAAATCAATTTAATTGATAAAATAGTAGAACATATTGATAGATTTGATTGTGGGGCAAGTAGTGGAGAGATTGTAGGAAAGAAAGAAGCTGAGGTTGACTCTAGTGTTTCTTTTTTATAAAATTAAGTAAATGATGGTATTGATGTGGATTAAGGCTGCCCCAGCTAGAGAAGCCAAGGTGACCTGGCCTACATGCCAAACTATATGACCCAGTGGACTTTTTTTATGGTATGAATTAGGACCGCCCCAGGGAGAGAAGCCCAGGGCATCCTCACCTACATGCCGATCTATATGGTCAGATTCGTATCTAAAGTTATATGACCGCACAATAACCAGACCCCATCTGCACTGAAATCATTTAATGACTTTTTACATCATCTTTTCTTTTCTCCAGTAAAAATAAGTCACATACCCTTGCCTTATAAAATTAGCCCTAACCCTCAACTCGGGGCAGCAGCAGGAGCTCTGACCGCCCGTGGATCCTGTCCCCACGCACCAGCTCTGCCTGCCCATGGGTCCTGTCTCCATCCCAGTGGGGGCAGCAGCAGCTGCTCTGCCTGCCCATGGGCCCTGTCCCCATGCCAGCAGGGGCAGCAGAAGCGGCGGCAGCAGAAGCTCTGACTGCCCATGGGTCCTGTCCCCATGCTATTCCACACTATTCTCTAAAAAAAAGAGCACTACTGCCAGATCTTGAGAGTCTAAGGAATCTTTCTTTCGACTCCTCGGCTCACCGACCCCGCATCAGTATCATTAAGCAAGACAGTGAGTACAGGAGGAGTAAAACTTAGAAGTTGTTAAAAAACAAAATTCAACTGAGTAAATTTAAAGATCTTATTGGCTTTATTCAATAATTTATGAATCGAATAGCATCTCAAGGAGCATGCACAAAGATACTCTGAGGAGTTACACAAAATGGAAGGTTTTTATAGAAAGGAGGGTGGGGCAAGGAAGTTAGCAAAGGAAAAAGAAAGGATTATTTTGGGCCAAGACTGTCTCTCTTTAGGGGGAAGGGAAGGGCTAGGGTTTTGTCATGCAGATTGCATCTGCTTCCTCCAGGGGATGCAGAGGGCCTACGTGACAGTGACAGATAACCTCATTGGTACTGACCAGAAAATTCCGGCCTGGTTGATTAAGATTAAATTTCTGGGGAAGGTTGAAACTGCAATTTTGTCTTGGTTTGCTGCCCTGAGATCAAATGACACCATTTTGGGCCTGTTAATTCTTTTTTTAACAAAGCAATTAATTTAGATTGAGTCATGTCAATTTTATGTTGTCTATGAGATACGCAGAAGATAATGAATCTTAAAACAGAGAAAGAGTATAGATATAGCAACCATCCATAGACTAGAAATCATAAGAATGGGTGATTTTAAAGATGATTCCACTCAGAAAGAACATCTGAAGCAAGATGTTGGCCAATGTCTAACAGACAGCACTGAAATGTGTTGATTGTACAGAAGGAAAGAAATCTATGAAGAACTCTAAGAGGAGAAGTGGTATATTCATGACAGGAGAAGAACACAGAAGAGTAAATTTATGACATGCAAGGGAGATGAGAGTTTCACAGATATAGTGGGTGAATAGCAATGTCAAAAGCTAACAATAGGCCAGCTTGAAGGAAAATTTAAGACAGGCCTTGGCATGAGTGGCATTTGCTTGTAAAAGGAATAGTTCAGTGAAATGTTTATCATCAAACATTTAGAAAAGAAATAGTGGTTTTTTTTTTTCTAACAGTCTATAAGAAAGAATAGGAATTGTTTCAAGGACCTGGCAGGCTTCAGTAAATTTAGTATAAAATCAACTGCATTATTTAGCAAAATTTGAATTTATTCAAAGCTTCTTAGAATTAAAAACTATTTTTATCCAAGTGTGTCTTATAAAACTGTAAGGGGAGTGTTTACCACCTGCCAAGGTAGGTCTCTGAAAATAGCACTCTCCATAAAGAATAGGAAGACTTTAATTTAGGAATACTTGAAATCAAAATTGAATGATATACAACAATAGCAACAATATTATTCTTTATTTTTATTTGTATTATGGAATATCAGCATGGTATAGTTTCTAAAGTTGGACTTAGTATGAGAAGATTTCGGTTCAAATTATGTTTCAGCTTCAATTTTACTTTTCTAATTTGCAGCCAATTCAATGGTTAAAATCAGTTGTTTCTATGACTGTGTCCACATTAGACCATAACTACAACAGTGGGTGCTGCTTTGTTTCGTTTTTGTTCTTTATCTCTATTTGAATGAGTTACAGTATGAAGGAATAGGGAAGAAAAGTCTTTGGAGCTTAGCTGGTGTTAAATAAATGACACCTATTATTGTTGTTACTGTTTTTATACACATTTTTCTCTTAATATTTAAGGCATCTTTATACACTAGATTCTGTATATCCCATGGTTTAAATTTAGGGAGAATTCTGTTCCTACAATAAAAAATAATATCCCCTTTATGACCCTAAGATGATTTATGAAATAGTCCACAGATAACATTTTTATAATCCATTCAACTGATCAGGTAATGTGTAAATGCACGAATTTGGTCTTGTGAAAAAGATTACCTCCATTTTGCAGCTGGGAAGTTAAAAGAATCACATGATTTAGTGATGAGAATGGCGTTACAGGGAAAAGTACCGACATTACAGCAATTTCATATCTTTAGTAAATTCTTCAAAGGCTTTCCAAACTACAGACAAGCTTTTCTTTCCTCAGAACAAACGAATTAAAATTAAATAAAAATGCAATCCAAAACGAACTTTTACTTTTCATATAAAGTTAGTATACCTAATGATAAATTTATTATATTATTATAGTATATGTGAAGCTCTTTCCCTAAAATGAGCTTAATTTTTCTTCTTGACATGGTAGTATATTCATGATTTTTAACTTGATTGTCTTAGATGCAAGAAAATAAGATGTCTACATAAGATTCTCCCTACCTTATAGTGAAAGATAAAATACCAAACACACATACACACAGCTGTATGTATGCAGCGTCATATTTATTAAATTTCATCTTTGGAACAAGATATAGTTGAAAGGTCTGTTAAAATGTCAAATTAATAAGCAGAAACCTTATTTAATTGTGGTCAGGGGTACAAAAGAGGGAGCTCTCACGCGCTATGTTGATAGCAGAACTCCACAGGAAGAAGAAAGACTTCCTCTTCTTGACGGGCAAGAAGCTCAGCCAATGAAACACTGTCACAACTCGGCCAATGAAAAGCCATTATAACCCAGAACTCTTTGCTTACAGTGGCCCTCCCAACTTCCTCTTCCCGTCTATAAAAGAGTTTCTCGGTCCTTGCTTCTAGGGGGCTTGCACATGGCTCTCCATGGTTTTAGAGCACAAATTGCAATTCTTTGCTGATCTTGAGTAAACTCATTTTTGCTGGAGAAATAACTGGCTGTCTATTTGTTTATGGTCAACAAAAGTAATATTGCAATTACAGTCTGTGTTCAAACCTCACAGAGGAATTTTATTCTCAGTATAAATGGTTATATGGCTGGTAGGTCAGATGTTATCCTCTGGTTAGTGGTTCTCACAAAAGCTTCTCCCAGGGTGTCTCCTACTTTCCCCAAGGAAAACAACAGCAACAACAACAGCAAAACTGGCTATGGACTGGAAAACAAAGTAATCTCATTTACTTGTGCATGGAATAGTGCCCCATGGTAGATTGTTTGTTGCGAAAATTTTAAGAAGCTGTGTCACTTACCACTATTCTAAAGTAGAAGTGGCAATTCAAAGCAAAACTTCTCTGCTGATTCTGCATTGTTATATGTGGAAAGGCTGGTACAAACCCTATGGAAGCCTTGCAGTATTTTAGGAGACAAAGTATTAATCAACCACCGGGGAGCTCAGCCCATCCTAGACCCCCTGAGGATTCTGAAAGTATTTTCAGTAGAGCGATTCTAATGCCTCTGGCAGTCAAAGGGTTTTGGTGTGTTAAATTCAACTGCAATTTTCATTGAGTGAGGAGAAGGATGCTCTGGAATGCTTAATGTGGCAATATGTAGCTGCTCAAAAGGTGTGGATTCTGTTGTTTATTCCTACATTTATTTTACCTGACAGAATCCTACTTATGTCCTAGGGTTTTAAAGTCATGAAACGCAAAGAGCGTCTGGTTTTGGCAGTTAGACAGACTGCATATTTAGAAATAGAACTGAAAGTAAAAAACAACAGAAAGATGTCACAGTTCTCAAATTATTTTGTGTTAAATCGGACTTGAACTTGGTCTAACGTTTGGTGACCATAAAAATGATTAGATTCATTTTTCCTTCTATCATCTAACCTTTTTTGGATTTCTTGAAACAATTTATCCCATGTTAATACCATTCACTATTTCTTTTACTGCATACAGTCCCTCAACTAGAGATCTATCTTTTTCAAAAATCACCAATTATCAGCTTACAATGGAAATAGAATGAGAATTGCCTGACCTTCAATATTTGAATTGAATTTGGAGAGTTAAAGGTAATTAAGATAATTTGCCTATGAAGAAGTTAGGAATATGATAAATGAATAAAGGAACCGATAGCATTCTCTACCAACTTTTTCATATGCATAGCTTTCATTACCTCATTTTAGCTTAATTTAGGGTGTGGGGATAGAGTGTAAAAAGGAATGAGGGTAAAAGGCAAAACAGAAAGACAGCATGTTACTCATTACAGAGAAAGGGATTATAATGGGATGAAAAGGCACCGGAGTTAAATTGCCTACCAATTTAGCTCTTTCCAGGCTCTGCTCACCAAAATCCTTCAAAATCAATATGTTGAAAAACATAGGAATGTTATAGTCATACATAGAATACTTAAGAAAGATAATAAATATTTATTATGTGATATTGAGTCTGAATATTTTAAAAAAACATAATTGCAGCCAGCCCTGTGGCATAGTGGTTGAGTTTGGCGTGTTCTGCCCTGGCAGCCCAGGTTTGCAGGTTTGGATCCCAGACGTGGACCTACTCCACTCATCAGGCATGCTGCGGTGGTAACCCACATACAGAGTGAAGGAAGACTGGCAGAGATGTTAGCTCAGAGCTGATCATCCTCAGAAAAAAAACAAAACAAAAAAGACATAAATAAAATTCATGGAGTCTAAAATGAACATTTAGAATATATACAAGTCATTTAATTAACACTTGCTTTAATTGAAATAATAGTAGAAAATTGTGTTTGTACTGAAGGATATGAAGTGATTTTGTTATGTTTATATTGTCTACAAATACTACATTCAACTCTGTAGCTATAACTAAGTTATTAACATTTGACAAGTAATTTTTTTTTAAATTCCAGGCTTACAAATTATTTTTCTTTTCTTCTCCCAAAAGCCTCCCAGTACAGTTGTATATTCTAGTGATAGGTCCTTCTAGTTCTGCTATGTGGGACACCCCTCAGCGTGACTTGATGAGTGGTGCTAGGTCCACACCCAGGATCCAAATTGGTGAAACCCTGTGCTGCCAAAGCGGAGTGCATGAACTTAACCACTCGGTCACATGGCCAGCCCCACAAGTCAATTTTCAATATAAGATAGATATATAGAATTTGCAGCATTGTGTTTATGTGAGTTATTGCAGATCCAGGTGGCATGATTGGTCCCAAGGAAAAAAAGCAGGGTTAGGCTCAAGTGATTAAATGCTCATGCTACAGAAAAGATCTCAAATTATTCTCTTTTATTTTTGTGTAATTTATTTTGACCTCTTCTAGACCACACAGAATTTCTAACATTTCTTGACTCTTCTGTCTCCTTTCCATTCTAAATCCAATGCTCATCATTTCCAAAATGTTAACATTTGTATCCTCTACTAAAAATCTTAACATTGCAATTATCATTAAATGCCATTCAATGTTGCTGTTTTTAAGATATTCCTAAATGAAACTCTTCCTCTTTTTACTGAGGGCTATTTTGAGAGACTTGTCTCTACCCATGTGGCAGGAGAGGTTTGCAAACAGCTGTTTTTACGTTAATTTTTTCTGAGGATTGCTATACTTGACCATTCTTACAGATCTTTTGATAACAAACATAAAATATTGTATGCATGTATGTTGCTAAACGTACAATAAATCTATAAATTTTCTCATGTCCAAAGATATTTTATTTTGCCCTCAGCCACAACCACTGCTGATGCAAAATCTGATGTCATTCTTCTTTTTATTTTGTTGTAGGTAATCTGGCTCTTGTCTCTGGATACTTTTAGATTTTTTTAACCTCCTTAGTGTTCTGAAATTGACCTGGGTATATTTAAGAGTAAGCCTTCAAAATTTTCTGCTTTTATTCAGTGGAAACTTTCAATATGAAGAACTATGTATATTTTCTTCCACTCAGGAGATTATTTTGTATTATTGTTCTGATTGAATTAATAATGGACTTTGCTGGTGTAGGGGAGGAAGAAACTTTCCTCTACTCTTCTAGGTTCTTCTGGCTGGTCTAAGAATTACATTGACATGAGACAGAATAACAGGAGAAAACTCAAACAAAATATAATAACATGCATACTTGGGAGAAAACTGGGAAAACTGAGCAACTCACTAAAATGGCTGAAACCACCTCTTTAAATACCATCTTTTGCTAAAGACAAAAGAAGATGCGAGAGATAGTGGTTTGGGACTACAAAAGAGAGAAAGGCAATTCACATGGAGATGGAAAAGCAAACATTTAGTGAACAAATATTTGCCATGCCCTGTGATGACAATGAGACATGGAGAGGACTTTGATCAAATGAGCTTTGCTAGGTTCCTGCCTGTCTACCACACATGGCTCATTTTATACTATAGTTATCTATGGTGATAACTCCTTCCTAGAACCAGCTTTCTCTCTTAAATTATTTAAGGAGAGGGTCAAAGTTTCTTTCTGAGTCTTTTGTTCTTAAAAATAATCAACCCCAAATAATCCTCGAGCCAGAGAGATATATTTTGGGATGGCAAATTCTGCTCCTGTATGTGGATCTCTTCTCCATATATATATTTTTGTACTTTTAACTCTATATTTTTCTTTCTTTTGTATTTTTAAATGTTATAATTTTGGCTGTAAACTTTGCCTTCAAGATCATCGAAACCCAATTGACAGCTCTGTGGTTTTGTCACAGACCACATGGATTCAAAGTGTGGCTGCTCATTACTAGCCACACAGCCTTAACCTAGTTAGTCAGCCTCTCTCTGCCTCGCTTTCCTCATTTGTGAACTGGATATGATAAAAGTATCAAATTCATAGGTTTATTGTGAGAGTTGGATGAGTTAAGAATGTATTAAGTTTATAGAACAGCACCTAGCCTATTATAACCACTAAAGAAACATTATTTATTTTATCAAAGAGTTGGTTTTTAGCCCTGCTAATGCGTTATTCAGTTTATTCATTAAAGTTTCCTATTTCAAAAATCAAGTAAATTTCACTTATTCTCTTCGCTCTTTACTTTGTTCCAACTTGGTCTGTTTTTCAAAGTATATTTTAGTCTACTCAGTCTCTCCATAGAAAGTAGTGTTATGACTGTTATTTTTGTTCTTCTCTTCCTGAATTATTTGATATCAATGTGGTTTCTTTTTTTCATGTCTTTGTTATTCTATATATGTCTGGTAATCTTTATTTTTTGTTTCATTTTTATGGGAAAAGACCATCTTGTTTAATATAAGGAGTTGGTATAGGTTTCTTTTTCAGCTCTATAGGTCTATTTCCACAAGAGATTACTTCCTTAGTGGAGGAAGGCTGATAAGCGGCTTCACAGAAGAGGATGCCCATGGTGCAGGATGCTTCCCTGCAGAATGTCCGAACATTGCGCAACTATCTAGGTAAGGAAGACTTTACTCTTCGACTGCAATACTTCAGTAAGTTTAATACAACTAGGCAAGGATGTTCTTGCATGTTTTTTTAAAATTTTCCCCTCAGAAGCTATGATTTCCTTTTCTTGGGCCCTAACACACACATTTGGAGCTTCCTGTGGCATATCTGTCACTTAATTTAAAGAGTGGTTTGGAGTTTTAAATCTGATCACAACACTTGCTGTCTGTGCTTTGTATGTAGGGCAAGGGGATGGGAGGAGGGGTCCTCAGGCTGGCTCAGATGTTTTAATTAAAGTTCTGTAATAAATTACCTTGACAATTTCTTCTTCTCATCTTCTGCTCTTTGGATTTATTGACCCTAAACTTAGAGCTTGTCTGAAGTTGCTTGAGAAGGAAACTTTATCTCTGGTCTTCACAGGTGCTGGTTGCTTTCCTGTGTCATCTTCCTAAATCCAAACCCAATTTATTTTTTCTATATCCAAGGAACTTCCAATCAATGGCTGTATTTTTTTTTCAGCATGTTATGGTTGTACCATTTTATTTTCTTTTAATAAGAACTCATTATCTGAGGATAATTGGTGCCAGGAAAAAAACGTCACTCAAAGTAAATCCGCTTAAAGCAAAGACCAAAATTTTATATGAAGAGAGGACAAAATAAGGTTTAGAACATTGACTTAAAAATACAAATTAAATCCTGTCAAGATCCTTTGTAAATGTTTCCTCATGAGTGGTTCATTATTTTAACACTGGTATGTTTTGTATTAGTTTGCATTTGATTCCAGCAGCTGCAGCTCCCTAATATCACTTCTGCTGCTTTCATGAAATCCCACACCTGTCTTCAGAATTCCAATTTTGATTGTCAAAAATACACATTATGGGGGCCAGCCATGTGGCATAGTGGTTAAGTTTGGTGCATTCTCCTTCAGTGGCCCAGGTTCACAGGTTCGGATCCCTGACATGGACCTATACCACTTGACAGACATGCTGTGGCAGCAACCCACATATAAAGTGGAGAAAGATTGATACAGATGTTAGCTCAGGGCTAATCTGCCTGAGCAAAAAACAAAAACAAAAACAACACTTTGTTTATATTGTATTGTGGGATGTCTGAAACATAGGATTGTGAAGGAGAAAATAGCTGACAAAATTTCAATGTGATAGACCAAAAGTAGCTAATACTAAATGAGAAGAAATATTTGTGGCTATATTAAAAACAGTCCTTTTGTAATGACAACTTCAACTTCCATACACAGCCTTGCAGGGGCTCCACCAATGAAGATTCCGTGAAGAACAACCCCTGTGTATATAGTCCATCAATTCAATGCAACGAAAGGGCTTTTAAAAAAATTGTTGTACAGTTTATTTTTAGTTTTGAATTTTTTGGCAAACTTTTTCTCTTTTTTATATCACAAAGGCTATTCTCTGGATTCCATAAAAACCAATGATCTCAAACAGTTACTAATTAAATAACTAATTATATTTAAATCTTGTTGAATCTTTTCTCTTACAGCTCTTTTTATAATGCGATTTCAAATTAAACAAATGATACTTTTTCAATGAAAGAATTCAGAAATAAACTCTTAAGACAGTGGTTCCTAGTTTTAATACATTAATTAATCACCAGTATTTATTCTATACAATTCTATATATTACTTATATGTACACGTATTCTTTATTGCATGCAATTTAAATCACGCTCACTAAGACACACTAAGATGTTGTTTTACTGGAAAGAATCCCAAACATTTCCGCAGCATAAGCTCTTTTGAATAGGATAAGACCTGAATGCTTGTTGCTTTCTTGGTAAAAGCCCCCTATCTGCGATAAGACTTTCTAATTCCAGCCCACCAACAATTTACAAAAGGTCCAATACCTCACCAGTCTTTTACTTTCTGTATGCTGGTTTCTTGAACATTTTCAGGTGGCCTAGAACACAACACGCCACTTCTTTTTGTCGAAATCTTTATAGCTCTTCCTTGATTGAGTACATCTTGCCCTTATCTGCAGATATTTTCTGCCTAAATATTTGCAAGAGTGCACTAAGGATCTTGGTTTAGCTACTCAACCTGCATAACTTATTTTGACACAGATGGATTTGTTCTATATGTAAGCCATGGCATTTCTAGAGTATAAGTCCATAGTCAAGGGGTACCAAAGATTGTTCTTTCATGGTGTGAAACACAATAACATTTCTCTGATACTTACAATATTTGTAAAAATTGTTAACTTGTCTCTGTTAGTCTTGAAAGAAACCTGCCATGTTAATAAAATATGTGCAAGTGATTTAAACTAAATGCTTTGATCATGTTAACAGTTTCAGGGATTACTACCAAAGACTGACTAAAGCTAAGATAATTTTTATAAATTTGAATCTTCCTTAAACTATTTAATATTATTTCTAAGTAATTCTAAACCTATGATAAGCATATATGAATATGGAGTAAAAATGTTAATTTGCTTCATTTTCTATAAAATTCCTATTTAATTATGTTCATCCTTTCAGTAGAAAAGAAACAACTGAAGTAATAGTCTTATTCATTAACTAAGATGAAAGAATGATTGATTGATTGCTTAATATTTAAACTGTTCTTCCATGTGCACTGAATTCACTCCTCTGTTGATAGGGTAGCTGTCATGCATAATGCTTAGGCAGCTTAAATAACGAATTATTTCATTAAAAGAACTGCAGTATCATCATTGTTATTTGCTGTTCATACAAATTATGCTAATGATTACCATGTCATATTTTAAGAAGCATAAATGAAGTCCCTTAAAATTAAGCAAAGTTTGAGGACAATAAAGTAATATACTAAGACATCTTGTTTGCAAAATAGGGGTTGTGTGAGTCATGATTTTAAAAAATGGTGTTAAATGAGACTATATCTCATTTGTTTATGTATCCCGGAAATTATACATATATATGTAGCCTGGAGATTACATATTATATATATATACACTTGTCTCTTAGACCAGACAAACATGGATATATAAATAAATATATACAGGTGAATATATATATCCTGGATATATTTATATTTATTTGACTTATTTGTTTATGATGATTATAAATGCTAAAGTTTGCATGTTTTCCCTTTCTTAATTTATAGGTTCAAATGTTATGCACAAGAATTGTTGAACATCTCCTCATCAGTCCATTGTTAACTGAGCTGTACTAAGTGATGCTCAGATCTGCCGTCTGCGCTAGCTGTAACTGATTGAGAGGGAGTACTTGCATAGCTCTTCTCTTGTGTTTATTGTGTGCTATGACAACTGAAGAGCCATATTCCTGAATTTTCAGATATTCAGCTAAATATTCTGTCTGAGGGAACATAACACTGTTGCAGGCACTCACAGAAAAGGGCAGGATAATTTATTTCAATTTTTTTTTGAGGAGATGCAATTTGCAAACATTGTGCTAGACACCGCGGGGTACGCAGGGATGGCAAAACCATCTTTGTCCTCTAGGTCTTTGTAATTTCTGGATGGAAAAGAGTGATATAACAAACAGAAAAGATAATGCAGAACAAAATTAAATATGTGTCATAAGAAATTATAAATAAATTGGCACAACAATCTAAGAAAGGAAGAATCACATCCAATTGGAAGGAATCAATAGAGGACTTACATAGATGTGAGTTTTTAAGTGGGCCTTTAAGGATATCAAGGTATGACCTTATGGAATATTAATGTAAAGGATGGATGCAATTTCAACAGGTAGAGATGAGGTGCTAAACGCACCTCATCTGATTAAAAGGAAAATATTTAGAAAGACATAAGGCACATTTAAGGAATGACAACCAGTTCAGAGTCAGAAATGCATGTAAGCACAGTATGTGTTATCTGATCACTGCTTTATTTCTCCATCTGATTCTTTATCAAAATTACCTCTAAGAAGCCAAATTACATCTGAGAAGCAAAACCTGGTTAAGATGGGCCAGGTATATAATCCTTCCTCAATTCTATGACTACAATCCTCAAGTTTGTGTGCGTGTGTATGTGTGTGTGGTGTGTGTGTGTGTCTATGTAAGGAAAAGCCTGTTTTACAATGCCAAGCCTAAATGCAAGGTCCACATCCTTGAAATAGTTAAATGAATATGCAATATTGTGGTAAGGCTTCTGTGCCCAATAGCATTATGATACAGCTATTTATCAACTCTTCTCACAAATTCTTCAAAAAATAAGCAATAAAATATGTAAAGGGTGGAGTAGCAACTACTTGCCAACTACTTTCTAGAAACGTCCATGAATATCTGCTGGATGGAGTGAGTGATGAACATGATTGAAAGGCAACATCCTTGTCTCTAACACTCCATTACCCCTGCCTGGAAGAGGATCTCATCTGATAATTAAGGGAGGAGACTTAGAACCCTACTGTTATGCCTATTCCTGAGATAGTAGCGGCAAAGTTAAGTATAGGATTATTCAGGGATCATCAGTGTGTTCAGATCTTGATGGTCTGTTACTTATGCAGGGTCCAAAAATTTGGTGACATCAGTGACCCCTGTAATTGCCTTTTCCATGCAGTCAAGTCCAGGAAGGATAATGGCAAAGCGTGGTGAGTGAAGAGATAAAGCTTTACCTGCTATAGCTAATCATTGCATTAATCCACTACCCCCTTCCTGAACACCAGTAGATTTTCAAATTGGTTTTGACTTGCATGTCTTACTTTGAAAGATCTGTGACAAACATGTCAGAATAAAAATTAAATGTTACTTGGGCCTGCCTGGTGGTGTAGTGGTTAAGTTCGCAACTTCTACTTCAGTGGCGGGAGGTTCACCGGTTCAGATCCTGGGTGCAGACGTTCACACTGCTTATGAAGCCATGCTATGGTTGGCATCCCACATATAAAATAGAGGAAGATGGGCACAGATGTTAGCTCAGGGCCACTCTTCTTCAGCAAAAAGAGGAGGATTGGTGTTGGATGTTAGCTCAGAACTAATCTTCCTCAAAAAAAAAATTAAATGTCACTTGAATGTAAACTAATTCTTTGATTCTTTGATAAACTAATGTTTATATTGCCTTAGCAAGAAGAGTTCTATTGAAAACTTTATACTCATTTGTAAAGTTAATAAACATATCTCACCAATAACAAAGAGAAAAAAATCTTTCATTCTGTTTCCAAATCCTGGTTTTGCCACTTACTAGAAATTTATCATTTTGCACCAGTTATTTGATTTCAGTTAAATCACATCATCTGTGTGAGATTTGGCTTCCTTCTTTATGAAGATAACATGGATGCCATTTACAGTATTGTTAGTATCTATATGCACATTTTACAAATAAGGAATCCAAGACAGAGAGAGGTTAAGTAACTTCTCCAAGATCACACAGCCAGTAAGTGATAGACCTAGATTTTGACCAAGGCAGTATCTCCATGCTCATACCACTAGACCAAGAGGAGAAATCCACAAAGGAAGCTGAGCATCATCACAGTGGACAGTAAGTTGGAGCATTGAAAATTCCTAAACTCAGTTTCAAAGTTTAAAATTTACACCACCAAACTGTATTTATGAATAGAGCAATAAATACTAATTAGTCTGTTATTACTATAGCAAGATTACTGAGGTGATTTTGAAGAAAAAATTAGTCTATGGAGCATGATTCTGTATCACTAAAATACACATTAGAAAGTATCAAATTATACCACAGAAGGATCATGGGGCAAAGATTTTGAAGGTAATGTTTCTCTCCTTATTCCTCAGTGACAACCTTTCTTAGAATGGAACAGACAAGAAAAAGTCATATGGGCCAATTCCAGCCGCCCCAGGTCTGCATACGCCTTTTTAGGATAACTATTCTAAGACAACCAGCTAAGTAGTGGTTCTTTCCATTAGATGAGTCAATATCTTCTGAGCAATGTGTTTCAATGTCTGTCATTATAAAGAGTCAAGAAGTTGTTCTTAAATTGTAGCTTGTTATGCACATTTTCAGATAATTAATGCTCAGAACATTGATTTAACTATTTCTGAAAACAGCACATTTTAATGTATAACATAATCCTGTATTTTCTTGAAGCACAGAACACTAAAAAGTAATATTGCTGATTTTTTTGAGTAGTTTTGAGAAGAGTCAGTTTGAAACGAAAAGAACTGGGACTGAGAGTAAAAGAGTATTTCATACAGGAGATTTTTGATCCATTAATATTCCAGTTCTTGATTCTACTGTTCTTATATGTCGTGACCTTTTTATTTCCTATTCAATACATGCATTGTATTTAATATAATATATTATGACTTAATTTGAATTCATTAAACCATACAATTAGCTGCATATATTAATATTTTTTGCCTGCTTTTTTTTCCCAGGATGATTCTCAGAGATTTACACATTAAAAGCAAATGAAATGTCCTTGAGGAAGGTTCAGTAACTGGGCCTTAGTAAATATTATAAAAACAATAATTTCTTCATCAGTATGGGGACCCAGTTTCAAAAAGCCTGAAGAATATGAATTAAATGTTCTCTGGGAGAAATGGAAAAGGTTAAAATTCATCATTTTAACTGATAGGCTTTCCACAGGAAAATAAGCAGTGCAAAGAATATCAAATATAGTTTTAACTTTATAGTCTTCCCAAATACAATTTCTAAGGGGAAAACAATTTATTTCAACTGTAACCCAGATCCTTATGATAATTATTGATTTTATATTTAATTATCCTTAATGAGATATATTTCTGAGACAAAAACATTGAATGAAAAAATTTAGTACCTTTCTTCTTTTAAATGCTGTGCAACACATGAATTGTAATTTTAACTTGTTCATGTGCTAAATCTCATGCTTCAATTAGATTTGAGCTTGTCTTTCATGGGTGCAAGGAATAGAATTAACTTCAGTTGTAAACGTAAAACATCAATGTCTTCTCAGGGGTATGAAATCAGATTTTTTAAAAAAACATATTATTCGTATCTTTTAACTTTTCTTCATTTGTTGTAGAGTAAAGTAAGAGAAAGTTCAAGGTCATGGGCATTCTCCCAGGTTGATTTGAGAAAAGAGACATAGTAGTAGGTAAAATACAACACCAAGATGAGAAATTTTTCTTAGATTCCAACCTTGGTCTGATTAATTTCATACCAGTGTTCCTGTCATGCAGCAGCTCTGGCATCACTCCCTTTACTCAGAACAGAAATGAGAAAGGTCCTCACCCCAAGACTACATATCAAACTATAGGTTATCTATAGACAACAGGAGTCAGAGTATTGGTATACCGCCTAGGAATTTTTGTTGTTGCTCCTCTTGTCTCCTAGTTTCTTAATCTAGATGCCAAGGGGCCCTTGATTAGGCCCACAAACTGTGTAGCACAGAGGAAGAACATAAATTTCTTGAAAATAGTTATTGAAGGGATATAACCTTAGGGGGATAGTAATGCAAAAGTTTTGATTTTGTTTAAACAAAGGGGAACCTATATAAGTGGTTATAACAGGAGCTTGTGAGACCTGGAGGAGTCGTCTAGACAGCAGGATGGACAGGAGAACCCAAAGACATAGAATTCCTTTCATGTCAGTCTATATTTAACCAAATTGAGTTGTGAGATTCTTTTGTGAAGGGTGAAGGAAGAACTGGAGCCTTGATTTTTCCAAAGCCTTTTTGTTTATATGAGTGAGAGAAAGAGAGATTTGAAACAGTACATCCGTGATTCTGATACCAGACCAAAAACCAAAATGGAGCTCAAGAGCTAAGGCTGGCCAGGAAGTACTGAGGCAAAGGTTGGGCTGCACTATGATTAAATACACAAATAATACTCGGGAGTGGAATTCTTGATCTATCCTTGTGGGATTTCAATATAAAAACACATTTCCAATGCCTGTTTTAACCCCATATTTCTTCATCTTGCCCAATATTTTTCTATCTTGTTTTCCATATCGTCTGTGATAATTCAACATTTAGGAGAAATGAAATCCACTTATTAAAATATCCAGTAGAGGGGCCAGCCCAGTTGCTCAGAGGTTAAGTTTGTACATTCTGCTTCGGTGGCTTGGGGTTCACCAGTTCTGATCCCAGGGGCAGACCTACACATGGCTTGGCAAGTCATGCTGTGGTAGGCGTCCCACATATAAAATAGAGGAAGATGGGCATGGATGTTAGCTCAAGGCCAGTCTTCCTCAGCAAAAAAAGAGGATTGGCAGCAGATGTTAGCTCAGGGCTAATCTTCCTCAAAAAAAAAAAAATTCAAATGGAGCATTATTAATCCTTTTCTAATCTTATTTTTTTTTTTTTAACATTGGCACCTGAGCTAATAACTGTTGCCAATCTTCTTCCTTTTTTTTCCTGCTTTTTTTCTTCCCAAATCCCCCCAGTACATAGTTGTACCTTTTTAGTTGTGGGTCCTTCTAGTTGTGGCATGTGGAATGCCACCTGAACATGGCCTGATGAGCAGTGCCATATCCTTGCCCAGAATCCGAACCAGTGAAACCCTGGGCCTCCGAAGGAGAGCACATGAACTTAACCACTCAGCCACAGAGCCGGCCCCTAACCTTATTTTTTAATCTTAGACTTGTTTTTCAAATATGACCAGGACTTGAATATTAACTAGGCCATTACTAACTGTGTCATCTTGATAAGTTTCTTAACCTCTCTGAATTCCCATTTTTAAAATATGGATAATCATTCATCAAAATGTTGTTGGGAGGATTAAACAACATGGCACATGTAAATTGTCTGGTAAATAGTCAGGAATAAATAAATGATTATCATCGTTAATTGTAAAGTTCTATCTAGTCTCTTAATTTTGCACTTCTTTAATTCTGCAGCCTGCTAGGAAATCCAAGATATAAGGTCAGTTGTAGTGATGTTTTGGGGGTATCACCATGGCACAGCCCATTTTCCTAGTTATCTTGGAAAATTTGGCACTGTGGCTGTCCTTTGTCATGGTGCCAGTTTGCTTTATCCCAGTGCTAAGAAGGGAGAACCAAGGTCAATAAAGTTTCCTCATTGCCCTCAAGCTACTCACCATAATGAGCAATTAATTTCCACTCTTGGATGTTTTCATGTTAAGTCTCCATTGGACATGAAAACAGCATAAAATGTAAACTTGAAACGTTAGCTAATAAGAAATCTTAATAAATATGCATTCATTGGCAACCTAGATTGTATCTTCTCTTTTAAATTTATAATTTTTATTTTAATGGAGATTGAAGCAGGCTTAATTATTGATATTATTTAAGTAGTTTTTATTGTTTTGAGAGATGGTTATCTTTAAGATACTCAAGTACAACTATATCGAACACATTTTAGCTGACTAGCTTTTACACATGGTCAAGTAAAGGCAAAATTAATCACAACATGTTCCACTCTCAGTACTGCATATCCTTTGTTCATACAACCGTGTATTTTTAAAGTTCTGTTTTATTACTACCATGTCTATTTAACTCAGTTGGTTAGCACATGCTGCTAATGAAGCCGAGGGCATGGGTGACATCCGTTTTCAGGCCAATTAGTTTTATTCTGTCCACAGACCATAACCCTAACCTAAGGCAAATTGTACTAAAATTGAATGCCCTCCATTACACGGCAGCCAGCACAGGGAAATATGTGATTCTTTTGGCCCAAATGGAAAAACAATTTAGTGTCTATGTCTGTACAAGTCAAATCACTCTTGTCTTACAGAAACACAGCACATTATTATTTTTTTAAATTACTTTTACATGTATAAGTTCTTACATTTTTTCCCATATTATTTTGAAAAAAATTAGTTCATTGATATTCAAATCCTTTTATTTTGATTAACCCCCATATACACTCCAAATCACAGAGAGATGAACAGTAGTTCTTACTATGGGTATTCTATCTGGATTTAGAGTTATAATCTTACAAAAACAGTTTCAACTTTCATTTCATTCTCCATGAGTCCACAAATAAAAATATTATCTGAACTTTTAGGTCAATTTCTGTATCAGCATTAAGTTTGATTGATGGCCTCTATTCATAGCAGTGGTGTGAGCTAGGTTTGTGATTCCCATGAGAATGTTGAGCCTTTAGAACCGCACATGTAACTCTCACCATCCGTTAGCCCCTAAAAGTGTGGCTGAACATTTTAAAACAGCTTATAAATCATTACAATTAACAACTTTCAAACTGCCCATCCAAAGCAACTGACTTGACATGCCATCTGTTATTTCTCCTTTAAAACCCTCTAGTCTGTTTATCTAAGGCAGCCATTTAACATTTTAAATGATGTTCCTTTTTAAGGTGTGTGATGGGCTGATGAAGACAAGCTTTTGTTTTAATTATCAACAATTTCTGTGATGCCATATAATTTTTGCAGTGCTCAGGGCCCTTTACAAATCAAAAGAAATCCAACTAAAACAGTAATTAATGTCAAATGACTAGTCACAAAAGGCCCTATTTAATTAAAAAGTTCTAATCTTTGATTAAACCTCATCACACATTCTCCTGATTGCAAACTGTTGTCTGAAAAAGGAATGTAATTGGTATATAGTCTATTGTCTCTCTAAAATGACACCTGCAAATTATGTAAAATGACTATGGTTTACTTAAAAGTTGAAAATCATTCTTAAGTCATATTTTTATATTGATTGTTTTTCTCTTTTTGCCACTATAATTGGAAGTCTTGTTTTTCATTAAATAGTACACCAGCTAAAAAATAGAAAGAGTCAAATAAATTTCCCTACAATTTATGAAAAATCTGCTAATAAGGATATTTTGGACTAACTATACTTTATGAAGTTGAAATTAAAGAGAGTAACCTTACTCTTATAAAATCAGTAGAAAAGCTGTAAGAAAATGTAATTTTGTGTCAAATGATTATGGCGTGTTTTCTGCTTGTATTTAGAAATATTTCCAAATCTAAGTGATTTTTCAAAAATTCTCACATCTTTTTTTGATACTTCCCATGTTCTAAGGCATATTGTCTTTTATTGCATATTGGAGTCACTGATTGTTAATTCAGTTTTCTTCTATATATTGCTTTCTATTACACTTATTTTGTTTTGTGATCATAGTGTTAGATTTAACTATAGTTCTCCTAAGTTTCTAAGTTTTGACATGGATAATGTGTTATTTTAATTAGGTCATTAAAAAATGGGTATAATCCTAAATGGACACATAGACAAAAGCTTGTTGGCTTATTCTGAGTAGTACACAAAGCCATATTTTTTCTTTATTTTGATGATAAAGATGTAAACCATACATAATCCAATAACACAATGCTTATTCAAGATTTAATATTATTGGTTGATAAATTGATCTTTAACACAGTGAGTGCTTTATTGTTATACTTCAACCCGCATTGTCATTGTTTTTATCCATATCCAACCAACTTTATGACAATCTTATGTACGACTTTAACCTAACCCGTCCTTGTAACCATTTCTATTGTTCTAAATGAATGAATAAGGTGTAGGGGAGGAAGAAACTTCCCTCTACTCTTCTTAGGTTCTTCTGGCTATGAATTAAATTGACATGAGACAGAATAACAGGAGAAAGTCAAACAAAGTTTAGTAACATGTATACGTGGGAGAAACCCAGGAAAACTGAGTAACTCACCAAAATGGCCAAAGCCACTACCTTAAATACCATCTTCAGCTAAAGACAAAAGAAGATGCTAGGGATAGTGGTTTGGGGCTTCGAAGGGGAGGAAGGCAATTTACATGGAGTTGGAAAAGCAAATATTTGGTAAACAAGTGTTTGCCATGCCTTGCAGAGACAGTGGGACATGGAGAGGACTTTGATCAAATGCACGTTGCAGGGCTCCTCCCTATCTACCACACCTACTTCATATTATACTATAGTTACCTACAGTGATAGCTACTTCCTGGAACAGACTTTCTATCTTACATTCTTTTAGGCAGTAAGGGGAAGGTCAAAGTTTCTTCCTGAGTCTTTTCTTCTTAAAAATACTCAGCCCCAGGGGCTGTCCCCGTGGCCGAGCGGTTAAGTTCGCGAGCTCCGCTGCAGGCGGCCCAGTGTTTCGTTGGTTCGAATCCTGGGCGCGGACATGGCACTGCTCGTCAAACCACGCTGAGGCAGCGTCCCACATGCCACAACTAGAAGAACCCACGACGAAGAATATACAACTATGTACCGGGGGCTTTGGGGAGAAAAAAGAAAAAATAAAATCTTTAAAAAAAAAAAAAAAATACTCAGCCCCAAATAATCCTCAAGCCAAAGAGACATGTTTTGTGGTGGCAAATTCTCCTCCCCTGTAAAGGAAAGGATTTAAGGAAAGGTAAGGAAAGGAAGATCAAAGACATTCATTCTGTGCCTACTACTGCCTTCTGTGTGACATTTAATGTATATCATTTCGTTTAATCTACCAACCAAATCATTCACCATCTATACTTTAAATAAAAAACTTATTTTGCATATTTATCATATAGAATGTATATAAAAGTAGAAGAATATGTAAATATTTTTTCATTATATTGATTAAAAGCATATATAATGTAACTAAAACTTAATAGCAAGCTGTTGTGCTTATGATAATTTGGTATCATAAATTATTTTAATTCTAAGACCAAGCTAATGACTAAAGAAATAGAAATGCTTTCTTGAGTCATCTTAAAGTAGAATTAAGTCCTTGATTAATTATCATAACACATCTTAAACTATAGCATCATGTCATTTATATGTATGACTTATATGAGTAAAGCAGTTTGTTAAAATTTGTGGATCTGACACTTCAGTGAAAAATGGAATTAACTTCATAAAGATAATTGAAACAATAAAGCAAGTTAAAAGACATACCACAAAATGATTCCAAAATTAATCCTGTCAAGTATTTAACATATGATGTCAAAGCTGAAAACCTATCTATTTAAAATGAAAATACAAATATAAATTTTTACTGAATTTTGCTGACTCTCTTCCTTGAAAACTTAATACTACTATAGTTCTTCTATGATAAGATGGATAAAAGAAAAATTCCACAAGACCAGTCAAACAGGCAATCAAGACTTTATTCAAGGGGAGAAAGACTGAACTAAACTTCTCTGAAACAAAAGGCAGGGAAGTCTTTACACTCTCCTGAGGTGAGCTGGTGCAAAAGTTCTAGAGGACATTAGAAGGGAAGTTCTGTCAGTGTGGTTATCTGTATTTGTTAATTGTCACTGATCGAAGTTAGGCCCTATTCTCCCACAGAGACTGGGAGATAGGTGCCCTACTTTTGTTGATGACTACATTTCAAAAAAGATGGCTCTCATGTCCCTGCAAAAGATATTCTTTGGCTATGAAAGATTTACATCTCAAAGGGACAGAGAAAGAATTTACAATTGAAAGTTTTCTAAAAGAGATGCTCTAAGAAAATGGAGGTCGGGGGCCTAGAGTCAAGAAGAAGCCTGTCTTAAGTTGACTCAACCTGAGGGCAGCATTAGGGCCATCTTGGTCAGATGATCTGTTTTACCTTTCTCTTAAAATGAACACTTTATGAAGAGGTAGGGGCAGGATACTATAATAATTTGTCATTTTTCTACTGTTCACTTTCAATTCCAATGAGTCCTTCTTAATTATTACTTCATCTTAAATACCAGGATTTAAAAAATACTGGGCTTCTAATTCTGATTCCTGTGACACTAGCCCTGAACTGGATCATGTGTTACAACCACCTGTCATAGACCCATTTAATCTTCAAAATATGACCCCAAGGTAGATATTTCTATTATCTCCATTTTATAGTTGAGGAAATGGAAGTATGGAAACATTTATAAGTAACTTGCCCAAAGTCAAACATTTAGCATTTGCTTGAGCTGACATACAAACCCAGGTATTACAAGAAAATGAATATGTTTCTGGGCATGATTGTAAAAGAATCATTCAAAAGATGAGATTAACATCACCTGTGAAAAGAATTGGAGTTTTGTCTTTATCTTTTGTCTTGGAAAACAGAAGCAGAGATCTAAATGGCATTGTTTGTGTGTAAATTTTTCGTTTGTATTAGTTCGACATATTGCCTTAGGTCATGTCGTGTACCTTTCCTCACAAGGTCCTGATAGATGAGGATGATGATGATGATGAAAACTGAACTTATTATTACTGATCCTAACCTAGCTAATTTACATTCAATAGCTGATTTAACTCTGATATATTGTCATGAGGTATATTTCCCCAATGGCATTGATTTGATTTATTTGACTAGACCAATGTTATTTATTTTTATTTTAAATCATAATAATAGTAATAAAAACATTATTTGGCACTTATTACTTATCAGGACTTGGATCAAGACTTTTATATCTATTAGCTTAAGAATACACCGGCACAGACAGAATGAGAAAATCGCCTACAGTAACACAGCAAGTAAATGCTGGGACCAGGATGTGAACTAAGAAAATCTGACTTTGTAGCTGTCACTGTGAAAACAAACCTCAGCTGCCTCGTCAAGTAGTCCCAGTTTTATATTATTAAAGCACAGTAAAGAAAAACAAAATACATTCAAATGATCATGAATCTTTTGATTGTATTAGCTAAGTCATGCTTCTTGAATACAGTTCTATCTCTGCCTTCTATTAGCTCTGTGACCCTGGGAAAGTTATTTGATCTCTCTGAACCTCATTTTCCTCTTTGAAAAATGAGAATGATAATTTCTGAAATACCTATCTCATAATTAAACTACAATAAGTATAGAGCCAGCCCTGGTGGCCTAATGGTTAAGTTTGGCACACTCTGCTTTGGTGGCCTGGGTTTGGCTGTCAGGCACAGACCTGCATCACTTGTCTGTGAGTTGCCAAGCTGTGGCAGTGTCTCCCACACACAAAAAAAGAGGATTGGCAGCGATGTTGGCTCAGGGCAAATCTTGCTCAGCAAAAAAAACAAAATAAGTATAGAAGTGTTGTATAAACTACAAGTAGAATACAAGTTCTACCTAATACTATATTTGTCATTATCTTCACCTCCAAATATAAGTATATAAATAAATATTAGGCCACTAGACACAGAAAATTGTGACTTAACCCCAAATTTTCTATTGGGGAAGATGCTTTGTTTTGGCTTTAAAAAGTAAATAAGTGCGCTTAAACATATATTTGTTAAATTAAAAAGCACATTTTTTAAAATTTTAAAGTTTTCCCACATTTATTTCATGCTTTTTAACTCAATAAGTTTATTGGTGCTAAGCAAAGCGTTTGATTTAGGCTCTGCTTTTCTGCTCTATCAAGGTATTCAGTCAAACATAGACAAACTGTTTATAAAACAAAAGACGAGGCTCCCCAAAATCAAGTATATAATTGATAACTGATGTATGTCTTTGTATATAAAAATATAAATTGCTAATAATCAAATTATAATTTTTCAGTTGTCAGTTTGGCAATCAAGAAGAATATTTGATACTATCCACTAATGGGAAGATATGCAGAAATAGATATTGGATACATTGTGGTGCGGTTCTAATTTAGTCCTGCTTTATTTCTGTAAATTTAATTTTGACAGTTTCAAATGTAAAGAATAATTTCAAGAATAATGCAAAGAACTACCATGCATCCTTCACCCAGCAAGCCCAGGTTTCTAAGTAAACTACTGAATAGTAAAAGACTCAATCCAGAATCATCACGACACCTGGTTATGGTTTGCTGCCATTCAATAGGGAACATTCTCTCAGTTTCTCTTTGACATCCCCAAATTTGGCACGTTGGAATATTATAAATCAATCATTTTTTAGATTGCCCTTATATCAGTTTCTTTTTGCTGCTGTAACAAATTACCAAAAAATTAGTGACTTAAAGTAACACCAGTGTAGTATTTTACAGTTCTGGACATCAGAACCAGACAGATCTCACTGGGCTAGAATCAAGGTGCCAACCTGGCTGTGTGTTTCTGCCTAGAGGCTCTAGGAGAGATTCTGTTTTCTTTCCTTTTTGAACTAGAAACCACTCTCATTCCCTGGCTTGTTGTCTTATTCCTCCATCTTTTAAGTCAGCAACATTGGGCTAAGTCTTCTCACACTGCCACCTCTCTGGTTCTCTCTCTACTGACTCCCATTTCTATGTATAAATACCCTTATGATTACATTGGTACCATTGAAATAATCCAGGATAATCTCTCCAACTCAAGGTCATCTGATTAGCAACCTTAATTCCATTTGCAATTTTAATTCTCCTTTGCCATGAAATCAAACATCTTGACAGATTCTGGGGACTAGAATATGGACATCTTTGGGGAGGCTATTATTCTAACTACCGTGGCCTCTCATTTTAGGTTCTTCCCATGTTTCCTCAAGTATTCTCAGCAGGAATATCACAGATGCTGTTTGTTTCTTTTCATTGCATCCCAATGGGTAACACACATGTCTATTTGCCCCGTTTGGTGGTGTTAACTTTAGTCATTTGAGGATAATAGATCAGCCAAATTTTTCTACTGTGATGTTACTTATTTCTACTTTGCAATTAATAACTTTTTTTGTGGCGAGATTCTTGAGATTATGTAAATATCCCATCCTCATCCTACTTTCAGTAACTACTTTTAGGATCCATTGATGTATCTTGCCTGAGCTAATGATCATTCACAAAATTGCCAGATGATGATTTTCAGCACCATCATTTCTTCCATATTTACTACTTGACATTCTAATATAAGGAGCATTTTCTCTTCTCCTTGTTCATATATCTGTATCAGTGTGTATGTGCAACTTCCTATTTTATTCAATGGCTTATGATCTACTACTATCATTATTTTGATACACTAATGTGTCAATTCGGCCAGCGGGAACCTTTTCAAATTGGCTTCTTTGTCTTTTTCACTAGATCCTTATCATTCCTCGAGCATCTCTTTACTTTCTTACAAAACAAGATTTTTCAGGTTCATCTAACATTTTTCTTTACCCCACCCCTAGAATCAACAATTTTTTCAAGGAATCCTAGTTCCTTAATTGGAGAGTGACATGAAAAACAAGTGGTGACTAGATGAGATTATTGTTGCTGGAGTGTCACTCACGCCAGGCTCTGTCAATAGAAAAAGCCAGAAAAATATGTATATAAATGCATACACACACATCTCTATTTATTTCTATATCTGTGCATGTGTGTTGATGATCATGAGTACATACCAGTACTTCCAATTCCACTGCAAAACAAAGTTCTCACTATCTCCAGCCACTTCCAAATTTGTGCCTTCCTTGGTGGAGTGTGAAATATGGCTCCCATCACCTCAGTCCTCTTGAATGTAGCCAGTGTCCCATCCCTGCCAGGCTGCTGCACCCTCACAGGTTGGCCCCTACACTGACTCAAGCCACTCTAACGCAGGGCTGCCTACCTCATTTGAGTTTGCCTAATGGGTTTTTGACAATGAAAGCAATGAAAGAAGGAGAGGGGACGATAGAGGGAAGAAAACAGTAAATACTGTTTAAAGAAAAAGGAAGGAGGAAAAAAGAGGAACAGGAAAAGTCCTGCTTTTGTGAGAGCAATTTGTAAATGTCTACTGATTTTTATAACTTTTTACTTAGAAATAATTACAGACACAGAAAAGTTGCAACAATGAGAGTAGTACAAAGAACACCTATAAATAATTTACTAGATTTACCTTTTATAAACACTTTGCCACATTTGCTTTCTCATTCTCTCTTCTCTATATGGCATGTGTGTAAACATGTGTATCTATATAAGCATATATGTATATACATATGAATCTATGTATACACACACTTTTTTTTATGAATCATTTGTAAGTAAGTTTCATATACCATGGCCATTTACTCCTAAATATTTTAATGTGTATTTCCTCAAAATAAGAATATTGCCTTACATAACCCCAGTATAGCTACTGGCATCAAAAATGTAACATGGGTACATTTTTTGTCTAATTAACTATGTGTATTCCAATTTTGTGACTTTATCTAATAATGTCCTGTATAACATTTTTAAAATTCAGTACAGAGTTCTGTCTAGAATCAGGCATTACAATTAATTGTCACGTCTCTTTAGTCTCCTTTAATCTGAAATATTTCCACAGCCTTTCTTTGTCTTTTATGAAATTGGCATTTATGAAGAATATAGTTCTACTAACTTTTTAGAAGGGTATATCTTTTTGTTAATAAACTATGCATTTCTTTTGACATAGATAATTAATTTCCTGTGGAAAATATTTCCACGCATATATAAAAATATGTTAATCATTGTGTCAATTTCAACACATTACAAATAAAACCTCAAAAGGAAACTTTATGCCAATTAAGAGGGAATTAGTTACATATGTGATTATGTACCTACACAATGAAAAACTACATATTTATTCAAAAGCATATCTGGTATGGAAAGATGTGCTGAACTTATAATTACTAGAAGAAAAATAGATTATAAAAAATTGTGATTAATACTTCAATCACATATATGTCCTCCCTGCGTGGTATACTCTACCAATGTGGTAGGATATTGCTGCTTTTATAAATACTGTGACTGAAACACACTTAGAAAATTTTGTATTAATATTATTTTGTACTCAATATTTCATATCAAGCACACAAATTTAGCATATTATTCAAATTATATTTTAATACTAATCTAAATCATTAAAACCTCTCTTATTAAAACATTTTACAAATTTTTTGATTCAGAAGTTTTCTAACAAGAGATATGTGTAAGAATTTCAGCGACATCTAAAAGTATTATAACCTCAAGCATTTTATTCATTATAGGACTTCTAATAGCAAATTCTCTTTACAAAGTCAGAAAAGCAGTATCTATTTGTATTTTGGAATATGTAAGATTATTATTAATCTATGTAACTGATAATTTTCGGTAATATGTCTAGTATATAGTCAAATTACATGCCAAAGCTAAGTGTATATGTACGTCACATAACTGTCTAAATAATGTGTGGAAATTATCTTTTGATTCAACTTGTAGACATTCAGCAGAGAAAGTCCCATGAGGAAATGCCCACTATGCAATCAATGAGCATGTCAATTTCCCCACCAAATCATGCAACAGGTAGCAGAATATTGCTGCTAATTGGTATATATTTTTTTCCTAGAAGTGAAAATTCTAACCTTTTACTTGACAGATGTTTGGGTAAAATGCCATGTAGCATTTTGAGAGCTTATCTGTGCTCTTTACAGTTTTGTTGATGCTGCTACACATGCAGGAGCAAACAAATGAAAAACTAAACTAAAGTAAAAATATGTGCTAGTTAGCGATTACAGACAAACATACAAATCAAAAGCAAATTAATTTCAAATATGCAAAATATTTCATGGATTAATCAAATAAAATATCTATCAAGAAAGCACATTTGGAACATTTGACAACAAATGCCTTTTAGGATGATCAAGAGATTAGTAATTATAAATAAATACAATTACTGTATATTTTTAAAAACAAACATAGTTTTTAAATGTTCACTATATTCATTTTTGTCAGAGTTTAGCTACAAATTGACTAATACTATAAAATTGACAACTCTTTATTTATTTATTTCACTTTTTCAGATTGGCCTTAAGCCAACATCTCTTGCCAATCTTCATCTTTTTATTTTTTGTCTTTTCTCTCCGAAGTCCCAGTACATAGTTGTATACACTAGCTATAGGTCATTGTAGTTCTTCTATGTGGGATGCCACCATAGCATGGCTTGACAAGCGGTGTGTAGGTCCACACCCAGGATCTGAACCAGCGAACCTTGAGCCACTAAAGCAGAGCACGAGAACTGAACCATCTGGCCACAGGGCCGACCTGACAACTTTTTTTAGTTAACAAAATCTTTCCCAAATATGATCTGGTCCTCACAAATTTGGGAGGGAGGAACATCAGATATAAAATATTTTATTAGTATTTTTGAGATGATAAAATTTAGTCACTGGAAAGATAACTAACTTGCCTGCTGGACCAGATGAAACCAAGATCTTCCAGAAACATTTTCAACATCATTAACAATGCATCTCATCCTGAACAGCCCACCCCCACTCCACATCAACACTGTCAGAAACTTTTAGGCACAGTTAAGACTGCCAATGATCCTGTGTATTTTATTATATACTCTGATTACACTTACGAATGTTTTGTTAAAAAAATTTTTAATGCTTTTGTTGAAAATGCTCACTAAATTCACATAAACCAATTACATGTGTTTAGTTCTTGTGTCATAGATATCTTAAATCCATTAGGATGAATGATAAATGAATTCAAATGGACAGAAATGAAGACAACTGTGAGTTTCAGTGAATTAATCCACACTTTTATAAGAAAAATAGTATTTTGTTAATATGGCACTAAACTAATTGATGCACTAAAGAAATTCATCAGATACTGTACCTTACATATACAGCGGTATTGAAACATAACAATTTAGTATGCCTTATCTAAAGAGTTAAGTCATGTAAATAAAAGTGGGAAGTACTAATAAATATTTTCCCTTTGAAATGTTAAGTTATAGCATACCAAGTCAATGGGTTCTTATTTCATTTACCTCTAAGTTGGTTCCTTTCTTTAGTATTGACTGGTTTCCCAACAACGCATGAAAATAAAAAAAGAATGTCAGTCATGGATCTAGACTAAGGATGCTGCTATTCTACTTGCGGGGTAAAGGATTTACTATAAATGTAACAATGGAAAACAAGCTAAAGTAGTTATAAGCAACCAGCTGTTTCTTGTGGAACTCTAGCATTTTAGCAAACTGAGTGATCTCTATGAAAAAGAAGAGTTGGCCAGTGGGTAGAATAACAAAAGCAAACATGGAAATTAATATTGCTTATGTGAGAAATAGGGAAGTGACTAAAACTAAAGTGTTAGTGAGGGCAAATGCTACTATTAGGTTATTTATTTTCTTTAGCATAAATTATTGTGTATTCATTATAGAAAATTTGTAAAATTGAAGATATTAAGAAGTCACCCACCACTCTGTCACTCAGACATAAATGCTTATGATATCTTCTTATAAATGCTTGATGCTTAATCTCTCCCCACTTATTTTTTATGTACAAATGTGTATCCACAAGTTTTAAGAAAGTTCTAATATTGCATACTCTGCTTTCATTAAATAATTTTTCATGTAGATTTTTAAGTGTTTTCCATTTTATTAGTTTTTCTTATATTAACATTTGACTAGAATGCTAATGCAACTCTTCTATCCCTTATTTATCGAATCCCTGTGTGGTGGGCAGAATGCTCCCCGCAAAGAGGTTCACATCCTAATCCGTGGAATCTGCAAAAATGTTACAAGACATGAAAAAAGGGATTTCACAGATGTAAATACAGTTTGTTTTCAGTGCCTGCCCAATCAATTCCATCTCCTAATGACCCTGTGTACAGCAGAATGGAGCCCTGCCCCGTGTTTCTGCCCCATCCTCTCACCTTCCAGTGCTATGTCAGACAATGCTCTGCTGCTATTCATAGGGTTTTCATGACCAGTTTATTTGGAAGTGGGTGGCCAGGTCCTTCTTCCTCATCTATCTTAGTCTGGAAGGTCCTCCGAAACCTGTCCACCGTAGATGACCTTGCCAGTATTCGAAACACCTGTGGCATAGCTTCCGGCATCACAGCAATGCACAATCACCACAGTATGACAACCGACGGATGGGTAGTGTGTTTCCCTGACTGGGGAAAGAACATGGGCTGTGGCAGTAAGAGCATCACTGAAATCTTTACTAGGCAGCCAGGGCTGTCTATAAATGAGGTTACAGACTTTAATCTAGGCAGATTGTCCTAAAGTATCTGAGTGGACTCAATCCAACAACATGAGCCTTTAAAAGCAGAGAATTTTCCCTAGTGGAGGCAAAAGAGATGCAGCAGGAGGAGAAGGCAGAGAAATTCAGTTTAAGAAGGAGCCAGCTTTGCCAGTTTGAAAATGGAGAGAGCAACATGACAAGGAATGCAGACTGCCTTAAAGAGCTGAGTAAATCTCCTGCTTGACAACCAGCAAGGAAATCAGACCTCATTCCTACAGCCACACAGAACTGAATTTGGCCAGCAAACCTGGATCATGGATGAAGACCTTCCTTGTCTGCCTTGTTCACTACTATAGTTCCAGAATCTAAAATGTACATCTCATTTGCGAAATCGATGAATGAATGAATTATATTTCTGCTTGTGTAGATTGTTCTTTAATATCGCTTGTACAGGTTTTTTGTTTGTTTCTTGAGAGATGATTTCATTTTTCTTAATTTGTAGGAGTTGCAAGTTCTGTATTAAATTTGTGATATTGTTAGGATGTGAAATTTAGAAGAGGAATCTATTTTGTAAGAGGAAAGGAATGCACCAAAGTGAGTTACTAGAAATAAAAAGAACTAATTCAGTAAAACCAGGAAAACAAAATAGGGAGAAGAAACATGCAGAACTTTGGAAATTGCCCATTACTCTGGTACAGGAGTAGAAAGAACCAAGAATGCAAAATGACTTTGAGTACATGGAGTCAAGTTTTGATTGATTAAAGACTAAAGCATCATTCCCTTAGTCCAAGGAGGAGTGTAGAATGAGTTTGTGCAACAAGTCAAGTCATGAGAGGAGAGATATGTATTACTCACAAAAACTTAAACTGAGTCCAAATACTACAGAGCTTCTGGGGACTGTAGACCTGTGCTTTCTTCCATGGTTTAGGCACACTGGTTTGCCTACAAGTCAAGTAATTTAGCTTCCATGCTGTCTTGCTCTTCTTCCCATCAGCATTGCTCCCTGAAAATGTCATTTGTCCTGGAATTGATAGAAGCCCACTTTTATGTTGACCAGTGCATTTGGGACTTGAACAAATATGGCAGGCTGCTGCTCATCTGGCTCTCTCTGTCCAGAGGGTGCATTCCACCCAAAGCAGCCCTGGGGAGCATAACTTGGCATTAACACTTAACAATACTTTTTTCATCATCCTTGAAATTCAAAAATCAAGGGACTATTTCTGTGCTGTTTTTTACATTTTGCCTGGTAATCAATTAGCTATTTTAATTAACAAACCTGGGCCTTTTTCACCCCTCCAAAATTTTTGCTTCATATTATTACGGTTACAAATTTTCCTCATTTTCCCCATTCTATTTCATTCTTTTTTTATAATTTATATAATTTTTTATTTTTTTTATAATTTAAATAAATTTCTTTCATTATTATGTGCTGTTAATGGATACCCTGTACGTGTCATCCTGTTTATTTTTCTCTGATTTTATTTACCTCTAAGCTTGCCCCTTTGTTCTGAGTGATAGGATAATTGCTAAACTTTTTCGTATATGTCTTTAAGTTTTCTGCAAGATTCTTTCTGCTATTGACTGCACCTACTGTAGTTTTGCATGTCACAGTGATAACTTTTTAAATTTTATATTATTTTCTATTCATGGCCACTTCTTCAAGTTTCTTGGATTCACTATCTCCAAAAATATTTTTAGAACAAGAACCAGAATTTTGGAAGACTTCCTTCTCTTTCTGCATTAATTCCACTTCACAAGAGAACAGATGCTTTCGTTCCTCAGTGTGGTCCTCAAACCCTCATCTGCGGTACCTGTTGTTCAGAATAATACACCTACCTTGTTTATCTGCACAGAGGGAGATCATTGAAGGCAGACAGTTTCCATGACAGACTGTGCAGATTTTGATCAGATCCAGACAAAAGTAAAGGCTCATTCATCTCGTGCACTTCCCAGAACTACTAATAAAACAAAATATGCGGGGCTACCCCCTGGCTGAGTGGTTAAGTTTGCTTGCTCCACTTTGGCAGCCCAGGGTTTCACCGGTTCAGATGCTGGCTGTGGACATGACACTGCTCATCAAGCTGTGCTGAGGCGGCATCCCACATACCACAACTAGAACGACCCACAACTAAGAAAATATATACAACTATGTCCCGGGGGGCTTTGGGGAGAGAAAAGAAAAATAAAATCTTTAAAAAAAAATTTGCAGCCACTCTCTCCCCACAGCCTGCTCTTTTGGCTTCTTCTCTTTAGGGTGCATGATATTGACATCTTTCCCTGTCTCTTCCTCTTATTCCCAGGAAAGTGGCTCTGGGGAGTTAACACTTGAGAAGTTTCCTTTAATCTAGTCCAATCTCAACTGTATCTATAAAATCCCCTTAGTTATCCAAATATGTCATTATTGCTCTTTCCACAATGGTGCGCAATTTTCTTTACTTCCCCTTTATTTTTGTAAAGATATTTTTAATGACAGTTTAGCAAGGGAGGAATAAATGACATCTACACGTCACTAATTCACTTTGAAGCTAGGGCAAGATTTTAGATTCTGATTAATTGTAAATATTTCTTTCTTTTAATGTATGCATGCATTTAAAACCAAGTATTTCAGTTTCCTTTTCTTAAATGTTTTCATTCTTTCCTTAAACTACTTGGGGTGGTACACTATGCTACCAAAAGTGCTCACGACTCTTCTAATCCAGAGTTCATGGCACACAAGGAATTCCATGGGTTGCTTCTTCACAAATGCTCCCTTAAAAACTATGTAATATTTTAAATGTATGTTTTTCTATGCAAATGTATTAGAAATAAGTTCCAAAGCATTCAGAAGATTTGAGGAAGAGTCTATGACCCAAGAGTCTAGTTACCACTTTTAGACTAGTAACTTAGACTTGTTGAAATGGCTGAGCCATAAAGTAAACTTTTCAATCCTTACCATTCTTATGCCCTTCTCTGGCTGCTCTTGCCTGATCACATCAGCAGTGCCCTTTACCTCTAACTAGACAGAACTATACATCCATCTTTCACCAGTCAGAGTAAGAAAGATCTCTATATCTCAATGGACTTGTTGCTGCTAAACATGAACAGGAAGTGAAAGGCTGCTACCTGGGCAATCTTTTACTTTCCTGCAGGATGTGAGATTCACTTGTATCCCGATAGTCATAATCAAGTAAGCTTCCCACTGCAAATGAAGCTTCCGATCAAAGCACAGGAACCTTTTTCTTTTAAAAAAATGAACTTTTCAAATATATGTCATCTAGTGCAGTGCATCACACAAATTCATCTCACCTCTTAAAAATTTAACGTTAGCCGAGCAAAGCTGCTTTTTTATCATTTTATGAAACAGTTACTTCAGTGCTTGTACACAATGAGTATGCTAATCAAGTATATACAATTCCTACAAGTGTTCATGAAATTGTTTGTACAAACTGAATTTATAAATTACCATCAAATTTATTGGAAGGGGGTTCTGTAGCGTTTAGCAGATTCTTGAAAGGATCCTTGTCACAAAAGAGTTTAATTACCACTGTTCCTTATTGATATACCTTCAGAACATTGTTAATTTATATTTGCATAGATGGCTGAGCAGTGCAATAAATTTTAAGTTCTTCCTTTTTATGCTTTCATTTGATTCCTATGCTCCAAACACATCAGTTAGAAGGGGAAAATAGATCATCCCAACTCATCTAATTATCATAGCCAATATGTTTCAGAATTTAATCTGTGTTTTTCTAAGATGAGTTGGCCAATATATAAATAAGTACTCAAGCATCTAAATTCTTTTAATACCATATTTACGTTGTCACCTATCAAAGTTATACTACAGTGACTACTTTTGGTTAGAAATCAGGATAGCTCACTCATTTACTACCAAAGTTGGATTGAAGTTCTTCAATATTTAATTAAAATATTACAAATCATTACATTTCTATTTTAGCATTGGCAATTTGTAAGTGACCATGGCCTTTTTGCTGCATATTACGCTCTCATCTTTTCTAGAAACAGGTGGCACTGATTCAGAAAGCTGTGGACACTCTCTAAGAGTCTGAGGTTAGAAATTAGGTTTCAGTAGCTCCACAAATCAATCCAGTCATGGTAATTTTAAAGATGATTCATTCCGGTGACTCCCTCTATTTAACATTTAACATGATTTCAAAAACATCACTTGAGCAATAACAGAGATAATTTTATTGGATGTGTCCTTGTTTATATATGTTTGGGGGAATAAAGTAAACAAAGGTGCTTTACCTAAAACAAAAGTGTGCTATTTCCAGGGTGACAGACAATAGCTGTTTAACAGCACTTGGTTTTCTATTAAACTGCTCTGAATTTTTATAAGATAAGAGGAAATAATATGCCTAGCTCACTGAAAAGAGGAATTTACATAAGTAGAACATAATTATCTGAGTAAGACCTTGTCACTGAGGCTTGGGAGGGTTAATGATTATGATGATAATTAAAACGCAGAGGATTTGTAGAGTACTTATTTGCTTTATAAAGAGCTCAGTGTACTTCCCGTATAGTCTTCTCATTGATCTGCCTGCGATAGCTATATAACAGGACATTTAAATATCTCAGAATAATGGAAAGAAACGTGTGACCTGTTATAACCATAAGTGATTATAAGCTTTTGGGTTTTGCCTCACCTGAAAGGCAGGACCTCCAGTGACACAGCTCTTTGAAACATTTCAGGTCATCATAGCAAAACTGACTCTGAGGAAAGAGTGCCACCTACTGAATCAAATTTCCCAGGTTCCCTCCTAGGGCTGGTCTCACAGCTTTAGAATTGTCCTAACATGTTTAACTATAAGAATTAATGGGATTTCTGCATCATGCATGAAATACTTAATATGTTTGTTTACAGCTTCAGCCACTTTATCTTAGTGATCTAGCAGACACAGCTATAAATTAACTATTTCATTCATAAGCTTTTCATTTGTTTTAAAAAGTAGTATACAAATATTGAACAAACCTAATTTTCTTAAGAAGGAAATTTCCAAAACAAATTCCTGAATCTCTCTTTATTGTCAAAGTGACCACAAGGGGGAGCTAGCATGTAATTCCTTAATGGGGGCAGGAGAGTTGAGGTTTCATTATTAATTAAACCCTTTTATTTCTGGGTAAGTCAGCAGAAGACATAAATATGTCATTTGGAATTTATGAAGCTCAAGACAATTTTTCTCAGAATTACATTTTGCACAATGTAATCCAACTCACCTTTTTTTAATGTATGCTAATTAATACATTAGATATAGTGTAAGATACATTTTTTCATCTGACAATTATTGTTTCTATATGGTCTCTCTCTCTCAGGTACTCTACACACAGCACAATTTATTTAAATCACACCAAATAACCTTCAATTGTTAAAATTAAATATAAAAATCTTAAATTACCTTTTAATTTGTCTCAATACTTTAAAATAAACATACTGAAACATACGTCACTGTTCAAAGGTTGATCATTGGTAACTAATTTATGATATTTCCTTCTGACTTACATACTTAGGAGTATGTGTAAAATACATGGACACCAGTTGGAAATTCATTTCATTTATGTGTGAATTTCAAATTAATAGCACTTGCTTATTTTTGTGGGGTTAATCCTGTAACTTTGTTTTCCACTGTTCATTGGGAACATACTTCCTATGTGTGGGAGGAAAGCACATACATTACATGGATGTATATGTTATCATACAGTAACATAACATACATACAATTTAGAAGAAAGTTTATATTATTTCCTGACATTTTTCCAAAAGCAAGATTTGATAATTTTAATAAAAATTAGAAAAAATTAACGCTCAATTTAAAATGCTGTTTCTTCATCGAAATATTTTGCACTTTTTCTTTTCTTTTTTCTCTTTTGTTTGAGGAAGATTAGCCCTGAGCTAACTGCTGCCAATCCTCCTCTTTTTACTGAAGAAGACTGGCCCTGAGCTAACATCCATGCCCATCTTCCTCTACTTTATATGTGGGATGCCTACCACAGCATAGCTTGCCAAGCGGTGCCATGTCAGCACCCAGGATCCGAACCAGCAAACCCCGGCCGAGGAAGTGGAACCTGCGCACTTAACTGCTGCGTCACTAGGCTGGCCCCACACTTTTTCTTATTTTGTTGTTATGTAGGAGAGATTGAGTCCTTAAAAACTTTTAAAATTATAAAACATTTCCCCTGAGCTTGAAAATTGTAATTTCCTTTATTACAATTCATATTTATCACAATGGAGAAAGGTATGTTTTAGTGATGGTCCTATTAGTAGTGTGAATTTGCCATGTTAAAGGGTGAAGCTTTGATGAAAAGTCAGCAAATGGCCAATAGCTGTGTGTTAGAGGTGAGCCACAGATATCTGTGAACGCAGTGGGAATTAGGAGAACCAGCTGCAAATGAAATACTATCATTCCTTTTAGGGTTTAAATAGGACATAGAAACCTCTGATACTCATTATATCTAAAATAGTTGTTAAATTTATTTTTGAAAATTCTCTGCTAACAAAAATATATGAAACCAGGTAGTGAAATAATGATAAAAATGACAGAGAAGGAGATAGTGGAGAGAGAATTTTTCATTTGTATAAATACTGATTGCGTTGAAAATATCAGTGTCAAAAATTTCTCTTAAGCACTGTACTTTATTGAACTCAAGAATACGGCAAGTAGGACAAGCTTTTGAAGACTAGTATAAACGCTGCCATTACAGCTGCATGAATAAACATTCAGAACTCTGAATGTAGTTTTTGTATATTGTAGTAAATATGAATTTTAAAGAGTTTCTCAGAGGCAAAATTAAGTAACTTAAATAGCATAAAATTTCACAAAAAAAGCATCTTTAGGATTATTCCTTAATAATAATGATACTAATTCAGTTATTAATTTAATGTGGTAGTATTAATCAGTCTTTACAGTCTATAAAAACAGACCTTAATATTCCTCTGTTGAAGCTATCCCAACATAATGATCAACTTATTTTACAACTCACTTGGACTAGCATAGCATTGTATTAATTAAATAACGTTATGTTTATATAAGTCTTTCCAAGTACTTTTTCTCAATGAGTGTGCACACATATATATTTTGATTAAATCACAGAAGACCTTTGGATGTTCAATATCTATATAATAAAAAAGGAATAATATAATCTTGTTTAAGGTTGAGACTATCATTTGTAATTATAAATAGTGATTATCAACCAGTCTCTTCTTGAGAAATGTGAGATTGTAGATATCTTAAATTATGTACAACACTACTCTCTTCTAGATTCCTCAACTAGGTCTCATATGTTCGTAGCCTACCATGGTATAAGAACCAACAGGATTTTTGAACTATTTAACCATACTTATATCATCTATTTTTTTAAAAAATTGAGCTCAATATTTTAAGCATGGTTAAAAAGAAATTCCTCAGTAACTATATGCTAAATAGAAAAGAATATTGGTGGAAAAAATATAGAACTTATAAGATGGTTAAAAAGTAGGAGTGATTATAGTTTAAAAAATTGTGTCTGGCTAAAGGGAAGCCAAACAATTGGAAATATTAGTTGATTCTATTTCCTTTAAAAATAAAATAGGGATAAGACATACGATGAAAATTAATTACTTTTGGTATGTGTCAATCTTTAACAACAGAAATCAATACATACTACAAATTAAATAATATATGGATAAAATATCTGATACAGTTCTATTTTGCTCCTTTTGGCAGACTTCCTGTGGTATTTACCAGAAGCATGGTGGTTCTCTTTCTACACACGAGGGGGAGGTGTGACATACTTACTCCAGAGGGGTGGTGGGAAAATTGATGTCTATGAAGATGCCTTTCCTATCACTGTTCTCTTAGACACTGTGTTCCTCCCCTCAGTGCATAACAGCCTTATTAGGGCTAATCAGTAAACCATATTACCCTTTCCTTGGCATTTTCTCATTCTCTTGTTTTTGCTTTATCATAAACTTCAAGTAAGGACATTTTATAACTTTCCTTGAATTAGTAGGCAATGCAAAATAACCATAGATTTGTCGTATTTCAAAGGCAAGGATTAAAAAATGAGTGTGTAATCACTACTCTTTAATTAAGTTAGCTGCTGCTTTTAAAGCCTCGCAGCCTCAGCTTCCAAGGTACCTGTGTTAGGACTGGGGTACTAACTTCAAAGAGGTGTCAAGGTGAGGTTTCCCAAGGCAGCGAGGTTAGGCGCCCACTCAGCACTAACAACCCAGATTTCTGCAAAGCTCTGGCTCCCTTGTTCAGCAAAGGTATATATGCGTGACAAACTACCTCTTTAGAAAATACAAAGACATTTTAGGATTTGAAAGTCTGGCTGTAAAGAGCTCCTCTTTGAGCTTTTGAACTGTTAAAGATAGTCTCTTAAGGGAGCGGTGAATTTTGGATCCAGATGAGACTGCAAATTCAGACTATAGGTTATCTCATTGAATCCTCCGGGAAATACGTAGCTCCTTTACCTGAATCTTTAAGCAATTATCCCACCAACAATCATCAAAACTTTCTTGTAATTGGTCTGGATTTGATTTCCTTTGAATCCTGTATGATTCGTGTTACAGACTTATACGTTAGTCATTCACAATTTATAAACGGCAACTTAACTTTAGTATTTATGAATTGCTATCAATACTCCAGCAATCAAAACACTCACCTTTTCTATTTCAATACTTCGGTTGTCTGTTTTGTTCTTAACTCTTTCCCAGAACGACAGCTGGATCACGAGCAAACCAGTCCCAGCTTGTGGATGTTTGTGATAATAGTTTGGGAAGAAAGAATCTCTGAGATTAGGAACTGAAGTTGGAGAGGTAAATGAATCAAGAGCCTCTGTGTGTGTGTGTGTATGTGTGTGTGCGCGCGCTTGTGTGTGTGTGTAGTGGTGGTCGTGGTGTTGCTTACAAAACATGAATCTTGACAGATCTCTCATCATCTGCCTTCACGTTTTCGGTTCAGCTTCTGCGCATAGGAGCTTTGGCAATATGGTTATCAACACTTACTCGGTATTAAGGAGATAAAATTCAAATTGCCATATGAAACTTTAATAGCAAGATCAAGGTAAACAAAACACCAAAACTGTCGTGTGTGGGTCGGTGGATGTCTGTTTTACCTTGAATCTGGGCTGAGATACGGGTCACTGGAAGGGGTAGAGCCCTAAGTATTACTTAGCCAGGTTTGAGTTTTAACAAGCTACAAAACTTGAATTGACAGTGAGCCTTTCTCCTTAACGGAGAGGCGCTTTTCCTCTGGGGAGACCCGGCTGCTCTTTCACTGGGCTTCTGCTTTTCTTCTGAAACACTTTCATAATCAAGTGACTTTCCTTGCATGGGTGCCTGGGGACAGCTGATTTTTCTCAGAGGATAAAGAAAGTTACGTATTGATTGCTGTTGCTCTCGGTGTGTCTGCATGAGCGCGGGCAGAAGCGGGCGCGCGAGCGCCCTGGCATTCACACACACTCACTGAAATACACATCACACACCGCCCCCCCCTCCCCGAGCCCTCCCCCCCACACACACAGCCTACACATACATACATACGCACGTCCCTCTGCACCTCAATCAGACGGGTCCAAGCGCAAGCAGAAGATCTGCGCCTCCCTTGGCACGGCTGTGTATGGTGCCTCTGTGTGTGTGTGTGTGTGTGTGTGTGTGTGTGTGTGTGTGTGTACAGAACCCATCAGGAAGACTGCAGCTAAATTATTCTGCAAGCATGCTGCAATTCCGTTCCTGTGTACATCGGACAAAAAATAAATTAAATCGCTGTCAAACTTTTTTTTCTTTTAATCCTCTTTTTTCCAGAGGATTACGACGGAGGAGCGCCTCCCAGTAGTTAAAGACTCTGGAGCACGGCGGCGAGGCTTTGGGCGCAACCGCCACAGCGGAGCGCTGAGTTCAGCTAGCCCGGCTGGTCTCCCATCTAACTGATCTAATCAATGACTCTGAAGCGCTGGGGCTTCTGGCTCCGCCCCCGCCAGTTTCTTCTCCTTCTCCCATTGGGTGCAGGCTGAAGAGGCAGGGCCTTGTTCCTCACGCCGATTGGCTGGCAGGGAATCAGTATCAATGTTTAAGCGGCGGCGTGAGGTGAATAGAGTCAGTCAGCAAGAGGCGCTGGGGAGAGAGCAGGGACTGAGAGCCCGGCGGATGCGGCAGCGGCGGAGGGCGGCTGGGGAGACGCTACTCCAACTGTTGAATTGAATTTTCACCTTTCATTTCCTCGGATGTTTTGCTTGCGGAGATGGATTTATTTACCTTGAAATCCGCACGTCTTTCGCAGGCTGTGAGCTGATCCTGACTAGCAGCAGACTGAAAGAGACAACCCGTGACAGAAAAGGAGAAAAAAAAAAAAAATTCCACAACGGACTGCACAATTAACTAGGCACACCGGTGCTAGACTTTGTGAATAGAGAACATTGAGAGGAAAATCGTGAACTGTGATGCGGGGCTAAGCTGTGAACAGTCCCCGGAATCCTGATTTTTTTCCTTGTTTTCCAAGACTCTGAAAGATTTGGGGGCTCCTCACGCCTAAACCAAAAGGAAAGGTTTTTTAAAAAATAAATAAATAAATACACCTAGCAAAACAGACGCCTTGTTTTCCAGACCCTTGGACTCCGGCAGAAAGAGGTAGAGTAAAGTGCTACTGGATTCAGCTTCACCTTCCTCTTTCCCTCCCTCCCTTTCTCTTGCTTTTTCTTTTTCTCCAAAACGTGAATCTGGCTTTTCTTTCTAGAGAGTGAGTCAGAGAAAGCGTTAGGAAGAAGCCGCAACTAATGTCTGTGAAGGGAGGACCATGAGGCGAGAGTGAATACGATTCGTTCCGCTGCTTCTGACTCATCGGGCAGATCGGAACACCTGCATTTCTGGATGTGTCATTCCCGTATGCCGAGGCTCCTGGAGAACCCGAAATAACGTGTAGACAGACCTGTGCCTAACATCCCCTCGGAGGTAGCTCCCCGAGGTGGGTGCCCCTAGCTGGACCGCCGAGGCCGCAGCTCTTCGCCCCCTGCCCTCCCCGAGTCGCCCAGAGAGACTGTGAGAGCGAGACTGCAGAATGCATCGCGCCAAACCTTGATGTGTTTCTTTTATCCAGCCCACTCCTACTTTAAAAAAAATTGAAGGAAAAAAAAAAACACCCCTCACTTTATTCGCTTCAAATATTCACCACTTTTATTCCTCGCCAAGGTTTTCCTTTCTAGATGAAGAGGACTGGGAGGCAGGGCCATTGGAAGGAGATGCTGAATAGAAAGAAAAGAGAGGCACTTGACAGCCTAGCCCTGTGAATGCAGAGACTGTTTCCCTTCTAGCGAGAGACAGGGAGAGTGTGTGTGCGAGGACTGGGAGGGTGGCTCCCCCTTCCTTTTTATTCCGCCTCCCCCTCCCCCTTCAAATCTGCACATCCAACCATGAGTTGCCTGTTGATTTCCTTTCGCCCGGGAAGAAAAGCAAACTGGAATTGAACTGCATCGAGAAAAGTCTCTGCTTTCGGGGAGAGAATGGGATGGTAGCGGCGGCTTGGCGTAGAGAATTCACAGAGTGTGTGTTCTACGAGCAGAGGCGGAGATCTAGCTATACATTTCCCCCCTCCCGGTAGACACACCACAAACGCTGATCCGGCTGTAGCTTTCTTGACTTCGGGGGAGAGCCTTTTCCGAGGAAGAGAGGGAGGAGCCTGGCGGAGGGAGGAAACTACAAATCGGGACACTAGTTCTTTGCGCTGCATTTCCTCCCCTCCCTTTGGCTGCTCGGAAAGGAGAGAAAAAAAAAATACGCTTGGCTGGGAGATGCAGTCCGCCGCCGCCGCTGCCTCAGCCAGCAATGCGAGATTAGATCTCTAAATGCAGCAAAACACTGCCTGAAAACAGACCAGCCCGCGAAGCGAGCAGACATTTCACAAGGCTCCGGGAAAGCTTCAAAAGCTATCTGACTCTCTCTTCGTTGCTCCTCATCCCCATCAATTTCATCACAGGAGACGAGAAACAAGTAAGGATTTCACTTTCCGATCTGCCTGGAGACACACCTCCCCGCTCCCTCCCCCACCCAATGTGAAGAGTATTCGGGAGGCTACCGGCGGGAGTGGATTTGCAGCGCCCTAGCGGGAGTGGAGAAAACCCACGGATTCTTTAGCTCATTATCATCCCTCCCAGACGCGATTTCCTTCTTATCCCCGGCCTCATCGCTCAAGTTTGAGTCACCCGAAGTCCCGGCGGGAGAGACAAAGCCCCGGGCTCGCCCCCAGCCGCAGGGAGCCGCCGCCTTGCTCCGTGCCCCTGCGGCTCCGCTGCGCCGCTGCTTCTCGCCCAGTGCGGATGCTGTAGATCAACAGGTTCGGGGAACTTGAGCGGAATAAGGAGAGACCGCCCGGTGCCGCAGCCCGGGAGCAGAGGGAAGGAAGGACCCACAGACTTGTAGCTCGCGTCGCGCGCACCCTGCGCCCGGGCTCCAGGCTGGCGCGCACCCATCCGCTCGCCCCTCCAGTCCGGCTGCTCTTGTCCCCACCCCACTGGTCTGGGATGTACCTTTCCATCTGTTGCTGTTTCCTCCTATGGGCCCCTGCCCTGACGCTCAAAAACCTAAACTACTCCGTGCCGGAGGAGCAAGGGGCCGGCACGGTGATCGGCAACATCGGCAAGGATGCTCGACTGCAGCCAGGGCTTCCACCCGCAGAGCGCGGCGGCAGTGGCGGCGGCGGGCGCAGCAAGTCGGGTAGCTACCGGGTTCTGGAGAACTCGGCGCCGCACCTGCTGGACGTGGACGCCGACAGCGGGCTCCTCTACACCAAGCAGCGCATCGACCGCGAGTCCCTGTGCCGCCACAACGCCAAGTGCCAGCTGTCCCTCGAGGTGTTCGCCAACGACAAGGAGATCTGCATGATCAAGGTGGAGATCCAGGACATTAACGACAATGCACCATCCTTCCCCTCAGACCAGATTGAGATGGACATCTCGGAAAACGCGGCTCCTGGCACCCGCTTCCCTCTCACCAGTGCTCATGACCCCGACGCCGGCGAGAACGGGCTCCGTACCTATCTGCTCACGCGCGACGACCACGGCCTCTTCGCGCTGGACGTCAAGTCCCGCGGCGACGGCACTAAGTTCCCAGAGCTGGTTATCCAGAAGGCGCTGGACCGCGAGCAGCAGAACCATCACACGCTCGTGCTGACGGCCCTGGATGGCGGCGAGCCGCCGCGCTCGGCCACCGTGCAGATCAACGTGAAGGTGATTGACTCCAACGACAACAGCCCGGTCTTCGAGGCGCCCTCCTACCTGGTGGAGCTGCCCGAGAACGCCCCGCTGGGCACCGTGGTCATTGATTTGAACGCCACCGACGCCGACGAGGGTCCCAATGGCGAAGTGCTCTACTCTTTCAGCAGCTATGTGCCCGACCGCGTGCGGGAGCTCTTCTCCATCGACCCCAAGACAGGCCTGATCCGTGTCAAGGGCAATCTGGACTATGAGGAGAATGGGATGCTGGAGATCGATGTGCAGGCCCGAGACCTAGGACCCAACCCCATCCCAGCCCACTGCAAGGTCACTGTCAAGCTCATCGACCGCAACGATAACGCGCCGTCCATCGGTTTCGTCTCCGTGCGCCAGGGGGCGCTGAGCGAGGCCGCCCCGCCCGGTACCGTCATCGCCCTGGTGCGGGTCACTGACCGCGACTCCGGCAAGAACGGGCAGCTGCAGTGCCGGGTCCTGGGCGGAGGGGGCACGGGCGGCGGCGGTCTGGGCGGATCAGGAGGCTCTGTGCCCTTCAAGCTTGAGGAGAACTACGACAACTTCTACACGGTCGTGACTGACCGCCCGCTGGACCGCGAGACACAGGATGAGTACAACGTGACAATCGTGGCGCGAGACGGGGGCTCACCTCCACTCAACTCCACCAAATCGTTCGCCGTCAAGATTCTGGACGAGAACGACAACCCGCCTCGTTTCACCAAGGGACTCTACGTGCTGCAGGTGCACGAGAACAACATCCCAGGAGAGTACCTGGGCTCGGTGCTCGCCCAGGACCCCGATCTGGGCCAAAACGGCACAGTGTCCTACTCTATCCTGCCCTCGCACATCGGCGACGTGTCCATCTACACCTATGTGTCTGTGAACCCCACCAACGGGGCCATCTACGCCCTGCGCTCCTTTAACTACGAGCAGACCAAGGCTTTTGAGTTCAAGGTGCTTGCTAAGGACTCCGGGGCGCCCGCGCACTTGGAGAGCAATGCCACTGTGAGGGTGACAGTGCTAGACGTGAATGACAACGCTCCGGTGATCGTGCTGCCCACTCTGCAGAACGATACGGCTGAACTTCAGGTACCGCGCAATGCTGGCTTGGGCTACCTGGTAAGCACCGTGCGCGCCCTAGATAGCGACTTCGGCGAGAGCGGGCGCCTCACCTATGAGATCGTAGACGGAAACGACGACCACCTGTTTGAAATCGATCCATCCAGCGGCGAGATCCGCACCCTGCACCCCTTCTGGGAGGACGTGACGCCTGTAGTGGAGCTGGTAGTGAAGGTGACTGACCATGGCAAGCCCACCCTGTCCGCGGTGGCCAAGCTCATCATCCGCTCGGTGAGCGGCTCCTTGCCCGAGGGGGTTCCCCGGGTGAATGGCGAGCAGCACCACTGGGACATGTCGCTGCCGCTCATCGTGACTCTGAGCACTATCTCCATCATCCTCCTAGCGGCCATGATCACCATCGCCGTCAAGTGCAAGCGCGAGAACAAGGAGATCCGCACCTACAACTGCCGCATCGCGGAGTATAGCCACCCTCAGCTGGGTGGGGGCAAGGGCAAGAAGAAGAAGATCAACAAAAATGATATCATGCTGGTGCAGAGCGAGGTGGAAGAGAGGAACGCCATGAACGTCATGAACGTGGTGAGCAGCCCCTCCCTGGCCACCTCCCCCATGTACTTCGACTACCAGACCCGCCTGCCCCTCAGCTCGCCCCGGTCGGAGGTGATGTATCTCAAACCGGCCTCCAACAACCTGACTGTCCCTCAGGGGCACGCGGGCTGCCACACTAGCTTCACTGGACAAGGGACTAATGCGAGCGAGACCCCCGCTACTCGGATGTCCATAATTCAGGTAGGAGACTTTTAGCATAACTGAGACTTCACTTTATTGCTGGTTTGGGAGCTGTCCTGAAACCTTTGGAACAGGACAAGCCACAGGACCAACAGCAGTGAGAGGGGAAAATTTTTTTTAATGCAAATGGTTTACAGTTTGCCAATGAGTGTACCACATATTCTATACATAACCCCTCCCATATAAATAGTACAAAATCTACAAGATGTAAATGTCTTACTTTTGTTGCATTTTTAAAGTTTATTTTTATAGGTTTAAAAATGTTAGCAATGTTCAGTATTCATAGTTTATTTTACTTCATTTTTATTTGTGGGTCTGCATTTCCTTCCATAACAAAGGCTATCCAGAGTGGAAAAAAAATTTGTTCGGTTAATTCACTCAAAGTTTTTAATTCCATTTAGAAAACCCTGATGCCAAAAATGAAAAAATGTATACCCAAATATTGAGAAATTAACTACTTGAAGTACAACATAGCAACCAGTCAGAACTCCAGAGCCTGAATCAATTTGAACGAAGTTTTCACCACTCAAAAAAGTCAGCTTTATATTTAAGAAGTGTTTTAAAAGACATGAATCTCATTTATTCTTCAGCTGGAATTGCAGCATAATGCATTAGTGTGGCTTAAGCTTTGGAAATGTGAATTGTGCTCTGAAGATCTTTCAAAAGTTTGAATAAATGTAGGCTCTGGATAATGACTAGTAACTGTCTATGAAAAGCTTATATTCATTTTGTCCTGTGGTTTTCCTGATCTGTTTCTTGGAGTCATTGAAGAATGAACAGAGAACACCAGAGGGTCACACGCTCATTTTGTGCTGTTGAAAACAGGAGGCAAAGTTGCACTAAAGGCATTTGTGCCGGAAAGAATTCCAGGATGCATTTAGTTTGCATACTGCATATTTTTAGTATATCTAAGTGATATTTAATATATATTAGATAGTATATTTCAAAGTTATTGATATATGAGAAAAACCAACTGACCCAGCATGGGCATAGATTCTAACGACTGCAAGTGACCATATTGTGCCTAGTCACTGCCTCGTTTCTTTAATCCACTGCTGAGTTGTGTCACAGGAAAACTTAATTCTTGTTTATTATGAATTCATGTTGCTACAAATTACTCTGGATGAGCAGTACTTGAAATTGAAAATTAAGTTTAACTAAAAGTGACACTTCGGGAGGAAGATTAGTTTGGGGCAGATGAAAATAATTTGTTCATAATTTTATGCTTGGAAAAGCAAATACCTTTTAATGACACTAGACTTGGTAAGGTTTTTATTATTAAAATGGAGTAGTAAAATTTCATAATCTTATCTTATCCTTTCTAACATAAGTGTAACAAATACTAAAACTTAGCAAAACATATTTTCATATGATAGTATATGTCCTGGTAAACCAGACTCTTGTACTTGGTGCTACTGAATATTAAAGTATCAACTGTTGTATTAAACACCACTTTTTACAGTGTTGACTCTATACCAGTAATCAGGATTTTGTTTGATGTCTATATAAAACTGAACAAGAAATTCCTCCCTTAGAAAAATTGTGGTTTCCATGGAAGCCTTTCTGTGACTCGTAAAACTGGTATTTATGATAATCAGTCTCTTTAGAGGGAAATACGTGAAAATATGTATTAATAGATCTTTTGCAGGCATTTTATAAATACGCATGTTATGCACCTTTCTTATATTTTATACCATTGACAATTAAATAGTATCACAGAGGGTTAATGCTTAATCTTCCACTTCAAGTGCTATGAGTTGAATTCTTATTCAGGATCCAGTAAAAATGAAGTTGGTGCAGTAGAATTCTCAGTAAGCCTGATTCCTTAGTCAGTTTAGTGAGGAACAATTTTGGATGGAAGTATCCAGAAGGCTTTGAGGGACAGGGGTGCATATACTGTTTTTACACCATCTGTTCTTGAAGCTGGTCATTGCTCAGGGAATGATGATGATGATGGTGATGGTGATTCCTCTCATTAGCAGTAAAATTTGAGCTAAAGCAAATCACGCACACTCACCCAGGAAGAAAGAGAGAGAGAGAAATAGTTTAGACAAAAAACAAAGGACAAACTACCTGTTATTCTCTTTTCTTCTACAATCTTAATCCATGCTATAAAGACACAGAAAAAGTTAAAGTTCCTGAATTTTTTTCCAAAATGGCTCAATTTCCCATATTGCTCCTACCCTGGAAATAGCCTCAGTATAAACTGTTAAAGCAGGCTCTTTTTTTTTTTTAATTGAGTTTCTGCAATCCTATGAGGGGTACTTTGTAAATTCCTAATATGTTAATTTCCTTTTAAATGTACCAGGTTTTTCTCAATACCTGTTATGGAGTACCCGGTAAATTAACTGCAGTGACCTTCTTTTTTCCTTTCATTTTATGTATGCTGCAAACACTTTGTGTTGAAGTGACATGCTTAAATTAAAATGTGTAGGTATCCCATAATCTTGTTTCAAGTGCGTTTATTACTGTGTGTATTTAACACAGCCTGTTTAGGAAATACTATTAATCTCACGTGTATTTCTGAAGGAAGTATTATAATCCACAGAGTACACTTCGACCAGCAGCTCCTAGGTCTGGTTCACCTTGATAGTCCAGCATCTTCCATGCTATTTAAAAGGTGCACAGCATATTTCTATTGATGGAATGAAAAGAATTTCATCATTGTTTTGAGATACACTGGGAAAGATTGTTGATATGAAATTTAGAAACTTCAGGATTTATAAGACTCATATTTCAGTTTAAATTAAGAATTGTTTAAGTATCAAAAGATTTTGTGTGGGTCACAGCGTCTAAAATTTTAAGGTAAAGATCTGGAGGTTCTTGGGGCATAAGAGTATTTCTACTGAATATGGATACAGAACAATCATGTAGAAACAGTGGTTTGTGAGAAGAGATTTTATTTCAGGTCTTCTTCAAGTTCCTTAGCAGAAGTAAAGTCAGTCTATGAAGTTTTTAAACAATAGACTAGTGATTAACACATCGTCAGTAGTGTGAATCATAACGCAGCATTGTTATAATAAAATATTTTATTCATTTTAAAGCTGTGAAACTGATTTTGAAAAATAGGAGCAGCTTTTGTGGGAGGTAAGGCAAATAGATTGTTATAAAAATTTATAAAAGCAGTTTTCATAAGAGCAATTTCCATGTGAATTGTTTCATATGTTAATGTGAGAATCTAAAATCAAGTAGAGATCACTACTAGTTGTCATGAGTAACTGCTAATCGTGGCTTCTCGAGAATTATTTGTTAAGTCTCAGGGTAACTTCTTAACAGGTGTTTTCAACGTAGCCTGACTGAGAAGAGGCGAGGAGTCTGGGGACTTCTCACTGGTGGAAGAATTTCCAGTTTTGATTGAACATCTGTGTTTTTAGATTTTTTTGTGGCACTGTCACAAGTCATTTTAATATTCTGTCATAGAAGAAAATATATTGAGCCAGCAGATAAGATGTACTAAAATAAATTTTTAAAGAAATGCGTTCTTTCACAGTGTTTTACAGTTCAATTTTAAAAGATTCACATTAGGATTCACTTTAAACTCTTTATGCTGGAAGAGAAAATCCTTTTGATGTATGTGCATGGCCTTTTCAATAAAAGGGAGTTAAACATATGGTAAACACTAACAGTTAATCCAAAATGTATAAAAGTAAGACTGATGCATAGAAGGCTAAAGTATCAGAGTATAGACATTAAACTCAGTATTTTAAAATGAAAAGGTGAAAGAAAAAGTATGTCTCTACTGGAAACGTTATGCCCTGTTGGCCTTTATTTCCACTTCTCTAGTACAAGAGTCTTGACGATAGAGACTCAGACGAGCTCCAAAGATCACGGTCTTCAAAACTTCACACTCTAGTATGTTAGTGCTTTCAGGAACAAACACAAAGTATGTGAACAGTTTCTTTCTTCGTTTATAATTTTGCAGATATTTTTCTGCAATGTTATTCTATGACAGCACCGTTTGACACGTTACCTGCATTCGTTTCCGTAAATTTTATCTACGTCTCTATTTATAGACGTACGGTGGGCGGAGTAGAAAGGGAGTGTCTTGTCCACCTGTCTTTTTATTAAAGGTTTTTAAAAGGTAGAAAGATTAATTTCTTCTTTAAATTAACGTAAGTGCACAGTCATAAAACTTTTTTGTGTGTTTTACCACGTATTAAAAGTAGTACAAATAAACTTAAGAAGATAGTCAGTCATTGAGGTGTTTTGAGTTTCCTTGGAAAAGAGTTTAAAATCCAAATTATTATCATCATTCTTAACATATTGTTACTTTCATCCTTAGTTTTGTGTACGCTCATGAAAATCTCAACCCCGATGTAAATCTGTGTGCATTCTCTATTTTACAATAAATGAAAACACAAAAAGTATAATTTTAACTATATGAACTAGAAACCTGAAAATCTTATTTTTAATATTAGTTGATATAACTACTCATACAGTAATAACTTCTTTATCTATTAGTTTTTATTTTTCAATAGAATTTCCCAAGGACCATATAGGTGATACTTTATCATCCTTACTCTGACATGATAATTCATCAGTCTTTTAAAAATGTAAGAGTAAGATAATTTTTTATTTTACTTGAGTTCTACAATTTTCCTTGAGTTCTATGAGTGAATTCTATAATTTTCCTTGAGTTCTATGAGTGAATTCTATAGTTTTACTTGAGTTCTATGAGTGAGTTTTATAATTTCAATAAATTTCATGTAAAGTCTACATGGAGGATTTTGGAATTTTATTCTCTGCATCTTCACGTTTTTTAAGGCTGTGTGTGATTGTGAAAAATATCAAATCATAGAAAAGTATGCCCTAAAATTTCTATCTCAACTGCTTCAACATATTTTTTAGTCAAAAAAAATATTACATGTTCTAAAACATCTATCGCCTGTGACTATACTGATCAAGCCAGGCCAAAAAGTAATCTAAAATACAAAAAATTAAAATAGTATATTTTCCAGAAACTTTTCTCTATAAAGTTGATGTTGTAATATGTATTATTCACTTTTTTACAGTACATAGATATGTATTTATATATGAGGTTAAAATAAATTAATTATTCTTAAAATAATCCCAAATATTATCTCTATTAAAGGACTAAGAAATATACATATTTTAAATGAAAAAAACTTTCACAATCTCTAGATAAATACTTAATACTATTTAACAATGTAACATTTATACATTATCATGTTTCACTATCATTGTTAGGTTTCAAATTTTTTGCTGTATTTCTGCTTATGTAGTATAATGCAATAGAAATATATCTATAAAATAAAAGTTGTAAATTAAGAAAATATTTTATGTTTTTTAAGGTTAATAAAGGTTTACGTGCATTTATTGCAGTGAAGGTTGGTTCTGCTTATATTTATGAAAATGTGAACAATAAAACTTCTTGGCAAAATTAAATTATATGTATACATGTACATATGTCTTTATATTTTCAGTATAATACATGTATACTTAAGCACAAATATTTGCCCATTTTTATACTTTTTTAATTCAAAGGCAATTCTCCTTTTTTTAAGGATGGACTCAATCCTTTATATTTCTCTGAAAATATGTTAAAACTTGATGACTTTACTGTTTTAAAACTTCAAACATTTTGAAGTTCCTTAGAGTAGAACTGGTCATTCTAGAACAGAGAAAAAGTTAAGGAACAGTTGGCCTTCAGTAGACAATAGGTTGGAGTTTATGCAGATTAAGAGAAAAAAAAATCTCATCTTTTTCTGGTTCTTTTGGGAGGATGATAGGATAGCTAGAGACTTTGTGAGATTATATGCTGTGAGCCTGATGATGAAACAACAGGAGGAAGATGAGGCCACTGGAACTGGGCTCATGCCAGTTAGGAAGTAAAACTTAACTCCCTTACGCTGAGAAGTCTTGCAATACACTCAATAGTGGGTAAATTCTTACAAATGCACCTGCTAATTATGATATTAGTCATTGCTGCAGAATGTATTCCCTTCAGTGATACTTCTGTTTAATAAATCCCACAGGGCCTTGTCTTAAAGTCATATTTTAGGAAGGTTGTTTTTTTTTTTGTCCTGAATTCCTTCAACCAATGACTGTATATTTGTTAGAGAAAAGTATAAACTTCATTTTGAAGTATCAATTTGAAGATAGAATGACTTCTGCCACCCACCTACAAAACACTTTTAAAGTTCATCAGACCTACACTAATCTATTGTCAACCTATTTTAGTAAAGGAGACGTTGACAGGAATTTCCTTCAATGGCACACAGTATTTTACAGTTAGTCATAGCTTTCACCACCAGCTTTGACAGTGATATATTGCTATCCTTTGGTCTGCTGAAATAAATTATCTGCAATAAAGAAGTCCTTAATGACATCAACATTTCCTGCTGTGACTAAGCAGAAGCTTGCTTGTGCTTTCTTGCTACTGCAGAAGTATGAGTTCAATATTTTTAAGGGAAAGCCAAAAAAAAAAGATTCATAACAAAATACAGATACAAAATTGTGGCTGTGTGGGTGGCATCTTTCCCTTGTGTGCACCAAGTTCTTCCACTGATAGATTGTGAAATTGGTTTCAGACAGCGTCTGAGAGAATCTATTGATATACATGTGACGTGCTTCTATTTATCTGCTCTGGTCCTAGTGACATCCTGATTACTGGTATTTGTAGGCCTTGCCCTGGATCTATTCCAGGCAGTTTTATTGTGGTGAAATGGCTCATACAGTTCATTGAGCATCTAGCATAACTGTGCTGAAGATGATTGGCACGTTTGCATATATTTATTCAAAAAATAAGGCAGTTAAACAGCATAATTATGGGAAAACGAATCATAACAATAAAAGACCATTTAAGTTAACAAGCTTTGTGATCAAAGGATAAATACAGGTTGGATAAATGAGACTTTAGATGTAACTAATCTACATAAATAGACTTTGGGCTGATTAGAGGAATGGAATATATTAAAATAATTTAATGGTATTAGAAATGCATTTTGTTTCAGTCATTTTGAAAAATTTAAAGACCTGTGTTATTTTCTTCATGTTTCTATTCAATAATATAGTCATGAACCATATTGGATGAAAAATGGACAAGGTAAAGATAAATACAATCGTACAAGCTTCTGTTTGGTTCTGGAACAATATTTATTATTTTTTAAACTTGTAATGTTTTTGATTGATTTTTAATTAGTGGAACACATTAAAGGGAGCATATAAAGGACAATTTCTTGTTTACTCTCTTTATCAGCTAAAAGCAGCCTTTGTGAAATTTGAAAGCAAGAGCATTAAAACTCTATTTCAAGTTTTCAAAGCTATACATTCAGAATTGTTCTGTAGATATACACTGTTTTTAAGAGACAATTGGTACATGTTTGTAAATTATATTAATACATAATGTAGATAATGCCTTTATATTCAGAAAGGTTCTAATGCTATTTGGTAGCATATGTATGTTTAAATAACAGATTTAATTTACAATGTGGCTAAATAACTAATTTCTTTCCAACAACTACAGTGCTTTAGATATATTTTCTTCAGCTTCTTTTGGTGATAAATTTTAAAAAATGTAATTTAAGCACAAGACATCAATTGGTATACTTCTTTATGGTAATTCTACCTGAATCCTTAATAATCATTGCTAAGCAATGATGGGATTATACTTATACCTAGAATTTTCATGTGCTCCAATTCAATAAAACTCAAATTGAAATATACAAGTATATCCTCTCAATTCCAATAGCTTAATTTTATAAAGTAGAAATGCAAAAAGTATTTTAATGTAGGCAAAAATGGTCACAGGGGTCTAAATACCTCTTATTTTTATAAGCCAATTATAGACTATCTTAAATTTTTATTTATTTGTGGTACAAACACTTTCATCAGTTTCGAAACCTAAAACTATAGTTTTTACTGCTAAGATAGAATATTCCTTTTCTATTCACAGACTGCAATATAAATACCTTTGCTCAAAGCTGTTCATTTTACTTTTCACACAGCGTATTTTATCAGAGTATACTGAGATTATTTTATGACTGAATATTCAGTGGATTTTTTGCTATTTCACCAGAGCAATTGCATAAGCAGAACTGACATTTTAAAAGTAATTCACCCATGATTACCCTGAGAAGGATTATCTCCCCACAGTGTAAAGTGGCCAATATTCGCTTTTTACTCATGTCCCCATTTCAGTAGATGAGATGACAGAAAGAAATTAGAATGTTTGAGAAATAATAAGCTTAAAATCTTAGCAAAATGTACTAAGAGAAAGTGTTATCACTTAGTATTTTGGAAAAAGAAAGAATTAGTTTCAAAAAGGGATATTTTCCAGCTAAAATCTAATAATTGCTTAATGATGCATCTTTTTGTAAATATTTGTCATGAAAGCTTTCTGAACAACTTGAAAAATAACTTGCTTTGATGTCTATCGTTCTGTCAGTGAAAAGCAGAATATTGTGTAAATATTGATGAATTCTATTGTAGTGTCTTCTTGGGGGACAAAATTCTTGCTTTAGATTTTGCTTTTGCATCTATTTTAAAATAGTTTATCCCAAATCAACTTATTTGCATTAAGAATGTGAATAAGAGGAGTTACAAATCATGCAAAACAAAAGAGAAATCAATTATCTTTATTATCAGTATCATTAAGATAGAATTAAAGGTTACATACAAACTTGTCTTTACATAGGTTCAAGGCAAGACACTTGATTATTTTTTTCTTCTTATTTTAAGCTTTGTGGAACCTCCTGTTGCCTTAATGATTTTTTCTCCTTAGTTTTAAACCAATGCTTAGTCTCTTATTTTATTCTTGGTTGATTAAATCAGAATTTCCTGATTAAAAAAAAGTTTAGTGAAACACATTGACTCTTACTCAGCATCGTTTGCCTGTCGTGAGTTTGTAATTATAAAAAACAATGAAAGTGTGTTGGTGCTAATGCATGGACTTAAGTGTGGGGTAAAATGGAGGATCATTGCGGCAGATGTATACATATGGAAAATAGCAAACTTTTTAATACAATGCATAGACTGAAAAAAAGTCAATAGCCTTGCACTTCTAGTGTTGGCAGATGCAGCATAGTAGTAATTATTAGCTAAATTTCCAAATCCTGACATTCTAGGAAAGCTACTATTTATGCCTAGATGATAATAAGGCAGGAAATAAGAGAACTATCCTATTAAACAAATCCCACTCACAGGAATTTGTAAGGGTTATTGGCAAAAGCCTATTCTATAGTGTAGCCCTAATGTCAGATGTGCCAAAACCAACAAATGAAGCAATCTCCCTAAGTGGAGAAAAACTAAAAGAAGGAATACATTTAAGGAGACTTTTTTTTTTTATTTTGAGCAATAGGTGTTCCACGATTTTTTTTATAATCAAGACAATTACATAGTAATTTGGGTTAGAATGCATGCCCAGTTCCCCATCTCAAAACCCAATTTGTTACCACCTGTGGCTATTTCTATTAAAAAAAAAAAAAGAAACATAATTACTATGAGTCTCAGCAGTCTTAGAGTAAATTTTTGCAATTACAATACCTCCTTTGGGCAGATGTGTGAAAATGGCAGATTAATTCCTGCCAGGATCTTTCTGTTCCTCGTGCATTTTTAGGTTTGGTGTCACCTGCTTATTAGAGTGGCTCTGTTTGCTCTGGTTAAAGGTTATGTCAGTGTTTCCATAGTAAATCTCTAGAAATGAAGATCCACAAGTCAGCCATTAAATTTTTCCTTAGGCGAAAAGTTGACATGTAACGTTTCAGCAAAGGAGCGGATAATATTTTCCAACGTGCTCCTCTGTTGCCTGGTTAAGTTTGAATTAGATGGTAGTAAGCCCATTGGCAGTGTTGAGAGAGCAGGACTTAGACCAGCAGGTGAAAAGAAAAGTGCAGTCTTTTCAACTGTGAAATAATATCTAATCAGCAGAAATCAATGGAAGTATTTTTATTCTATGCTTGATCCTAAAGCTACTTAATGCATAAGAATTTTAAAGAGCCATAATACAGATATTGAGACTGGATGGCTAAGGAGACTGAACACTCTATCAATTTCTATTCATTCCTTCTTTTGGTTGTGGTGTGTAAACTCCATTTTTAACCAAGATCTAATTGATGTACTCACAAATTAGTGAATGTTATTAAATATGAACAGTTTTAAACCTATAGATCAGGGTTGTAACTCTTTATTAGTAAAGGTAATTTGTCACAAAGAGGTCTAGGTAGCAGAACATTTGAGGACAGGAACCACATCCATCTTGTTTGTCACTATAGTTGAGAGAATCCTGCACTGTTTCTAGTACATAGTAGGCACTTAAAAGTATATGAATTCTTTGTAATTGGATCTGATCAGTGTTCAGATATGAGCTGTAGCTTGGATTCAAACCTAGAAATTACTAAGGACAAAGTCTAAGTTATTATTTATATAAACATACTGAAATAATGACTTGCTGGTAAATAATTTATTTGAAGGTGGCATATTTTGATAATTTTTATTTATAGTTGTTACCTTTTTAATAACTACAAAGAAAATTCCTATACAACTCTATTGATAATATTACAAGTTCATGGAAAAAAACAGGTGAACAAGGTTCAAATTATGAATGTCAAGCTTTCACAGAATTTGTTTATATATATATACACACACATGTATTTAAGTGCATAAATATATATACAGTATGGCAAGAGAAAATAGTGTTGGTAAGAGCATATCTCCCCTCTTTTGTCCCATTTGTTGGTATAGTTTATAAAGTATTGAAACTAGGCAATTCAGATGTTACGTATGTTTGTTAAACCTTTAAAGATCACAAAGCTCTAGTAAATTATTAAGAAACTAATGTGATCCTTTTTCTATAGATTAATTACATTTAAGATATTTATATTAATGAAGACTCTCCATAAAATGTAAATAATTTCTTTCCATATGATTTTTCTAATGAAATGAAATTATAGATAAATCATAAATAATAATTTTAGGATTACATTTATTTGTATTTGTTGATGTATAATTTTATGATTTAATCACTTTGGTACCAACAATTTGCCATCTGATAATGGGAAAAGAAAATCACCATGGGCGATTAGCAAATGCAGGTAATAATAATAAACAAACTTACAAAGTTTTTCTTAAAATTTCAGAATTTATCTTGTGTAGGTGGTATGGAATTTTCATGCACATATTGAGGAAACATAAGAAAACATTCATATAAACAGTGTGTTGCCCATTTCAATGTTGTTATTTAAAATAATCTACGACCTGCAGAGTTGTTCCACTCCTAATCATTCATTCAATTAATAAATAATGAAATAATTTAAAAAGCTCTTAACTGAAATAATTTACTACTTTTAAGCTATTCCGTGACTTAATTACTATTTATTTGAATTTTAAATTTTAATTGCAAAATCCATATCTAACAAGACAGAGCTTTGATAGAATAAAAGCTTCAAGGAGAATAAGCTTTCAAACTGTATTAAAAATTTAATTGTCCCCATTTGCCAGAGAGGCTGGGATACAAAATGAAGGAAAAAATACTAAAAAAGAGCATAGAATATAAATTTAAGAAGTTTAGGATTCACTGTCAGTTAACATTCATAAAGCAGAGAAAGACTTTCTGAAAGATTAAACTGATAGTGTTAAATATTACGTAAGATAAGATCACAAATAATAAGTTCGCAAAGGGGACATTTATATCCACAATTATCTAAACATTATAGTTCAAGCCCTTCTGTAAATTTACGCTGGAATATTTGGCATTTGGGGAAAGAAGGCACATAGCAATCAGTGCTGCTCTGGCCAGGTGGGATGCTTAGCTAGGTCTCGGTTTCATGTCGTCCAAGAGGCCTAAGTACTGGGAGCAGATATTCTCTCAGACAGTCGATCAGAAGCTGGGCCTGTAAGAGTCCATAATCTGCCGAATTTTACTCATTTCTCTGAATGTGCTCCTTCTTGAACTGTCATACATGCTTTCTTTTAACAAATACAGTTTAGAAATCTACTGGAAATATGACTTCCAAACAATGTTCGCAAAAAATGTGAATGTTTTGCAAATACACGTTTTCATTCATTTATGTTAGTCTTCACATAAAACCATATAATCTAAAAACATATTTCATTATTTAAAAACTTTAAAAAATTGCTTATTTGAAAAGTCTCAAAACACATAATTGAAGGGAAGCAAAGGAAAGGAATTATTTGCGTTTTGTTTTAACTTGTTCTAATTAGTTTCTCCTTATCCTTGCCATCTGGTCTCTTTTCTGTGATATCCATTTGAAAATATATTTTTACAGAGATACATTAAGAACCTTGTATATTTATATCTAATGTAAGTATTTTTTAAACATTTGGATATATATGTTGATGAGACCATGGTGGTGTTTATCACCAGTTTTATCTTTACCTATTTCTTCATTTGGACCCGAGATTCATGTAGCTGATTTTATATGCTGGACCTATATAGTGGTGGGATGGTTCTGAAATGGATTGGATTGAATAGTATTAGGTTTAGCATTATTAGAATGCATTTAATAGACAAGAAACTTTTGATTATTAAAATAAAAGCTTCTTGGATTTCCTTTAATCTAGACTTGAGTATATATTTTAAGAGGTAAAATGTTGATTTTTCTCTTATATAAAAGCTATAAAGTAAACCTCTCCATAGGATTCCCTCTTCCTGTTGTCCGGGCAAGAGTATGCACTACTGAGATATAGTAGAGATAAAACCTTCCATCTGCCACTCCTGAAAGTAGAAAGTTTAATATTTTTACCTCCTAATAAACCTTCTTTATATGTTTATACCTATGCAGGTCAGAGAAATAGACTAACATATCAGTTCATAATGTAAGGAAAGGAAATTTACAGTGAAACTTAGTCAACATATTCCTTAAAATTATTTTCTTTTGAAGTTTTCCGTTGAGGCTCAGTGAAGGTAAACTTTATTTTAAATACTCATCATTTAACTAGAGAAATCAAATCTCCAAGACACATCTGTTATTTAATGATATTATAGTTTGGGTTTTATTTGGTGGAAGTGTGGGATAGTAATGGAAAGGCACTAGGAGTGGGAGAAAGAAAGGAGCTCTGATTCAATATCCCCAGGTAATATGATATGAATAATTGGAAAATGGAGATATCATTTCAGTTGGTTAATTGTGATAAACCTATTATCTTGTTAGAGCATTAAGGTAGAATCAACATGTTGGGAAACAGATAAAACGTGCATGAAAGCATTTAAAATTCAATCATTAGGTTTCATTGCACCCATCTGCTCCCAGGAAATATAACTGGAAACTCAATTCATTGACCTTTACCTGCCATTTTGGACCATAGTTTCAAAATCTATGTTTTCAAGTTGGACATTTGAAGTTAATTTGATAAGAGCTATATTCAGTACGTTTTTAACCCAATTACCTTTTTGAACAAAATTTGAAAAAATAAAATCAGGCTTAATGGACTGGTGTATATTTGACAAAGAGTCAGCATAGTTATATAATGCTGGATCTGGTTAAAGCAACTAATGTTCGACTTCATTAAGGTTTCGATTAATTAGAGGGACTGCTGAACTTTTTACTGTCACTTTATGCACGAACTCCTGCTTCTCATTAATTATTCTCCGGGTCCATATTACACTACATTTATACTTACAACATCCCAATTGCACTAAAATTACATACCATGGCGTAAGAAAAAAGCAGTATTTAGTATTTCAGGTGGTTGCTCTGAATTTCAAAAATTTTGGCATCTCCCCCAACCCCTTTTGTCACTATGAGTGTGATACCACAGAACCTTCCTAAAATGTTTCTTATGTCTTCATTTATGAGGGTGATATATGATAAAATTATACGCTTAATATAAGAAGTGCATTATGTAAATTGATCATGATCTCTTGTCAGCATTTGTGTACTGCTCTCCTCACTAAAGTTCATATAAGCTGGAAAAGAGTCATGATTAGACAGCTGTTTCTTCAGCCTACAAGATCAAATTTCTGAAATATTTATATAGTGATGAGCCAGATGTACACAGCTTAACCTTATAATCCCATTTCACAGCTTTTCCAAATACTTGGAAACTTGTTAAGTATGAAGCTGATTATTTTGGCAGCATATCTCCATTAATAGGATTCAGATCTTCCCTGTTTACAAGTGAGTGCTGTTAATATAATCTAGTATATTAAATCAACAGGGAAACTGAAAAAGTAGAACCTATCCAAGTGCTAATTGACACAGAAGCTTGTTCTAAACCTTTTTAATGTGCTTCTATTCACTTCATAATTCCCGAACACACATGGCACAGGTGAATGATGTAAATGTTTTGTATACTATGCTACTACCATTTTGGAGCAAAGCAGTTACTGCTCAGATCTTCCTACTTCTATCGTAATCTTGATATAAGCCACATAAGACTATACATCTGCCCTTTACAAATATTCCTTTCAGCATCATTTCAACTGCAAGGCTTATTGTCATTTGACATGTGAAATTATTTCAAATGCACTCATCTTTTTTTTTTTAATGAATAGAGGCAATACAGAGTAATGTAATAATGTGTCATGATTTTCATTATGCTTATTTATTGGTCCTGCAATAATAGACAGAGAACTTATTGTTATGCTTTCAGCTTGAGCTATTTATGCGCTGTGCTACGAGGTGCTCCGTTTCAGATTTGTGATGTTCTGTCCTCTCAAGAAAAAGGATATCAGGATCTTTAAATCACATTAGACTAAGGCAAGAGCTTTATACTTTGACTTTTTAAAATTAAGTGAATAGCTTTTATAAACTACCTGACTCTGCTTGAATAAACTCATGCTCCTTCAGAGGGAGGAAAAACCTGTTTTTCAAACTATATATGATAACCTGATTCCCTGTTTTGAAAAGAAGGAAAGAGAAAGGAGACTATCAGCAAAGAGAGCAATCTTGCTTTTTCATTTCTTTTTGGGGAAAATTATTTACTTTGTGTTTTATATTTAGACAAAATGTGTCTAATGCACCAATAAGAAGACATAATATTTTTTATAAAGCATAGAATTAGGTAATCTGTAAGGAAGAGTTCTTCAAGGACAATTGAGATTTAAATATTTGAGATTTTTGGACCCTTGGTTTTTTTTGTTCCATGCAGATATTCCAAAGATGGAGCTGCTCCACTGACACTGTGCCTCTAGACTTGTGGAGCTGAGATTCAGGCACTGCTCCGCTAGTGCCTTTGGATTTCAACTACTCTATCATTGAACTGGGAATTTGTAGTCAGCCTCCAGGGATGAATTGGCTACATCTGACTGCAGGGCAGTTACTCCTTTCCTGTTTGATGTTTAGAAAGTCAATAGTTTCCCTAGAAGAGACTTCATTCATGGGAAAAACAACTATTGCACAACTCTGATATGCAAAAATCTAAATTTTTGCACTAAAATAACTTCAAGTTGTTTTCCAGTATATGTCTTTGAATTTCTTTTTCATTTTTTTCAAAATTAAATGACTGCATTTTTTGCCTAATTTTAAGAGAAATTCTTACTAACTGAAAATATGCTACTGAAAAACCATATCTAAAACAGTGCCTGGTGTATAAAACTCATTATGTACTTGTGGACTGAAATTAGGGGAATTTGCGTTTAGAAAGTGGTAAATGCTCATAATCTGGTACTCAGAGGTAGCTATTGCTAAATTTTTTGTGGTTCGGATCCACTATCCCTTTTCTAATTACAAAATCTAAAGGACTCAGATCTGAACTGATTTAAAGCTATTTTTAATCTTTATTTGTTCCACTTAGTGTTAATATTAACATGTTTTACTGAAGAAACATCAATATGTTCAATTTTGAGGTGTTGTACCAGTCCCTGCTGGCATGAGTAATACATGACATATACAAAAAAATATCATTCTGAAATATGAAAGAGCTGGGATTACAAAACATGTCTGGATGCAAGGGTTTAGAATAAGGGATTGTGAACCTGTGTATCTTCCCACTCCATATGGGCATGTGTGCATGTGCTCACTAGATTTTTTACAAAAAGTGGTATATACTAAACATAATAAATTAAGCTGCTTTTTGCTTAAAATTATATAAATATATCAAAGACATCTTTCCATGTCAATGACATAGTATCATATTATCTTAACAATTGTAGAATTCTGGGTCAATTTAATGGATATATTAATTTAATCAGTTACTCTCTGATGGACAGATTCTTTACACTGAGATTTTATTCCCACTGTTCTTCGTTTAAAAAACAAATTAGCTTTTCAGTCCAGAGAAAGTTGTTTAACTGTTTTCTTTTTCTTTCTTATCAGGTGTAATAATATTTGCTATTCATAGGGGTGTCTTAGGAAGTAAAGATGAAATATGATTATGCATTCAAGACTGATCGATACTAAATGCTGAATGAATATTAACACGTATTATTATTGTTGTTAACAGGAAATGACATAAAACATTCTGAAGCAATTAAACTTTAGAGCACCGATATGCAGACATATTCTCTGTAAAAACAATATTTCGATTGGCCTAAATGCTAGCAATTGTACGAGAGTACAATTTTATTCCAGTGTACTTAAAATTATAAAAAAAGTAATTTTACTGGAATGCTAATTTGTTTTCTTGAAAATTTCCATTTTGACGTCTCTAAACCAGGATTGGCCACTTTTGTCTTAATGTTAAGTAGACCTTTTAAAAAAAGACCAATTGTTGATAGACTTTCTTGCAAAAATTGGTTTCCAGATATGTTAAACTTCTTAAACTACCAAAATGAACTCTGAAATGGAAAGATGTTGTCTTCCTTAAGAACTGTGGTTTTTATGCAGGAAGAGCTTGTAGGAAAAGAAACCTCACACCAGGTAGAAACTGCAAAGAAGTTTTCACAAAGAACTATTGTAGGGCAATGAATACTAGAAAGTTAGAGACATATGATAGCATTTGATTTCATTTGCACTTCTTTTCATGTGAGAAAATTGAAGCTCAGAAATGCTACCCAAGTGTATACAGCTAGCTAGGAATAGAGAAATTTAAGGGTTTTGCTCCTATACCAACGATATCATGTTCGACATGCATGTATATTGAATTACCTGTGGAGTCCGAGAACATCTTATCACGTGAATACTTCTGTTATGAAGTACTGCACTGAGTTCCTAGACTTTACATCAATTTGGAAGAGAATTCTCCAAGACCTCTACATATTAATCATCAAAACTTCTGCTGGAATTATGTATAACACATTGCCACAAAGTCTTTCAAATGAGGAACCAGCAGTAGTTTCAAGAGATTCTCTAGTTTGGTCTTATATAATATAGTGAAACTATTTCTAAATTTTGGAGACTCCAGAAGCAGCCAGGGATTCTCAGATATGATCACAGACCTGGCTTTGATCCTTTTATTCTAATCAAAATTGTTCAGTAGACCTAATTGCTTTTATCTGTGTTTGATCTAATTCAGAGCTGAACAGTTATAGGAACAAAACTATTTAAGGAGGTATGACCTGGTATTAGAACTCTGGAGGGAGCACTGATGAGCAAGCGTTATTAAAATAAAAATAATAAATCTGTAGAATACAGCAGACAATGGTAAATAGAATAAAATAGAAAGAAAAGCACAATACACACAAAAGCGAGATGAATTATATAGTACTTGCAGGTTTTTTTATTTAAAAGAGTGCCAAAATTTTTAGTCAAATGAAACTTGTTTATATTTCTTCGTCATATTGCAACCTCCGGCTAGCCTTTCATTAATTCCACAGGCCTCAAATTCTCCATCCATGTATTAGAAATAATTATAATGGCCCCCGCTGGTTTAAAGGAAATTTAGAAGGGTTGAAATATAGTGATGAGATAACCCTGTGAAATGTACAAGGAAGCAAAGGAGACAAAGGACCAAGAACCGAAGAATACTTTCCTCTGGGAAAGATGGGTTACTTAACTCTTCTTCTAAGTACACTCTAGAGGAACTTGTAATACACTTCAGGAAACTTCATGCGTCTAAGTGCATTTTGTTTTCAGGTGTTGCCATGATGGTGCTGTTTCCACAGTTTTAAGAGTTTGAAATTGAATGTAAACATGCCACAAATCACCTAACACTGAAACCCACTTATAAAAATGTGAACAATTTTTCAATCAGGCGCCTTCCAAATGCATACTCTGTGAGGCAAATCTGTGTCCCACAGAGGATGAAAATGATTTGTGATTTTTTCCCTAAACTATAACCTAGGTAAGCATAGTGCATATATGACAATGCCCTATTAGTATTTTATCTACAGGATTGAGTACAGTAAAAATTTTAATTATATAATTAAGAGCTGAGGCAATCCTTTTAAGCCAGGAGCCTGAAACTTTTTCTATTAAGGGCCAGATAGTAAATATTTTACAGCTTGTGGGCCATATGATTTCAGTCATAACTACTCAACTCTGCCATTGAAGCATGAAAGCAGCCATAAATAACAGATAAATGAAAGGGCATGGCTGAGTTCCAATAAAACTTTATTTTCAAAAATAGATAGTGGGTCATGGGCCAGAGTTTACCAACCACTGTGGTAAGGCATTACTAATGCCTTACTATTAGGTATATAGTTAATAATATAGTTAAATATTGCTAATATTTTAACATGTTAATACATTAATAATATTCTTAATAATATAGTTAAATATTGTTAACAATATTTCTTAACTTTTTACCATTTGTGTGTTTCTAAAAAAATTACACCATGTACATTATAAAAAGTTTCTAACAAAATCAAAATGTTTCAAAACTAGAAGAATACAGACCTATTGTCTCATGAAGTGGTTGTCTAGGTAAGATTGCTTTTTTCACCAGAAGAAAAAAATTCTTGGAATTAGAGTCTTCAAGCAAAGGAAGAGCTGGGGATGTTTGAATTAGGTCTTAAGTGACAATCTGATAAAGATTAGAGATACTTCATTTCATTTTGTGCTAATGTTTAATTAAAAATATGTTAATATTAGTAAAGATACTTAGCTTTATTTTAATTTCAGGTATGAGCACCAACCTAAAATAGACTCTTTCCATTGAATCATACATTTTAAATGTGATACTCACTCTTGTGTTTCAGAGAGAAAATGATAAATAGTCTAGTGAACTAAAACTCATGTTTGATTAATAATTAATTTTTCCTCAAATTTAGGAATGCCTTTTCCTTTGTAATAGTATTTCTGAGGACAAGTTTTCTAAATTACATGTATGTTATTGCCTGAATTTCCATAGTTGTACTCTCAACTTACTCTTGTGTTTTCAAACTAAAAATTAAAATCCAATGGGCACGTTTTTTTGGAAATTTAAATTTTTATGTAAGTTTTGCTTTTTGGAAGGGGTTAGTAAATTATCTTTGAAATCCATGCAAAAAGTTGAGGACTTAAAAATTCTCCCGAAGTATTTACTAATTTCTTGTAAAATATATTGGTTGATTAGCGGTTGGCTGAATTATTGATTATAATTATAAAGAGTCAAAAATTCTCTAGGCCTATCAAGAGTTAGAGGAAGGAAAAAATTAGAAAGGTGTTGCCTCATTCAATTTCACCTTGAATTCCTCCTATTTTTCTTTCCTCCTGTTAGAAACTGGAATGCACCTATGCAGGTGATGACTTGAAAAGCTGATGCAAAATCAGACACGAAACTGACCTTGTTGATAAGTTTTTCTCTCATTTGCAAAATATAACCTATTATCGAAATAATAGTTGACACTATCTTCTGATTGACAGTTTAATATTTTGAGGAGCAAGTCTGGTGAATTATGTTTACCAAAATTATTACATTCATGATATTTTTAATTTTAGTGTGTTGTCGAAAACTTTGCTTATCAAATGGATAACAGACATGCAATTCAGTTCACCTTTTAAATTAGTTATTTGTTTGGGAATCTTACATAATGGTTTATTAAATGTAATATTTTAAATTTCTTTTACACTTTAAAAAGTAAGTGTTCAGAAGTGCCTATTTTTACAATTTATGTGACTATAATGATAGTAAGTAAACATGTAGTTAAGCCTGCTGTATGCATTAGAATATTTGATAATAAATGGCCATTATTATTAAACTGTAGTTTAGGTCTAGGAAAAATCTAGTTATTGGTGTTATATGTAATGTTCAGCATATTAAAATGATTTACATGGAAATATAGAAAGGTGAAAGTGCAGACTTTCAAAGAGCTCTCTTTTTATTAGAGGTGATAGCAGTACTATTTTTGCATAGTATGTAACAATTTTTAAAAGCATTTTCAAGGCAAGTTACATTCATTTCTCATTAACTTATTTCTAAAAGTATTGAGATGGATCATTATTTTTCCCTGTTTCTCAGAGAGGCAGTACAGCAACTGACTGGTGCCGGCTGTCTCTGGCAAGTGTTGTTGTTCTACAATGAATTGAGTCTATAATGGGCAACTTTATGAAAGTCACTTAGCTACAGTTTCTCTGTTAAAAAAAGTAAGATGTGGACAATAACACTACTGTGTATCCTAGGGCAATTCAGAAGAATGAATCATGAGTATCAATACTACTGTTTTGCAGATCCTAATATAAGACAGCATACTCCAAATCTCCTAGCACAGTGTGCACAATGACGCTATTTACATACATTTAGATTCAGTGCAGTGTAGTTTCAAAGCATGTCTATATTAGCTAAATACATTAGACTAAGAACTGGTTTGAATCTACATAATTCAATTTGTAAAAATTTCCTTTTGCTTATTACCAAGTTCCTAAAAATTAATAAAATAAGATTTTAAGGAAAAGTATCTTGCAGAAGACTCAGCATTCATAGTGGTAATAAATAAAATAATGTGTCACCAATTTGTCTCCTTCCTTGTTCTATCCTTCTGTTCATGTGTCGAGAATTCTAGAAGTTCAGGCTTGTAATGAATTTTCGTTGGCTGTATATGAGTGTTGAGTTCTTCATCTTGGAGGGCTGATTGCAGGGGATCCCATTTTAGGTATTCCTTCCAGTGGGAAGATCCTTCAGTATTCTTAATAGAGATGGAGAAGGAACATGATAGGAAGAAAGCAGAGAAGTCTCCTAAGATGGAATGTCTGGTTGAGAGAGAGCAAAAAACAGGAAAGCAAACAACTCCAAACTCCCTTCGCCACCATCACCACTGGAAGAAAAAGGGAAGACTGGGTATTGGATAGAGTTGAGATGGAGAGGCTGACTGTACCAAAGAGAATGGGTTAATTGGGGGATGTCAAAATTAGCAACTCTGAAGTAAATGTGGATTTTTTCCTAAGACATGAACTCGTGGTGTAATGCTGTGCCATTGCCAATGAGAAAGCACATCTAGCATTCAGTGGCACCTTAGTGACCTCTGGGCCCCAAGCTTCAGAAATACATAAAAAGAATGTGCAGCCTTCTCTATTTTGCATGCTTTCATAGATAACAATTATCACTCATCTTACCTTTTGATTATCTCGATTTTCTTCTCTCTTGTCAAAGATGATTTTCTTCAAGATTCATAAATTACATAATTAAATTCTAGCACAGAATTTATTATTGAAGTTATCAGTTTCACTTATAAAAGAGTTAATATTTGCAAGAAGTTTCACTATACAGCACATCACTTTAAAAAAATCATCCTAATTGAGCAGTAGACTTAAAATTCTAACTTACAAGATGTGACTGTCCTTTTTCTCCCATTTTTAATTTATAATAATGCTAGTTTTTCTAAATGTGGTACAAACTTCTCTTGGTTTTATTATGCCTTTAGAACAAAACACAAATGTCAACCACACTATACTTGTGTAAAATATATTATTGTGAAAATCGCTGATAACTACAGTTATTGCCATACTTCATGCACTTTAAAAATTCCAAAGCCATAGGTGCTGTCAGATAACTTTATAAGTAGTGGCTTAAAATGCTGTTGCCTACTTCAGCAATGTACAAAGAACCACACCATATATTCTGTTGAAGACAAAACTATCAGAAGCAATGTCGGTATGAAAAGGCTAAAGTGAATTATTTGTGTCTTAACACTCCATTGTGTTCAATCTGTTGCAAAGAGAATACTTGTGATCACTGTGAAAAGCAGTCACTTTGAATTAAGGGAAAAGTTCAATTTATTTTGTTTTCAACCAATAGCATCCATCTGTGCAATCAACCTTGTGTTCCTAATTCAAAGGAATTTTCAAAATTCCACTCCCCTGTACTCCAGGATTAGGAATGATCATCTAAGTATAACTGAAGCTATAATGATATGATTTAATACCATAAGTAAACATCCAACCCCAAATTAGTCTGTGAGAGTTAAGTTGCTCTCTTAATGATGACTTTAAAGAGTTGAAGACATACTTTCATTTTTTTTTAATAATTCCTATTCTAGATAAATACCTCTAGAATTAAACTTTCTTCATATTTGTATTGCAACTTTTGGGAGATCCTCTTGGCATTTGACATACTTGTCTTTACTCTCTAGTATATTACAAATTTATGCAGACAATGTTGACACAAACATATAAAGTTTATATAGATAAATGCAAAAAATAGATTTAATATTACATATAATTATTGAGGCAAATGCTTCTAGAACCTGGTGCAAAATGTTGCATCTTTTCTTCCTCAGTTTCTAATCTGCTGTCAGTTCTATCTAGTGTATTGTTAATTTCAAATATTGTGGTTTTCATTTTTAGAAGTTCCATTTGGGTCTTTTTTATATCATCTATTTCTGTCCTTCAGGCACGAGATTAAGATGAGACAAGGAGGTACTTAGGGCTCAAAATTTAAGGAGGCACTTATGCTCAGGGCCATGCTTTTACATTCTTGACCATACTTTTAATATTCTAATAGATTTTAAAGGTCCTTATTGGTTAATTCTGTCATTTGTTTCTTGCCTAGATCTGTTTCTATTGATTGATTTTTCTCCTACATATGAGTTATATTTCCTGGTTTATTGCATGCCTTGTAATTCCTGATTAGATCTCAGATATTGTGAATTTTACATTGTCGAATGCTGGATTTTTTTATATTGCTTATGGTCTGAGCTAAATGTGTATTTATGGAATGAATTTACCTATTGGGCCTCTGTCCCAAAGGTCTCCTCTTTGGTGAAGAAACTGACATAGAAAGGCAAAAGAATATCAAGAATGCCAGCAATTTATAAACCATTGCCTCTTGTGTTTCCACATGAAAGATTCTGGAAATGCAAAGAGCTGTTTGGTTTGTCAAAATTGTTCTCTCCATTGGAAATTTCCTGACTGTCCCATGACTCTATATTGGGAAATATAGGATAATACTGGCAAATTAGCACCAAGGTGTTGAGCAACATTTACTTAAATAGTACCTCTGATGGTGAAAACTAATCATAGAATCCAGTTTCCTAATGCTCACGTTATTCTTCTCTCTTCCTTTTTCAGGGATACATTTGAAGAATAGCATTCTGATATTTTTTCTTAGAAATTTATTTGAAATAAGACTCAAAATAATGAGGTTTTTATTTTTCTCATCCTACAGTTGTCTCATTTTTCTAGATACCTAAGTCTTGCTTTAAAATTTACCAGACTTTCATCCAATTATCATTATTTCATGATCATTACAGTGCTGCGAGTAGGATTTTAAATAATAAAAAAGTTATAACAGGAATTGTGTTATATAACTAAGAAAATTTCATATATCATCTCATATAAAACATAAAAGCACACATTTTAGGTAATGTTATCCTAGTTTTACACCAAAGTTGTAAAATTATTTTGTGTACACTTTGTACAATATTTTGCCTAGCTTTGGTACATCTTAGATGCTAATCATTTCATACTAAATTTCTTTAGCGTCTTTACAAAGGTTTTCTATTCATTTGCTTCCAAATGCAAAATTGATTTTAAGAGGCATTTTCTAAGTTCAAAAACTCATCATTTCTGAGGATGGATCTCAGTTTTTCACGATAAAGCCATGTTTGTTTCCTGCATTGAAAGGAAAAGCTACTCTTTGCCATAAATGCAGTCTTAAATCTTTCTTTAAAGTACTTTTTTTTTCTAGTTGGGTAAACAGGAACTGCACACAAGAAAAACAAATTTGAAAGAAATGAAAATTGAGCTAAAGAATTCATATTTAAATATTTAAGGTGACAGTCTTATAGGGCTGTTGCTTGGGTTTGCTAGTGTGGCTAAATGCATCTTTATATCCCAAATCAATTTGTAGTCTGTCCAAATGAATATGGGATTTCTACGTGGATTTTAAAAGTTGGCAGAGTATACCTTTAAAAGTCAAAGTTCAGAAAAACTCTTTATTGAGAATATTTAGTAAAAGAACTTGTATTTTTATAATTCTCAATGAGACAGAAGAATCCTCAGCATCTATGAGATGCAGATGATGACTGTAGATATATTTTTAGAATTACTTTTTATTAGCACACAGTAAAATGAACATTTTTTCAGTTTAGAGTTCTGTGTGTTTTGTTCGTGTATAGCTTCATGAGACCCCACCACAATCAGGATACTAAACAGTTCTGTCCCCCGAAAATCTTCCTCATGCTGTATCTCCATAGGCAACTTTAACCCCTGGCAACCACTGATCTGTTCTTCATCATAATAGTTTTTGCTTTTTTTGAGAAGTCCTATCAATGGAATTATACAGTTTGCAATTTTCTGAGACTAGTTTCTTTCACTCAACATAATGCTTTTGAGATTCATCCAAGTTGTGATATCAATAGTTCGTTTATTTATTGCTAAATTTCCCATTGTGTATATGAACCATGGTCTTCCTATTCACCTGTTGAAAGACATCTGGGCTGATTCCAGTTTTGGCAAAGAGAGCTCCTGTAAATATTCATGTACAAATTTTGTGTAAGCATAGTTTTGATTTCTTTAAAGTAAATACCAAATTGCTGGGTCATTTTGCATCTTTTTTTTTCCCTGCAAATCATGCTTTTGGTATCATGTCTAAGAACTCTAACACTAGGTCACAAATATTTTCTGCTAGGTTTTCTTGTAAAGTTTTGCAGCTTTATGTTTTACATTTAGATCTATGATCCACTTTGTTTTGTTTTTTTTTAATAAAATGTGAGGTGTAGGTTGAATTTCATTTCAACTTTTAATTTTTTAATTATCGGTGGAATTGCCTTTTTGAAACTTTGTCAAAAATGAATTGGCCATATTTGTGTGGGCTGCTTCTGAACAGTCTCTTCTGTTTCGTTGATCTATGTGTCTTTTCCATTGACACACTACACTATCTTGATTGGTGTAGCTTCATAGTAACTCTTAAAATAGGGTGGTGTAATTTGTTCACTTTATTCTTCTTTTTCAAAATTATTTTGGCTATTATATTTTCCATATGAATTTGAGGATCCTATTGTTTATATCTACAGAAAATTGTGCTATTAATATGAATGGAATTATGTTACATGTATAGATTATTTGAGGAGCATTAACATCTTTTCCATTTTGTGTCTTCCAGTCTGTAAAGATGATATATCTCCCCATCTATGTAGGTCGTCTTTGATTTATTTCATCAGTTTTTGTAATGTTCAGCATACAGATTCTGTATGTGTTTTTTAAAAATATTTATTTGATAAGTATTTGATTTTGGGGGAACTTTTATAAAAGTATTGAATTTTGAAATTTTGGTTTCCAATAGTTCATTGCTAGAATATAAAGAGATGATTGATTTTTGTATGGTGACCTTGAATGTGACAGCTTTGCTTAACTTATTAATTAGTTCTTGAAAGTGTTGTTTGTTTGTTTTTATTTGTTTGTTTTGATTCTTTCTTATTTTCTTCCTAAACAATAATGTTATCTGTGAATACAATAACATTGTGAAAATTTTTTTCTCTTTGTTTCCAATTTGTGTATCCTTTATTTGTTTTTCCTGCCTTATTGAACTTACTAGAACTTCAGTACAATGGTGAATGGAAGAGGTGAAGGCTAGGGTGAAAGTTTTTAATCTTTCACCAGTAATATGATGTTAGTTATAAGGTTTTTTTTGGTAGGCACCCTTCGCTAAAGTTGAGGAAGTTTCCTTCTGTTCCTATTTTGCTGAGAATTTTTATCATTAATAATATTGAATTTGAATTTTGCCACATGCTTATTTTTAAAATTTCTGTTTTTAATATTTTAGTGGTAAAAACATCTATTTTGACCCACTTTTACTATCCATTTTCAATTAACTTCTTTGAGCACATATAAGTGGTCATATTAAATTAATCTACTTCCACAAATAAAGAGATTTCCCAATTTTGGCTGACATCATTCAGTTTCGGTAGGTGTTTTCTTTTGGTCTTTCTCAGAGACCCTTGTTTTTTAAGTCATGATTTTTATTTTTTTGGAGAGGAAGATTGGCCCTGAGTTAACATCTGTGCCAATCTTCCTCTATTTTGTAGGTGGGATGTGGCCACAGCGTGGCTTGATGAGCAGTGTGTAGGTCCACGCCTAGGATCTGAACCTGCGAACCCTGGGCTCCTGAAGCAGAGCACGGGAACTTAACCACTACCCCACTGGTCTGGCCCCATGATTTGTTTTTTAGAGTTCTAATAGCATGAGCAAATTGTAGAAGATAGTGCATCTTAGGAATAGTTTATTATTGACCACTGCTGATAAAAATTCTGGTTTTGAATATCTTTTATAAATTTGCTACAATTTGCTGAGCACTAGTAGAGAAAATGCATAAAAGCAAATAATCAAAGAAACCATTCATATCGTGCAGACTTTATCTAATTTGTGCATTTGTTTACTTTATTACTTGTTTATTTCTTCATGTTTTCTGTACAAAGGAAAGTAAAGAATATCTAAATTTCTATCTTCATCAAACAAAATAACCAGAAACAAAAAAATCAAACTAGGAGAGCACACTCAGTTTTATAAGTTAGTTCTGATCTGTTTTTTTATGAGCAAATAATCACTTATAAAACACCAAAACTTTTGTCTTTTTATTCCTGACTTTGGAATAGATCAAAAAGATCTTCATATCTAAAGTATCTACTTTAGAACTTTTCTGTAACAGCCCACCAATTCCGGCTACACTTTTTAAAATAATAAACAAGAAAATAATAGTTAAAAGTCACTGATTCAAATTGAGTTTGAGGGGAACACATTCTAGTAATCAGTTTGTATGGAAGAAGATAAAATTTTCAAGAGTTGTAAATATTCACATTTAATTACTCTGCTGAGACCCAAAAAACTACAAGTGTCTGACTTCAAATTTTACTTTCTTCTTAGACTTAAAAGTTAAGATTTATAAATATACAAGGTAGAACTCAATTTTTATAAAACAGTGTTGGAAAATATCTGAAAGCTCTTCTACTTCTAAATTAAATGATACTGTGATACATATGGCTTTTTTCCTCAATTTTTCATTTTTCTATGCAAATACTGTTATTTTTATTCAGATTATTTTAAATGAGTTTTCAGACACCCTTGGAGCCTGGATATTGAAAATGTTATTTTCTATATTAAAACCAGTGTGATTTTTATAGTGAATTAGTTATATGTTTGTTAAAGGCCAAATGACTATTTCATTATGGTAATTATAAGTGCAAACACAATCTCTCACATTCCTACCTATTTTAATGAATGAATGCAGACATTATTAGTAAACTTCTGATTCTCTACTACTGATTAAGTTGCAAACTTTTAAAATTGTATTTTGTGAAATTTACAATAATAAACCAACTTCTTTCTTTTTTTTACATTTCTTTTTCCCTCTTTCCACCCTCATTCCTCCTCCTTCGTATATCTTTTTGTTTCTCTCTTCCTTCTCTCTATTTTTCCCTTGCCTCTCTCCCTGCTTTGGTTTTTCTTGTCTTTCTTTCCCTTCCAAAATCCCTTCTTTTCTACCTTCCTCTTGTTTTTCTATTTTCATCAAAACAATATTTGGTATCAATACCATTGCCCAGTGTTCATCTAACTCTCTGATACATGCACAGACACACACACGCACACACATACACGCGTATAATTTTAAAAAAGCTCTTCAGTCAATGGGAAAATGTATTTTACTTCTTAAGTCTCTTATTGTATTAGAATTGCTTAGAACTTTAATAATATGCAAACATTTTTAAAGACTGTCCCTATTAGAACAGGTGAAGAAAAATTTCGCCAATCTGTCTCTCTGTGTCTAACTGAATAGAGATCCACATCGCATGAGGCTCCTCCCAATTAAAACGATTAAAATCACAAGACTACTTATAATAGCACCTATATTTTCTAACTAGAGTTTCCACTTCCACTTTACATTTTACTCTCTCCTTAACACCCAGGATTCTGTTTTTCTGAAGTGTTCTAAGATACTCTCATGCTTAGCTTTCAACTGATAGCAATAGTGGGGTGGATACATGTTTTTGACCAACTCAAAAGGTGACCTAGATTTTATTAAATTAAAATGTAGAGTTTCTAAGTAATTACAGTTTTGACAATTAGCAAACTTCTTTTGCAAATATTTTTGCCCTTGGTGTTGGTTACTAGTATTATTTTTACCAGAAGATCAAGTTATCCTTAAAAATTGGTAATTTGTCATTATAGAAACAAAAATTAAGGTGCTTCACAAAATCTAGAAACTATTACAACATGTTAATGGCAAATGTCTATTACCAACTACTAGTTTAAGAGGATTAGGAGTCAGAAATGAATCTACCTTGTTTATCCTTATCTTTGCATTTAATTTGATAAAGCGCATTTGAACAACAGCAAAAAGATTACGGATTAAGAAATTTGTGAGGGTTTTTCTGTTCCCAAACTTCTAACAGACGGTGAAACTTAGATAATACTTTAAGCTATTACTCTTAACATGCTTTTTTTTTTTTTCAGTAATAGTTCCAAAAGGCAAATAATTTAAATTATTATATGGGAAGAAAAAAAGAGTACTGTTAGTTCAAATTAGCCTTGTTTGTAAAGAAAACACATTGCTCTACATTAAGCCTTACCTTGGGCCCTCTGCTTCGTGAATTGCATGCTCCTGTGTCACTCATACTTGCATGCTGGATGATCTTGTAGAAGCCCATAGCTGCTTCAGAGCACAATGGTGTGATATGATGTGATGCCGAAAACAGGAGAACCTTTGTCGATGAGTCAGCTGCAAGAAGCAGTAACGTGTATGAATGTACAGTATAGGGAGATCTGTGAAAGATCTAGTCTCTTTCTCCCAAAAGACTCTGTTCCATGATACAAGGAGAACTCAGTTCTTTTTGGCAGACCTCCACGACAGTTTGGAAAGCAGTAAAAACAACCACAAAAACAAGCCTAGGTTCTCCACGTCTTTGCTCTCAGTGTTTAAAGTAACATTTTACTTTGCTTTGTTTTGAATAACTCTTTCCTTTGTATTATTTGAGTACACTTTCCACAGTAGGGATGTAGAGGAGAATGAATCATAGAGATGAGTTCAACCATACGCATCATGCTTGTATTTGTTATTGGCAAAATTTGAAGGCAAGGCCCTGTATCTCTTAATTGAAGAGTGGATGACTTTAAATGATATTCTTTCAAGGAGGGCATGGAATCCCAGCAGATGATGTAATTATGTTTAAAAATGAGTATTATTAAATAATTCACACTTTTAATATGGAGAAATTAGGTCATTTTTCCACTCCTCCCACAAATATTAAATGTTGGTATCTGAGTAATGAAACAACACAGACAGTGTTATCCATCCTGGTACTAACAGAGAATGCCAGTTATGACAGGCTCATTGTTTACTTTAACAGGTAATTTGTGGACCGGAATCATTTAATTGTTCTGAGTACATAATTACATGTCAGCAATTTCCAATTTAATTAAAATGTACAAATCTGAAGATTAAGGGAATTTTTGAATTATTAATCATTTTTCCACTAGGAAATCTTGTTGCTCTGCAGGAGATTTGTCCAGTGTACAACTATACGTATTTTTTCCTTCTCTTTCGCAGACAGACAATTTTCCCGCAGAGCCCAATTACATGGGCAGCAGGCAGCAGTTTGTTCAAAGGTAAGGCCTATTAAATAACTTTCTCAGCTTCCCCATTTGCATTCGTGTCAAAATTGCTTTGCAAGAGACTACACTTCAGATTCAAACTTGTAGAGACAACACTTTCTCTTCTTTTTCTTTATATGTATTTCAGTAGTTCCACGTTTAAGGACCCAGAAAGAGCCAGCCTGAGAGACAGTGGGCACGGGGACAGTGATCAGGCTGACAGTGACCAAGACACTAACAAAGGCTCCTGCTGTGACATGTCTGTTAGGGAGGCACTCAAGATGAAAACTACTTCAACTAAAAGCCAACCACTTGAACAAGGTGAGTGAAGCCTTCCGATGCTTACAAAGTGTAAAGCTTAAGCAGTCGTTATCAACCTGTTAGTTCTAGAGTTGCAGGTTATCATGGTGGAATGGACTATTGATAATATATCAAAAGAAATAGCAAATCCTGAGGTTGTCCCAGACAAAAAGCAACTATTTGATGCTTCTGTAACAACAGAAAAAGGAAGGCCATGGATATTAGTCTGTAACATTCTTGAAATGAGAACTTGACCAAAGTCATTATATTGTTTTTATCTTTATGGACATTTCCTAACCTTTCCTATTTTGCATTATATTAACAAGGAAAATAAGTCATATATTAGATATGCACATCTTAATATACTAATTTACAGAATTAAAATTAGTAAGTTCAACACTTTTAGGTGAAATAAAAACTTGACTGGAATTTTATAGCTCTTAGCAATGTTGCTTTATTTTTAGCGTGAATTTTAGCTTCAAAGTAGGTTTTCAAGAGTCAAATAACAGCTAAGCCAGAGTTTTGGCTGCTTCTTTTGATTTACATCTAAGTCTTCGTGGATATCAAATAAACTTGAACTTATTTACCCAGATAGAGATAAAAATGAAATACTTTAATAAATACATTATTTTTTTTCTAAAAGTCTGCCTTCAATTTATTCATGTGATATGACTTTTTATTAATTTTGATATTTTTATTGTTTCAAACACAACAGAATATTTGCTAAAGCTTCACCCAAAGAAAATTAAGCTACTCTTATGTGTAAGCCTTAGACATTGTGAATAGGTTTTTTTTTATGTCCAATTACAAAAAATAAAAATAACTATTGTATAAATCAGATTTCAGGACTATAAATGCATATTATATTGCTTAATATTAGTTTTCAAAATATTAATAGTATTTAAAAATATTTAATATTTATAGTTTCAGGTTTTTTAATGAGAAATTACATTTAAACTACATAAACATAGTCATTTATTCTTCTGAGTCATTTATTGATTGATAACTCATGGAAAGTAAATTTTTACCTCTAGTGAGTCTGTCCTATCACTTCTATCTCAGCAGATATAATGCTTATTAATTTCTATAATCATGTTGAGATTTCAGTACAAATATGTATACCCATACACACATATGTATACATTGAATATAGAAATAAATATACATATTCAGTATTACATATGTATCAATATTTCTGCACTGAATATAATTATGCCGGATTTATTTTAAGGTTGACTTCCCAAAACGTCTTCTTTTCTAAGTAACAACTGCCAGATATACCATAGTAACATTCTGTGTAACAATGGAATATTGTTTTTTAAATTATTTTTAACAAAAGCTATTTGAATATTTATCTAATATTCACAACTCCTGCAAATTTGAATGTTTACCTGAAGTGACTTGAATTGTCTTGATGGGTTTTGACTACGTGATATTATGATATATGAATCTTTTAGACACATTTTAAATAATAGGTTGTTGGCTCTTGCTATGTGAATTCATAGCCTAACATAGACTCATCTACGTGTGTGTTGACAGTGATTGACAGGTAATTCATTGGCTACTATTTGTAAAGCTGTATAGAGTAAGTAAAGAGTTTGCATTTATTGTCATATTTTCATGAGAAACTTTGTTAATTAAAAATATAATAATGTGCTGCTCACATTAACTCTTTAATTTCTTTCCATCCACTAATTGAGCATTGTATTTGATGGAAATGAACAAAGACCTCTATAGAAAAAGAAAGTGGTTTCATTTATGTCAGAAAATGAAATTTATACTGAAAAGCTGTTTTTTCAATTTTGATATCAAAAAATACTATCTTAGAAAGGTGGCTATTCTTAAAAGAACAAATATTTGGCACATACAGTATTTTAATTAATATTCCACATAAAATACTTACTAGTCTAAAAGTGAGAATGCCAATAGAAATGTCTCCTGTAAAACGTATAGTTTTCACACATCCTTATGGGAAAGTTATTGTGAATCTGGAAGCCACACTTACGTAATCCATGAATTATATAGAAGAGAGACTGACTTCTACTTTAAAACATGATTTAGAGGGATAAGCTAAAATAGTATTTCATTGATTGATTGATCTATTGGTTTGATTCCTTAATTCATTTATTTGATAAATTACTAACTGCTTTCAGTATGTAAGGAAAGTTAGATTCTTCAGAAACATCAAAAATAAATTTCACTTGGAGCCTCCCTTCAAGAAACTATATGTAACTGATAGAAATAGGAGTTCTCTCTCTGTTTCTGTCTCTCATCTCTCCTCTCTCAATAACCTCTATCTGTCATCTCTCTGTCTCCCTATCTATCTCTGTATCTATCTCCTATCTATGTCTCTCTCTCTATCATCTATATCATCTTTTTTGCCTTTTTTTCTCTTCTTTTCTTTCCTCTATCTATGTATCCATGTTAATATCTATCTATCTAGATTCAGAGGCGCAGACTAGCACTTACTGAGTTCTAACTACTTACCATAAACTGTGCTGGCTTCATTTCAACATTAGCTTATTTGATCTGCAAAACTAAAACAGTTATCATTTTTATCTTACGTATAAGAAGACTGAACTTATGGGAAATGTATTAACTTGCACAGCAGGCTGGAGTTTTATCCTAGGTCTAGAGATGGCCAAAACTTGTGTCGTTTCTATAAAACTTTGTCTCCAAGTGGAAGAGTTTACTCAAATAGGCATTCTGATGCATTGCTGTGACTAGTTATCAAATAAACATTGAAGAGTAAGTTAAAACCTGAGTTCATGTAAGCAAACTTCGAGGGAGAACATCAAAATAGGTCATATGCATTGAATGAATTATTCAGTACTTAAAACTTATTATCCTATGTAGTTTTCATTGCATTTATAGATAGGTAAGTATTGTTGCTTTCACATTTAATAGATGTTAAGAAACTTCCTAAACATTCTGCAGCTTTAATTAGTGAAGGCAGAGTTAGCAATAAAATAACAGGCCATCACAGCCTGACCTCTTACGCAATGCTTTATACTATTCATGTAATGAATGGTTTACTCAGAAATAATTTTAAAATGTTTGAAGAAGCAATCAGCCATTGTCTTGGTCAATGTACTCTGTTAATTTATTTGAAAAACATCATGGGAGGCCATGCCAACTTAATGCAATGCACAACTATAAAGAATAATTTTCTTTACAGATGAAAGATGATGACAGCTGTATTCAAACAATTATCTCATGTCAGATTTTAAATATTAACACTTAATTTTTAATACCTTTAAAAATCTCCCAAAAAGCAAAATTTTCTCTTAAAAGAAAGAAACTAAAAGCTAAACAAAAAGAAATATATTTATCAGAATTTTTCTTTTCTTAAAAATTTGTAATAATGCCTTAACAGATTTCAATTGAAAGTCAGTAGCCTAGGGGTGGCCCGATGTCTGAGTGGTTAAGTTCGCTCTATCCACTTCGGTGGCCCAGGGTTTCACCGGTTCAGATCCTGGGTGCAGACATGGCACTGCTCATCAAGCCATGCTGAGGCGGCGTCCCACATGCTACAACTAGAAGGACCCGCAACTAAAATATACAACTATGTACTGGGGAGATTTAGGGAGAAAAAGCAGGAGAAAAAAAAAAGATTGGCGACAGTTGTTAGCTCAGGTGCCAATCTTTTAAAACAGAAAAATCAGTAGCCTAGTATATTTAACATTTTTTTCTATTATTCTCACTGGCTTCTTTCCTTGTTTAAATCATTTCTATTAAAAAAGTAATGTTCTATCTCCACATTGAAATATTTCTTTAATTTAGAAATACAAATGATTAAAAGAAAATCTTCACATTTTTCAATGGAAATCTCCATGCTAATAATAATTTTCTTTTGCAGATGACTTAAGCCTTTTGAAATTTTATTTTATTAGCTCAAATGTCACTTTTTTCCTTCTTTTTTGTGCAGTCAGATTTTTTCCTCTTATTCTGCTCCTGATGTTTGTGTATTTTTGCTACCATCAGTTTAATCATCCCAAAAATACAGCTTTAGTATGTGTTGCCCATTATTTTAGCTAAAATATTTGGAAGCGTTCAGTAGTTAATTGAAGGTATGATGTGCGGCACTGCAGCTGAAGATAGCTTTAAGGAATTTTATGTTAATAAACCGTCTAATAGAAAGAGGTTATTTTACTTTCCCTTGGTGTGATTAAAAAAACCATCTCATAGAATGTACTTAATTTCTTTCTATTTGATTGCATTTTTGTGCCCTGCCTCTCTATTTGTCAGTTAGATTTTCTCCATACTCCTTTCATCAAATGTTGTAGGTAAATAGGTAGATAGATAAAACAATCCAAATGTTTTCGAATTTATATGGTATCACAGTAGCAAATTACTTAATTAGAAAGGCAAATAAATATATTTCTATTTAATAAACCACTGTTTATCAGAAAATGACACAGGAAATTGACAAAAATATACTTGATCTTATTTTGCTGATTTCATATTTTGGAAGAAGAAAAACTGATTTATATCAAGAACTAATAAAAGTACATATAATGTTATTCTTTAAAGAGGAGTCACAAACAATTTTATAAAGAATAAAAACTCTTCCAAAAATTTTTTTAAGTTTACTTACTTCTTAGGTTTCAGAATATTATTCACACTTTGACTTCTTTAAGGAAGTACTACACCTTTGAATTTCTGTCCACTAGAAGCCCTGTAAAGTATTTGGATTGTTAGCAATAGCTGTTTCTTCCTTAAAAAGATTTAATAAGCTTTCGCTAAAATTCAGTACTCTCTATTGATTCCCAAATAATAAATGTGCAGTTTTCGTCAATGCTGACTGGTGATTTCTCTGAGCTCATTATTGGTAACTCAGTGACTGTCATCAATTTTCCAAGGATAATCAGTCTTCTGATATCTTTATAATTGACTGAAACCAAGTTCTTGAATCAAAGCCTGAAGTGAATGGAATAGCATTGTACCTTTTGTGTTGACACCCGTGCCAGGATTGCGCTAGCAGCATCACCGTCATGGCATCTGACACCCCTGTTGGGTGGCCAGCTGTGGGTCTCTTCCCCTGTGACTGGATTCCAGGACTTTTCTGACCCTCAGGAATTGCTCCATTCAAATTCTTTCTCATTTTATTTAATTGCTTTATAATCTCTCTGTTTGTTTGTCTATTCATTTCTGTGCCTCCCCGTTCCTCTCGCTACTGCTAGAAAATCTGACTTCTTAAGTTACGTTCTGGGTTCAAAACATTTCACTATGGAATCTCTGATTAAAATCTAATAAAAAGAAAGTTGAGAATAATAGAAATACCAAGTAAGCCAGATTTGCTCCGGTAAATTCAGTTTTAAACCTAAACTACATTTTTAAGAGCTGCCTTCCCTCTTCCAAGAGGAGATTCTAGAAAACCTCAAAAACTAAAACTGATGCATTTTGTTTTGTTCCTTTTTTGCGTTGTCAGTGCTTGAATTTTGCTTGTGGGCCCCATATTCAAAACAGGATTAGGCTAGTTTAAATGACTACAATATTTATTACATGATTTCCAGGTATGGCGAGGCTCTAAGCCCCATTCCTTCAAATCAGCATCCCTAAGTCACTGCTCAATGACTGCAGTTTTACCATATTTCTAATTATGTCTGGAAAGGAAACAGTTTAAGGTTTTCACACTGTATACTTGACCGTGAAGGAGCTATTGTTAAAAAGCAGTAGCAGGCAAATGGGAGAAGAGAGGTCGAGGTTCTTGTTCAGTGGAGTGAGGGAGGAACCACACATTCAGGAATTGGGAGGAGCTTATTGAGAAAGAGGATTAGGAGGCTGAACACAAACTTGACCTACTTTGCAATTTCCCCTAGAACTGACCCTGAATGGAAAAGTACCAGGATAGTACGTTTATATTCTCAAGCTTCCATTCTGTTTTCTATTCTGCATTATGGTGACTGCAGTTCGGACCCTTCCATTCAAGCAGTGCCTTCTCCCAGACCCTCCCATAACAGGCAACAGCAAGTCCACTTCTACATAAGCGAGAGCGCGAAGGTGATGTCTATGTCCGTTCTCTCAGCAACCATCTGGCAATGTCTGAAAATAATTTTTAAAAGACATGCTGCTATAAACTTATTAATAGTAAATTTGTCTTGGGAAGGAAATGGAAAATTACTGCCATATATGGGGACATGGGGAAGAATTGTTGGATATTTAATGCCAGGAAGAAATCACTTACAAATTTTTAAAAGCACTGCTGCTTTACGATTCTCGTTCATGGCGTTTAAAAGACTATATTATTAACCAAGAATTCATATTACTTTCAAGCCCTGTTTTTATTAGAGTATGTGTATCTGCAAGCACCTTAATATCAATTTCCCCACTCTCCTGTGCTATCTTTTAGAACTTTCAGAATTCATCTGGTTTTACGTATTACTGGATAAAATATTCCCAAACTCTGAGCAGCTTCAGTTTATTTTTGCTTATCAAACTTTGCAACTGTCCCACAGTTCACCTAACTTTAAAGGTTTCAATGACATCTCTTTTCCTCGTGTGCAAACATCTGCTTCGAGAATCCAGCAGCTGGTATCATGAAAATAGAGAGATTTTATCACCCTCACATTTGTTGCTCGTCGTAAAGCCTCCCTAACAAGTGTTGCATGATTTACTATAGTCTCAATGTGATTTTGAGATTCTCTTGCTTTTGGTAAGCACAGCAATGACTTTTGCTAAAATATTCCAATTAGGGAATGTTGGGATAGTATTTTGCAACCTTTTGAAACTTACTTTGCTTCATACTTGGGAGCAGGGGCACCCTCCCCAGCCTTAGAATTATTGTATCTCTCAAATACTCTCAAAAAACCAGAGGATTTTACTTTTTGCAGTTTTTTATAATGACAATATTTTTTTTCACTTTCATAAGAAAAATTCTATACTGATATTCCATACACTTCTATGAAAGTAGGAGTATGCCCATAAACTATGAAAATTTAGAACCGTTATCAGCTGACCTGTTAATTAAGAACTATACGAAAATACTGTTAATGAGTATGAAACTTCTAGAAATTTTCCAATATTTCACTCTAATAACAGGTTCTAATATTGCAGGTTCTCTGTTCTTTTGAAAGCCATACTACAAAACATTAGGGTAAAAAAGAATCCTTGAAGTATAACTCCCTTATTTTCTAGGTAAGAAAATAGATTAAGTGACTTCTGTAGAGTCTTCAAGTCAGTGGCAGAGGTAGTCTAGTTCCAGGCTTGTAATTTTCTGTCTAGAGTTCTTTCCATATTTCAATGCCATTCCTGTAACTAATAGTGACCTCAGAGTCTCCACACAGATACTTCAAATTTGTCATCACACTTTATTTCTTTATTAATCTGAAGATGTCAGCAGCCATACTTGGAAGCTTCATTCTTGATTCTTTCGTATATATTGAATAAATATTTCATATATTCATATATTTTATATATATTTAATAAAAGCTCCAAAAGGTCAATAAAATGTATTATTCCAGAGGTTGGACATTGACGCTACAATGTTATTTGTCACCAAGCACAAGAATGTATATATCTCTTCAACCTGGGCACCATACCTACAGCTCTCCTAACTGTGGTCCCTGATACTTTTTTGGTGCACTAAGCAATGGTGGTTCCAGGAGAGATTTTCATTTATCGTTTATTGAATCACTTATTTTTTCTTTCAATAAACGACTGTGTCAGGGATACAAAGATGAGCTAAAGCACAGACTGGTCCTCAAGGAGCTCACCTTATAGTAAGAGAATTTGACATAAAAACTATGAGGTTGGTGCAGTGAGAGAGATGTCCTGAGTATTAATGGAGTCATGAGAATGAATACTCAGCCCACATTTGGGGGATTAAAGAAAATTCCTGGAGAAAACACCTGAGTTGACCCTTCAGAAAATGTTTAGTTTACTTGGCAGAGTGAAGTTGGGGGAGGGAAGATGACAAGTCACTCTCAGAAACACAGATGAAATGAAGCTATGCATGGCAAGTTGCTGTTAGATGCATGTAAGTAGTGACGTGTGAGACTAGAAATGGCAGGTCCGGGACTGGGGATGTGAGTAGAAGCCCAATGATGGGATGACTGATAGGGAGCCCTAGGAGTTTCAGGAGGTAACAATTTCATTTTAAAGAGATGATTTATATAACAATGCCTCGGGAGATGGAGATACCATTAGGTAACTGGGGAAGTAATCCAAAACAGGGCAAAATGAAGCCCAGAGCAGTAAAGAGGTAGCAGAAATGGAACAAAGTGAAAGATTAAAAACTTCCTTTAGTATATACTACTACTTTTATGATTATAATCAATTGCTTGGTATTCATTTCAAATCGATTTTGATGTAGAGTTTCTAAAGGAAAATAATCATTTGATGCCCAAGTAAATGGGATATCACTTGAATTATTTAATGCCTTTAAGTAAGTTTTTTATGTGATATGTACCACATATATTAAATTAACACATAAATGTTTGAAACTTATAACACTTTTTCTAAATGACCAGTGCTTATTTGTGTACTAGAATTGACTTAATAAACTCTACCATTCAAAGATGCTGGGGGAAAAATTTCAGTTAACCACATTTTTGAGAGAACATTCAGAAAACAGTGAGGTAGTATAAAAGTTAGTGTCATAATGAATCTTAGGATTGTGACTTGGGTAACTGAGTTCAGTTGGCTAAAGTGGTAAAGACAGGGTGAGATCGTCATCGGAAAACATTTGGGAAGCAAAAAGAAGAGTTAAATGAGTATCAGAAGAGGCAACTGAAAATTAGAATTTAGTAATGAGAGGAGAGGTCAGGAGGTATAAATTTAGAAGCCAGTGACATAGGATCATAGTTAAATTAAAGTAACTTGGTGAGAAAGATTCTTGGGGAAAAAAATAGAATAAGGTCCAGGATAGAATCCTGCAAACCATAGCCTTTAGAAATCGAGAAGGGGAAAAGTTTAATAATTGTTCAACCTGCCGAGAAACATATTCAGTATGTTTTGTCATAATCCAAAATCTGGAGACCCCTAGATGAGTTATTTGACTGACGCCTAGTTTTTAGATTTCATTTCCAACTAATGTAAATGAGAGCCAAATTAAATCAATTCATTACGTAAAGCTAGATAATGGGGTTTTGTTTTAAAAACAATGATACTGAACTGGTTTTACTTTATGGTTCACAAACTAGTTCTGAGGACAGTCCCAGATATGTGATCTGTCATCACTGGCATATATGTATAACTTCCAAAGCTCACTATTTTGAAGGAAGAAACCTTCACTTGGAATCATATATTTTTAATTTTTAATGTAATCCAGTAACTTTTTGCATGGTATCTATTATGTATATGGGACTATCTTAGGTGCTATGTTGACTATTTGTTCAATACGTATTTGTTGAGTTTCTGGTATGTGCCAGGCACTTCTCCAAGTTTTGAGGATTGAGTAGAAAGAGATACAAATATTTCTGCTCACATGGAGCTTACATTCTAATGAAGATGAAATTCTCAAGTAAACCCTCTTGAGACCCATGAAACCCATTTCCACCGAACTGATAGTCTAAAAATATAATAAAATGTACAAAATAATGTACTATTGATTAGGTATAAATAAAAGGGTCTGAGAGTTTCAGAAGGAGGGATAGAATACTGAATTATTCAAGGAAGACTTGAAATTTGAGCTAAGACTTAAGGAGTGAACAAAGTCTTTACTTTGAGAGATAGAAGAAACACAGCAAATACACAATCACACTCATGGGATGTGGAAAGTGTAAGTAATATAGAGGGGTTAATAAATAATTCAAATGTGTCCAGAGGAGAATGGACAAAAGCAAGAAGAAGAGATACTGGTGAAAACAGGAAAGAAGTGGTCACTAAGGAAGGGAGTAAGTAGCAAGCCAGAGTGTCACAGTAGTCAAAGATAGACAAGAAGAAACGTGTTGATTCCTTAGAGAAATCCAAGAAAATGAGACTCAAGGAATGCCTATGCCATCTGATAACTGACAAGTCACTCTTGATTTCCATGAGAGGAGTTTTGATGGAGTAATGAAAAAAGAAAAGAGATTTCAAAAGGATGTACCATGGAGGTATGGTAAGGAATTGGAGACAGCATTTCCCTGTTCTTTCAAGAAGATTATCAGATAATGGAATAAGAGAAAGAAAGGGAAAAAGTTGCTAAGGAAGATAGTATTATGGATGGAAATGGTTTAATTATTCAAGGTAATGAATATCAATATGCTGAGGCAAATAATCCAATTAGAAGGAATTATTGAAGGATTGGACTAGATAGAGGATATTCATTGGAGCATAATGGGGACACTAACTTTAAAGTAAAGATGAACTCCTTTTCTGTAAAGGAAAGAAAGGAGAAATAAATTTGAAAAGATAAACAACAATGTGGAGGTAAAGGGGAAATAATTATAGGGAGCTCATAAAAGGTGGCTTCAATCTTCTCTATAAACTGCAAGGGAAAAGTCATCAATCTCCTTATTTTCACATAAGGATTTACATAAATGACACTCATATTTGTGAAAAGCCAGACAGCTTAGGAAATTACCGAGATAGTCTATAGTAAAGTGCACATCTGTCAAAAACAAATATGGCCTTTATTTTATATTTGTAATTGTTAAAAATCAAGAAATAGGAACCTATAATATACCAACCCAAATATGTTAACATATTCATATTAACTCTTCCTATACTTTTCAACTTCATAGCTTGCATGAATTTTTGAAAGCTGATATTTTGATGTGTAGGCCTACAGTCCAGATATTTTCTAGAATCAAGAATGTTTCAGATTTTGGAAAGGTGATGTAATACATATACCACATATTATATAACATCCCCACTGGGATTTGGGCCAATACTCACAATCAAACACATTAACAATTTTGTAGTAAAAAGTCTGAATATTCACACTAAATGGAATAAATGAATAATATAAATAGCCCATGTCAATTCAAGTCAGTTGTTAACTACTGAATGAGTAACAGCATAACTTCCAGATTTGAAATTATTTTAGATTTCAAAATTATGGATAAGGACTTAATTTGCATGTTAGGACTTTTACTTCCTTAAATTCTTGACAGCCGGTTATACTGATGATGATTCCAGTAATAAAATAGTGAAAAAGATATTATCTACCATCAAGATAAATTTTTTAATTCAGTTTCTTTTTAAACCATAATATAAATGTGCAGTTGGGGGTCTTGCTTCAGACCAAATGTAGACAAAATTGCCTATCATCCTCATAATACTTTTAACGTAATAAATATTTACCTTGGGAAGATGAAAAGTAATCCTGGGATGTTTAAATGTTTAATCACATCATAAGCTCATTTTGAGTAGTACTTTTAGGATTTGCAGACAGATAACAAATGCACCCTCACCTCAATACAGGGTATATTTTTGAAACAAGATACATATTTCATGGAGATTGATTTGTCTGCCCTGGATTTTATTTTCTTTGAGGTTTTGAAAATTCATATTAAGGGATGAAATTGTTTTATTTTGTTTCTGTCCTGAGTCATTTCCTTCCTAATTTTAATTACTGTGTTTATTACATAATATCCTTTATATAGACATCTGACCTTTTACCCTTACAAGCTAATATTTTTAAAGATATTTAAGAGAAGGTTGGCAAGAAAACTTTAGAAAATTTTAATATACACAGAATGACTTTGTGATGTACACAAGCCCTACTCCACACTGTGGGAAACCATAGACAATAGATTAAATCTTAAGTAAATATATCTGATAATTTTTTTGTTTTTTCAGTCCTGGAGTTATGTTGTGACTCTTGCTTGGGAGCAGATCTCATTGCCATTAATTAATACATAGATAAGTTAATTTAATAAATATTATTTCAGAACCCATGTGTATGACATTCTGCCTTCAAGGTGTTTAGTCTTTGAGGATGTCAATCCTCTATCCATCCAGCTGTAATTCAATTAGTTAAATATTGTGATATATGGATACATAAAATTAATTCTGCTAGAGAAGTGAATAGGGAGCTACTTCACAAATTAGATATGTTTCTAATAGGGTCTTGAAAGTAGAGTAGGACTGCAAGATACAGAGTGAATTGAAATATTCGAAGCTGGGACAATAGATGTGGCAAGTCATGGTATAATCCACAAATGGCAAATGAGTAGAGATATTTTTATTGGAATACTAGGTGTAGAGTTATAATGGAGAGAAATTGGACCAAATGAATGGATTACAGTCAGATTATGAAATACCTTGAATGCCCTACTAAGGAATTTGAATCTGATTCTATAGGACATTAAAATCTTTATTTTGAGTGGAGTTATTGATCAGATTTTTGTTTTATAATGATCAATTAGTAATAGACCATAGTAGGGTTGGAAATGAAGGGAGCTCAATGGCTAAACTGATCATTTATCAAGTTTTAAAAGCGCAGGAGTGTGTTTAATATTTTCTAATTTTTGTATATCATAATGTCATGCAATTTAATTTCCATGCCCAAGAGTTTTTATTGAAATCATTCTGAGCAATAAATATAACTCAAAAGAAAGATTACTCAAATCAAAGTACTATTTATACTTATAAGTTTACAATTGATCAAAGTTGATTTTCACTTTCATTTTTATGTCAGCAGAGCTGACAACACTACCTTAAATATAAATCCTAACAAAACCATTAAAAAATTGTAAATATATGACAAACTATGTGAATTTATTTAATCAGATAACAAAAAATCAGTTAGTATTAACAGGGAATTGAAAAGGAAAAAAAACATTTATTGAACATCTACTATATGTCAAGCACTGTGTGAAGTACTTTAAACAAATTTGTCTCATGGCAAGCTGGTGAGATGGCTTTTATCTCCTCTAACAGGTGAAAAACCTGAGCATCAGGGAACCGAAGTAACGTGCCCATGGTTGATGCCCTTAGAAATGGAGCAATTGTCTGTCTGATGCTATGTCTGTGCTGTTTCCACTCTTGTCCTTTTTGCATATTTATAGTCTTCAATAATAATGTGCAAAGGAGAGTTCACAGGGTAGTTATACTAATATTTCCAAGGTGAAAATAGGGTATTTTACTTTTGAAAGTAGAGTTGAATCTGATTCTTTATGCCTAAGTGTGTAGAGTTATGAAGGGTTCTGAAGTACCACATGCCATGATTTTATTATTATTATCAGTATTTTGACTCGCTCTGCAGCAGCATCTAGTACTAAGACTATTGTTTTTTGGTCCTTATACAGACTAATTGCCTTTACCCAGAATAACCTTTATTTCATTGCTACAGATTCTGTAGTTAACCCTAGTCAATCTTATTAATGAGCAAAAAGCACAAAATTTTCCATGTTAAGTACATTGAAACCATTTGGAAAATAATTTAATTTCCATATGCTCCTAAGAGTCGCCTTCATGAATGTGGGCCAGCTTAGTAATATGTAATCACAGGTCAAAACAGCGTATAACAAGACAGTTCCAGATATATGTTCTATCTCCCCTTTTATTGCCTCTTTAGTTTGACAGATGATATTTCTGCTATTTTTGAGCAATAGATAAAATTACTTTGTTTTTCAAATACTGTATGCATTAAGCTCTAGCATTAGTGTTACTTTTAGAGCTATGACAGACCACTCAGAGATATCTAAGTCACATGCACAAATTGAACTCCACTTTATTTGTAATCTACAATTTGTAAAATGCTGTAGTTCATATGTATTCTTAAGGCATTTCACAGTTCTCCAGGCATTTGATCAACATTTTTGGACAATTAAAATGAAGCAAAAAATTTTGAATATATGCCATTTACCTCATTTTTTCCCCTCCATCCCTAACCTACCAGCACTTTCTCAAATCCTTCCCATCCAGCTCCCTTCTAATCCCAGTAAAAGGTACTACCCTCTACCTAGTCACTTCAGTCAGAACAAAAGAACTTCTCTTATTTCCTTTCTCCTCCTCATCCCAGCGTGTATCAGTAAGTTCTACTGTTACCACCAGCCAGTTTTACTTGAAGTTAATTCATTCCCTTACCTCCCATATTTGACCCACTGAAGGCCACCTCTCTTTCTCACCACAACACCCTCCTAGGTAGGTGGTCACCTGCTTCCCTTGATATCTTGTTTGAGGTGTGAATTTAATCATTTCACTCCAATTAAAACCCTTTAGTGGCCTCCACAGAGTAATACAAAAAAAGATCTGGACTTTTAACCTTGGCCTTTAAGTCCTGCGCTTGTGTCACTCTCCTTCTAGCTCACCACCTGTCAGTCATTGAAGTCTTCTTTCAGTTTCTTCTTTTCTTTCTCAAGAGGCTTCTAGTGGTGGGACCTTTTTTGCGCTAATTTGACTCCCTCAGTAGTCTGCATGCTCCATGTGCGAAGGAGATATTTCTCTTATTCTCCAATGTATTCCTAATGTTTAGTTAAGAAAAAGTGGGGAGGGGAGTATCAAGGATTAAAACCAGAGATTCAGGAGGAGATTTTAGAGAACTTGAAGTTATTGGGTGAAATTAAAGGCTCTTGATCTGGTTAATGATATGATATTGAATTCATCTTTAGGGAGGCCAGGTCTGTTGTCATTAGAAACTAATCCAACAAACACTGAATGACTTCAAAGAACTGAATTATGCACATTTACTTAAATTATCTCATTTAATGTACACAAATTTCAATAATTTTATAAGACGTATGTTGCCATTTCCATTCTGAGTAGAAGAAATGACCAAGCATGTCATCGAGTTTTTATGTGGCTGAGCCAAAATTGTAGCCTAGGGTATCTGATTCTAATTTCATAGGCCTTTTCATTATTTTACAGTGGCAATAGCCCACGTGGGAAATAGCAAAGTTCTAACCAGTCTAGGTGATAGTGAAAATAAGAGGGAGTCATTGGGATGACAATAGTTGAAAAATAAAGATCTTAACATCTTGGTAGGGAGTAAGAAAGAAACATCAAATTTTTCAATATTTAAAGCGTCCATCAGGTGTTAACAATATTGTTGAGCTATTGAATAGTATTAGCTGGTTAAAGCAATATGCAGAGAAAGTACATGGTGCAATAGGAATGGGTGAAAAGAGAAATAATAATTAAAAAAGTGAGTACAATCTACTTCCAATATATGACTGCAGACACTCAGAATATGCTGTAATGTTGAGGGAAAAATGGAAAAATTTGGATTAGCTTTGGAATGTCAATTACTAATATTGGACTGTAAAGTATATACAAAAATTGGAGCAAGTGGATAAACTGATACATTCAGGAAGACAGTAAAGCAAATTTCTATTATGAAACACAGGAGACAAATCAGTAAAATGGAAACTTATCTTGTGAGTAAATGCAATGTAGAACCGTAGGGGAGGCAGGTAAAGATTCCACAGAGCTCAGAAGTGGTCCTTCATATTACTGGACCCAGAACCCACATTTTCAATAAAATAGTTAGGTTTGCATACCCAGAATGTGGTGCTCATTTATTTGTGAAATACCGATACAGTTGGCCATATACGTGCACTGATTTTGAAAATCATTGATTTAGATGTCCATCTAAAGTGTTAGAGATGTGGTGAAAATAATGGTGAAAATCAAAGCTTTGTCAATAAGGGTTAATATGCAACACTAAGAAAAGGAATAGCAGGAAAGTAGTCATTTACTGAATAATTTCTAAAGACAAGGATAAGGGGACCTCTTCCCAGGATAGTATGAGATCCCCTTGAGTTCATACTTTAAGAAGAACATATTTTTAAAGTAATAAAGATTAAAGAAACAACTCTCTAGAAACCAAAGTTTCCCAGATTTCTTCCTTACATATTACTGAAGATACCAATGCTATGTTTCTGCTCCCTCTTCTGCAGAATATTGAGATTTTAAAAAACTAGGCTACTTGAAATTCCATAGGTTAGGAAATACACCTCCTATTAGATTTGTCTTTATGAGATATAACTTTGACATTCTCTGTTTGATTACTTAACTTATCTTCTGTTTTATACTCACACATATATGTATGAAAACATACAGGAGTTTATGTGTATAAACCATATAAACATATGGTTATCTTCAAAATTTGAATGGGAAAGGTTTAAAAGTTTTTTTCGTTACATTTAGCCTACGTCTACCAGAATATCTTTAACTTCTCAAATGTATTGTAATTATGCCTGGAAATTATACCAGGTTACTAGAGACTTGTCCTTGCAATTACAACAGTATAAACAATATATAATAATCTATTTTCTCATAGGTATATTAGCACAAGAGTATTTGAAATCCATTAACAACCTAATTACTTTTGTATTCACATGGCAATATTTATTAACCATCATTTAAAAAATTTTGAATGCTGAAAAGAAGGGAAGAAGAAGCTTTTTAAAAGCCATAGGGCTAGTTATTTGTTTTAGGTTGTGATTAATATGTTTTTATGAATAGACGTTATGTATTTTGCCTAGTAGTTTTTGGAACTATGTGTTAAGAATATAAATATGTACATTCATTCAGTATATTTATTACTTACATATCATCAGTTTGTTTGGACACTCTGGATACATTTGTTAATACCCCCAATGCTTGAGTGATATGCTATCCTTTTCTTCAGATGTAACCAATTTTTCTCTCATAACAGTTCAATAATGTTAAACTACTCAAATTAACTTTAATAGTACAGCATGGTCATTAATTCTATCTGGGGGACCTATCTGCATCAAGAATTACTTTAAAAAGAAGCCAGATTTCAATTTTGTTTTGATTCAAAGATGTACTGAAATTCAAATTGATTCAATAGTATGTTGCCATATAAATCCTTATTAAAATCTTCAAAGATGAATAGATGTGATAGATAGTAATTAGTATGTTATCTATGATTTGCTTCTAATTTATTTGGGGGATATTAAAAGTAGTTTGTTCCCTTAGTACTGTAAGTATCCCTTTAATTATGTTTATGCTCTTAATTTAGTGCAATATCTATTAAAAATGTTGGACTAGATAACAGATATACCCAGGAATAATTATACTGATATATAAAGCATTGCTGATGCTTCAAAGTGGTATACATCATTTCTCATGTTCTCAAATATGGTTTGCATTAAATGATTCAACATTTATTTGTGCCAGACACTGTTTAAGGCACTAAGGAATGAAATTATGTACAAAACAAACCCACGTCCTGATCTCTTGCAGTTTATCCTTAGTAGGTGTTTGTGTTATTCAAAACTCTCAGAACAATATCTAATCTGACTTTTTGTTAGTGAAGCGTACAGTCTGAAAGACACAGTTTAGATCTACCATGTAAAAATCAATGAATACATGAGAGTTAACTTTAAAAATTTGGTGAGGTAAAAATTTCTCTTATCTGCAGCTGTGAAAGTTGTAGGATGGAATTTTTACCCCCTTCATATAGATAAAAATACTGAGGAATGATATCCTACATGGAATCCTTGAACAGAAAAAGGACACAAATAATGCGAAAACTAAGGAAATGTGAATAAAGTATGGACATTAGTTAAGAACGATGTATTAATATTGGTTCATTAATTATGGCAAATGTACCATATGAATGTAAGATGTTAGGGACAACTGGGTGTGAGGTACATGGAACTCTCTGTAGTATCTTCTCAATTTTTCTGTAAATCTAAACCTATTCTAAAATTTATAAGTTTATTTTACAAATTCTTAACTTTGGCAGAAAAGAAATTGAGGAGACCAAATTGTACGGAAGCTTAGATGTTGAACTAAGAATTTGTGCCTTTTTAATGATCAGTAAGAAGCTATTGAAAATGGGCACAGGACAGGCCCCGTGGTGCAGTGGTTAAGTGCGCACGTTCCACTTTGGCAGCCCGTCTGCTCGTTTGGATCCCGGTTGCCAACACGGCACCGCTTGGCATGCTATGCTGTGGTGGGCATCCCACGTATAAAGTAGAGGAAGATGGGCATGGATGTTAGCTCAGGGCCAGCCTTCCTCAGCAAAAAGAGGAGGATTGGCAGCAGTTAGCTCAGGGCTAATCTCCCCCCACCCCAAAAAAAAGAAAATATCTGGGCAAGAGTATAACATAATTAATGCGGCCATTTAGAGAAACTTTTTCTGTGACTGCACAGACAAATTGTAGGAAGGGAAAAGTGGCACCAAGGACACAAATTTGATTCAATAACTTCCATATAAAGTGATAAAGACCAGAATTCATGTAGTGGTCAGTGTGAATGGAAAGATAAAGATTTGACACAGTACAAAGAAGTAACTAAAAGTATTTGGCAATTTATTGGATATGGAGTCTATTGGAGAAACAAAGTCTGGGTGATTTAGGAAAGAGATTTATAACATAATGTACTGGACATACAATGGGAAAGTAATATATAATTTTAGACTTAGAAACTACATTTGCCGATGGTGTTAAATTAGATAGGATAAAAGAAGATATATTTGAGTTCCCACGGCCAGTTGAGTTAATCATTTCCTCCAGGAATGTCCTATGGTTAAATAATTTGAAACCTCTAGAGCAGTGAAGAAGGAATGTTTGGAATTTTTGAGCCTAGAATGTTACTGGTCTATTTCACAATATTTTTGTTATAACGATTGTGTCTTATTTGAAATATTAATATTTTTCTCGTAAATCTATAGTGAGCCACTCCCTCTTAATGCATAAGCTAAGAATTAGGAGTAAAATAGGAAAATTTCCAGCTGCCAGACTATCACTTAATCAGTAATCTTTAATATGTATTCACAATATTAATTAATGGTTATAATAGAAGTCTAAAAATGGCACATTGCTACAATTCCAAAATTCATTTGATAAAATGAAATTTTAGCTAGTTAACTTTTATTTTATTCTCATTTACATTTCTACTTTTTATTATTAAAAGTAATTTTATGTTCTGTATTTCACAAGTGGAAAATAAATTACTTCTGAAACTTATAAAGAGTGGTAAATGGCTGGAATTATCGAAGTTGAAAGTGAGCCACGAAACACCAGTAATAACTTGAGAGAGAGAACTGAAACTTATTCCTATTGTGTGGAACAGTCCCCTTGATGTCAATGGAAGTTCCTAGAATGTTTTTATATGCATTTTGAAGTGTTCTAATTAGAAATACCTATAAGATTCAACACAATCTTAATTGGATTTGAATTTGCATTTTATAGACTTGACTGACTCTTTAGGGTCATTCTTATTAAAAAAAAAACTTCATTTAAAAAAAGCCTAAAATTACATTATTGAAAGAATAGCTATGAAGTAGTTCTTCGTGGTCAGGGAGGGAGGAGATGGGGGACTCACATCCAGTGTTGATCTGTATACTGCTTTTCGTTTGGATTCAGCAAAATGTGACATAATTTTATGATTAAAATGGTTAAAAGATGTATACATTTGACCTCAAATTTGCCCTTGAAAACCTGGAAAGAATAATGGAACTTTTGTCCACATGAGAGGATGGATACCACAAATTCTCCAGTGATGACCATGAGCTGTTCTATCGTACCCCACTATCGGGGTTGTCTAAGCCTCAAGCTGTGGGGGAATCTCTCTCAGGGGAGCAAAGTCCTGGAACATGATAGATTATTTTCCCCCATCAGGTGCAAATATTTTCAGGATGGTTGGAATCCTGTGAAAGTATTTGGGCAGGATAAACTGTGGACAGAGTCTGTTCCTTTAGATTACTCGTAGGGCAATGAGTTACAAATATCTTTGGGAATTTTTCCTCAGTTGAAAAAGCTTAATCTAATCATGCCCTACCCCACACCCTATTGTCTCTGAAATCTTTCGAGGTTACGGGCTTTTCTCTTCGGATAGTTAGATAGTGCATTTAAAAATTCTTTGGGACAAATTATGTTTGTATATAGCAAGTGAAATAAAATATCCATTTTTATACTAATCAACACATACTAATGCAATTGAAAAATTTTTTTGGTCAGAAAAAAGCAAGGTTAATGACTATTATATCTGAGACTGTTCTTTCTCCTTAGTGCAAGACTTGTTTTTGTTTTTGTCTTTACAAATACATATTGGCATGTAAGTATCAGCTGTGATTGCATGAGTATTTGCAGAAATGCCATATATCAAATAAAATTGCTTTAATCTATTATGAAATACACAGAAGAAGTCAAAACTTTCCACATCATTGTAAGGCATGTTAGATCAGGAATTAGTAGGCTCAGTTCTAGTACTGGCTCAGTAGTAATACCAGTTGCATTTCTATGTCTTTGACTACGACCTCAACTTCCTGAGTCTTAAATGCCTTATCCATAAGTGGAAGGACCAAATTAGGTTATCCCTAATATGCCTTACCACCTTATAATGCCCTATATATGCATATATATGGAAACTGAAAAGTTTTGCCATTGTAAGACTGATTTGGCAGCCTCTACTAGAATTCTACCAATTATTTTCTCTGTATAGAGAAAGCTATGATTAAGTTTGCATAGGTAATGTCAATAACTGAGAATTTATTAGAGAGAGAATTCATTTGTGCTGTTCCAAATGTTCAACAGTCCTACTGTTGCTGGTGATAAGGATGATGATGATATATTAATAATTAAAAATATTTCTGAGCAATAAAGTTCATTCGCTTAACATTTTTTTACTAAGTGCCTACAATAAGCCAGATACACTGTAGACAGTGGAGACAGGAGTCCTTATGGAGAATATGGCATTCTCGTCAACACTAGGTGGTAATGAGGGAGGACAGCCTGAAGGTAGTGAGGAAGCAGAGCCAGGTAGCTCCCGGGGGAAGACAGTTCCAAACAAAGAAAATGACCAGTGCAGTCCCTGCTTGTCTGGCATGTTGAATAAAAAGCACAAAATCCAGCATGGCTGGGGCAGAGGAGGTGAGTTTGAGTTGAAGTAGGTGTCAAATGGGGAAGGCAGAAGGGTGGTAGATGACCATATAGTCATAGAAAACGGAAAGAACACAGTTTCTAGTTACTGTCTAACTGATGATGCTTATATTCAAAGAATCATCTAAATAGGGATCTCTTACAGTAAACACCAAACTTTTGTGGGAATTATGGATTGTAATCAAACCTGCCTAGAGATAACTTTTGTAAACATGTTTGCATGTTTCCTCATTAAGTGTCTTTGAATGTATCTGTGTATGTGTATACGGTATATGTGTGTGTGTATATATAGATATACATATATCACAATTGGATTTATCTCAAATATATAATTTGGGCACTTCCCTTAACACTTTGCATTATATCTTAAGCAAGTCTCTGATCCCTAAATTTCTTCAAAAACGATAGTCTTATTCAACTCAGTATTCAAAATTGTGGATTGAACAATTTTTTATAGAAGCATGCTACTATTTTGGGAAAATTATATATAATACACATGTTCACATATTTTAAAATTATTTTGATAAATGATAGGATATTCTAATTACTTTTACAGACAATATACTCTTGAAGATACCTTTTACAATAATGTATCTTACTGTTTCCTTAAAAGGCAATCCTAGGGGCACAATTAATGTTTTTAAAGCTTCTTGATAAAAACTAAAACTGCAAAGGAATTTAAAATAAAGTTAATAGGCTCTAGATTGCTCAAACTTTTCACATGGAAAACCAGCCTAATATCCATACTGTTCACATAGAAATATTCTTAAGAAGGAAATATAATTGGTTTTTCACATTTCATATTTAATTAGGTTTCAGAAATCATGTATGAAAAAATAATTATTCTAATTTTTAGATCAGCACCCTAGCCATATTCATGCTGGGTTTTTATTATATTGTTGACATTACTTGGGCTAAAATGTTTTCACAAATTAATTTTAAGAGTTGCTATAATATCAGTTTAATGTAATAAAGAGTTTAGGAGATTGCGTTCAAAGGTTTTTTATTCAATTAGAGCATAAAGAGATCATTTGATGAAATAAAGGAGTTTGGTTTTTAGACACAGCAGTTCAGAAAACCTAAAATTATTACCATAATATGCACAAAAGAATATACCTTGTTTTATCAAATTATGCAACTGACACTGAATGCAAAATCATGGATTTTTCCTAGGTGAAATAATGTATTTAGTATGTAGCTATGATCAGAGAGCATGACTTCTGAATAAAACTGAAATTTTTCATGGGAAGAAAAAAGATGCATGAACCATAACACAAATCCTTTATAGTATCATTTATGTGTGATGGTCTGTGATGTGTAAATTGTGTACTCTTTACATTGTGCCAGGTACAATATTCAAAATAGTCTAACCACAGCATGTTCGCTAATTGCATTACTGTAACCAGCTATATTATATGCCCTTCATTTAATAGTGTAACTATATAGCCTTTGAAAATGATATCCCTTGTGATTTTAAAATGCAGCACCAACATTTTCGCAGACTCACTCTGCAAGCATTTAAGTTCCATGCATCTGAGTTAAAAATTACGTCTTCTGAAAAATGTTTGCAATATATTTTTTTCACCTACTCCTGGTGATTGGATGTATGGTAAGTTAATATTTCCTTGGCTACTATTTACAAATTCATTTATCAAAAGTATTTCCCAAAGTTGAATATGAAGAAATTATGGACAATTATTTAATTGCTTCAGCCAAAATTCTATTAAGTGAAAAAAATACAGAAATGAAGCAAACTTTTTGGTCATTTTACATGAATTTCTTTCACTCATTAATTCATAACCATTTTAATAGCACTTAATGAGAGTATTTAGTAAAAAGACCGTATGATTTATTTTCCAAAATGACTCATTCTTCAGGGTGACAGGGACACTTTTAATACTTTCATTGAAACAGATTTTTCAGGGCAAATCTGAACCTATGGTCAGCCTAATACATAGGGATTTTTTAAATAAATGGAATAAAGAGTTATTATGCAGGAAAACCAAAATGTAAGTATAATGAAGAGATAAAAAGTGAAAAGTAAAAATTAGCATTGTTCTATTTGGCTCCTCTGTGGTTATTTTTTACTGTTAAAGCTTTTAACATTTGCATTTTAATTTTTAAAGAGAATGCAAGCTATTTTTGTTACTCGTAGATGTAGTATGTGTACACATCAATTAAAAGTTTAATAGCTTTAAAAATAGCTTTACGCGTCTCCCTTGAGTATTTAGAAGTGGAAATGTGTAGTTTGAAAGGGAATCTATGAGAAAGAAAATTATTTAAATTTAATTCATAGATAAAATGGCCTATCTAGAATAATTTTACTTGCTGCCAAAATGAAAGCATATCATTCTTACATATTTTGCCTTTTCCTGAGTCAATAAACATATTAGTATTATGCCAAGTAATAAAGGTAATTTATTTTTGAATTAAAGGGAAACCTACATTTGAATGCATAACAGACTATGTCTTTCTATTTTGAATGTATACTGGAGCTTATTAAATTTTAATACAAGTAAACCAATTTAAGGTGACTTATGGTTTAATAAATGCCAGTGAGAACAGGAAGTTAAAAGGCCTATAAAATTTGGGAAGATAATTTCAACTTGATAATGTTTCATGGTGCAGACTGATAAAATTTTCTCTTACCATTTCTTTTTGTCCTTTATTTTCTGGTATCCAGACCTTGGTATTTAGCATTTTGATGCTTTGAATAACAGTTCTATGCTTATTACTAAATTGTCTGCAATTTATGGATAAGTAAATGAAAATCTCTCCATTTCTCAGCCGTGTCCAGGAAGCATACTGGCAGACTTCACTTCCATACATAGTGGAAGTTTACTTTAGCTGCTCTCTTGGTTTATCAAGAGTTAATTATATCTGTATTAGTTTACTTTTTAGTTTCTTAATATTGTAATATGTTTTGAGGTTAACTAGGCTTATATTTGGCAATCTTTTTTACATTGAAATAAGATTTTCAAAGCCTTTTATTAAAATGAGTTAAGATGTGCCATAAACTAGTTCAGCTACTTGTATAGTAAGTCAGATATTTTATTTAATATAAAAGAGTTACATCTGGGAATTCTGAAGTGTTGTATGCATTTCATATCCGTGATTGGAACACACCTCCAAAAGTGGCAATATTAGATGAACTAATATAATCTCATTCACTTATTTTAGATTATTATTTTACTTTCTTTCTTTTTTCTTTTTTTGCTGAGGAAGATTTTCCCTGAGCTAACATCTGTTGTGAATCTTCCTCTGTTTTGTGAGTCACTGCCACAGCATGACCACTGATGAGTGGTGTAGATCTGTGCCTGGGAACCGAACTCCTGGCTGCCGAAGCAGAGTGTGCCAAATTTAAACACTAGGCCACTGGCGCCGACCCTGTTTTTCTTTCTTTCTTTCTATTTTCTTTTCTTTTTTAAGCCCCTTTTCAAGCCACCCTTTTCAAAGAGGAGGAAAATTTGGTTAATTTTTCCAGTTCAATCTGTAAGAGTAAATCTCATTTTCCAAAATAACCATTTCACTTAAAAAACAAACATATATTTGGCAGTAAGATGATCTATGTGATACAGCCTTTGAGTTTATATCAACTTCCTTTCTAATCAAATTATTTTAGGTCCATTTCTCACATAAATAAATGAATGAAATTTTAAGAGCTTTAAGAATTGCTTCAGTTGAAGAAAAGAGATATTGGAATTTTTCAGCTTTCCCACAGCCAGAGACCATGACACAGCTCGCGTTGGAGGTTACAGTTCCTGACTCCTCCTCTGAAGGGAAGTGCCTGTTGTCAGGACTTCCATTTAAGATGTTTCCACAATTTTCAAATACCAAAGCAGCTGGTGTTCTTGAAGTAGTAAAGGTGAACACTTGAATGCAGATCAACATTTTTCTCTATTTCAACATAACTCATTGTGAATTGAAATGGTATTTGAAGTATAAATTTTAAAAAAGGAACCTGCTATGTTCACTTACTTTTATTGGGTATATCAGGGAGTTAGGAGAGAAAACATATTTTCTCAAATAATACTTAAATTTCGAGATTCAGATCTACTAAAAATTTTTGCGTTGCTTTTTCCTATTTTATTTTTTAAAGTTTCAGCATATTATTAGAGGAATGACAGGTAGATCAGAGTGGAAGTGGATCCTATTTATTTTATTTGGCAATGGTGAATGAAATCAAATTGCTTAAAATCATTTGGATAATATTGTTTCAAATATTAGAGTGGGGGCACAATAATTCAACATTGATGATGCTTTATTTTTTAATTTTCAGCTACATAAAAATAGCTTTTCAAAGAAGGGTTAAATTATTACACAGCACTTCACTGCAGTCAAATGGTAGTTTTCTTAATTATATAAATCTTTTTATGTTACTCTTCTCACATTTTATCATCTCTTATTGTCTTTGGAGGGTGTACATATTGTCGGAAAAAAACTAACACAGTTTTATCAATCTCTGATTTAAGGAGAAAATCTAAAAACTGTTTTTAGAGTTTCATGGTCTATATTCTTTTTATAACAATTCAAGTTACATCTTCAGAGACCATTAAAGTCACAGGAGTTTGTAAGAATATTTCCAAGTTTCAAACTGTAGATACATAAATTTTAGGGATCATATTACAACTTTCATTGAAATATTTTTTTTAGGCAAACCATGTAAAGAATGGCATATCAGGAAGGTCCAGATAATTGATGGCAGCACATCTTGGATGTGTTATAGCTGAGTTTCATCTTTTCTTTCTGGATCAAGTTAGATGCAGAATGAAATCATTCCTAACTTAATGTGGCAAAATTTGAATCTTGACTCAGTTATCAAGATTTGAAAGCTAGAAGTAGGTAAACTCATTCAAGTGTATGACTCTTATGCTTTGCTTTGTCAGCCAAAGACGTTTGTTAAAAATACGCGTTGGAGAGGGGTTATCTCTGCAGTATTTTTGGAACTCACTGTGATTACTGCCTTATAATAGCTACCTTTTTATCTGTAAAATTATGTCAACAATGGTTTACATACTTACCATAGAGAGCAATTGTTAGAATCCAATAGGTAATAAATGTGAAAAGGTTTCAATGAGAATGAAGGACCAGCCTCCGGTTCAGTCTTCCTCTTGCATGCAGGTCTTTATCCTGTGGAAGAGCATGTTCAGTATTAGGAAAAGTGTTAAGAAGCATTAGCGAATTCAGAAGTTAGAGGCAAATTTTTAACCTTCAGAATGAAGTCTGTATGAATTCATTTCTTTTTGAATAAACACACTTAATACTAGTTTCAGTCTCTAAAATAAACTATATGAGGGTAAGTGTTATCTTTTCTTTTATACCATCCTGAAGTGAAGTCTCTTGTCTTGAGATCAGCACTTGATTATTTTAAAAAATTTAATTTTGTTTTGTTTTGTTTTATTTCACTGCAGACCAAAAAACGGTCGTAGTATATGGTAGTATAATTGTTCCATTTTAATAGAGTCTATTTTTTCCCCAGTCCTGAGAGAGATCCTATGTAGGCCATTGCCAGATGTATCATTCTAGAGTATATTAATCAAGGATCTGAATGAGGATGGCAACTCCTGTGTGTCCAAAGACCTGGGTCAGGATGTTTTTGTCATTCCCTGGTGAGGAGTAGAAAGATATTGGCCTTTTGTGCTATTGAGACTTTAGTGTTTTGTATTTTATTAACCACTCAGTTGCTACTTAGCGTACCTGCTAAGTAGGACACGTTTTTTTGTCCAGTAAGTGAAAGTTTTATTGTCCAATTGAAGATAATTTTTACAAAAGTTTCCCACTGCCTGCATGAAATGAAATCAACTATGTTTTTCTTTTCCAAATACATTAAAATCAAGTGTATGGGGAAGAAGGGAAAGTTGAGTTGCTTTTTTTCTATTGTAAACTATCTGGTATAAAACAGTGGCTCCAAGTGTGCTGATAATTTACATCTTAAAAAATTAAGCAGCTCTCAAGAAGGAGGGACATGATCAAGTTTAGTTTGTTGGTAAATTATTGCCTCTTATTTAGCAATTCTAGCTTAAGTCCTTGGTTTTGAGATGCTGCCAGAAACAGGGCTTTCATGTCAAAACATACAAGATAAAATTGAGATTACAAATTAGAAAGAAGGAAGGGAGGAAGGGAGGTAGGAAGAAGAGTGGGAGAGAGAGAGAGGAAGAGTGGAGGAGGGAGGGAGAAGAAGGAAGGGAAAAGATTGGTTTCTAAAGGTAAATTATATTTTCAGCAGAAATTGTATTAATTCCATTATTTCAATGAAAATCAATCCATTTCTAAATTATAGTCTGCTGATTATCATTTTTCCCCAAAAAACTAAGCTTTTCTGAAATAAAGTTAATTTTGGAGAGGACAATTTGGCCAAATTTAACAATGATGGACGAGTGCAGTGGAATACACGTCTGCCATTTACCACATCTCTACTCTGTGTCCCGTCTTTTACATCCTCACTGTCCTCACAGATAAAAACCTCTGTATTTTAGATTATGGCTCAGCAATTATTCTTGTGCGCTGTCTACTCTGTCTAAGGTATCTTGTTTCCTGTAGAAGTAGACATGATGCAGAAGACCTGGGTTCTGGTTTATTTTTGCCACTTGTCCCTTTAAGTCTGGCTTTCAAGATCCTCTTTTGAAATCCAGAACTAGTAACACCTGCCTCATCTTCTTTAGAAATGAAGTTCAGGTGCGTTGATATATGTAAACAATGTGTAAACTCTGTAACTCTATACACATATGATATTATAATAATGATTGTTTTTAACAAGAAATAGGAGTAAAAGGTTGATCTTTATAGTTTTTTTCTAACTATTACCTTGAATTTCCAAACCAGTTACTTTTAAGTTTCAACTGACAGCATTTTATGAAAATACTATCTTGCTTCTAGAATACAAAAAGAAAACTGCAGTTGGTATAAAATTATTTAAATCTTTAGTTTTAAACAGACAAATTCTTCTTATTTTATAAATCTTCAAAAAAGAGGATTTACAGTTTCATATAAACTAATTGTAGTTAGCCCTAACTTTTTAAGAAAGAAAACCATATTAAATGAATAGAGAAATACATTAAAATAGAATATTGGTAGAAAATGTCAATGTTATTTCAAACAGATATTTTAGTAAAGGAAAAATACAGATATAAAATTTTTGCAAACAAAAAAATGAGGAAAATAATTGGATTGTTTTTAAATGCCTTAGAATTGATTAATTCTATCTCATACTGTATCCAGCAAAATATATTACATAGTTCAAAGCATTAATAGTGAGGTTAAAATTTATTTTTGTCATTTACACTGGATAAAGAAAGTTAGTCATTCTCTTTTTCAAGCAGGGTATAGGATTTTACACATTTTGAGTACTAACAATAGAATTTAGAAAAGAATTATAAATTGAAATCACAGTGAGGGAAAAACCATTTTTCCTTCTAAATGGCAGTGAAACTGCGAAAGATTTTATCTGTGTTAGTAGAAGAAAGGAGTCTATAATATGAAGGTTGGCAGTGCTTTCATCTGCTTAAATTCCTCCCACGTCCACAGTTGATTGACACTCTCAACAAACTGATAATTGCCCACTTGATTTGTTTTAAATAATTCTTAAATTTTTTTTGGATTTTTAAGTAGACTTGAAGAAATCATTAGGAAATACATCAAGTGGAATCATTTGTGTGGTTTTTTCTGTCTTTTATCATTTATTTATTTATTTATCGTTAAAACTTTACATTTTTAGAGCAGCCATTTGCTTTTTCTATGGTAGGGGCTCCATCTTTTATGGAGACAGTCTTCTATTCATTTAGGCACCTGTGTACGTTTTCAGATGCCCCTCTCTCCATTGAGCTGCATGCACTTGTTTTCATTAAGTTGAAAACCCCATGAATTCAGCCTGGTTTTCTACTCTTTCTAGACCTTCAAGACTATACAAAGTAGTCCTTATTTATTCACAAAATAAAATGATTTTTATGCATATTAGCCATGTTGCGGAAGAGTGATTTAGCAAATTTTTGCATGCATTTCATGCTAGAAATCTAAGATGACTTTCTTTATTCCTGAAGAGACATTAGTTTTTTTAAGCTAGCCTTTTAGATTTATTTTAATATGTTTAACATCCACTATATACAACTCACATAGAAAAAAAATGCGAAGATCTTGCCAAATAAGCAAAATAGGGAAAAAGATGTTAAGAAGCCAACTGTCTCTTATATCCAACATGAATGGCTCTGTTATCATGTTATCTGTGATTTAGGTTTAATATAGCATGTTTCTACAAAACGTGATCTGTGAACCACCTGTTACCAGATCATAATGCTTGGATGAGAATGCTTGTCTTTGTACACTTTGTATGTAGAGTCAAAATTCAAATATTCTAGAAGTTTTTTTTAAAGATTGTAGAATACTAACAATGAACTAAAACACAGCATCTATATGTTGAGCATCCTCATCCTACATCTTAAAACAAAGGGCGACTTTTTTTTAAGGCTACAAATAAAGTTGGAAAGGTCAGAAACAAAACAGAGCCAAGACTAGTGTACTTCACATTAAATGAGTTGAAATCATCTTTATTATATGAAATAGAATAAATCATAATTCTACTTTGGTTTCCATCATTCTTTCAAATATATTACAATATACTTTAGTATCCTTGATGTTCTTTAGTTCCTTTCATAGATAACCAAGTCATAGTGGTGGAGCATCAAAATTCAATGACAGTAAGCATCCATAACTTGGATAAGGTAGTAAAATGTATATTTTGGTGTAACAGTGTACACGGAGATTTCATCAAGTGGATTTTTACCTTGACTTGATATATTTTGTGCCGTTGTAGACCTATAAAATGTCTGAATTGATTGAACCGATTGCATTTTTTAATATAACTACAGAAAGAATATATAGAGGGATACATATAAGAGGAGAAGAGGGTTTTTTAGTTTGTTTTCTTTTGTTTATTTTTTTAAATAACAAAAGTCTCCATTCATATGATTACTCTAAGTACCATTGCTGGAGATATTCACAGGAGCAAACTTTTCTTGTTGGCCTGATAGAGAAATTGAGGCTACAGAGCAGATACGTGCATAGTCACAGTTTTGAAGAAACATCAGGGTTCAAATATTGGGCTTCAGTGGTTTATAAAGATCATACTGCTCTCTCCTAACCTTCCTGAGAAACAGGGGGTGATTATAGAGTTCAGGCAACTATTCATGCCCACGTTACAGAAAACACTAAAGAGCAGCGTATCATGTTTTTCACAATTTCAATTACTGATTTTGAGCACTATCTAGTGAAATGAATTTACCTATTTTACAGAAATCATTGAATAATATGACTCCCTCAAAAAATATTCCAACATATTGTCTTTTCCTCTGAGGTTGATTCATTCAGGTCGTAGAGATACAATAATCAGAGATGTTGTCTTGTAGAATGGCCCTGAACACTGCCAAAGCTGGCTTTAAGATCTAAAGAATTCGAGTGAGCAGTCACCCTCATGTTATGTAGCATATATTTATGAGAGAAAATAGGCGATCTTTGGCACCTTGTGGAAAGTCAGAATAAAATAGATCAGCTAACTATTTCACACCAACAACTGAAAGGAAACAAAAATTATTAGACAAGCCTTGACATCTTGTTTTCCCCCACTCTGATTCAGTTCTATGTAAACAGATCTCCATTTTGACAACTGTTTAGCTCTAGGCACACAGTTGAAGTATTAGAGATAATGGCAGATTTATTAGATTAACTTTTGCCTGGAACTTTTAGTGTCCTAGATAATTACTAGCCATGGTACATCTGAATGGTTTCAGCTTGTATTACTGTGATGTGTGCATTCCCTTGTAGGCATTGATGTTGTGTCAAAAGAGATATTAGAAGGTCTATATTTAGTTATGTTTCATTGATTTGTGTTTTTAAAGTTTGTGTGTGTGTATGAAATAATTCACATCTCTGGGTTGTTTCTTCCTTAAATTTAAAAAAAGGTGAAAGTTCTTTTCTATTCATTTCCTGAATTTTTAACAGACTATTCTCTCAGCTATCTTTCTAATTTTAATTATTGATCTTTCATTCTTTGATTGCTCAAGTGAGCACCACCAGGATCCTTTCATCGAATTTGCATGTCATATTTCTCCCTTCGGTTTTGTATGATTAATTCACGTAATCTCTTTGCATATTTGCATTTTCATTCTGGATCTAGTGCTTTTTTATCCTTCTTTTATTTTTGTGTGTTGTTCTTTACTAGCTGCTTTATCTATTAGATTTTTTACAAGGCATGTTTTTGTTACTATTTTGTAACTCTTAATTTGGTTTAAAGGGCTTTGATTAGCTTAATATTTTATATGGATTTCCCTAACAGTCCCCTATTTTTGTTCATGGTGGTGTCTCTGGTTTCTAACAAAAACAATAAAGATTTTTCTACTGCATTTTTCTATGTACATAGATGAAACATCTTTTAATTCAGTCAGTAAATATGAAATTGTTTTCCAAATTTAAAGGATAAAAATTCATATTATTTTCTACTAAAGTTTTGTGATTATTGATCCAAAATGAAACCTTTACTTGTTTTATTTATTTATTTTTTTTGGAGGAAGATTAGTCCTGAGGTGACATTTGCCAATCTTCCTCTTTTTTCTGAGAGAGACTAGCCCTGAGCTAACATCCATGCCCATCTTCCTGTACTTTTATATGTGGGACGCCTACCACAGCATGGCTTGCCACATGGTGCCATGTCCACACCTGGGATCTGAACCGGTGAACCCTGGGCCCCAGAAGGAGAACATGAGCACTTAACTGCTGTGCCACTGGGCTGGCCCCTTACTTGTTTTGTTTTTTAAATGGCCTTTTCAGAACAAATCAAATATTGCTAACCTTGGTCTTTCTTTACTTTCTGTGTAGATTATCATTTGTCGTGGTTTGCTCAGAAAAGTCTCTGCCTACACTGTTTGTCCAGGCATAATTATCAATAGTGGCTCCTATCTCTTTCAAAAACACCCTTCTTTGGACAATACATTATATGGCCACTGTGTTATGGGTGACTACAACAAAACATCATAGAAAGAAAAATATATATGAGGGCTGGCCTGGTGCCATAGAGGTTAAGTTCACATGCTCCACTTTTGTGGATTGGGGTTCCCTGGTTCAGATCCTGGGCACAGACCTACATACTGCTCATCAAGCCATGCTGTGGTGGTGTCCCACATAGTGAACTAGAATGACTTACAGTAAGGATATACAGCTATGTACTGGGGCTTTGGGGAGAAAAAAAAAAAGAGGAAGATTGGCAACAGATGTTAACTCAGGGCCAATCTTCCTCACCAGACAAAAGAAAAGAAAAGAAAAATATATGGATGTAGTGTGGGAAGAGAACTGTATTTAGGATTAGGAGAATAATTTTTGTCTGCCACTAACTATTTTGAACTTCAATTTTCTTACCTGGAATATAAAGACATTTTATTACATAGACTCCCTTATTATCTAGACTCCCTCTCACCCCTAAAATGTAAATTATCACACACAAGTGCATCTCCTTTGAGATTCAAACTATTCGAAGATTGTTTATGCATATAAACAACAGTTGCAAGGAAAGAAGGTTAGATGGATATACTTGACTGAAGAAGAGGTGGCTTGATTGCAGGCATGAATATTTGCTTTCTTCTATTTGGAGTTATGTTGATGTTGTCCAATTACATTTGGAAAATACAAAACAAATTTATTAATATAACTATCATTCTTTGTCTGAGCAGTCACTCATACACATGGACACCTGAACTAGGCTCTAAGAAAAGTGAAGGCCAAGCCATTCTAGAAATAGGGTGCTTCCCACAATGTTCAACTAAGAGTTCAATGAGATATACTTTTTTTGTGTGTCACTATTTCTTAGAATGTCAAGGAACCATAGGTAAATAATGAAGAGAAGGCCAAACTAAAAATAAATCTTCCTCTTTATTCTCTTCCACTATTGAGATCAGGCAGAAAACAATTGTTAAAAATGGAATTTACTTTATTTAAAAACTCAAAGAAAGACAAAAGCTAGCATCACTTTTCGTAGTTTATCAAATTACCTTGTCACAGTATTACTGTATCTCTTTTGATTCCCTGATTTTTGTTACATAAACTGTAGAAATGGAGGGTGGAAAAGAAGCTGTATGGTAGACATGGGGAGGAAAAAAAAAAGAGGGAGATTGGCAACAGATGTTAACTCAAGCCCAATCTTCCTCACCAAAAGAAAAAGAAAAAAGAAAAATAGATAGATGTGGTTCTAACTTCCAATCTGCTTCTAATTTGCATGTGACACAGGTCAAAGCCCCTTATCTTTCTGGTATTTCTCAGATTTTCCATGAAAGGATCCCTGAAGGCAGAGGATAGTTAATGAATACTAATGAGTCTTCTGAGGACTGCTGGTAATACCCATGTTTTGCTTTCTGTTTTGTAATAATATTTGCTTTAACAGAGAATTAATGATTTAAATTATTTTCTGTCTAGTAATTTTATTCTTCAGAAAAACATGTCTTATCTATTTTTGATTTTGTGTATCTCAAACACACATTCCTGTTAGAGAAACGTAGAAATAGATCTTCAATGGCCCTGGAATTCTGTCTCCATTCACTACAAAAATGACCTAGAGGGAAAGAATCATATATTTATGACTTTTTCACCTCAACTGTAGATTAATACCACCCCCAAGTGATCATGTGTATTACTCATTATGTGCTTAAATTTGGTGTGAGAAGTATTATATGACCATATTACAAACAAGAATACCTTTATGTTTTGCTTTGTGATGCTAAAACGTAGAATCCCAAAATGAATGGCTTTCCTTTGCACGAGGCTCCGTATTCAAGCTGACTTGGTATCCACATTGACACCAAGAGCTCGGCAGTATAATATGCAGCCGTAGGGAGCAGCACAGGCAGTCTCTGACTTATAAATGACCCACATATGCAGGGCACTCTCCCTTCCTCACTGTCTTTGCCGCATTCTGAACCCCTGCTGCTGACTGTGCCTTCGAAAAGTGAGAAAAGGAAGCTGCTATTAGAAGCAGGCACAGCTAGGGATGCTGACAGGCTGCCACATGACACTGGCCTTTCTGTGCCTCTGCAAAAGTCTCTACGTATGTGTGTGTGTGCAGGTGCACATGTGTATTTGTGTGTTCTGTCTTATGTTTTCATGTCACCAGTTTACTTCTATTAAAATTTCACAAATGAGACAAACTTGTTTTATTAATGTTCCCAAATTTGTAAAGACATGGTCTCTTTGGCCAAGAAGTTTCTTAAAAAGTTCATAAAAGGTGCCTTATTTTTCTTTAAATTTTGAGAGTGGTATGGGTTTATTAAGTCAGATGAGTTTGGATATATTCAATGAGCTTGCTTTTAGGCATAGCATACACCAGATGTGAACAGCTTGGCATGAAGTAAAGTTTTCTTGAAGGAGGAAAAGTCTATAGGTGATTTGGAGGTATAGTGAACTTACAAGGAGAGTAAATTAGCCAAGGGAAAATTGGCCAATTGGGAAAATAAAGGAAGTCTAATAAATTTAGGGATGGGAGAGTGTTAAGTGGATGGCAGAGAAGGAAGGGAGAGCAAAGGAGGTTGGAGTGAAACAAACTCTTATTCCGTATGTCTTCATACAGTCCCTTGTGTCTGGGAAGCAAGGAACTAGCTGTACCTCCTCCACTTCCTATTATGTTTATTGTTCCCTGTTGCTAGGACTTCAAATTAATGTCAGAGTTGATATTCATAGTACTATAGTTCAGCCACTCCATATGTTCAGTAGGTTTTTGTAAACTAAACTATGAATCTCCATGACTTTTACATGTAGTACAATATATTTTGAATTCCCGGAGTCAGTATATTGAATAAACTTTCAGAACATAACTCATTTGTAATTGTGGAATAAGCTCAGTATTTTTGATTGCATGGAAATGTACTAGTGATGTTTGCTTTCTGTCATAATAAGAATGTTGACTCGTCTTTCTTTTTACTGTCATTGTTACTGTTTTTGTTAGAGAAATTTACAGAGAAATTTTCAGATAAGATCTGTTTCTGTCTTAGCTGGATATTTTAATACTCTTCAATACCTGTCCTTTGATTTCAAGACTAAAATGAACGAGAATTCAGCTACCCGGGTTTGTAATCTCTGAAATTTAATCACAACCTGGCCTGCACCTGTCAGTGTGCCATTTTGTTTTGACATCAAAGTCATATGGATTAAATGATTTCCCTCTTCTCTGTAACCATCATCAAGGATAATGTTGATTAGATGGCTTATTGTGGCCTTGTGACTTTTTGGTAGGCATTACACATTACAAAATCTGCTCACTAAAGCACTATGGTAGTGAGCAGAAATTTTGCAGAAAACCCAAAATGTATCAAGCATTTTTCCTCTTTGATTATAGTTCTGATAATATAAACTAGTTTTTTTTTAAAGATTGGCACCTGAGCTAACAACTGTTGCCAATCTTCTTTTTTATTTTTTTTTTCTGCTTTATCTCCTCAAACCCCCGTGTATACATAGTTGTATATCTTAGTTGCAGGTCCTTCTAGTTGTGGTAAATTAGTTTTTAAAATCTAGTTTTACATTATTTTTCTGGGTCAGCCTAATGATTGAGAGCCAAATATCAGGAAAAAATTAATTTAATAGCTGTTCCCTATTGTAAAACCTGGCTCGGTGCTTCAAATCTCTGCTCAGAACCCACTGAAATCTAAGATGTCAGTATGGTACTTAGAAGACACTATTTGAAACAAAGTGACCAGGGGTAATTTGCTATGTTACAATAAAGTATGCATTGATTTTTCGTGTAAAGAAACTGAAATAACATCACGTGAACAATATCACAAAACAGTGAGATATTTTCTTGCATTTGTGTGTGAGATACTAATGTCAGTTTTTACACACTGTTAGATTCAATTACTGTGAGACATATTATATAACATGGAAGGATTGATTCTTAGGCTTTGCACTTGGAAAGGGCACGTGAATACTCACTAACATATATGTATGTCTCTCTCTATATATACACATATATAGAATGTAGCAGGGTTTTTTTTTTTCTTTTCATTCTTAGGTAGTTCCACAACAGACTAGATCTGAGATTTGGCTCAATTTCTTTTTAGATCTATGTGGCATTTGGTCTTCTCCCCTCCCCCCACATTTCTTTTCTTTCATGAAGTAGAGGGCTGCTGTAGACCAAATGCTTGTGTGTCCATCCAAAATTCGTGTGTTGAAACCTGATCCCCAATGTGATGGTATTGGGAGGTGGGGCCTTTGGGAGGTGCTTAGGCCATGAGAGTGGAGCCCTCACGAGTGGGATTAGTTCTCTAATAAAAGAGGCCTCCTTTCACCATGTGAGAACACAGGGTCAAAGCAGCCTTCCGTGAATCAGGAAGTGGGTCCTCTCCAGATGCTGCATCTGCGGGTGCCTTGATCTTGGACTTTTCCCCAGCCTCCAGAACTGTGAGCAATACATTTCTGTTGTTTATAAGCACCCAGTCTATGGTAGTTTGTTATAGAAGCCTAAACAGACTAAAGCGAGTGTCTTACAGAAAAAAAGATGATTTAATATTAATAAATTGGGACATAAAACCCAAGAGAAACACACTGGGCACGTACTATATTAACTTAAAAAGAAATGTCTTCGCTAATAACGCATGTAACTATTGCTAATGTACAGTATATTTTGGTGAAATTTAGCATTGTATTTCTTAAGGGAAATATATTTCTGCCTTATTTCTTCCATTTAAATAAAAAATGTAGTCAAATGCCTCCCAATAAATACATAAAAATTGAATATTTTAATGTTTATGTATTCATTTTTGAAAGAAGTAGGAAAATTTATTAGTATATGCATTGAGATAATTCTGAGTATATGTGAATTTGAATCACTTTTCCATACTATCCATATTAAGTTTCCTAAAAACGTGGGTGATTTGAAGCCGTATTCACAAATAGGGAGATATGTTTTTTACTTACAAAGGACTATCTCTTTTTTTATTTTAATCCAAATACTCATGCACATATGCGTGCATACCTACAGTCATACATTTTATTTAATAGTCCTCTAATAGACATGGAGATTTTAAGCAAAAGTTGCTGCGCAGATGGTACCAAAAACGTGATTAGTATACATAAAAATCAAGTCATATGAACTGAAAAGAGAAGCCTTAGAAATCTTAGAAAATAAAGCACAGAGAACTATTCATTTTCAGGCATTTTAAGAAAATATTCTATTTCAAAGTATGTGGTAAGATGTGGAACAATCTTACACACGCATATGCACACACACACATTTTTCCTGGCTGATTACACTTCAGTCTTATACTCAGCGGCATCAGTGTTACTGGCATATGTACTTATCTCTTATGCCAAATTTAGTTTATTTATGAACCATCCTATAGAAGACAACATTTTAATTTAGTTATATCAATCAATCTTGTTTTACTTTTCTAGACTCTACTTTTTAATTGGCCCCGCTGTCATTCTCAACAGCCATTTTTTTGTATTCTGGGTATCTATATTTTTAAAGTCTTTCTTGACAGTCTGTATTAGTTTCCTAGGGCTACTGTAACAAGATAGAACTCACCGGGGGGCTTAAAACAGAAGAAATTTGTTGTCTCACAGTTCTGGAGACTAGAAGTCCAAAATGAAGGTATCAGCAGGGCCCTGCTCTCTCACAGCTCTAGGAAAGAATCCTTCCTCACCTCTTCCTAGCTTCTGGAGGTTGCCAGCAATCCCAGACACATCACTCTCATCTCTGCTCCAAGGTCACATGGTGTTCTCTTGAATGACTCTCCCTGTGTCTCTTGTTTCTCTTCTTATAAGGACACCAGTCATGGGATTAGGACCCATCCTAATATTAACTTAACTGGCTTCATCCTAAATAATTAAATCTGCAGACTCTATTTCTGTTGTCATATTCTGATTTTCTGGCTGAACAAATTTTGGGGGGACACTATTCAACTTAGTCTACCCTCTGGCCCCCTCTAAATTCACAGTTGTCCCATTTATAAAATCCATTCATCCCCTCCCAACATCATCCAAATGTCTTAACCTTTTCCAACATGAACTCTAAGTTCCAAATCTCATCTAAATACTAACTCAGAAAGTCCCAAATCTCAGCATCAGCACCAGGTGTGGGTGAGACTCTGGGTATGGTCCATCCAGGGGCACCATTCCTTTCCTTTCACAGGCCTATCAAACTAGAAAATAAATTACCTGCTTCCAAAATACAATGGTGGAAAAGGCATAGGATGGACATTTCATTCTGAAAGGGAGAAAATGGAAGGAACGAAGAGATTACTAGTCTAAAGGAAGTTGGCAATGCAGCAGGGCAAATTCCACTAAGTTTCAAGGCCTGAAAATAATCCTCTGTGTCTTAATGCTCTGCCTTTAAGTCCTTTTGACCCTCTGGGGAAGTCTCCCATTCTTCTGGGTCCCTGTATCTGTGACTGTACCCTTGGAGTCATTTTCCCTTCATTTGTCCCCTTTCTTGTCTCTTTCAGTCCAAGTTGACAGTGGTTCTGCTGGTGTAAAATTCTCAGAAACTTTGTCTTCTGTGGCTGCTGAGGGGATCCGTACCATTAGACAAGACTGTCCTCCACAGATCCATCCTCAATAACCACTTCTCCAATCCTGACTTGTCTTGAGATGATTGATTGGATCCATAAGTCACATGGCTAATCTCTACAGCAAATGACTGTCCAGCCACACTCTTATCTGTGTTTCCAGAGCATACTAACTGGATAGGCAGAAAACTTTCCAAATCAAGCTAGTTCTTTTTTGCTTAAAAGTTCATTCGTTAATTAATCTCTTTCCTCTCACCTTTTACTATAACTGGCAAAGAGAAACCAGGCCACACCTACCACACTTTGCTTGGAACTCTCTTCAGCTAAATATCCAAGTTTATTGCTTAAAAGTTCTACTTTCCACACAACACTTTGGCCAAGTTTTCTGCCACTTTATAATAATGATGCTTTCCAGTGTCCAGTAACATTTCCATCTGAGGCCTCATGAGAAACACCTTTACCATTTACTTCTACCCACCTTCTATTCATGATGATATAACCATATATGTATCCTCTAAGAGGATAGAAGCTTTCTCTACAGCTCTACTCACTTCTTTCTGAACCCTCATCAGAACCACCTTTCATGTTCATATTTCTTCCAGTAGTCTCCTCATGGCAATCTAGGCTTTTTTTAATCAAGTGTCTCAAAACTCTTCCAGTTTCTACTCATTACCCAATTCCAACGTCACTTCCACATTTTTAAGTATTTGTTACAGCAGCACATTACTTCCTGGTTCCAAAATCAGTATTGGCTTCCTAGGGCTGCCATAACAGAATGCCATAAACTAAGTGGCTTAAAAATAACAGAAATTTATTCTCTTGCAGTTCTAGAGGCTAGAAGTCCAAAACCAAGGTATGGGCAGGGCCATGCTCTCTGATGGCTCTAGGGGAAGATTCCTTCTTGCTTCTGGCTAGCTTCTGGTAATTCCCAGCAATCCTAGACACAACACTCCAATCTCTCATTCCATCTTCACATGGCGTTCTTTCTGTGCGACTGTCTGTGTCTCAGTTTTCTCTTCCTATAAGGGCATCAGAATTTGGATTAGGGCCCACTCTAATCCAGTATGACCTCATCTTAAGTAATTACATTTGCAAGGACCCTATTTCCAAATAAGGTCCTATTTTGATGTTCCGGGTGGACATGAATATTGAGGGGACAGTATCCAACCTAGTGCATGGCGTATATCTGTTCTTTCTTGGATGAGATATATTTTTCTGAATAAAGGAGTTCTATACCTGGTGTGACTCTGATTACATTATTTAAAAAAATATATGACATATTTTCAATATGTCTAAAATATGTCACGTACTGTTTACTGAGTTTGGATTATTATCAAGTGAATGTAAAGTGCCTTTTATGTGTAAAATGGTCAGTGAATAAAAAAAAGTACGATATCTGGTGGCACTGAAAATTTAAGAAAATTATGTCAAATGCAAAAAAGGCAAATGAATCTGTTAACAAAATAAGAACAAATGAAGGTTGTAGACTATAAACTTTTCTTCATATGTCTTTGGCAAGCAGTAGATTGTCTCTTCAGAATTTTAAATTGAACATAATAACAAGATGACTTACAGATTAATTATTTTCCTTCCCCTAAACAAATATTCTGTATATTCTGTATTCCCTTTACTGTGTTAAATATCACAATAGGCATCATTTAAACATGTGCATGAGGCAGACTTATTTTCAGGTGTTTCCATCTGTTGTAGGAATGTACTTTAAGAATAGGAAAGAAACATACACAAATTAAACACGAAGCCAGGGGAAAAAAGAAAAAAAATGAAAGAAACATCTGGAGGGCAACAGTGCGGAAAAAAATGTTTGAGCTGCCTGTTATTAACTACTCAACCTGTTTTACATTGGAATCCTGCATAATTACATTCCAGGGGAGGGGCAAACAACAGATGTTGAATAAAGATGGAAAATAAGAAAATGAGACTATTTAAAAAATAAAGCTACTTTTGCTCACTGACAGGTATATTTTTCGCACGACTTTCAGACAATCGATTTCTTATATTCACTGTACATTTCAATAACATTAATACAAACAAAATCCTCCCTTTTGTGTAGTCTAAGAAATTGATCAATTATACACATCCATAGTATCCCTAAATTAGTAGTTCATAAAAAGGAAAACAAAAACAAAAAGGACAGCATTTTCTTAATTTCATATTACATAAATGTTTCACATCAGATGAAAAAAAGAGTAGAAATTGTTACAGAAATATATATATGTATTTTTCTCATTACTAAAGTCAATGCGCTTTTAAAAATTGAAGGTTTCTAGATGACTGAGTAAAGAGCTAAATTACAACTATTGTGCTATTTCAAGTTCCAGACAATACACATTGCGTAACTAACGTTAAGATGCAGTAAAAATTTTTGTTAAAACCTTGCCCTCTAGGGATATTAAAAAATAGACAGTTTGCAAGTTTAATCTTGGTGGCCTGCTTATTCACATCTTCTACCTACTCACTATTGCAGAAAAGTATCTATTTTATTTAGGTTAAGTAAATCCACCGTCATCACGAGAGTATTTTTCCCATTGACCCAGGCATTTATATAGTAACTTTGCTCTGTTCTATCTCAGCTAAACTGAAGTACTCCAAAAAATAATTTTCTTCCAATAAGACTAAGTCTTATGTATCTGGGGAAATACCAATGACCGTATCTTCTAGGGACTTGTCAATCCAAGTAATTTTAGGCTTAACTTTGAAATCAATAGAGAAGGATTCTTGATTCAATTGGCCCTTTTTACCCACTTGCTTTTTCTATTTGTTAACTAAAAATATTTTATTTTTCAAGCATTCCCGACTTTGCTTTCCTTTGCTATCCTCACCCTACACACCATCACAAGTAGACTTCAGGCTGTTGATCAGCTTCCTCCAGGTGAGCAATTTCTTCATCTGCTAGCTTTCTTCTCTGTGATCCGAATTTTACTTGTTAGATGATGGCACTCATAAGACTATACACACATAAATGTTATATATTATATATACATATACATACATACATCTATATGTGCGGAACTTGTAGGCTTTATTTATTTAAAGGAAAATAGCATAGTAAATAAGTAACTTATCCTATTATATCTGCATTGGTACTATTAGCATTTCAGGAAAAGTTGTGTAGTGTTAAGGGCTGAAAAGAGAATCTAAATATTTATTTATAGCGGAATTTTTCATATTTATTATTCTTAGGTAAGTTTAAGTGGTCCAAATCTGAACTATTTAATATAAAAAAATCTAGCACTTACACTAATTTCACTTTGGAGATAATATAGAAAATGTGAAGGAAGAAACTGATGGAATAAAAGTGGGCTGGTACAGAAAAAGGGACTGATTCTTTTCCTTGGATGTTAGTTATGGGTGCAGTGTAAGCTGCTTCAATGTTACAGCCTGAAGAACTGTTTCCCCTGAGAAACCAGATCCCCAAATTCTTCTTTCTTTTTGAACAGGCAATTACACTCCATATTAGATAAGTGTTATTTTGTGGAAATATATTAAAGGTTTCTTTACACATTACTTTGTGCAATCTTTACATATCTCCCTAATATAGATTCTTGAAGGCAGAGCAGAGCCAAATTCATATAAATTACAACAGCTAGTGAAGCTCAATGTTAAAATCCCCTGAACTTGATAAGTTTTGTCCGCATATTTTAATCTCTATGTATGCTCTAAGTATGTGACTCAGATAATCTGGGAAAACACATTAAAATTGGAAATAACGGAACAGATTATGTGAAAAGCAGGAAGGAGAATCTGTCCCAGGTGAAATTTTAGCTCATTACATTATGTTTTTCTACGTTCGGATTACATATAGTCCAAGTCTTTGAGTCATTTGAATGCTTTTGAGAGATTTGATTGGTTTCTGAGTAGTTTAATCTCTGGTTTCTGAGTAGTCTAATCTCTACATAAGGGAAATAAACCAGGGGAGAAAATTATTGTATCAGGTTGTTGCTGTGCTTGAAAAATATACATGTGTGTTATAGCAATCTAACAGTCACTGTTATATTTATTTGTATTGCTTTATTCATGCTAGAGAAAGAGAAGAGCTTGCATTATTTTCTGTATGGAAATGAATGGAAATTGTAAAAGCAGAAAATGCAAGCAAAGGCCTTAAATAAATGACATTAGAGTTAGGAAAGTTAGACTCTTCCCTCATTTTAGTGGGTGAAATAGGAAGTTTGACAGCACGCCTGCGGGCATACACACACACACACACAATCTATCTAAAATATTCCTGTTTACCCTTAAATACTTGTGATTTCACAATCGTTATAGTATAAAGAATTGAGAATGAGAGTTTTGTTTTTCAATTCTGTAAAAGTTAAATTCAAGGATCACATTTATACCAGTAAAGCATTTTAGCTTTCAGAATGTAAATTTCTATACACTATTTTATGTGTTCTTAAAAATCTCTCTTGGTCTGCCATCCATTTTCCGCTCATGTGCACGCGCACGCTAGCTGGTGGGTGCACATGTGTGTGCTTTTACACACCTGTGCTTGACCATGGCCGTCTACCAAGCTGAAACACAGAGCTGTGATTGAGCACCGGGAAAACCAGAAGCTGTCTTTAGGTGGATCAGGCCTTTATTGTTACATTTACTAAATGGTTCTAGAAGATTTTCGCCCTTAGGCAAGCCTCCTTCCATTCATTTCTATCTGGTATAGGAATGTGATTTTTTATCATGTGTACAAAGGGTGCATATGTAAGGATATGCACGCCTGCTTTTTAATTGTACTTTTTGGTTGATAGTTTTATCTGACAGGTTTGATGTTATCATTTCAAAACTTATATTTTCTTCACTTAAAGTATCAAGATGGTGAAGCTTGTGAATATTTTCCATTGATGTATATGCTACAATAAAACTCTTGAATTTAGAACTCAGTTATTGGGGCTTACTAAATATAATCTTTTTCTATTTTTGTACATATATATTTCTTTGACTATTATACTAGAATTATTATATGTAATATAATAACTTTATTTGTATGTTATAAAAAAGTAACTGTATCTTTTTCTTTTTGTTTAAACCACTATCTCCCAAATATATGATTCATAAAGATACAACACTTATCTTTCTGGGTAATATGTAAATCAATGAGTTATATATGTTAGACTGTATACTTTTTAAATAAATGCCTAATCTCACAACACATCATTTATATCTGGTATTTTAGGCAAAATTATGTGCAAATACATATGTTTTTAATAATAAAGCAACCATATCCAATAGATAAGACAGTTCTCTTTCCCAAGTACTTCTAACTTAATAATTTTTCCATTTTGCAATAATGTTTACCACAAGGACAATATTTACAGTAATAACTAGCTGGATAATTTTCTCTTGTGGTCATGTATGTTTTTATCAATTCAATGAATAAACATTAAAGTAAACATTTTATTTGAAATTTGTCAAATTAAATAGTTAATTTCCATTCCATTTCTGGGTGGAACATGTATTTTAAAACTGGATAATTTTAAAGACTTTTTTTTTTCCTTTTTCTCCCCAAAGCTCCCCGGTACATAGTTGTATATTCTTTGTGGGTCCTTCTAGTTGTGGCATGTGGGACGCTGCCTCAACGTGGTTTGATGAGCAGTGCCATGTCCGCGCCCAGGATTCAAACCAACGAAACACTGGGCTGCCTGCAGCGGAGCGTGCAAACTTAACCACTCGGCCACGGGGCCAGCCCCAAAACTGAATAATTTTAGATCAAGGAAAAAAACTTGTCTGAATCTAAAAAATTAGATGTTATCTAAAAATTTAAGGTTAAAGAGACACTTTCTCAAATTCAAGTTGTTCTCTCCTTTGAGAAGACTCTTTGTGATCCCAAATATGTGCCCAGTAGCAGGTTCCACATTCTGTAATTGACTTAAGTAATCACAACATTCTAAAGGAATTTTAGGATTCAGTTATGCTACTATTTTCTGAAAGATTACAAAGAGATTTGCTGTAAAAGAAAGTGTACAAATTTGACTAGTTGTTAGAATTTAAGTTTATTTTTTCTTTAATGATAGAATTGCCTAAAGAATTTATTGGAAACAGATTATGGAGGACTTTGAACACCAAAGTGAGTAGTTCAGATTATAACCTTTTTCAGTAATAACCCTGTAAATTGTCAAGCAGTTCCTCAAAAATAGCTTAGCCAGTACAAAGGATTGCTTCCTTCTAAGATCGAGCAGACATGTTTTTAAAGGGAAAAACTCAAATATAGCACGCTTGAATTAAAAAAAGACTGTCTCAGTGAATTCTCCCTGTGATGTCAATATGAATTTCTTTTTAGATTAGATTTAGATTACAAGTCTGAAAATAAGACAAATTCTCATATATTTATATTTATTTTTCTGTTATTATTACTCATGGGGAATATGTTTCACTTTTATCATCTGTTCCTTGCTCCAGGTATAGCTGGTTATCAATTAAATCACAGAAAGTACTCTCCAAGATAAGAAAGTATTTAAAACACTACTGTAGACACCTTTTGATGTATATAAGGCATTATGTATGGAAAGATTTTCATAGCCTTTAAAACCACATTTTTATCTTTGCTCTGATTCAAGGATAGCCTTCTCCAATAGCATTTTGGCCTTCAATTTGACTACAAACCAGAGTGATTCAGAGGGCCTCATCCCCTATCTTTCTGTATGTGAGTTTACTGACCTCTTTTCCCAATTTATTCATTGCTTCAGTGTGTTTTAATGATTACAAAATATTAAAGCTGTTACTAGAAAAATGGCTTGCCATTGCCAGTAAAATCCATTATAAGAAACACTTCTGTACATTTACTCTAGAACATGGATATTGAGTGTATTGATTTTGCTTAAATTTTCGTTCTTGCGATGACCCAATCATACAAGATAAAAAACATCAGCTTCCAATAAACTTACAGTTCACTAAATGGTAGAAGAGCAGAATGGTTTTAGAGAAGTAATTCCAAGAACAGATTTTCTTTAAAAAGTCAATTATCTTTCCTTTCCTACTCTTTATATATTTTTAAATTATCTATAATAGTAGACTAATAGTAGCAATAATAGTGATGGTATTAGCAGCTGGGTGATAGGAGATGTTGCTTTAGTAAGATCAAGGCCAAAATGTTTTGGTTCAAAGGGCCTGTATTTTGTTCTAAAGTTACCTTCGGGATACCGTCAATTTTAATGGTTCTCTCAGAGACTTCATTTCACAGGAAACAATTTTGGTGAAAATATATATTTATTGTAATTCATGTGTGTGCATGCATGCACATTGAGGATATTTAGTTTCAGTTAATTTTTTAATTTTTATAATATAAATAATTTTTGTAGAAATCCTTTATGGAGAAGGATAGTTTCAAATATATTCCCCACTGCTTTAAATCTTAAAAGAAAACATCTTTTGTATTACTTTTTTCTTTAAAAACATCATATTTTTAAAAATACTGATCTAAGCAAGGCACCCATCTGTTCTTTTGGAACCGTGTCCATCTAATTTCAGGTAACTTAATTGAAACTTTAGCTCTATCTCTAGAGTAGAGTTCTATGAATTTAATGAATAGCTTTTGGAGACTAAAATGTCATTAAAAACATAAAAATATTAAAATCTTTCATAAAAATCTAGCTTCTGGGACTCCCAAATCCTATTGACAGGCATGATTACTAAATAATAAGCAGGAGAGGATTAGTTGCATCTGAATTAACTGTTTTCTGAGAATGCTAAAAATGACACCCTATTCTGTTTGCTTGTCTCTAGCAATTGAACACAAACAAGTGCTAGAAACAAGATGAACAGCAGGATTTAAACTAGTAAATAGATATATATCCCAGTAGAAATCAGATAGCAGGCAGGAGAGGAAAACACTAATAAGACTATCTTGCTTGCTTCTTACAAGGAGTTTGGCTTAATAGGCATGTTTTCTTTGACCTTTCTTACAGGATTACCACTTTGCTAGGAGGATGACTTCAATTTTCTATGTATTCATCCATGTCATCAAAAAATGGTGTTATTATCAGAGATGAGGTTAGCTTACAAAGGTAATAAAAGCATGAGGAAAACATCCTCTCTAAAGATGAAGAAGAGTAGCATATTTATAGTCTTGGGTCTGAAATTCACAGTATTATTTAAGTTGTTAGAATTTTAAATTTGTCCTTGTAAACCAAACAGCTTTTACTAACTATTGCATGCCACAGCATAGGTTTCTCACTGCATATAAATCAGGTTCCTTTAGAAGCTGTATTAACCCTTTGAAGACTCTAAAATTACAAGGGCTTATTAGTTAATTCACATTTTGATGATAGCTGTTAAAGTGTAAGACACAGAGGGAACCAACTTAACACAAAAGTGAAACTGGCACATTTGAATGCCATAGAATCAAAAGAGGACAAAAGGAGAAACCTGGGAGAGAAGAAAGAGACTTGTAGATGCTGAGATGTAGGTTTTCAGGATACTCACTGTTTTCCATAATTTAAAATTATAAAGAGGTGATTATTTAAATATAAGCTATAATTTCAGTAACAGAGTCACTGGTTTAAAAAATTCCCTAGGGGAATATATTCTGACCTCCATGTTTCAGTGGATGTCTGTCAGACAGGATTTATTTATCTTATTTAAAATCGTACCCTCAATAATAAATAGAGAACTTTGGATTTTTATATAAACGTGATATTTAACAGACAGATCTGACGTTACTTTAAAGTCTGTGTATCTCATAGCAAAAGAGAACTATTAGGAATAACTTTGTTTAGGTCCTGCGATCATTCTGAAAACTGACATTAAAGCCTGAAAAAGGAATGGTTTTGGTTTGAGTAATTTGTGAGGCACAGTCGCTCCTATTATAGATTGCCAATAACATTTGATACCTTTTAAATTTAATCTTTCTTTACGTCAATGACAGCATTCTGTTCAAATTCAGAAGTGTGAGTATTGTGTTCTGTGTACTGAAGGAACAGAACATGAAAGAATACACCATGGTATCGATGTCTTGATCCTCAAAGAATATAAGGATCTCAATGAGGCAAACAGTTAAAAGACAATAAGAATTAGCCAGCAAGGCTAGGATATATAATTCAATGGGAAAATGGTGGTATTATCTTGATCCAAAATAGAAATGCTTGTTTGGGAGAAAATTTTCAGGAATTTTCTTTCATTATTTATTCTTGAATATCCAGAATCAAATTTGAAAGGTTTCTGAGATTCCACATTTACCTTATCTGTGGCCATTCTCCTTGTCTTGTGGGAGTATTTATTACCTCTCTCCTAGATATCTATAAAGATCTTCTTTCTTCCAAACTTTCTCTTTTCTGATCTTCTAAAGAAATCCTTTAATCTTTCAAGTATGTGATCATATGAAGTCTTATGATTGGTTATTAATAATAACAAATTAGAGAAAGAGGGAAGAGAGATAAAGTAGATGTAGCAAGAAATATTTTTCTAATGCAGAGTTGTAAAATGCAGGGTTTACACAGTTCATATGAAATACCAGTTGAATCATCATACATTTCTCTAGGTTTGGAGTGAGATGAGATGCAAACAGAGTACCATTGCTTTGGGGTCTGAATGACTATGCCATTGAATCATGCCAAAGCCTATTGTGCTCTGATGGAGATAGCCTGGTTAGAGCCAAAATTCTAGATATCTGTTTCCACAAATGATGCTGACTTGAATAGTACTTGCCCTGTGCCCCCATGTTCATACATGTCATCCAATACTTTTGCAATAAAGCACCTAAATATTTCAAGAATCTTCTGAGACATACAATAAACTGCTCAAATACCTATATTAGTGCTCTATTGCCTGCTACATTAAATTTGGTCTTTTATTAGGAGCTTTTCCATTCATTCTCTTTTAAAACCTAGCCAATTTCCTCTACATAATTATTTTACTTTTTGGCATTGCAACATACATCCTTTGACTTTTAAAGCTGGGCTCTTACTACTCTGTGAAATGAACGCTCCTGTGTGGTGATTGTTTCATTTTTTAATCTCTTCACCAGGATCTCCTTCTCCTTGCTCTCCAGTATCTGTTGAAACCCTGATCAACCTTTGAATTGCACATTAAGCACCACCCTTGTACAGAGCCCTTCACAGTATTACAGTCTACACTTTTCGCTCTGTATCTGTTGCTTGACATTCATATGACATGATTCAAAATGTAATTGATTAACATCATTTCCCCTATGATGATTTCAAATCTAGTGTCTAGTTTCCAATCAAGGTGTAAAGTCCTTGGTGAGGAGATGTAGTCTTCCAGACTGGAGAATTTTAGAGGCAGATAGACATAGGTTGATTTACCACAAACCTTTACTTGACATAACACATGTTCTACAACATTTTATTCCAGATTCCTTTGCTGGAAAACTTCCAATGCCTAGGCACGAAGTTGATGTTTAACTCATTCTTACCTTATGAATGATTGAGTATAAATCCTTTAAACTAACTGCTAAACTACACACATCTATGCATCTAATGCACCCACTGAATTTGAGCTGTCTTTACTCTGGTGGGACATTTGAGTTGTATTTTTTTTCTTGAAAGGTTCTGTTAGAGTTTTTTTCTCACACTCACACAAAAAATACAAACCCTGTTCCATTAGTATATTATCAAGCTACAGAGCCGGCTCTCCTCAGGGTACCTGTTAAGAAAGAGATGGTCCTATTTATCTGTGCCTTCACTTCCAAGCATCTGCTGCTGCCCCAGGGGATGACTGTGCCTACAGTACAGAATTGGGGCAGGGAGTCAGCTAAATTTTGAATGTTCATCTCAGAGCAGTGTGCCATGGGACACAGTTATATCTGTGCCATAGATTCCTAATGCATGGTTTAGATTTTCATTTTTTTATGCTCCTGGTACTTCCATATCAAATTTCTTCATATCCTTTTGCTTCCATTCTTTAACATGAGTTTCCATTTAATTTAAGTTTTCTTCATGCCAGAGCATTACGTTCTTTAACATGAATTTCCATTTAAGTTTTCTTCATTTCAGAGCATTCTCTACGTGTTTCTAACATATATGCCAGAAAGTTCACTCTGGTAGACATGCTAGTATGTCCAAAGGGTCACAACCACTTAAAACCATCACTGAAGGTGTGCAGGTGCACTGAATGGTAAGTGCAGATGCTCCAAGCACTCTAGATACCCAGCTGCAATTGGATTCAGTTGAAAACGATACAGGCCAGTGGTTTCTGGTGTCTGAATGCAGCCGTGGCAATACACGCAGAAGCATTGTGCGATGCAGGTGCACAGTACAAGACCGGTACTTCAAAGCTGTCACGGTTTGACTATTTGACAATATTGTAATAACTTCCCTTCAAACTATGCCCTCTGCCTATCAAAAGCAGATAGGATGGCATTTCACAATGGAGGTAAAATCTGGAAACCAGATTGGCAGTGCATCCACTTAAAAATACACACATTTCTGTCATAGTAGTTTTATTATGTGAACTACGTTTCTAAATTCTGATTCTTATGCCAATTATTAGGAAATAATTTAAGTTCCTGGAGTTCTATACTTAGTGTTTTATCATTATATCACTATGTGAATGGGCATCCTCCTGAAATGAGCAAATGAGCATATGGTAACCAGATACATGATCCCCCTTACACTGAAAAATAAAAGAAGCAAAAACACATTTCACATCTGTGTATGTGTATATCAGTTACTTGACTAGTAAACTAACATAGATCCCTGTGCACAGTTAAGAAACATGGGAAATACAATGCAGTAGATGAAAGATCATTTAGCTAAAATAAAGTGATTAGTTCTCCGATGCCACATTTTTCTTTGCTTTTCCCTGCTTAAGAGATGCACCAAGCTTATTAAAAATTTTGCTAAAATTAAGCCTGGCAATTATGTGAACACTAGCAGAAAAAAAAAGCATGTGGTAAAATTCTAATAATTGTAATTGTAAAAGAATGTTCCTTCCTTTTTTATTCTGACACAAGGAAAAAAGTTTTGAGATAACTTTCCAACACTGTCTCCAGAAATAATAATGAAAGTGAAATTTTTCTCTCTCTCATAGTCAGATAGAGTGAAATCAGAAAATTTATTTTTAACTATTATGGTAGTAAATGGGACATAGAAATCATAAATGGAAATAATTTGAATGAATATAAGGTGCCATTTACATGGAATGACTCCCCCTATCATAACAAGTGTAAGGCGTTTATAGGATGGTAAAGGGAAGTGAATGAATAATAATCAATATCACCCCAAAAAAGAAAGAACCATTTATGTTAGAAAAGTGTCACTTCACAGGATGTTGCAAATTATGTCAATTTACTGAAAGAAAAATTTTGTTAGAGGTTTGTTAGACTGGGTTCTGATGAGATTTCCATTTTAGTATTGATATTTTTCTGTGATATTTTAGAATATATTTGGATAAGTTATTTATTGTGCTGATAGAGAAGTATGTACGCACGTGTGAAATAGTGTGTGTGTGCTGAAGAAAGAAAAAGACAGTAAAAGCAAGTTGTGGTTACACCATTAAAACCTTTCAGTAGAAAACTGGTAAACATGAACTGCCAGTCTAAGGTCTTGGTTGTCATTGTTTGCTGGTAGATAATCTGTGATGGGTGCCTAGTTTAAATTCTGTAGAGTTATTCTGCAGAACACTTGTGCCAGCCATAAATAGAGATGGGTGTCTGCTCTCTCCTTTTCCAGACAACTAATTAGGTGTTATGAAAGCTTATGTTAGTGAAAGAAGGTAAATTAGAAATAAAAAAGAAAAATGAGAACAAATAAAAAGTGGACTTCCATTTATAGAGTTGTCTACTTGGAAACAACTCTAATTTTAAGATGCTGTTAGAAACAGTAGCAACCACGGCACCAATAGAAGAGTGCTATTCCTGTTTAAAGCTGTTTACAAGCAGAAATAAAACCATTTTGTTGACAGTCATAACGCAGAGAAAACTCCTAGATATCCTTCCCCCATGGCCACAGCACTTCAGAACCTCCCAGTGATGCCCTGACTTAGAGATTTTGGTTTTCAAATTTCTAAGACACAGACATTTATTTCTTCATTATAAAAAATTAAATCAGATGTGTATCTGAAACTCTTATTCTAGAAACTATATGCATGTTTTCAGATGTACAAATATGTGGGTTCTGGAGGCAGCAGGCAAATTTGAAACTAAGGCGAGGAAATCCTTTCATGTTTTCTAATATTTCCCTAAGTGGTAACAAATTAGTTGCCAAGTATCTTTCTTTGGATGGCATGGTGTAGTGCTTTGAAGATGGGCAAATAAGCTTGACTGCTTCCTTTGTGATATTTCCTGCTTGAGAATGAGACAGATTAGAATACAGAGGTTGATTTACTCTGAAGTAAGAAATTTTATGGCCTGTTTCCTCAACATGATTCCTCTACAGTGAGCACCACTGAGTCATAACACGCGAGGAGTTTTTTCTCTGACCTTTCTCAAAACAACTATGTTCAACAGAGGCCCCCTTAATTTTTGTTAATCCTTGCTGGTTTACATAGTGTTTTGGCTTCAAATTTTAATCTTACACATAGTAATTGTTGGCACCTTTTACCCATCATTGAAATGACTTGGCACTCCTAAGGATATATAGTAACATTACATTAAAATCACTTTGTAAACATTAAGTTAAGGTAATCTTTGTGGAAGATGGCTAAAATTCAATAGTTTAAGGGCAGATAACTTGATATTTTAACTAAATATTTTTTCCTCACCTGGATGTAACTTCCACAGTGACAGCTCCTTTGAAGGTATATTTTGGCACAAAACGATTACTTGCTTAATATTTCTAAGATTAAGTTATTAAACTGCTTAGTCTAGGTTAAAAAAAGGGAGAGGGAGCTTTCAGATATGTCAGCCAATATGAATATGCAGGTTTCAGAAATCTTTATGTCTAAATCAATGTGAATTATATAAAGTTCTAAAATCGGAGGTAGTCAATTTGTTGATCCAAGCATAGATTTCACACTCACAGTAGTAGGGCAAAGGGAAAGATTGAAATGTTGTTTGTTGGAGATTGTAAATAAAAAGATTTATCCATATACATGTACATTATATATAAAAATATGTTTATATGTATTTATATGTATTTATGTTATCCCAAATATTATGAATCTAGAACTTTCCTGTGTATTTTATTGATTCACTTTATTTCTCTTATGACAGTTACTAATATTTAGTTTTCAGGAATGCATTGGATAAGCATTTAAGTTCTTAAATTTCATTTCAACTACACTTGGAGAAAGCTCAATTTTGTCACTCACACATATACAAATAAAGATCTATACACGTGTGTGTATGGTTTGTGGTGCAGCTGAACTGCAAGTACGATCATCATTTGAATGACTTTATATCTTTTGCAAAAATTATCACATAAATTAAGATGCAAAATTTAACTGATGAAGATGACTGTGTTTAGATCCCTCCCTTTGGGAGCTTGTATAATAGATATGACTATAGGAGGATAGAAAATGATTCTTAATACTAAACAAGTATTTAAATTTATCTGATTGTCACCTGATCCTTCAGGGAATCATGCATTTAAAAATTAAACACTATGAGCTTTCCCTATAGGCTGAACTGCCCTGAATTCCAGCTGCTGGACTTTAGAATTGTTTTCTCTTTGCAACATAAACATGCTTATCTCTCAGTTTCTCTCATTTTCACACCATTTGGATTATACCATCTTTCTTGGCAAAGGGTGCATTCTGTGAAAGGATAATCATATTATATTGAGGCAAGGATGAAAATGATGGTAAATAAATTCTTTGTTATCCCAGATTGGTCCAGAAGAAAAAAAATGAATGTTGGATCAATTATTTTTGCTTTGATTTCTTCTGTGCAGGGTTTCTGAATTTGGTTTCGGATACAAATGTGTAATCTATGCAAATAGTGGCTGTTTATATAATTTGCTACTTTTTAATTTCTATAGCTTACACTTTAACATATCTTTTCAGGGATCCGTTTTCCCTGAGGTACAGAAAGAAGTTTGATTTATCTACCTCTATATCTCTAGGGCTTGAGAAAATACTCCACACTATTATTCTTTATTATAGACCCTTATTTTATTGAGGGGATTTAAAAACGTATATACTAGGAGGTACACACGGCAGAAAGCCTGCCAATACAATTCCCCTTTTCTTAAAACCCTCTCCTCTCCCTCCTCGCTTCCTGATTACCTCTCTCCCTTCACTTAGCTTTCCTTCTTCCTTCTTTTTTCTTCGTTTTTTTCATTTTGTCTATTTTTTTTTTGTCCACCTAGTCATTCATTATATCCTACCTATATCTCTTTCATGTGCCTACTGATTTATCTATTTATTTATGTTACTTCAGAAATAATTCCACTCTCCCATAAATCCTTATTTGACCCTTGGCAGCTATAGGTCACTTTATGCTCAGTTTGTGCTTCTAGTACAAAAGTGTCATTCGATTTTCTTCGCTGTGTGTGAACTGCTGCCGTCAAAATTACAGTCTAATCGCTAGGTGAACAGCTTATAATGTATCATAATCAATACTCAAAATTTGCTCCCTAGGATGTGACATAAAGAAGTCAAGTAAAAAGCTGCAGATTTTCAGCCTTGAAGTGCAAACAATCATTTTATGTTGATGGTTTCAAATTCGAGGTCGATTTACACATTCATACATCTGCATTATTCTCTCTCTTTCACTCGCTTCTTCAATTCAGATTGAATTTATTCAATGCTAGTCTATCCAAATTGCTGAAATGGAAGGCCAGTCAATATTGGAATATAAAACTGTGTTGCTGTATTTCAAACTGAGTGTATGGGTTGTAAAGGAATTTTTTAAAAATCACAAGCCTATAAGATAAAAAAGTTATTACCAAGTGAAATAGATAGTAAGGTTTTCTACTGTCTTTTTGAAAGATAAAATTGATTGAATAAAATGATACATATTATCTTTTTCTAACACTTACTGACACAGATACAGAGGTAATATTTATGATTCCCATTCAGAATAGGCAAAGAAGAGAGATACCTGATATTAAACTTTTCTGATATCCTTTTGGTTTTTTAATCTCTGCTGTACTTTAAATCCGTACAGGAAGACTTCTTCGAAAATTTTATATGCCTAGCTTTGAGAGCACATTTCAGCATTCTTGCCTGCATTACATGATAAACTTAACATATTTCATTCACTCATAGGTAAATAAATTTTTAAAAACATGACAAAATTAAAATAGAGGCAAATTACCTAAATATTTTTTTAACATTTCACAAGTGTGACTGATACACGCCACAGTCTTTTTATTCTGTCAAGACGTCACTTTGATTCCTTTCTAAAACCTTTTAGTCTCGTACGAAATTATTTTATCCTAAAATCTTTTGAGACAAAATAGATTGTTGTTTATTTTTTCCTTTTGGATAAGGAATTATTTATATGTTTTATATATAAATTCAGACTTTATATATGATTTTAAAAAGTAACAGTATAAATTTATCACTACTGTTAAATTTACTGCTTTCTATTTTAAATATCTTTCACATGGACTTTTTTCCTTGCACAGGACACTATGAATTTGTAGAGATCCTCTTGCATCAATTAAAAGGCAATCCCAAGTGTTCCTAAATGTACAGGGAATTCTATTCCCATCACATAGATGTAAATTGTAAATATCCTCTGCTGAAAAAAAAAAGAGTCTCTGATTTAAAAAGGATCGTTACACATAAGGGGAACAACCATTTGTAGATGAAGGGACAACTGGGAAGATGTAGTTCAAAGCTATAGTTTAAAATATTAGGGTCATGGAAGTATGCAGCTGTTGTCACAATGAAGGAATTTTCTTTCATATTTTCCTGTTCAGCATCTTTGAAATAGGGATCATTAAAAAATGCTTTATTTAGATTCTCTATATGCCTATTGACAAAGAAGAGAAGCAAAAATTCTCACAGAAAGCATTATCTTTAAAAATAGGAATCCATGATTTGTCATTCATTCTCAACTGTATCTGTTGACTAAATCCATTTTCACCTACTTACACCAAAAACAAAAAGCTGAAGTGAAGAAAACTGATTACATGATCCATACGCATATCTAATAAAATAGGAATGTGCACTTTTTGACAAGCTTATTCATAACACATTCTGATAGAAAATTCCATTTGCTACTCTCCATAGGAAAAGCAGGCTTTTAAAGGAAACCTTTTATTTTATGACTATCACCAAAATAACAATTACAAGCAAAATAGGGCTAAAACATGAAAAAAAAAAAAAGGCAGCTTAGGACTTGTTATGGAAGTTTGCAATCCAGTTTTGCCCTGTTATTTGATTTGAAAAATTAATCCTGATAATCCTTTTTGAAATTCACCGTTTCCAGGATGAGTTATACGGAACAAAGACAAACTGATATCCCCAGGAGATTAGCTTACAGTGATGTTCTATTCTACTGAGAATGATTCTCCAATGGCCACTTTTTACTTTTTCCCAGGCTATGGGAATTTGTTAATATCTAGAGGATAGACTTAAATAAAACCATTGTCTCAAACAGCAGGTTTATGCAACCGTCCTGAAATGTTTTAATTATTGTTTTCTTTTCCTTTTTAATTAAGAGACCAGAGGTCAAGTAAGCCCACTGAGAGCTGATTGCAGCCTTGGTAGAAATTTAAAGGCAACTCTAATGATTGGATTTGCTGTTTTCTCTTTTGTTTTGCAGAACCAGAAGAGTGCGTTAATTGCACAGATGAATGCCGAGTGCTTGGTCATTCTGACAGGTGTTGGATGCCACAGTTCCCTGCAGCCAATCAAGCTGAAAATGCAGATTACCGCACAAATCTCTTTGTACCCACAGTTGAAGCTAATGTCGAGACTGAGACTTATGAAACTGTGAATCCCACTGGGAAAAAGACTTTTTGTACATTTGGAAAAGACAAGCGAGAGCACACTATTCTCATTGCCAATGTTAAACCTTATTTAAAAGCCAAACGTGCCCTGAGCCCTCTCCTCCAAGAGGTCCCCTCAGCATCAAGCAGCCCAACCAAGGCGTGCATTGAGCCTTGCACCTCAACAAAAGGCTCTCTGGATGGTTGCGAGGCAAAAGCTGGAGCCCTGGCTGAAGCAAGTAGCCAGTACTTGCCCAATGACAGTCAGTATCTGTCGCCTAGTAAGCAACCAAGAGACCCTTCCTTCATGGCTTCGGATCAGATGGCAAGGGTCTTCGCAGATGTGCATTCTAGAGCCAGCCGGGATTCCAGTGAGATGGGTGCTGTTCTTGAGCAGCTTGACCACCCCAACAGGGATCTGGGCAGAGAGTCGGTGGATGCAGAGGAAGTCGTGAGAGAAATTGATAAGCTTTTGCAGGACTGCCGGGGAAACGACCCTGTGGCTGTGAGAAAGTGAAAAACAAAAACAAAAAAAAAGGCATTGGCATTTTCTTGTCTCTTCTGTTGATTTAAAAATGATCCCTCCTGGTGACAACCCATTTTACAGGGAGGAAGAAAGACCAATGCTGCTTTAAGGCTTTTAGTGAACATCTGAAGTGCCCACAAGTATGTTCTTTTCACTGCTGTTTCTTTTTCAGAGATAACAATGGTTTTGTTTTGACCAACCTTATATTAGAACAGAAATAACAATGCTCAAAGAGAACAGAAAAAGAGAGAAGAAAAAAGGGAGAAGAAACAGGAGGCAAGAATGAGGAGGCGAGTTACCTTTTGACAATCTGTTAGGAAGGTATGCGGTGTGAGAATTGAAGTATTTCTGATCACTTTAAGACTGTCCTCCGTGATTTATGCTGACTTAACTGTTTACCTATAAACCCCATACAAAGCAGGGTCATAATTTGTGATCTGTGGTGGATTTCTAGCAGTCATCATAGGCTTCTACTGAAAGTCCCAAAAAGACCTTGCAGTAGTCCAAGCTACACCAAACATTAACACATATTTGTGGTAAACATTTCTGTATAAAGTTACCTGCCACACATATAAACACAAAGAACATTCCATATCATTAGTCGAAAAAAATCTTAAAAACTTGGTCATTTGTAAGACACCTCATGTCGTATAAAAGTTAAGTGTAAAAAGATATAGTCCATTTTGTCCTGCACACACATAGACTAATTCACTTCATGAAAGGAGAAGAAAATTTAAAGGTTTAAAATGTCTCTTTAAGCATTTTAGTGTCCAACAAACATATAAATAATGATGGCTATGTTTTAAATCTGACCCAGGAAAGTTCTGAAAAATAGTTGCCATTGAGTGATAATATTCAGAGAAAATTAACATGATTAATATGTTTTATTCATTGGTGGACACTAAAATAGCTCAGGAAAGTGAAAATGTCTTAGACATACACAAATCACATGACCATTTAAATGTGCAAGTGTAAGAAGATTCAACGTGTTTACATCAAATGACATATTTTTATTGATTTATTGCAGATTCAGTGCATATGAGCCAAATTGTTGAGTGTATAAGAGCTATATTGTGTATTTTATTAAATTAATATATAGTTGTGTTGCAAAAATATTTGGGCTTATATTGTAAATGGCAAGTGTTGCCTCAGTAGCTGTCGAACTCTATGAGTTTTGTTTTTTCCTGCTTCCTTTTCCCCATGGAGTGTGGGAAGCAGTGCCTCAGAGCAGAGTCTCTTGTTTAATGTATAGTCTACCAAGTACTACAGTACATAATCTGTTCAAAATGTGTTTGAGTGAGCTGATGGAGCTAACTGAAAGGTCAAAAAATTACATCCGTCAGTCAGGGTTATGTGCAAGTCCTTGTAGAAGCTTTTATTAAAGTCATGCTAAATCACAAGAATTACATTTGTACCAATACCTGAAACTTTTTCATGTTTTCTCAATAACATACAGCTTCTGCCTAGGTAGATATCATCCTGTTGATTGGTTCTCAAAAGTATCTTCAGTGGTTCAAGATGCGTGTTCCCATTCTATTTCAAAACCATGAAAAATGCTTTAATGCATGTATGGTACCAGCATTGGTTACTTACACTGTGTAGTGTTTTTCAAGAGGTCTGGGTCTTAAAATGTTTTTCCTTTTTCTCAATGCTTTTCTGCTTCTTTTTATTGGTGTCCTTTGAGAACAATACACCTTCTATTCCTTCATTTGGTCGCACCTTTACTTGTGACATTTAGCACATTTCAAACTTTCTTCCATATGAGGCTAGGAAACCTCAAATTTCAAGAGTTGGAAAAAATAAAATTAGCACTTGCAGAAGTAACAGCAGATGGGAAAACGCCTTGATTGACATTTTCCTTCAGAGTTTAAAATTTTTGGCATTTTACAGCTTCATGACAAACAGTTTCCAGCCCATACCTTAGAAAATGTGGTGCTGAGTTAAATAAAGGCTGTTTGTGCACTGGAGTAGAAAAACGCATTATTTGCAAACTGGTGGAGAATTCTGTGCCTTCTTTTCTGGCCACCACGCCAGTGTAGAAACAGCATAAATGTCATAAAATCTGCATATTAAAAACACAAACAAAAGCAAAAACAAATATTGAACTGAATTAAGTTTTGTAATTTTAAACCTCAAAAAATTCAACTGAAAATATTTCCGTCAAATGCCGTCCAGATTTTAGACTGTACCTCGTTGGCAAAACTGCTTCGAAAGGGAAGAGTGGACACCTCCCAGCAGCCTTATTCTCTTGAGAACTGTATTTGGTTCCTAGTAACAGCCTTTCCAAAGCTCTACTCGTGGTTTTTATTATTCGTAAATGTTTAAATTAGAAAAGAAGGGATCTTGTACATGTGAAAGCTAATTGACTCTTATATTTTGGACAATTTATGTAACTGAAATGTGTTGTCTCTGTTATATGATGTTACTTTTTGCCAGGAGACTACAGGTTGATTTAGCTTGTTGGCTGAAATTTGATGGAAAACTGATTTCCATTTAGTCTTACCAAGTGTTGCCTCTCTCTTACTAGACTAGCCACTTAGTAAAAATCTAAGGCAGTATGTAAATGAAATCAATCAAGAGAGTAGGGTTTATTCTTTAAAACATTCTTAACGCTGAGTAACCAGTTGTTCAATTTGTTATATGTGTCTAAAGACATTAAAACACTATAAGATTTTCAGAATTGGTTGTGCCAATGTGTGAGGGATTTACCTTTAGGCTCTCTGTCACCAGTGATTTACTAGTGTTAGCTGTTTAACACATTATCTGTATTTAGTAGAGATTATTTATTTACAAGTTGATGGTAATTCAGCAGTCAGGACTCTAAGCTTTTATTGTTGAGTTGAGGGAATCTCACTTTTATTCGTTTGGCTGGCAACTGCCTTTATCATAGACATCTGGTGCTTGGCTTCCATGGAAGTCTATGAGATGCCAAAATCACCCCTTTGGGGAGCAACTTGCTCTCAAGGGAGATACATGATCAAACAGTGATCTTTCAAGGGGTTTCAGCATAATTCAGAATGTGAAAAAATTGTCTTAATTCACATCCTCCAAATACTAACCCCTCAGAAAAATCCCACACATTCAAAATGAATAGTCTGATAATACTTTGCCTTTTAGGTCCTTAAATAACTGAAGTCAAGCACAGGAAAAGAATTTATAGAAATTTTCTTAAGAAAGTCAAAGCTCTAAAAATTGTTTACTGATGAAATAAAAAGAAGTCAGTAACAAAACAGTCTTTTCATTAAATGTAAATGATGTAAGATCTTTTCATCAAAGTTAAAAGTAGTGAGAATCAGTGTTAGTTATACCTATGCCAAAGTAAACATTTCCAAGACATATCATGCAATTTCAAAGAACGCTTTCACATTATTTCTTAACCTCACATACTTCTCCTTATTGCAGGCAATATACAAAGATTGGCTCACTGCTCCATAAATTAATTGAATTCCTGGTTGGGAAATTGACTTGTTTTGTTTTCCTAAATTAGCTGAGATCTTGTAAAACATGACTTCCCTTTAAAGGATCTAGGCACTGCTCAATTTAAAAAATGACACCATAAAAAAATAGTCAATAGTGCAGTATGTAGTAATAGAGCAATATGCTTCATTAGAACCAGGTTAAAAGCTGTTTGTTGCCTAATGGAGTAGAAGTTGCTGAGGTCAACAAGTAGACTGAGGTCTGGCATAATATATGCCCGCTCGTTATTGTCTAATTATATTCTTTTGACAACAGACAGCATTTATCAGAGCATTAATTCAAATGAGAGTTTTGGCTATCAAGATGTGTTGATTCGAAACATAATTGAAAGAGACCTGATTAAAGTCTGACTTTCCTGGCCCCAGTGTTTTTCCGGTTTGCTGTTCCCATTTATCAGCCCCATCGCTCCATAAGGTTCTTAGCTGCACCAAGTGATTGGTGAACAAGGACAACAACAACAAAAGCAGCATACATTGTATGGATTTATCTCAACGCTATTGTTTAATGGCTGTGTTTAATGTGACCTATCTGGAAAATGAGGACTCCGAATAAAAAGCTATTACTAATAGTGGTGTTGCCTTCCCTTGAATTCATTAACAGACAAGTAATGTGTTACACACTACGTACAGGGACCCTGATCATAATTATTTTAGAAAGCAACTGTGGCATCACAACAATTTTTGCTAGTTATTTGTTTGCCTGTAAAGTAAGATTTTTAAAAAATGTATTTAAGAATTATCTTTAATAATTTATCTTTTGGATAGATTACATAAGTGGGCTAGTCAAATAATCACCATGGAATCATAACCTAATGATACTTGTGGCTTTTAATATTTGCAATTGGCTTGAAGACAATTTGGTACAAGATCCTAAAGGACTGAAGAAAAGTCATTTTTATAAGCCCCTTCATAATCTTACATGACTGATGAAAACGCATATTTATAAATGGCATTTTAAAGTAAATGCATGTTTATCATGGCATCTTAAAATAATGAGCCTCTCTTTCCGCTCATTCAACAAACATCTACTGAATTCCCACTGTGTGTTTGCCCTGGGCTACTATGCCCCAGGAGTAAGCAGTAAACAAGAAATGGTACCTGGGTCACAGTCTGGTGGGAGAAACAAATAGGTAAGTTCTGATACACATTCCTCTTTATAAACTGGATTTGGTTGTTTGCATTTTTCCTCAGTTACTCCACACATCCCACATTTCTGCCATCTCACCCTCAGTGAGTGGCATCTCCTAAATTACAAACCAACATGATATTCTACCCATTTAAGTTTCTTTTTTTGACTTTACTGTTCTTCTGACAGAATAACATATATCAAGAAGAGTGCTTTGTTTTCTCATAGTTAAGAAGATCTTTATGGGCGAGACCTATTGGGATAGGCTAAATAGCTTGTCTATTCATTCTTTCACTCATTGATTTGTAAACTTGTCTGTTTCTTTTTCACTGAGCACCACTTAAGTGTCAGGTGCTGTACAAGGATCTTAAGGTACAAAAAACTAAGCCAAGTACATTTTGCCTTTAAGGTACTTACAATTTGCACCTAGGTGATGTTTGCTAACATAGGAAATGGCTTTATGTTGCCTTGACACTATTACCTTTTCATAATGAAAATAATTTCACTTTTAAGAATAGGAAAAGCCAGCCTGGTGCCGGCCCTTTGGCCAAGTAGTTAAGTTCGCATGCTCTGCTGCGGCGGCCCAGGGTTTTGCTGGTTCGGATCCTGGGCGTGGACACGGCACCGCTCGTCAGGCCACATTGAGGCAGTGTCCCACATGCCACAGCTGGAAGGACCCACAACTAAAGTATACAACTATGTACTGGGGGAGTTTGGGGAGAAAAAGCAGAAACAACAAAAAAATAGATTGGCAACAGTTGTTAGCTCAGGTACCAATCTAAAGGAAAAAAAAAAAATAGGAAAAACCATATGCCTACCATGCCATTCACTGCTGTCAAGTGTGAGAGTAGACCAACCTGTTAATTGACTCACCTGAACCATCTGACCAGGGTTGAGGGAGCACTGAGTCATTCAAAAGAAGAGCTTTACCTAGCCATGCTGCAATTAGGAGGAAATCGTGATGAGAGACATATTACAGGCTTACCCCATGTCAACGAACTATTAAAGACCCTCAAATTATGTTTTTTTAAAGAAGCTATGCCCATAAGATACAATTATTTGACGATCGTAGGGAACATTCTTTGTAGGATATGAAGATAACAAATTCTTAAAGGTCACTATTGCATCAATATGGCACATAGAGATAGATCAGCAAGTCAATGGACCATCTTCAAACTCTATAAAGTGCCTTTGGAGATGGTTGCGCATGGTTACCAAGGAAATACATCATCTTCTGTTCATTTTAGACACTACTAATGCTGGACAACCCATTGTACATTAAGGATTAATTCTTAGTATTTTTAAAAGAGAATGTGGCTTCTTTTACCATTTCCCCCTTTTAACATATCAGAAAAAATTATCAAAAGATAACTTAGTTTTTTCAAACTATTTTAGATCAGAAATGATGCGGGGTCAGTGAGCTGAGGAGTTGAAAGAAAGATTTCTTGGACTCTCAAGATCTGGCAGTAGTGCTCTTTTATTTAGAGAATAGTGTGGAATAGCATGGGGACAGGACCTATGGGCAGTCAGAGCTGCTGCGTGGGGACAGGACCCACGGGCAGGAGGAGCCGCTGCTGTTGCAGCTTCTGCTGCAAACATGGACGGAGAGTAAGGCTAAATTTAAGGCATAGGTACATGAGTTATCTGTTTACAAGACAAAGGAAAGAATATGTAAAAAAGTTAAAATGGTCTCAGTGCCGGTAGGGTCAGGCCATTGGGCGGTCCCACAACTTTTAGATAAGAATCAAACCGGATTGAGTAAATGGCAGAAGCCACCATATAAATATTATCCTCAGCCAAAGACAAAGGAGAATTTTGGGGGGAGGGGTCAGTTACATGAAGTTGCCAGACAATAAACAACTTAAGTTCTTGCCTCTGGCATTAATTAAGAGTTTCTAGAGATGAGGCAATCCGCCTTCTTCCTGGCACAGAGAGGGAGGCATCTTTACAGATGGAGGTTTCCCTTACAAATGTAAATGTTTCCCAACAAAGGGCAAGCAAACTCCAGTCCTCAGAGCCTGCTTCTCATCTGCAGTTTTAAAATTAACCAGCCTAAAATCCTCATCAATAATGAGTATGTTACGTGCAAGGATTGAATCAGGGAGGGAAGATTTCAGTGAATTTTTATAAACTGTATAATACACAGGTTGATTTATCACCCATTAGTTCAAGATAGGTCTTGTACTTTTTATCTTACAGATGAAATATTTCACTTTGAGAGGAACAACTTATTATTTGTTCCACTCTTTTTTCTTATACACATTAATATCTATAGCATTTTAATAATCTAAATTTTGATTATGATTTATATTTAAAAATTTGGTTCCCTGAAGTTATATTACTCAAATTATTTCACAATATTTTTCAAAGATTGTTCAAAAACAAACAGAGCCAAATTTGGAAGGGTCTTTCTGTTCACCTTATACAGATTATCACTGTATTTTCTTTGAAACATAGTGTGTGTTCAGTGTTGCTGATATCAAGATTCTGCTTACTTCTTTAGGGGTTTACAGCATCAGGAAGGCTGACTAAAAGAATAATTACACAAACCTAAATTAATACTGATAATTTCTGTTTGTAGAGAATTTTCCAATTTATAGAGCACTTTCACAAATTTACAGACATCATAGAATTAAGAATTCTGAAGCTCAAAGAGGAAAATGGACTTATCCAAGGTCAATTAACTAGGAAGCCTTAAGCCAACACTTAAAGTAAAAGTCCAGTTCCTCTGCTTGTTTCAGATTTTGTGAATTCTACAATTTCACCCTATTTAATATCTTGCCTCTCTAGTATCTTAAATTTATCATCTGAAAAAATTAAATAATGCCAGTAATATGCCTTTCCCTTTATATTGACAGTCACATCATATAATTTAGATTGTCTCTGTATTAATAGTTCATAACAGTATTGAATAATTTGAAAAGCAGAGAATAGGATTTATAGTCTCCAAGAAAGTGAAACGACGTCATAAGAACCACGACTCTCTTGAGTGCCCTCAATTTTTTATTGCCATCTATAAAAATGTTTCACAACATTGATGGTGTGTACTCCAAAATATTCTAAAAGGATGCTATGGAACGTTAGTTTTGTCCATGAACTTGGTATATCCTCACCTGGAAGCAATCATAAAGGCTTTACTGAATTCTTTTAGATCATGAAGTTTTGCATATACTAAATTAATAGGATTACAAATTGGCTTCTTAGAAATAATTACATAAAGTCTAGCAATATTGAAGAGACATTGAAATATTACATCCATACATATGGATTAATATACACATCTGAAGGAATGAGAGTCAAATATTCGACAACCAGGATCACAAAATAAAGGAGAGAGGGAAGTTAAGCAGTAGCAATATAGCTGAGGGACGAGCAACACATTTTTTATATATGGCTTGCCTCATCCACGTTAGATAACATATTATTGGCTTCTTCAGTGATCAGAGGAAAAAGAGAGATTGCAATTGCTGTCAAAGTCATTTTCAGACTGATTAATCAAAAAGGAAGTGGCTCTGATTCTTGCTGAATACTAAAACATTGTTTAGTATCTCTCTTTACAACTTACAGAAAACCAACTTTATTCTCAAGAGGCCCAGAAGTAAATTTTAATGTCCTTTTAACACTAATTAGCTATTTTGTGTTTTGGGAATCTAAATTCAAATAGATTGGACATGCTATTCGTTTATTTGTTATATTGACTCCTGAATATCTCAGTACTACCTCTTTAGCAATATGAAATCAGATTTTGATATTATTTTCCTTTACCATTTCAGTTGAAAGACTATGTCATCAATATAATAATTTGCTTTGAGATAAGATTTTTGAACTTTTATTTTATCCTTCCCCCTTTAAAATCAGATTTTCGTCTATATCTGCTTGTAGTATTAAACATTCTATAATTGTCTACGGCCTTGCATGTGACTATGCTGTTATTTGCATCTTCATTTCATAATTTTCTCTCAATATGACCTATTATGTAGTCTTTTTAATCTATTATTCCATTAAATATGTTTATATATATAAATATATATACATATGTTCAATGGCATCAGGTGGAAAATGTCCAAACTTTTTTTTTAGTTATAGGAAAACTAACAGTATTTTTCAGATGTAACCTACATGGAATGTTAAAATGGACACAATGCATAATAAAATGTAACAGAGGTAACAAAGTGGTAAATAGGTTAAGATGCAGGATCTTCTTTAAAATCTTTGTGTAAATGCCTAGCTACTTCATTGAAAGGTTGCAAAAGTAATAGAAAGTGGATCATCTTACTCTGTCTTTACTAATTTCTATACGTTAAGAAATCTTCATTTTAATATCTCATCATATGAAATGTTTGGCTTTGATTAAAGATAAGAAAAGATCCTTACCGCTGAAATTATGTGCTTATGATTTCTCAATCTGCATTTTTCCCCCAAACACCTCTAAAATTCAACTATTATACATATTTTAACATTTCTTTCATTTTAGATAACTACTCAAATTTACTCTCTGTTCATAATCCAGGGGAGGAAAGAAATAAATGAAGGGTCAACCCTGGCTTCTCTGGTGATTTTCGTTCCTGAGAATGTGATGTCCCAATTCAATTCAACACTAATTTATGGAGCATATAGTGTGTTTTTGAATAGAATGGAGCACACAGATATTAATAAAATGCAGTCTCTGTCTCTATAGAATTTAACATATATTGGGAAATGAAGATATTTACACAAATACAGTTTGTAGTTGGTACTGTGACAGAAATACAAGCTGCAATGGGCAAAAAAAAAAAAAAATAGAGAGAGCAAGTACTTTCAGCTGAGGAAATGAGAAGCTGGGGAGGGAATCAGTAATAGCTTCTTGGAAAAGGCAGCTTTTGAATTGAACATTTAAGGTGGGACAGGATTTTGGCAGTGGAGATCTACAGGAAATGCATTCCGGAAGAAGAGAGAGGCAGTGTGTGCAAAAATATTTCAATGAAGTCACAATATTTTCTGATTAGAAAGTTAGAAAGGGTTGGAAAGGTGGGTTAGTTCAACTTGAGAATTGTACCGAATGCCGAGCTTAAGAAGACACTCGAGGACGCCTGACTTGGGCTCACTAGCTGGGAGAGCTCTGTGAAAGTCTTGCCAAGCTGAATGTGAATTCAGGAAGATAACACTAGGACAGCTTGCTGCTGCCTGGTGATCCATTCTTCATAAGATGCTGCCTAATAGCACCTTGTTCTTGGGTCGGGTCCAACTATCTAGAGGCAATGCCAACTTTGCTGAATCTTGCAGTTCTCAGCTTCAAGCCCTCAGCAGAGTATTTATGTATATGTTTCCCACTTCCCAGAAATAATTCTTCCTTTGAAATCCGTAATCATGTTTGAAGCTTTAGGAAGCAAAGAGAGACAGAAGAGAAAGGCGAAGATCAAGAGTGGGGATGATTTTCATCCCTGGAAAAGTAGCTTTTTAGCATTCTCAGATTCTCCAGCATCTCCTAGTATCTGCTGTGTGAATTCTGTTAGGCAGAATAACCCCATGCCTAAGAATTTTTTGTCGATGTCCACTGTCCCAGGAACTCCCAGACTGATATAGGTGTCCTATCTTAGTGCTTCCTTAATGTTCTATGCATCTCAGTAGAGGGGTTTATAATTATTCATTATTTAGGCACTGAAATAGGGAATAATAACCTAAGATTAGTGGTTGCCAACTGGGGGCAATTTCGCCCCGCGAGGATATTTGGTAGTATCTAGGGACGATTTTGGTTGTCAAGAGATGGGGAAGTTGAGGGGCTGGCCCCGTGGCCGAGTGGTTAAGTTCGCGCGCTCTGCTGCAGGCGGCCCAGTGTTTCGTCGGTTCGAATCCTGGGCGCGGACATGGCACTGCTCGTCAGACCACGCTGAGGCAGCGTCCCACATGCCACAACTAGAGGAACCCACAACGAAGAATACACAACTATGTACCGGGGGGCTTTGGGGAGAAAAAGGAAAAAATAAAATCTTTAAAAAAAAAAAAAAAAAGAGATGGGGAAGTTGGATTGCTACTGGCATCTAGTAGCTACTAAACATCCTGCAATGCACAGTATTGCCTTCCTCACCCCCAAGAAAGATTTATCTTGTCAAAACTGTCAGTAATGCTCGGGATTGAGAAATCCTGCCTTAGGGAAAAAGGATGTAGTTAAGCAAAGAGGAGTGAACAACATTGGGCTTTGCATAATGGGCACTGAATATTAAATGGATTGACATATTTTCTTCCAGAGTTTCAAGAGGAGTCTGAGCAATTCTTCTTAATTACCTTGCATAAGAATTTATCTCCAACTTTTGTGGGTATATTCTGCTCTGGAGATTGGCAGGGCCAGGGCCAGTGTCTTCCTGCAGCTGAGAATATTATCTCAAACTCTAATCAGTACCAATAACACATGTAACAGAAGACTCTCCATCAAATGAAAGAGAAAGGTGTTGCTTGGGTTGGCTGTTTACACCTCCCGAAGCAGTCTAAAGTTGATTGCCTAAGAAGGGCAGGGAAAACAAAATTCCATGCCTATAAAGGGAGGGAAAAGAGTCTGCCTCTGGGACTATCTTGAGGGTCTAGCCTACTTTGCCTTACAGGTCAATTGGCATGATCAACTTATCCTCCAACCTCGAGTCACCTGTCCTCAACGTGTATGAGGACTCTGTCTCTACCATGACATTGGGAGTTCGTGGGGGCCAGAGAGAAAAGGTGATGATGGTGGGGAGGGGACAGATCAAGGAATGGCAACATTCAAGCAGAAGCTAAGTGACCATAAATATGCCTAGATGCTGTAGAATGAATGTCTCTATTGATCTCTTAGGCATCTTTCTACCATAAATACTGATTTTAATTCTTTCAAAGTAATATGTGGAATGCCAAAAAATGTCAGATTCACTTTCTAAATGAGGTGAGGGGAAGGTGAGCGCAAATGGTTTCTTAAAAGTTTTATTTCTCTTGACACATTCTGTTTTACCCATCTGTAATGCAGGGTGGGTGGTTCCAGTGCACATTTTATGAATTTGAACTTGAAATGACTCTGGTTTAAAAATAATAATGGTAATGTGTTAAAAGGGTGACAGGAACTCCAGTGGCAAAGTTGAAAGTCTGCACATTAACAGGCTAATTAATATAAATAGTGATTACCATAGCCAATCGACATGTGAGATTTTATTTGGTATAACTTGACTAAACATGCACTAAGCATGTGAAAAATAAAGTTATTATACACTGAAGTGAATGCTGGTGTTACCAACAGACCAGGAACACTTTGAAATGAACTCGAGAGGCAAAAAGAAAACAACAGCCTCAGCCTCGGACGCTCGTCTTCCAGCGGGCACTCAGTCACCTCCCCAGCACAGACACAAACATGCTGGGTTTTATTTATGCTGAATCTTTCTATATTAAAAAGCAATATAATTGCTAAAATACCACTATGGTTCAAGCTAATTTACTTCCTAATGGCCTATTTGCATAGTGGAATTTGCATTTTATTTCGCAGCAAATGTTATGAGTCCACCTGCCCTATTTTAGATAAAACATCAAAACTAAGGAAGAAAATAGAAACAGTTAAAGAAGAGAATGAATATAAGAAACTTCTCACCTACCCATCCCCATTTGGCAACACTGAACCTGGTTACCGGGAAAGGGCATGAAAGACTCTGATGCTTTCTCCCCTCACCACTAATAAATGCAGTGCCTTTCTGTTTCAATCTCTTTTTGTGTCTTTACTGTTGAAGTTCAACGAAGGTAATTTCCACGGGTGGTGCTGAGCCATACAAAGTTCATTGTGTGGGTATATTCATTTTGAGAAATGTTAAAGACAAGGGAAAAGTTACAGGCAGACATAGAATGTCTCACCAAACTTCAATATCACCCCTGCTTGCCTGACGCTTATTGGCCTCAGACAGACGGTGGTGCCCACTATAAATGCCCATTATAGATAACACAGCATTGTTTTCTGACCTCCTTCTGTGATCAAGAACGTGAAATTTGGGGATATGTTTTCCCTTTTGGTTGAAGCACATGCATCCTTATAGATATATGCACTTTTTTTCATGCTTCAAGGTTCAAATCCTAGGGTGACAGCTGCCATTTTAAAGGTGACTCATTACAGTCATTTAGAGAGCCCCCTAACAGATGGATAGGACTTCGTTTCCCAGGGAACACTGACAGGTTACAATTCTCAACAGCTTTTAATCATTTCAACAAACGTACACACATGTGTCAATTACCCTATTTGGTAAAGTTAATAATACAGCAATCTGAGGTGACGAAGTGCTGGATTTTTTAAAAAGTTTTACTCCGTAACGTTTTAACACAAAGAAAAGAAAATGCAGGTCAAAACATATTTGAAAGTTTTCTTTTTTAATCTGTAAGCAAATACTCCTTTTATTTTCAATAATAAATTTCATATTTATGTTATTGTTCAAAGGAATTCTGAGATGCTTCGTAAGTAAAAGCATTAGAGGCAGAACTATGAAAATATAAAGAATAAAACAGAAAATAATTTAAAAGCACATACTTAAGCAAAGTCATTTTTGTCTTTGAAAACTTTCAGCATTGTACATTAAAAGTTCCCAAATAAATGGAATTGGAAGTATTTCCAAAGTTACGGAGACATAAAGGATAGTGGTTACAGTCATAGGCTGCATAGCTGAATTCCCTCCATTAGAGCTGTGACTCTCACCCCCCACCCTTCTAGCTATGTGACCTTATAGCAGGAGTGGGCAAACTGTGGCCTTTGGACGAAATCCAAACCCCAGCCTACTTTTGTAAATAAAGATTCGTTGTAAGCTAGCCACAGTAATTCATTTACATATTGTCTATGGCTGTTTTCCAATCTAACAGCAGAGTTGAGGAGTTAGGACAAAGTATATGGCCCACAAAGCAGAAAATCTTTACTACCTGGCCCTGTACAGAGGAAATTTGCCAGCCCCTGTATTATGTAACTACTATACACTTCAATTTCTCCATCTGTAAAATATGAATAAGAGTAAATATCATCTAAGGCAATTATAAGGAATAAATGAGATAATACATAAAAAGGTTAGATATAGTTTGGACACGCAACAAACTCTCAATGAATGCTATCCATTATTGCAAATGCACTCTTTTCTCAGTAAGGCAAATCTATCCACACATAACCATAAAACATAATTCAAAATCTTACTGAAGGAGTTGGTCAGACAAATTATTCTAAAGCAAAATACAACAAAACAACAATAATAACAAAACAGTTCAAGGGTTTACTCAGTTTACGGTAGTTTCCCAGCCATTACCAGCAACTCTGTTCCTTGCACATTAATATCTAATAAGTCGCTTAATGCACTTACCACTAATTCACCAGAACCCTCGACGCCTTTCCCTTCTTTGCCACCAGCTTGTAGAAGTATGTAGTCCATGGTCAAATGCTTCTCAGTAAAGTTAAACAAGTGGCAGCTGGCACCATACAGCTCTGTTATAATGAAAACATGAGGTGGCTGCCATTACACAGTCCTGCACTAATGAGAACAGTAGGAGGCTAGCGTTACAATGGTCTAATGAAAACAGGAAATGGCTGGCATTAAATTGGTATAATAAAAACAGGAGGTGGCTAGCATTACACTGGTAGAATAAATAAATTAAGAGATGTCAGGCCTCCCCAATCTCATCTCCATTATCTATGACCGCAGTACCCACAATTTAGACCAGATCCACTCAAAGTCAAACCAGTGTTGGATGAAAACAAGATTTTTTACTGTGCTTCAAAAGTTTCTTCTGTTTCAATTTGTGTTTCCCTTAGGCCAATGCAAGCATGTTGTAAAATAACGATATAATTTACACTGAAATCTTTTTTTCCCCTTAATTACAAACAAGCAACATTATTTCCTACTCAGAAGAAGATTGGCTAGGATAAGAGCCAACAATTCAAAAAGAGTTTCTAATTTGGTCGTTGCCTTTTCCTCTCCTTTCTCTTCTAAGTATCCAATGGTGACTAAATACTCAGAGTTGCATAAAACACACTCAAAAGGAACACAGAAAGGAAATAAAATGCTGTAGAGAAAAAAAATTAAGCACAAAATCAATCATTTAACTAATGGACTTTTTCTCTGAACAAAAGGTCAGGGTTTCTCACACATTAGTTGATTTTTTTTTTCAATTATTAGCCTAGATAGAAGACTCTTGTGTAGAGCTCTCAGATAATACATTTACAAGAATCTTATGTTTTATTGTAATTCACAGAGCCAGCTGTGTCTGATTCATCCTGGTCTTTTTAATCTGGGCTGAAAACAGAGAAAGTTGGCACAGTTCATCTTCAGTACATTAAGACAGCACATTAATCCTCTCTATCCCTCAATAGCTCCAACTCTCATGTTTAAAAATCTATATTAGCAACTCAAATGTTTTTTACACTTAAAAATACACATGTATATATATTTACAAATGACTCCAAACAAGAACGATGCCAAAATTACTTCCGTGGAAAAGGTCGTTTTTCTGGGCTTAGATATGCAGAAAACTTTAGCTTCCCAGCGTAGAAAACATTCTGGTAAGGTACCCAGGGAATAAAACAGCAGTATGATTCAAATAAGGTAGAAATATTGATAATCAAATAAAACTTTTTAACCCAGGTTTATACATTGATATTTAGTTTTCTTTGCTCCATAATTTTTATTAGTCTTCCATAAGACTCCTGAATTAGCCTATGAGCAAATCCAAATTAATGAATACATTTCTATCTAACACATACTAAAGAAGGAAGGAAGTGGAGGGGGAAAATAATCTTATGCTATCTCTGCCATATTTTTACACTTATGTAAGATTAGTTCTTTCTTCTTGAATACGCCTTTACAAGAAATGACCAAAATTGATATTATTAAATTTTAAATAAGGAATCATGGACTAAAAAAGTCCATTGAAATTCCTTGTTCATTTTTTTTTAAAGAGGTGGAATTTATAATGTAAAATAATTAATTTCTGTCACACGTTTAAAGCCAGAATTCAATCTATGATGCGCTGAACGCTAATACATGTGTTGCATAAAATCTGTTGCTGGGCTTGCATGGGATTCACAGACATGGCTTAATCGAGACACAAAGCGATATGTGCCATGCATTCAAAATTAGGATCTGGCCCAAGGCCACTAAATTTGGCATCCCAAGAACTGATTCTATCCTCTGCCAAGTTTCTGCAGGGGCTAGACTCACTGAATTCTGAATCACAGCCGCTAATTTCCCCTTCAACGGACTCTCTTTGAATTGTGAGAGCAGAGAAACTTGCGAGGGAACATAAAAATTGAATGGGAAATATAGAACTCTCCAAAGAAGAACATTCTAGATAATAGATGGATACACAACATGAAATATTTCCAGTTAATTCATTGTAACGTGGACTGCTTACTAGCCAGTTAACCCTCCTTTCAATTTGGTTGTTTCTTACACAGAGAGCACATTATAGGCTGCCCACGCTGCCAAACTCCAAAGAAATATTTGAGAGCTTATGACTCTTGCATACTATAAATTTACCTGACAGGTCTCACCACATTGTAAGCAATATTTTTTATTAGCCAACATTGTGGAAGAAATGGCATTTTGCCCTAATATCAAACTAACCAATTCTGTCATGGCTGGCATCTTTATCACATTATTAAATACATCAGTCAATACCACCTGGTGTAATTGAGTCCTGTTATGTAACTCAGACAGTTGTTAAAAATATGAATTTGCTTTCGAAGTCAAATCAATGGGTAGAAAAGAATATTGTTTTAATGGAATTTTAGAAAAATATGTATCACCATCGCAACTATTTCTGATTTAAAATAACAAATTGGCCCTTCCTCAGATTATGTTCAAAATCACTTATAATTGTGTTCCACTGAAAGTACCGCGTTAAGCATTTGACAATACATGATTTCAGCTTTGTGTAGCATATGCAACCTGTGAAACTAAGCACATGGAAATTACAGGGGGATCACAAATGAATGAGGTGGCAAATGTGAGAAGAACTTGAAAAGACTTGCTTAGAATGGAAAATGAGGGAGGGTAAAAACAGTTAGGAAGAGACAATTTAACAGAAGAAAAGGAAATAGTTCTTTATTTTGAATTCATAAAAAAGAATAACTCCAAAGAAAAAGCTTAGTAAGTTTTCTGGGAGGTCAATAAAATTATTTTTAAATAAGTAGAAAAGATGCTAAGGGAGGGGAAATTTAAGGAAAAAATTGCTAGAGTTTAGCTTCCTTTTCTTGCAAAGCTCATTAAAACACCTTTAAATGCCTATATAAAATAATGGCGTAGGATTAAGTGCAGTTTCCATAGGCAAAGTCAGCATTATTTTAAAAAAATCAGTACCTAATCTAGAAAAAGCAACTTAATTTCTGATTTCCCCCAAATCCTGAAACCTAACACCTGTTCCATTGTGTTTTCCAAAGAAAAGTAAAATATTCTTATAATCTTATGCAGAAAGACAATCCCTATGAGAATTTTATTGTATTTTTAACACATCTGAACTTTTAGGAATCTGGAAGAAGAAATCTTGGTAATAGTTCACTTCGGAGCAATTTATACATGACTCACTTTAAATAAAAATGAAGAGTTAAATGAAAGATTTTTTAACCCAAATATAAAATGTCATATAACCATGCACTTTCAATAGCATTTTACAAAAGTATATCAAGTATTAAAAAATAACCTTCTGAAAATATAAAATGTAATTTGGGTTTAAGAGACACATATTTTTAGTAATGTTTCTGCTCAATAAAAGTAGTTTAATTTCTTTTAAGACCAAATTAGACTTTTAAAAATATATATGTATCAATGTATATGTGCCTGCAAGGCCAGTTCCAAGAAAAAGAAAATGACCATCTCAGAAAAGCAATATTTCTCTAAATATTCCCTTTTAATTCTTACCATGCTCTCAGGTCTGCCGACCAAAAATCATTTAGGCATTTCTGAACATTGTGGGAGGGGAGGAGAGGGTTGCATCACCAAGTAGAGTCAGAGCTCCAGACCTTACCTGAGAACAACAGAACCGGCATGGTATTGCACTTTTAAATATCCACCGATAGACTCTGCTGAATACTTTGAAAACATGAGTCATTTACTACAAAGCCCATATGCTTGCTCTCATTAAATGTTAGATTCTTTGCTGTTTTTCTTTATCTCATTTCATCTTCTTGGCTTAGGCTTTTCTCAGGAAACTATGCTTGTTCAGTTCTCATTACTGTTTCATTTCGGAGATCTCAAGAAATAACAGCTAGATTTGACATGCAGTTCACAACTTAATATTTAGTACTTGGAAATTCAACAAGTCCACATTTGTGAGATCAGTTGGGGGTGTACATGGTACATTCAATGCTAGATCTCCAAGTAAGCAGGCTATGGCCATGTTAAGAACATCAGCAAAGCTGTGTGTAAAAATGAAGAAGAAGTTTTATGGTGATTTTCATATTTGACATTTTTTAAAGGATTAAATTAATTATGGGGAGAGTAAAATGATTACTGGATCTCTTCACAAATATGTTCTGTTTTTATGATATTTTTATTTTGAATTATATATGAAGGAGTACTACGTTTAATTTTGTGTGTAAATTTCATATAATATCTATCATCTATCTATCTATCTATCTATCTCTCTCTCTCTCTATCCATCTATCTCCTATTGGTTCTGTTTCTCTGGAGAACCCTAACTAATGCAGGTGGTACATCACAATATTGTCAGTGCTTAGGGACACTTTGTTTAATGGTAGTTTTGGTTTAGAACAGTCAAGAACCAGGCTGGGAAATGTAACCTGAATTAATTTTGTGTCCAAGGCATGTATAAGTTGATTCTCCCAAACATCTTCATGAAAGGAGTTACCACAGGAAGTAACTACCTAGCTGTTTTAAAGGTTAAGTAGAAGTCTCTACAGTGAATGGATGGATGGAAAAATTGGTGGAAAGAATGGAATTCTGGGAAATGGAAGCAGCACATACAAAACCTGGATGCCTGAAAAATTGTGACTTGTTTAGAAAATTATATTAATAGGAAATTTCTTATTGGAATGATTGATTACTGTCAAAAAGTATGAGCCCACTGAATGATTTCCTGCAATAAACACAGTGTTATATAGGTCTGAATTTAATAACTAAAATTTTCTATGATTTTAAAAATGAAACACTACACTTTGAAAACTCTGGTAGAAAATATTCTGACATTCAAGGATATGTCTGCATATCCTAGAGAACACATGGGTCCCAACTGAGAGAAACTGTTATAGAAGGAATCTTTTATTGTGGTCATTTTAATATCCTGAGGTTATTTTTGTCCAAATTATTTTTGTTCTCCTTATCCTATTCGTCATGATATTTTCTCCAGAATATAAGCCTTAAATTGTGAGATACAATAGAATGTACTATAGAAACATAATGAAACACATGATCGAGTTTTAGCAATTGTATTTGATTTCATGAATACAAGTAGAGTTTATAGCCTTATCCACAATTCAGTTGAAAAAAAGCACATCAGCGCCATGCAGGGAACCTCCACAAGATGAGAAGGAGTTGAGGTGAAGTGATGATCTTCTAAATGAGGAAAGGTCAATGAAATTAGGCACTGCTTAACAAATCTTTATATTTCTTCATTTTGGCAAAGTTCCTAACAAGGAAGCAAGAAGTGGCATTGAAGTGTCTCATTCTCACCTTGATGAGCCCTTAAAATGTAATTTACTGTTGCTCTCAATTATTATATATTCCACAAGTGTTGACTATTTTTGGCTTACAGCAGCCTCACAGTCAAATGATGATGAATGGATATAATGATCTGTTCTGTTTTAACAAATATCTAGTGTTAAAGCAAAATAAGATAGACTAATCTGTATGACTCCCACACAAAGTTTTAATAAACTGCCACAACAATGTGCTAAAACTAGAGTGAAAGTTATTCCAAGAAGACAGATATTTTTCCAAGGAAATAAGTGATTCCTTCAAAAGGAAGTGATAATTTGGCATGTTTTCCAAATGTGTTATTTGTATTAATTATCTAGATTCTAGAAGGTCTTACTTCATATTGCTAAGAAACTTGGTAACTAGCAATGAATTCAAATGTCCTGAGTATGGCAAGCATTCCCCAATTACACTTTGTTGAAACTACTTTTTCTGAAGTTATGTCATATGTGCCACATGTATCTCATAATATATGTGTGTCTATATATTTTGGCTGTTTAAGGTCTACATGGTGGCCAAAAGCAAAGCAACAAAACAAAGCAAAAACTAACTGAAAAACATTGGCAGGGAAGACGATACATATGGATGTGGGTGGCAGTGTTTGAACAACAGATCTGGTCGTCCCTAAGGGAACATTTCAGGAAAAAAAAAATATATTTATACCAAAGTAGTGCATTGTGTTACATTGAGTGAGGGTTTCTACCAAATACTTGTATTTGCTATTGAATTATAACCTTTGCCGTTGCTGGCTGGGTACCCTTGGATCTCATTTGTGAGATAGAATTTTGGGTGCTGAGTTGTTCGCTGTTTGTTCCACACATTTTAAATTTCGTATCTCATGTGTAGAGTTAATTTAAAAACATTGAGTTTGTATTATCTCTCTATATTGAACAATGTGAATATCTGTATTTATTTATTTCACCAGTTCCATCACTTGGGCTAGAAGCAAACAAGCAGAATGAATATATTTGAGATTCACTATGGGATAAGTCCTAAAATGCTCATTTCTTTTATTTTATTCTCATCTAAAAGTTTCTCCACTTCAAATATAAGAGATATAATTAGAGATCATTTATTAAGAGCACAGGCTTTGAAATCAGAGGGATACATGTGCAAATCTACTTCAAGCTCTTGCAAATGGAGTGAACTTGAGCAATTTATTTAAATGATCTAAGTTACAGTTTTTCATTCATATGATTATGCCTACTTCATTAGGTTATTATGCAGATAAAATTGATAATCTTTATGATATAATATACATACAACGCAGTGCCTGGTTCATAGTAATTTCTTTTTAAATGGTAGTGCTGATTATTAAGTAATCCCTTTGTAATTGAAGTTATTTCCAAACAAAAAACTCACGTTGAGCTTCAAGGAAATATGTTAGATCCTATGTAAAATAAAAAGATGATGAACGTAAGAGAATCTTAGCTATATAACAACTGTATACAGAAGTACTAAGGAAGGTGGAGAGAGACACTGTTTCAATTAACATATTTTATCCCATTTGATTTTAAAAATAAATGCTTTGTTATATATTATTATCACTATCTCTTTTTTTAATGGGTAAGAAAACTGAAACTTAGACAAGTTAATCCACACAAGATTCTAACCAAGGCCCAGTTTTGAAATATGTGCTGTCCCATGAATATGTTCCCTTTGTCTGGATGAATTCTACCCAAGGAGCTGGGGAACCCCTTCACATGTTAAAGGATGTGCTATTCAAACTAGACCTACATGAGACTAAATGAGTAGGAAGAAGGAAGAAAATTGTAGGATAAGGGACTACTAAGAGCAAAGGCAAATTTGGCTGATACGTTATAGATTATTTGGAAGATATTTCATTGATTATTATATTAGGAAGTACATTTATGTGATTGGAATATGGACTGTGGGAGGTTGAACTAGAATGTAATATTCAAATTGTGCTAGATTTGGATGACCTTGAATGCTTTGTTATGAGTTTGTACTTCATACTGAAGTTGATCTTGAAAGGTTTTTAAACTACCCATCAGACACATAATGTGTGATGGAGTAACACACAGAGTGAATTGGTAAGGCAATTGACCTGATAAGAAATCATAATATCCTTAATAGTTCTTTACAGGTATCAAAGTACTTTTGCAAATCTCATGATGTTGTTTCCTGCCTCAAGAGAAAATTGGAGCAATCAAAAGAGAAAATAGCATATGTACCCACATACTCTGCCTCCTTCACTGTCACCATGGATGATCCCTCAGGTCTCCCATGCAAACCAATTCCATCATTTCTGCATCAAATTTTATCTTCTCAGGGACTTCACTCCAGGCAATTCTTGTCACTCTCTTCTGAATCATCAATGGTTGGCTCTCTGTTGAGCACTGCAATTAGCAAACAAATGTGTTGTTATTTATAAACACATACACACACACAAACATATTTCTCCTGATCCTACTTCCCCCACCAGTTATTGCATATTTTGTTGTTGCTCCTCCCATTTACAATGAAAGTCCTTGGACAAATTGTCTATACTCTGTCTCCAAATCTTCTCTTCTCATTCTCTCTGAAGTCTAATCCAATTAGGCTTTTTCTCCCTTCTCTCATTCCCATGACACTGCTCTTGGCAAGGTTGCAGAATCCAAAGTTGAATTCCAGGTTGTTGAATACAATGGTCAATTACACTAGCAGCATTTCATGTAGTTGATCACTTCTGTCCTTTCTCATTGATACATTTCTTTACTTGGATTCCAAGACTCTGTTGGTTTTCTTTCTGACACTGATTGATCCTTCAGTATCATTGCTGATTTCCACTTTTCTCCATAAACTCAATTCTACGGCACCTCAGAATTTAGTCTTTGGAGTACTTCTCTCCCTATATGCATTCTTTTAGTGGTCTCCTCTGGTCTCACAGCTTTAGTCAATGTGTAAATGATTCCTAAATTTACAGCTGTAGCCTAGATCTCTCTCTCTCTACATTCCAATTCCATATATCCAGCTCCTTCCTTGATATCTCTACTTGCTATGTCTAACTGATATCTTAAACTCAGTACATTCAAAAACTGAACTCTCACCTCCACAATTAAGTTGTCAGAAAGATAATCATTTGCTAGTTGCAGAGGGGGAAAAAAGTCTTCTCAACAGAGATCTTGTGGTCTTAGCCTTAACTGAGCCATCAAACTTAGCATCACTAATAGTGAGACAATGTGATGTCATGTGCCTCCTGATACACGTAATATAAAGGACCCAGAATTATGTATGATATATTCTTACCAAAAAAAATGTTTTTAATTTAAATCAAGATCTCAAACCTAACATTCACTGTACAGAAAATTCCGGAGATAGAGGAATAGATTCAAAGAAACTATAAGGAAACGATCAGGCAAATTCAGAATATGGGATATTTAAAGGTAATTGGCCTGGTTTCTTTAAAATTCAATATCCTGCTTAAAAAAAAAGAAAATTTAGTGAGCACATTCTGTCAAAAAGAGGCCAAAGAGACAGCATAATAAAAAGCAATGTGATTATGTTTTGGATTTGATGTGTATTTAGGGTTAAATGTTAAGATGGCTGCAATTTATTTTTAAAAGATTCAAGATAGATATTAAGGAAATTAGATACAATGTTAATTACTGACTCTGGGGATATGAATGTCTAATACACTACTATTTGAAGTTTTCCGTCTCAAAAATTTCTAATTTCATAGTGGGAGGAAAAAGAGCAGATAGCAAGAAACCTGGAGATGAGAAACAAGGGTGGTCACTGTAAACCCCGGCTTGGAGTTACTCAACACCTGAATTCCCGTGTGCTATGAAAGCTCCTCTTGTAGTTATTTCAGGAATAAGAAATTTTCTCCTTCTTCTTTACCGAAACCAGTAACTTTGGGAACTTTCATACAAAGACAAAAAGGGCTGGAATTTCTGCTTCATAAAGGAATTTTAGAGAAACAGTGAGTTCAGTAAGAAAATAACTTGGTAAATAAAAACAGTTTATTATTTAACAAAATACCTATATTATTCACTTTCCCTAAAAAATAAATCTTTTCAAGGAATTTGAAGAAACATGAAGGAAGTATCTTTATGCCACTAAAGTGGTGATTTAAAAATGAACATGAGGTGTTAACGCTTTCCAGGGCATTGAAAATTCTTGGTGTTTTTGAATTAATTTTCATAGCATTTAAAGTTTATAAAATGGTTTTGCACACACATATTTCTTGGAATAGAAAGAACAGACGTGATGATGTATGTGCTTGAAGCCTATTAATCTTATAATATGAAATGTTTGTCCTCACAACCCTCCAGCTGTCTGTGTATCTCTGCTCTAGAACTTCTGTTTCTCTAATATTATGATGTAATATAAAATAGCAAATGCTAAGTAAAGGCCGGCTATGTAATAGGCACTGTTATAAGTACTGTATTGTTTTTCAGCTGTTTATTCCTTACGATATTCCTATGTAGTTATGTATTATTGTTACTTTAATTACACCAATGAGTAAAACTGACATTCAGAGCTTTCATAACTTGCTCAAGGATATTCAAATGGTAAGGACGAAATCACAGTTTGAATCCACCCCGTGAAACTTTGGAGGTCATACCCATAACCACTCTATGTTCGCACCTCTACCGAAGGAGAGGCAAGATAAGATTAGACTAACAGACAAATAAAAGAGGAAATGGTAAATAAGATGGCAAATTTTGGATTTTGGAACAGACTCCAATCAGAGTCACTGCTTTAAGTGACAAAACTGCAGACTAGGGACAAAGCTGGAGTAAAGGAACTCGAAGACTGCATAACAGAGCTGCAATGCCCAGCACCAGGTTGTTACTTTCTAATGTGAATGACCATTGTGCCATGTACACAACAAAGGGTACTGTGGTCACTACATCAAAAGACTCAATTTGTCTGACCTTGGAGGCCTGAGGAACTTGAAGGCAGTCTGTAAAGTAACTGGAGGAGTTGACAGCCATCTGGCTTAAGAAAATGTCAGGAGTAAAACAGGATTACACAGTTCAACCGGGCCCGCCCCTAAGTTTTACTTCTCAAAGCCTCTGTATTTTGCATGTGAAATTGAGATTTAGAATTGTGTTACTTCAAGATGAGTTGTAAAGCAGAGTAGGAAATACTCTTCATTTCATCCTCCTCTCTTTCACTGAGGTAAATAGAACACGTAATAGGTCTGCCAAGAGTCAATTAACATTTTTCTGTCTTTTAATATTATGCCCTGAATGTAGAATGCCAATCTGAATAGATCAGGATTATCAGGCCAGCTTTCTTCAATAACAGAATGTGTGTTTCCTACTTAGGATTTTGCCATAATCACTTCATCTTCACTTTGCCTGTGTAGACACAGCTGGCATTAACTTTTATGGGGTGTGAAATTAAGCAAAGTGGAACTAATTGAAGTGTTAGTCAACACTGTACTCAAATTGAATAAAGCAAGATTAATATTGGCTCAGGTAATAATTGAAATACACATCTCATTCCAGATAATCTTATCTTCAAAGTAATCAATGTGTTCTATGTCATAAGACATGGAGCAAATATGTTTATGTACGTATATAAATGTATGTACGTATCCATCCACTTATCATCTATATGTCTACAGATAGGCATGCATATGTGTGTAAATATATTATCTAAGAATCTGACTATACCATTAGCTTATAGCACTATAGAGGAACAGTATAGCCTAATGTTGAACATAGCTTTTGAATCAGACAGATTTAGGTTCAAACTTAACTGTGCAACCTTTAGCAATTCATTGTCTGCAAAATAAGGATAGTAATATATATTTCTTATATTAAATAATGACCGTAAAGCACTTAATATAATGCCTGGACAGACCATGAACTCAATAAATGGTGCCATATTAAGGGAAAAAAACAATGACTCGGTCAAATAAAACATGTAAACCTATATCTATAAAAATATATTCAGTTACGCTACCTATCATACCTCATTTCCTAATTTACTTCTCAGGGTGTAGTCAGGACAACCTAATAATTCTCAATGGGGGACAATTTTGACTCTGAAGGGACACTTGGCAATGTCATTTTGGATCATCATGACTTGAGGGAGAGGGGTTGCTACTTGCATCTAGTGGATAGAGGCCAGAGGTGGTGCTAAATATGCAACAATGCACATGACAGCTGCACACATCAAATAATTATCTGGTCCAAAATGTCCATAGCATAGACATTGAGAAACTCAGGGCTAATATTATTGTATTTTGAATTTATGGTGATCATATTTTAGCATCAATCAATAATTCGATATTTACTGAATGTCTACCATATGTCAGACTGAGTATTGACTACACAGTATTTGTAGAAGGCAGGGCCTTTTTCCTCATGGCAATTACAGTTTAGTCTCTCTTCCATCCTCAAATCTTCTCTCTATCAGGTTATACCATTTTTTCAGAAATTCCAGAAAGTCATTTGCGACCTCTCCAATCTTCACTAATCTTCTCTTTTCTAAATGTCCACAGCACTAGTGGTCTGTATCACACTTTAGTACCTACTTATATGCCATCATGGATTGTTCCCTAATTATCTTTATGTACACCAATTTTACTTCCACAAAAAACCTTAATTAGGAACCACAGCTATTTTCCAAAATCCTTATTTACTGATTAATTTACATAGCAGTGTGAATTCTTCATTCATGTATTTAGATGTGCAAAAATCTAGCTTTATTTTTTTTCTCTAATTGAAGTAAATTTTTATAATGAGCCATTTTACCTGGTAATAAAAAAACTTCATGTCACCAATTCAGGATAAATTGAATTGCTTGAGAGTTTCCCCAGTTGTTTCAGGACAAATTTGATCAATCACAGCTCTACACCCTCCCAACTTCTCCCTAGGAAGTCATCTAGGTTCTGAGAAATCTGTGTGACCTGGTGTGGGGAGGCAGATGTCTGAACACCTCATAGTTTTCTTATCTCAGCTGAAAAGACATGGTCTGCTAGTTCAGGCCACATTCGGGCATGAAAAAAGAGAGGGCTCTCCTCTCTCCCCCTCAAGGAGCAGAGAGATGCCATGAGGCTGCCCTATACCTGCCTTCTCATACTCTACTCTCCCAGGCCACTGTTACCCCTTCACCATGGTGGATGGACACATGATCTCTTCTCAGGGATACTCCCGAGCACCTACCTGCATTGTTTTACTGTCCTTTTCAATTCTCTCTCTATTTGAAATGATTCTCAAATGACCTATGTGTGTCTTATGTTTGTGTGCAGGGCAGAGAGTAGAGAAAAGGAGATTGGTAGCAAATATTTGTTCCAACCATTTCCTAGTATTTTCCTGCACCTGAAATGATACTCTTGAAACTTCTGTCTTTCCTATACCTGACGTGTCACTTTCGAAGTCTAAAGTCCAAAAATGTATGTATTCACTTTAGGGTCTGCTTTGACCGTCTGCCTGTAGGCAATGGAGAGAGCCCAGAGTAATCAGAAGTATAGGAAAAAATGAGATCTTCAAATACTCCACAAAGCCCCTTCAGCATGTGCGGCACAATGGAGCAACTGTCTCATAGCTGTTCCCACTGCCATCCTTCTGCCTCACTAATCATGCAATTAGTTCTGTTTCACCTCTGGAGTTTTCTGTATGCCTAGAAAGAATTTCAGTTTGTCTTCCTTTCTGCAGACACCCTCCTCATTCCAAACTGACTATACCTCACATTCCTGTATCCAGGAAATTACACATAAACTATTACATATCTAATGAAAACAATTGATAATTTTGCATCCAAAGAGAAAGCCTTATGTAGTTTCTTTGTTTTCTCAAATTGTAAATTTCTAAAATCAGAGCTTTTTATCTAACTGCACAGTAGCAGTTAGAACACTGTGGGAATACAACAATCAATTGCATTTATGGTTCTATATGTAATATATACAAGCATTTATACTTCTAATATAGTCTATTCCGTGAAATAAGAAAACACTTGAATTAATTTAATACACAAATTTAATATAGCTTGGGCAATGTTGTAGTTTCTTTGTAAATATTCAGTACAAAAATAAAGCCAAATATGGAAGAAGATGCATGATAACAACAGTTCTCTTATTTGAATATGTACTTTATGGGCATTTCATATTCTGCATCCTCAGTACACCCATTTAAAGGCGTCATAAATATTTGAGTACTAATCTGAATCTGTTCATCCCTTTGTACAAGCAATTTCATTTTCCTTTGCTTCCTGGGATAGTACCAATTTCCCTTCTTTGCACCTCTAAACAAAAGCAATCCAATCTCCCACAATTTTTCACCTGATGCTAGTCATAAGCAGCCAGAAAAATGGAATCTTCCTGTTAATATCATCATTTGCATAGCTATTAGTATTCCAGTGCATCATTGCATCAGAGAATGAGAGAAAAAGTAATATTGTATTTTATTCAATCAAGAAACAATCAGTGTCAAAAACCTAATGTCCAAACCTAACCTTTTAATTAGAGCTTCCTTCCATATGGGATTGTGCTGTGAGGTGCAAAGGCTTATCCTTCAGTAAAAACAATGAGATCTTGTACTCTACAGGAGGATTCCACAGCAGAACTACCCTTGAATGCAAGAATAGAAATTACGTGCTTGTTTCTCCAGGGAAACTTTGGTCCTGCATGCTCCTGACATCAAATATTTCTGTGAGTGTTCACTGAGGAAGTGATTGCCTGTTTTACTGCTAGATTAGGTCAGTGCTGCCATTGCAATCTGGTTCCACTTTACCAGCAAGGCAATTTCACACAATTAATTTCCTTCTTTAAAGGAAGCAATAAAGGACAGGTAATTGGAAACCTTACGACTTATAACTAAAACTCTCTACTAACTAGTGCTCACATCTGCAATCACAAATATCCCCCTCTGTGTATGCTTACACACGTGGCATTCATTTTTTAAATGATGATGGTGTTTTCACAGATTCATTGTGAACGTCCTAAAGAAATCAATCAAACAAACAGCAACAAAACAGAAAACAGTGCTTTGAAAAGCCGAGAGCTCACATTGCCTCATGGTTCTCAACTTTCTCTTAAGGTTTTTCTCTATTCTTTGGGGATTTAAGAGTTTGGTTGTAATATATTAAGGTATAAAAAAGGAGTCAAACACAGGAAAGTAACATAGTGAGAAGAGAGAGTCTTATATCTAATTCATGGGTTGGCAAACATTGTATGCATTGATTTCATAATTATTTTCCATCTTTTTTTTTAAGTTAAAAGGCCACTTAAAGTGCTGTAAAGTATAACATAAGCTCCCTTTTCTCGTATGTGGACACTTTGCATTTTGGACATCCTTTTACTGTCAATACTTACGTCTGTTGTTTAAAAAGCTATTCGTGGTGCAATTGCTTTTTAAATGCAAACCCGTATGTGTGATCTCTAGAGGAACTGGTAAATTTCACCAAATGGGCATTCCTAAATTACATGCCATCTGTAGCTAGTGAAGAGAGGACTAAACCTGCTCAGCTGTGATTTTGCACCAATGTTTCCATCATTTTGATTGGCTCTAGGGAAATCAGCCGTTTTGGGCATGAACTTTTCTAACCCCAACAGGTTATTATGGTCTGCTTGAGTTGCATTGGCTTGAAGAATATTATATTTTCAGCACATGTTAGAACTCATTTGGCTTTTTGAATTGGTTTCTTTACCACGTTTTACCATTATGGCATAAAATCCTTTTTTTAGGTTTCAAACTAGTGAGGAGATAGTAAAGGTAATTCTATTACCTACATAGAGTTGTTTAAACTGTTGAAAGAAAAACAAATAAACCCCCAGATTGCACATTCTAACAGTTGAATTACCTAGTAACAAATACTACATTATCCAACTGAGGCTAAAAGATCATGATGGAAAAAATGTAAGGCAGAGGGCAAATCTCAAGTACACATTTTTACCAGTGCTTCCCTGCAAGGAAAGAAGGAAGAATATTCACTCTTGTTTTCAGTTTACAAATGCAATTTTTCACACTTAATTTCTTTTCTAGCTAAAGGCTATTTTAGGCTCATATATATTAAACTGTGGATAAAGTCTCAAAACATCAACGTACAATAAAACACTCAACTGACATACTAGGTATTCTTTCAATGAAAATTGTTGAATTTTTACCTATAAAATAATTCAAAGTTAAAATAAGAACGCTGGCACATACCATTCATCCTAATCGTCTCACATCCTCCCTCTTGCTTTTAATTGATCCTAACATCTTTGTAAAGATGTTGAAATATGAACAAAGTTAAAACATTAGCAAGACAAACATTATGATGACTATATATAACAACCTAAGCATGGCAGTCATGGTATTTTTCCTGCTCCTTTCTGTAGGTAATACCTTTTGACTCATCTTAAATCAGAATAGATGACTGGTGCATGTATGTCAGCAAAAGAAGGGCCCTGTGGCAGAAGATACAGCCAGTAGAAGCTTAACATGAATCACAGTGAGATATATCACCACCAGGAATGTAGAAAACAAATGATTGAAACTAACACTTATAATCAATATGGCAGGATAGCAGTAAAGAGGGAAAAAGAGAAGACAGAAAGGAGAATGTATCCAAAGTCAAAGAATAAAAACTGGTAAAAAGGGCCAAGAGAAATGCAGGCATGAGATTCAATGCTAATTAGCAGCACATTATTTCTTTGAAGTCTTTTTGAACTTCTAGTGTCTAACCTTCCCCTTGAACCTCCCAGTGTTCAAAGCACATCTATCCAGGGTCAGTGCAGAGAACTGGCTAACCAGGACTGCAAGAGAGTAATAGAATATGAAGAAAAAAATCCAGAGTTAAAATTTTAAAAACATAAAAAAAGTTGGTACCGTTAATTGAGCCACAAGCTCTTATCAAAATAAACTTTGATCTTTACATTTTTGCTCTCATCTTTACACAGAGTGGCATCAATATATGAAATAACATTGCTGTCACTTCTTGTCTGATTTAACTTATGGTAAAAATTGCATAGGAGTATTTTAATGTAATTTTGGCTGAGAACTGGCAAAAGAGCAGGAAGAAGTTTCCAGGATGCACTGAAGAAAGAGTAAAGTTAGGTGCATGATCTCTTTCTCTCAGGTACAAGTAATGGGTCTATGACTTGGGTTACTTTTCATTCAGGAAATCCTGGATTTAAAATGTAATCAAACACCCTGGAATTTGGGGAAATTTAACATCTTTTAGCAATGATTTGCAAATCTCACAATTTTAGTTTCACAGCTGTGTTATTAATTTAACGAATGGAAAACTCACACTTAATACTGTCCTTATATTAAATACAAAACTTCACGTAAGGAAAAGAATACAGGATGTTTCCAATCATTATCTTCAAAGATTCTTGAATTATCTCCCACATAGTCTTATTAAGGAGACAGCCATTTTCTTTATACATACTCACACCCACAAATAAGGGAAATATTATAGTATTCTGTCTGATTTAAACAGCATTGAAGCTAGATATGTAGAACTTAGATATTCACAGCTAAATAGAAAACAGAATACAGAAATATACAGAGTAAGGGTGTAATAGTAAAGAATCCCAAGGGAGACAGGCAAGAGAGAGAGAGAGGGAAGCAGGACCTTGCCCCTTTGATCACACATCAGCTATCTGACCTCTCAGGAGGATAGCCAAAGTGTGGAAAGAAAAAGAGGAAAAGAGGAGGACGGTGTTATTCTGATCTTTTGAAATATGATATTTATATTCTGTAACACCAGTGACCAGTATTTTGTGTATGTCTGTTTTATAATCTCTGCTAAATTATAGATAGCCATTCAAAAGAGTTTCATGTATATAAGCAAGTGGTAAAATTGATAGCTAGGATAGAGAAGGTGAAGTCATCAATTTGTTTACTTTTTGCATAAAGGATGTCATGGGTATAGCTGTTATCATTTAAAATGTGTTTGGCATTCTTTGGGAAGAATCTTAGAAGATTCATATCTGAGAGAAAAACGTATCGAAAAACCAGAGGGATCTAGGGGAAAGATCACTGCATTCTTCTTATTTTACTCTTCCTAGCTTCCACTACTCTTTGGTTTGATTCTACCATTTTCATTGTTAGAAAGTCCCAATTACAAGAGAAAAACGGTGTGGTGTGCATGCTGCCCTAGACATAAAAATTGCAAATATAAAGTTCTATGTGTGAAGTGTGTGTGTGTATATTTGTTTTATGAAAGTTTAAATTATACTTTTCAGACTATTAGTTTTCTTGAGCAGAATTGCTAGAAATTGCCTATGATAGATAAGATTAAGTCCTTTTCTAGTCTCCAGTGGCAATACTATATCTTGAAAATTATTTTCAGTTCTGGAAATAAATCATTAAAAATACTATCAAAAATCAGAAAGCATATAGAAGAAAGTAATCAAGATATTAAAAGAATACAAGTGTATTTTTTTTGTGATTTATGGCTGAAGAAACTGGGTTTAGATAGGTACAGAAAGACTAAACAACGTTAAGCTGTTTACAGTATTTGAAGAATTTAGAATTACGATATTGTTTTGTGTTTGCCCATTGGATAAAGTTAAGAACAAAATGAAGACAATAAGTGGACATTTATGACATTCAAAACTGTCCAAACATAGGATAAAAGTTGCCAGTCAACAGAAGTGTTTTAAACTAGAGATGTGTTTGTTGCGTTTATTTAAATATGAAATGAATAGATGTAATAAATTAAATTTATGACCTTTCTAAGCTTGAGAGACTATGATCCTATCACGGAACTGTGTGAATCAGCATTACTTTTTGGATGTCTTTCTTTGAAGCCTTAAGTTCTATACGATTATGTCTCCTCACGCAACAGACTTATTGAGGGAAGTGAGTGTGAGAGGCTGTGAAATAAAAGTTTCTGGTTTATTGCTTTATCTCGTGTATCATAGATCTTCTGTCAGAAATATTTGAAAGATTGTACTTGAATCATAAAATTGAAATATGTATATTTTGCAAAATTTGAAGCTAGAATTTCATGAACAATGAACTTTTTAAGATTTCAGTAACCATAGTGTAAATCTTTTCTCTTGTAAAATGAACTGAGGTCAATATTAAATTCTTTTCTAAGCAATGTAATTGTTATCTAGGCCATTCTTAAATGTGTTAAGGAAAATATTTGGGACTGATTTTCTAAGGAAAACCCCTATTCATGTGTTTCCATCATGATACGCATTATGCTTCTCATAGAGTTTTGTATCATTATTTTTGCTTATTAAACGTAAAGGAATATTTATCTTTGATGTCCAGGATATGAGATTTTTATCATCTGCAACTGCTTCTCCTAGTGACTGACATTTTAAGGCTATTATAAAATACTGGCCTTTAAAATATACTGAATTATATTTTAAAATTGAAAATACATTAGCTCAGAAATGGAAACTTTACAAATACCTATTGAAGGATATGCAAAAACAAGCAATAATATTTTGCAGGAGGCTCACACTGGTTTGCACCAACTAGTGTGAGAGAGTGGATTTTGTACATTTCCACCCAACTGCATGTTAAGTGACATCATATTGGTAGCTTGAAATTAGTCCCTGTGGGAGTATTTACACCATGAAAATTGGCAAATGTTATAAATCAGGGCTTATTTTTTTCCCTGAAAAGCCAGTATAGGGCCGCCGAATTTGCTACCCCAAAGTGTGTCTGTTTGGCTTGATTATTTTTAAGAACAAAAGACCCAGGAAAAAACTTTGACCTCACTCTCTAACTGCCTAAAAGAATTTAAGATAGAAGGCCTGTTCCAGGAAAGAGTTAATACCATAGATAACTATAGTATAATAAGATCCAGGTGTGGTAGACAGGGAGCAACTTAGTAAAGCCCATGTGATCAAAGTGCTCTCCATGTCTCATTGTCTTTGCGAGGCATGGCAAACATTTGTTTACCAAACATTTCCTTTTCTATCTCCAGGTGAATTGCCTTCCTCCCCTTTGATGTCCCAAATTACTACCCCCAACATCCTCCTTTGTTTTTAGTTGAAGATGGTATTGAAGGTGGTGGCTTTGGCCATTTTGGTGGGTTACTCAGTTTTCCTTGGTTTCTTCCATGTATACATGTTATTAAATTTGTTTAATTTTATCCTATTATTCTATCTCATGTCAATTTAATTCTTAGACCAGCCAGAAGAACCTAGAAGGGTAGAGGAATATTTCTTCTTCCTCTACACCAGTTATTAAACATTTACTGACGTACCACTGATAAAACCTAATTGCATCATGAGAGATGTTTATACATGAAGTTTAAATCCCAAGCAATACTATCATCGTATTTTAATTATATATCTACTTTTTACTAACAACATGTTATCTATTTGTAAATTGAGCTATTATATGACTTATCTAAATTAATTAAGGAAATGTGTTTAGTCATTCTTTTGTTTATTTGCTAGGATTATATTCATAACGCTTATAAATTATACACACTACTATCAGAGACATAAATTAAATATAAGTGAGACTAAGTACAGGTAGAAAATATTAAGACAAAGCCAGTCAGCTCTGGTTACACTCAGGAGGGAGACCACATTTCCCAACGGAAAAAGTAGATATATGAAGAAGGATAAATTGCCATACATTTATTCAAAGAATGATCATCATCTTTATTTAAGAAATCTAACACCCCTGCTGTATGTGGTAGAGAATTCCAGCTGTGTCCACCAAAACAAATTCAAAGTGCCTATTCATGTCATGAGGATTTATAGAATAAGCCAACCAGAAGCACTTTTGCGTTTTTCTATCTAGAAAAGTCATCCTAAGAGAAAGAGGTAAAGTAGAAAATCTATCAGAATAACAAAAACGTACTCATCACAAAGGAGTGATTCTAAATACAACCTGGTGAATCTAGCATTCAAATTTGACACTGAGCCCATGGTTGGATCCATAGTAAGATCTGAGAAAGCAGTTGCCATTGGAATTCTAAAATGGTGAAGAAGAAGGCGGTATAGCTTTAATAATTCTTAAATGAGGACAACCTAAAACAGAAAGTGTTTCCCCTCTTCACCATAACTAAACAAAATTAGAACCATGAGGATGCATTTCTATTAATCAGAGAGAGCACTCTGTGGACAGGTGAGAAATAAGTGTACCTTCTTACGAGCAAATTTAAACCTCTGTTGATTCCCGGAAACCAAGCAGGATTTGACAGAAGGCTAGAGTCCTGCAGTAATAAGTGAAGAGCCAATAAAATAAGGGCGACAATGCCATAACGACTCATATTACCCGCTGAACGAAAATCAGCCGAAAATATTTGTTGGCATTTTCTACCAATCCCCAAATTTTATTGGTGAAGATCATAGCTATATAAGTATTAGCTTTCATTTTTATTTGATTAAATCACTAAGCCAAAGAACTTCTCAACAAAAGGTAAAAACAAAAGGTAAAAAAGAAATCAGAAACAAAATATTGAATTAACTAAATTTTTCACCCTTAACAACTAGGATGCCATGGATGCCAACAAATTAGCCAAATCCTAACTTCCTTTCTCAATCAATCAGATATAGGCAGGGAGGCATAGGCATAAGGAAAGGCAAGCACTGCACTCATGGCTGAAGCTCCAAATAAGCCAATGGTTGTTTTCCTGTGTGTGAGTGTGTGCACACACACGTGCACATGCGTGCTTACAGGAATATTGGGTTCATGATTCCTTATGCGATCCATTTTCTATCTATGAGCAATTATCACCAACCCTAAAAACACTTAAAATTCATATCACGTATAAAATATACACTCACTAATTTATTACATAAATATGTAAACCAAAATCAAACATATCACATTTACAATAAGTTAACGGAAGATCATTATTTAATGCTATTATTGACAAGGAGAATTTTTATCGTATACTTTTTGTGTGCATTTTCTTTGTAAGGAGGAAACGATCAAAGATGAAAAACTCATATTTCCATCTCTCTGGTTGTCTCTTGAGACAGAGGCAAACGAAAGCAATAGGAACAGAACATTTTTACTTTACAAAAGAAGAGTTTAAAGGCCTGAGTTTGTTATCTGGAAAATTGAAAAGACACTAGGGTGTAAGTGAAAACAAGGAATACCAAGAACCATCCTATTCTGAAGGATTTCAGGATATCCTTTGGCTCTTTTCCTCTTATTTTTGTTTAGTGTTTATGTGTGAGTGAGAGTGAGTGTGTGCGTGTGTATGTGTGTGTTTTGTTTACTTGCTTTTTCATCTTGGGGCACATCAGGTAGAATTAGATCTGTACAACATAGTGTGTGCAAATACAAAGTTACATATATAATGTATTTTCTCCCGGCTTGTCACATGCTGAATAAGGGCTGATCCCTGGGGACTTTCTCTACCTTGTTTCCTCAGCCTTGTGTCAAAAGGATAATTCTTAAACCATAATGCTCAATTTGAAATATGTGACTCTGATGAATCTTGCTTTGTTCTCCTAGATGCTCAGGACCTATGCAATACTTCCAAGGAGGTCTGTGGCTTAAAGCTTTCTATTGTCTTATTAAAGTATTACACTTAAGGTTAAAATGTGCTTCAAGTTTTATCTTTTTCTTTTGTCTTTTTCTTTCTTTTGTCTTTTTTTCAGGCCTAAGATATTAAATCATCTTCAATAAAAAGTGACTAAATTTTTTTCATCCTCAAAGTAAAGTAAGAAAGAAATAACATTTAAATAATTTAAAGACTTCAGGTGTTATTTAGCATTTTATTTTTACTGGTAGTATGAGAAAGTATTAAAATATTTGAGAAAAAATACTTGTACTTGATACAATTAAAAGTTTTTCTAATGAAAGCAATTTTTTTAGATCAGTTTTAGGTTCACAGCAAAATTGAGGGGAAGGTACAGAGATATTCCCATATATTCCCTGCCCCCACACACGCATAGCCGCCCCCATTATCAACATCCCCCACCAGAGTGGCACGTTTGTTACAATTGATGGACTTACACTGACACATCTTAATAACTCAAAGTTCACAGTTTACAGTTCACTCGTTGGTTTGGACAAATGATGTGTATCCATCATTATAGTGTCATGTGGAGTATTTTCACTCTAAAAATCATCTGTGCTCCACCTATTGATCCTCCCCTCCCCAACCTCTGGCAACCACTGATCTTTTCCATATCTTCATAGTTTTGCCTTTTCCAGAACGTCATATAGTTGAAATCATGCAGTATGTAGCATTTTCAGATTGGCTTCCTTCACTTAGCAATATGCATTTATGTTTCCTTCTCAGCATGGCTTGATAGATCATTTCTCTTTAGTGCCGAGTAACGTTCCAGTACCTGGAAGTACCACAATTTATTGTCTATTCACCAGTGAAGGACATCTTGGTTGCTTCCAAGCTTTGCAATTGCGAATAAAGTTGCTATAAACATTCATGTGCAGGTTTTTGTGTAGCATACAGTTAAAATTTAAACATCCAATAATCAGCCAAGTAGCTTGGTTTCATTACAGGAATCAATTTGAATAATTTTAAAAATGTTTATACATTTAAATCTTTATAATTTTTCTTCTTAGTGTCTGTTCAAGGAAAATGGTTGGCAAATAATTTTGGCTATTTATTTATAGTGTCTGTATAAACTCACTAGATTTGCCAAATAATTTTGAGCTTTTTATTTATTTTACTGACAAAGAGACTTGCCTAGAAATGTGTTGTTAGATTCTCAAGTTTTTCAAGATCATGCAGATTCAATATTAGTATTTCCTTGCTTTGTTTCTTTTTTCCGACTTTCTCTACCCATTGTTTGTTAGAAGTCTCCTAATTTAACAAAAAATAGTAAAACATGACAAATAGCCTACCACATTTGAACAACTAGTGGCATTATTCCAGTTACTAGCTCATAACTCAGTAGAGAGGGTTGGAGGCCGTGAGTACATAAATTTTACTCTAATATAACTGTTTGTTTCTTAAGATATGTCAGGTTTACTAAGAAATGATTTACTTTTTATCCGATACTTGTTTTCCCAGAACGTCTATGAGAAGTCATAAACACATTTATTAGTATCTTTATTATTCTTGATTATAAAAAATTGCATGTGCATTTGGGAAAATTTACAGAATATAAAAAGTTATAAAAGGATTTTTTTTCTATAAAAAATCCAATAGATAAAATGTTGTGTTTCATTGCTCCATTCTCTGGATTCTTATAGCCACCATTTTTTTTTACTCATTTCTATGTTCAGAACACTCCTAAGGCATATTTTCATCTGTATTGAGTATCACTCTCACTCCTATTCCAGTTGAGGTTTTTTTTCAGTTTAATCTCACTGTATAATTTTCATTTTGAGTAAATGCATTAAACTGTTATCTTAAGGTAAAGCCTGCCTTAAACCAAACTAAAGAAATTTGTTTGCTCCCGAGGGCTGGGACACAGGGAAGATTCAGTTATCATCCCATACAAAACCTTCTCTAGAAGCTGGTTATTTTTCTTAGGGTTTCTCTTGTTATAAGGACAAGGTTCCAAAAGTATTGCAAGGTATACAAGGTCTTTCACAATCTAGTCCAACATTAACATTTCTAAATTTATCTTCCACAGTTTCCAATACGTGCTTTGCAATTCAACCTTATTACACTGCTAGGGAGTGATATTTTTCCAACACTGTACCTACATCATAATTTCCCACCTTTTCCTTCAGTGAATTTAAGAGGGATGCTGCCTGACCTTGTCCATAGTTATATCCCAGTCTACAGTAGAGTTGCCCAGTCCAAAACGAAAGGATGACCTGTCATAGAGAATTCACATCATAAATACCGATGAACTGAACGAAAGTAGCAAAATACTCTTAGAAGTGTTTCCTAATCTCCCAAAGTGAGGTGGGTTTCAATGTCTTTTCTCAATATTACTTCCTGCAAACCTTTATTACAGAATTAATTATATTTTATCATAATCACTGATGTTCCTTCTTTGTCTCAAATAATATTTTGAGTCCTTTGGATCAAGGACTGCAGTGGATGACAGAGCCCTAAGATAGTTAAGTAACAGTGGGAGCGGAGAAAACTGGATGCAATCTAGAGCTACTTAGTTAATAGAATTAGCATGACTTGGTGAGCAATTAGATACAGAGAAAAAATCTAGAAGAATTCCATGGTTTCTGACCTTCAGTGACCACCAACGAGAAGGTAAATTTGGGAATACAACTGTATGTGCAGTGATAACAATAATCAGTTCAACTTAGAGCAATAACAGGTTTGAAGTGTCTATTAGGTATTGGATAGTTGAGTTTAAAATTTATTAGAGAAATCTAGGATGGAATTTAATGTTCATCCAAAGTACAGTTGAAGCTGAAGCCAAAAAATTAGAAAAGGTCGCTCAGGGAACTAAAAGTATGAGATTCGGGCTAGAGAAGAACCCTGAATACTTCACCATTTAAAAGAGAGGAAGAAAGATGACTGAGGCAAGGTGGCTTCATTAGCAGCCTTATTACAAATAAGTTTTGTTTTTTTTTTTTAATTCTGAAACCAAGTACACACACATTGATGGGAATTGATTCTATCTCTGTAAAACCTTAGTCTGAACCAGCTGGTATTCCAATCCTGCTGTCTAGCTAGGAAGGGAAGGTAGGGTATCTAGCAGAAGTATTAATAACCACTAGACTTCCTTCCTCTGTTTACCAAATATTCAATTCACTCTCATTTCTAAACAGAAATTCTTCTCACCATTGTCCAAGAAAGACAATTCCGAGTCCTAACTAGCCGTGGCGTCAAGCTCCATGTTCAGGATCTGTTAATATTCTTTTATTGGGGTGATGGATGGTCACATATTTTATATTTTTCTTTTGACCACATCCCCATCTGCTTTGCGATTTCTGTATCAGTCATATCAAGCCTGATTATACAGTAGTTAAAAAAATAATCTCCCAAATTTCAGGGACTTAAATCAACAATGCCTCAAAGTAAGGGCAAGTCCTTTGTGTAAGTCAAGTGGTTACATACTTTCTGCTCTAAACAAAATTAAAGGGGGAACAAACTAAGTTACCAGTGATAAATCAATAAAAATGATGTTTAATGTTAGGTCACTACATACTTTGTGGAATAAATTCAAAAGTAGTTCGTAGAAGCAATAATTTGTAGAGTCAAACCTTCCTTCTAGATGGGTACCTGACTTTAGAGAGAGGAACAAATCCAACCCAGGCCCACAGTGCAAATATGACTAAGATGTTGCACGTAGCTTGTATGCCTGATTTCAGTTCTTCTCTGAAAACTACCTGCCTCTGTTCCAAGTTAAAACCGGGTTGTGGATTCCCTGAAACATTATCAATCAGTAACTTTATTTTTTCTTGGAGGGATGTTCATAAATTGAACTTTGAAAAAATAGAATATTTGCTTTATTAAGAACCAAGAATTACCTTTATGGCCTTCTTTAGTCTGCTATTTTGCATTCAAGAATAGATCAATACGACTAATATTTTAAGACTGTTAAAAAATACTATGGCTTGTAGACACGCAAATGAGAATCTTTATGTACATCTCCAGTCTTCACATTTCACTTGCATTTCTGCATTGAGCTTGAATAAAAATAAAAGATACTTGAAGATCTATATTGTTTTTACATGTGGCATTGTCAATCTAGCTCCTTGATGAGCTAATCTGGTGGGAAAAGAAGGTGCCTTGGTAAAAGTCATCCAAAATTAGCATTATACAATGACTATATTGGGTATTATTTGTATGTAATGTATGCTAAATAATTACACATATTCAAATACCATTTATGAGCTATATTTGCAAATAACTTAAGACACCTCACCTTTTCACAGTCATGTAACTTTTCATTGCTGTTGATCATCAGTAATCGTCTTTACACTCACAGTAGTCTCTTGAGATGTAAAGACAATTAGTCATATTATCCATTTGAGTGGTGACAAAACTGAAGCACAATGAAGTTCCACAGATAATCCAAGGTCACACAGCTGCTTGAAAGAAAATATCGTCCTCTTATTACTTTGTTCTTCATGATAGATTAAGTTTTTCATTAAGTATATGATTACTCATAAGTTAAAATACAGTGTGAAACTGAAATATATGTAAAACGTATATACACATATATCACATAAAAATCTTAATAATGTTTAAAATTACTCCCCTTTGTTTTACACTGGGATCTCCCTGAGGGCAAAAGTTTTTAGGGAAACTTCCACAATTAAAATAGAACAATTAAGGAGGTTCTAAGGCATTATTAAATGACTACTATAATCTTCTATAATATTAAAATTTTTCAATTTTATGGCCTCCATGATAGTCCACAATGATCTTCACCTCCTGGTATTCACACCTTGTATAGTGCTATCTCACCCAGGGTAGGGATGATCTGTGTAACCAATATGATATTGAAAAAATGAAGCACTGTGACTTCAAAGTCTAGGTCAGAGAAAACACTGAAATTTTGGGGTCACACTTGGAGTATTGGCTCTGGGAGAAGCCAACAGCCATGTAGTGAGGACATTTGAGTTATCATGATGAAGAAGACCATGTGGCAAAGAACTGCACCTTTCTGTCTATAGACAGAACTGAGGCTTCCTTTCAAAAGATATTGAGTGAGTCATCTTGCAAGGGAATCCTCTTGCTCAGATCATGCCTTCAGAAAATTCAGCCCAAACCCACATCTTGACTGCAACCTCGTGGGAGACCTTGAGCCTGAATCTTTTTGCTAAACTGCTCCTGAATTCCTGACCCACAAAAACTATGAAATTATAAATATTTGTTATTGTAAGTTGCTATGTTTCAGGGTAATTAGTTAAGTAGTAATAGATAAATATAGATAATCCTAATATTCCTTGAAACACCCAGATTTTACAAGGTAGGCACTATTTCAATTACTGTCATAACAGGAAGGATGTTATTTAAGTGTGGAAAAGAAGCACCTAAGAAAAACTAGAGGTTACTGAGAAAGGGAGTAATACAGGAGCTGGTCTTGAAGAGCAACAGCAGAGGAAAATGGAGTGAGGAAAGTGAAATTCCAAGCAAAGCTATCAAAATATATGTAACCACAAAAGTATGGAAATGTATGGCCCCTACAGGAAATTTGCAGTTCATTGCAGTTGACAAAGCCTATGCTGCTGGTGTGAGTGAAGTAGTTGATGGACCTTGAGAGGTAAGCTGATGAATAATAATGAAAGGCCTTCCTCTTGTGGGAGGCAAGCTAAGGAGTTAGAATCTTAACCTGAGTAGGTTTTAAGTAGGAAAATGAGTAAATTTAAAAATGAAAACCAATTAGAAGATGCTTGCAATAATTCCAGCAGTAAGTGATAAAGGTGAATGTAAATAAGCAGCAATGGTTATGGAGAGAAAGACTGATTGCAAAAATACAGAGAAAATACTCCTAATGGGACTTAGCAAAATTTTAATTTGTGATTAAAAGAGAGGTGAAGCTGTATCAGATCTTTGAAATCACATACTTAACATCTTCCAATGTTTTTCTGTTGAATAAATTACAAAGGTAGACCAGGTCATATTTCACTTGGGACCAGGAGCTTTTGTACCATCATTTCTGGCTACTTGCCAACCATTCTGCATTATGGCATACTGAAATCACCTCAACACATGATTCACACCTTTCCCTATACTCATCGCACAGTACGTTTCTCAAAGGTATGAGATTCACGTTATTTTTCTTTTTTAAATTCTAGAACTACATACATAATGGGTAATTGAAATATTTGGTTAACTGACAGGGACTAAATTAAAACTCAGTTTTGGGCTTTGATTTGCCAAGTAGATATCCAAGCTATTTAATAGGATGGAGATTATAGAGAAACAAGTAGATTTGCAGGTGTAGAATTGTTAATTTTGAAGTGCTTGTGAAATATCTAAGGTTGAGACAATAGGTGGTGAGTTTATTCTGAATGACAAATTAAAAGGGACAAGGAAAGCCTCCTGGGGAATATCTCAAAGAAATACAACTAGCTACTCAGAGATAGGAAGGAAACCAAGGAGAAGTTACGTTATAGAAGCAAAAGGAGAAGACAGTCTCAAGAGACAAGAAGTAATAACAGGGACAAGTAAAGCTAATATTTATTGTGCAATTTTCAGACATTGTATTTAAATTCATTACATGTATTATCTCACTTAATAGTTACAAAAACTATGAGATACTCACTACTATTATTATTCTTATTTAACATATTAACAAATTGTGGTACAGAAAGAGAAGGTAACTTTGCAAGTCAATGGCAGAGCTTAAATTCAATCTATCGTATGATTCCAAGTTTAAACACTTACGTATGATATTGTAGAACATTCAAATTCAATAAGAATGCACTAGATATTTGCAATTAAGAGGTAACTGTTGACCATACCATCAGTGATATATTAGTCATTTATTGCTGCATAAAAATATCACCCCAACACTTTGTGGTTTAAAACAATGAGCATTTATTATTTCACAGTTCCTGGAGCTCAGGAATCTGATAAGGGCTTAGCTGGGTGCCTCTGGCTCTGGGTCTCTCAGGAGGTTGCATTCAAGCTGTTGGTCCAGGCTAAAGTCTCATCTGAATGCTCCCTTAGAGAGTGAGGCAATCCACTTCCAAGCTCATTGATGTGGGTCTCTGCACAAGGCTTTCTGATGACATTGAGTCTGGCTTCCCCCAGAGAGAATGAGCCAAGAGGTTGAGAGTGAGGACTCAAGATGAGGTGGGATTGATGTGGATTAAGGCTGCCCCAGCTAGAGAAGCCCAAGGTGACCTGGCCTACATGCCAAACTATATGACCCAGTGGACTTTTTTTTATGGTATGAATTAGGACTGCCCCAGGGAGAGAAGCCCGGGGCATCCTCACCTGCATGCCGATCTATATGGCCAGATTCGTATCTAAAGTTATATGACCGCACAATAACCAGACCCCATCTGCACTGAAATCATTTAAAGACTTTTACATCATCTTTTCTTTTTTCTAGTAAAAATAAGTCACGTACCCATGCCTTATAAAATTAGCCCTAACCCTCAACTCCGGGCAGCAGCAGGAGCTCTGACTGCCCATGGGACCTGTCCCCATGCAGCAGCAGCAGGAGCTCTGACTGCCCATGGGTCCTGTCCCCATGTCAGCGGGGGCAGCAGAAGCGGCGGCAGCAGGAGCTCTGACTGCCCATGTGTCCTGTCCCCATGCTATTCCACACTATTCTCTAAATAAAAGAGCACTACTGCCAGATCTTGAGAGTCTAAGAAATCTTTCTTTTGACCCTCTGCTCACCGACCCTGCATCAGGATCATTGGAGATCATCTTGAAGGCTGCTGATCAAAAATAGTATTATGATTTAAATAAGTATAGATATACATATTTACATATATATCGTATGTGTGTGCGTGTGGGTATGTATGGAGAGAGAGAGAGAAATGATGATGATATACATACACAAATAAGTGTCCTAGCTGCTCTATCTACAAAGAGGTCCTAGAAGTAGCAACATACCAGTAACACAGTGCCTAGATCATGGTTTCTGAACAATCTCTTCACTAGAAAGAACTGGGATTTCCAGGGCCAAGTCAAGAAAAGTATAAAATGGTCCCCAGATTCTTACTGTGCCACAAATTAAGAAAGTATTCAATGAATGAAGATGTCTAAAATACACAGAAGCCAGCTTTAAGAGTCTATCGCTGATGAAATCTGAGATAATTTAAGGATTAAAATAAATAATAATAACATATTATAATATAATCCATGAGACCTTTTTGGTTTTTTTGCAGGGGAAGATTGTCCCTAAGCTAACATCTGTTGCCAATCTTCTTTTTTTTTCTCTCCTTTCTTTCCCCCGTCAAAGCCCCACTACATAGTTGTATATAGTTGTAAGTTCTTCTGGTTCTTCTATGTGAGCCCCTACCACAGCATGGCTACTGATAGACAAGTAGTGTAGCTCCATGCCCAGGAACTGAACCTTGGCCACTGAAGTGGAGCTTGTCAAACTTTAACCGCTAGGCCATCAGGGCTGGCTCTCCATGAATCTTTAGTGTATTAGTTTGTCAGAACTGCCATAGCAAAATACCAAAGACTGGGTAGCTTAAAAAACATAAATTTATCTTCTCAAAGTTCTGGAGGCTTGAGGTCCAGGATCAAGGTGTCGACATGATTGGTTCCTTCTGAGGATGGTGAGTGAAGGATCTGTTCCAGGTGTCTCTCTTTTGTTTGTAGAAGGCCATCTTCTCCCTGTATCTTCACATGTTCTTCCCTCTGTGTATGACTGTATCCAAATTTCCTCTTCTTATAGGAAGATCAATCGTATTGGATTATGGCCAACTTTAATGACTTAATTTTAATTTATCTCTGTAAAGATCCTGTCTCCAAATACAGTCACATTTTGAGGTACTAGGGGTTAGGATTGTGACATATAAATTTTTGAGAGGCCACAGTTCAGCCCATAACACTTAGTGACGTGAATAAGTAAATGAATAAATGTACAAATAAATTAATGGTTTAGAATATTAAGCTCTTCAAATCAATAGAATGCCAGCTGATAATAATCATTTAGTAATGGAGAAAGCTAGCCTACACCTTTAAATCAAATGATATAAGTTGACATTTACCAAGTGTGCCTCTTGATATGATACACTGAGAAGAACATAGTACCTCTTCTATAGTGTTCCTACCATGGTTGCCTATCTTGAGTATGATCATGACAAAACAGCAGAGCAACTCAAATTTAGCTACTTTCTAAAGACTACATGTCTATATTCTTCAAAAATGTCAAGATTATGAAAAACAAGGAAAGACTGAGAACTCTTCTTGATTGAAGGAGACCAGAGAGTTGTGACAACATACAATGAAAGATCTTGTGTTGGATTCTAGATCTATAAAAGCCATTGTTGGGAAAATCAGCAAAATCTGAACAGGATCTGTAAATTAGCTGGTAGTATTAAATCAATGTTAATTTCTTGAGATTGATGCTTTTATTGTGGTTATGTGGGTGAGCGTTCTTCCTAAGAAACACATACTAAAGTATTAAGGGGTTGATGTGTGCCGTGCATTCAAAATTAGGAAATAATGAATAACAGAGCAAATATGGTAAAATTCTGAATTTTGGGGACTCTAGATAATGGAGGATTGCAGATATGGGAGTTCTTTGTACTATTTTGGAAATGTTCTATCAGACTGATTCTATTTTTTAAAAATCCCCCCAAATACATAACCAAATAAATAAATAGCACCTAATTATTTTTATAGAAATTCCTCCCAAACTTTGTAAACTGGGATCCATTCCCACCCCTCATCTCAAGACAAATAAATTATTCTGCTCAACATTCACACACCTCACAATCCTTTTATATGTTGTGATCTATTTTATAGTTTGGATGCATATGTTACAAAAAACATACAGTGTTATTTTAAACCTGTATGTTTTAATTGTGTTTTGCTATAAATGTGTTTTAGTATTCTATCCGTTTAAATCTCAGTACTGATTTTAAAACTCAATACATGAAACCTCTATTCATGTTATATGTCCATCTAGTTCATTGCTTTTAACTTTTACAGTGTATTCCACCACAAGCAATCACAATACTTTTCTATCCATTCTGCTAGGGATAGACAACTAAGTTGCCTTCAATTCCTAACTGGCGTAGACAAACCTGCAATGAACCAGTATGTGTATATACACTTAGTCATCAGTATAAGAGTTTCTCCTGGACATAACTAGATTTTAGATTGCTGAATTGTAAGATGCATGTAGACTTTATTTGTCTAAATGCTACCAAATTTATTTTCAATATGGCTACAATAAAGATCTCTTCTCGGTTTTTAATATCATAAATATTTTATTTGTCAACTTTGTCTATGATGTACTACATTAAACTGATATCCTTAAGTTTTCTATGGTCATATCAATTAACATTTAACTTTTTTTTAAAAAAATTGGATTTTGTTTAGGTAGCTTTTCCTTCTTGCAGAGTTATAAAAACTTTTCTATATTTTCTACGTTATAAAATATTTTCATTCACCTTAATATCTTAAATGATCCAGAGTTCCTTTTGTATGTAATGAAAGTCAGGGTTTCAACTTTATTTTTCCCATATAATGAGTCAGTTTTTAATCATCATTTCCTAAAAGTTCAACATATCCCAAAGGAAAAATATCATATGATTTATCAACAGAAGCTAGAAATGGATATATTTTAGCCATACTAATTTAAAAACTAAGGAAAATAGGAATAGATGGAAAGTAATGAAACATGATGAAATCTTAACCAAAATGAACAAACAATAAACACAACAATACTAAAGAAATAGAAAAAGATTGCCTTTCAATTCAGAATAAGACAGAGATAGAGCTACTGTTACTGTTCAAAGTAGACTATTCAAGGCTCTGATCTAACTGACAATGGCATAAGATATGAAAATCAAATAGTAAGTAAAAATATTGAATAATAAGAAAAATAATGTTTTTGTTCAGAGTTGATATGATTGCATATACAGAATATTCAACAACAATTAAAAATCTGTTGAAATGAATACAAAACATTTAGTAAGATGACTAGATATAAAATAAATATACAAAACAATCACTTTTTAATCTATATTAATAATCAGATATGGAAGTAGAATAATATCCTTGTTGAAATAGAGAAGGAAAAAAACTAAGAATAAATTTAAAAATAAAACAATGATACAGGACTTATATGAAGAATGCTATTCTTTTTGAAAGCACTATTTTGAGTTCATTTGTTTTAATATTAACTTATTTTTAAAAACCTTTCAGGATTTTGATATTTTATGTTCATATATTGTTCCATGAACTCTAATCTTCCATATAGCATTTCACTGTAGTTTGAATATAACAGCTGTATGGTAAAATTTTAAAGACTGAATCTACCCCTATATCTTAGTTTTCTTTGCCTATGAACTCACACATTTGACATTTTTCATACAGAAGAGTCTATTGTAAATCGGTTGTAAGGTATAAACAGACGCCCACTCTACTCCTCCCCTCCTCCTCTCCTACCTCTTTTTACCACATTGCTTAGCCCCTTCAGATTGCTACTATAGACATGCATTGAAAATTCACTTTTTAAATGTTTTAACATTCCTGTCACTTGTCTGAGGCAGGCTAGCCGAAAATGCTGCAAGTCGTGGCAGTGTCTTTGTCCCTCTATTATCTTCTGCTTCTAAGAGAGTAGCACCTTTTATAACAGGACTAGTGAACTGCTATTACTTAATTTCTGTAACTGATTATTTCTGAGACTTGCCAGAAGAATTATTGTCACTTAGGTTATTTGTTCAAATGTCATCACATCTTGTTTACAATTCATATACGTTGAGGAATTTAAAAAATCCAGATTATGGGATATAGACAATTCACAGCTATGGAGTATGGAATATACTTGAAAGATGCTCGGATTAAAACCATTTAATATCTTAATGTTCGTAGTACATTTTAACTAGAACTTTGAAAAACTGTGTGCAAAGTGCTGACCTAGAGAGAAACTCCTAAAAAATCATTCACTATAGATTTCTAACAGAACTAAACACTCCTCTCTTCTGTAATTGCTATCAATTTCTTGTCAGATTCAATTAAAAAATCTGATCCTGATTCTTTACAACTTAAACAAGGCAGAAAAGAAGTTCAGCACTTTTCTGAATTCTGTATTTTACAAGGTGGGTTCTTTAAAAACACGCACGCGGTAGTAGACATTTTTTAAGTGATAAAAGTAGATGAACAATTATTTAATTACTAATTAGAATCCAATTTTAAGACTTTGCAGAAGCTTACACAAATGTCACTTCCTACAAACAGCCAATATGCAAGGGTTGTGTTTTGCTATAAGAAATTGCAAATCCTTCCTTATATCTTAACTGATTAAATAAATAAAGTACTTTTAGCATAGCACTGTGTGAATTGCAAAGTGCTTTCAACATATATCCTTCCATTTAATAAATTACAATTGTCATTTTCCAAAATTGTCATAAATCTTCAGGAGGATTCCAAATCATTTTGACCAAAGTGAAGACTGTGCTCCTTTGAAATCGGATTGAATCCATAAGACACCCTCTATGTATCACATATTTCCTTATCCTACAGAGATTATGTGAAAAGTGGCAATCATAAATTTCATTAACTGGAGCTAAAGCATCTGCCCTGGATTTTATAAGGGTGAGAGTCCATAAAACAGTACTGGGGCAAGTGAAAATAAGCAAACTGCATTGATAAGGTCAAGTGATTCCTTATTCCAATCAGCACCAGCTACATAATCAGTGGGACCAAATGCACAATGAAAATTTGAAACCCCTTGTTGTAAAATTAATAAGAATTTCAAGTTGGTGACAGCAAAGCACTAAATGAAGCATGAGAACTTTTCTGACTGTGGTTCCCTGTGTGACGGCACAGACTGCATGCCCATTGCGCTGGCCTGATTAAGAGAGTGTATGTGCAATAGATTAACAGTAACAAAAAAAAAGAATTGTGAAAAATACTATGTGCTAGACACAGGGCTGGTTTGTCATGTCCTTTGTCGGTTTTAACTTCCAGAAAACAAAAACTGTGAGGAGTACTGATGTCCCATTCTAGGGGTGGAGAAACTTATGCTAGGATTTTGTAAATTCATCCTATGTTGCCTGGAATGTAATTCTTTCTATCCTTCGTTTTTCTCTAGAGATGGAGTTTTATTTAATTCATGATTATAAATTATAAGAGGGTAGCTCCAATTATGAGATTCGAGAGAGCCGCTGAGTTCAGCTGAAGAGGAGGAAGTCTCCAGTGGGCCTCCCTTTGCCCAATCCCAGGCTTGAGTTTGTGGCGTTCTTACATGCTTCTTTTTCATAATTTTGGCTATTTCCACAGGGTGGGACATTTTTCTTTCGTTTTCAAACTTGTTGCAGTTTCTTTGATTAGCATGTGGTGAAGGATAAAATATGTAAATAATTTTGGTCCCTGCTTTATCTATGAATGCAAGGCTTTGTCGAGGGTCCAGTTTTCATTTCTTCACATCTTCTAGTAATGCTTTTTCTATATTTTAATGACAAAAAGAAAGTGATCTGAACTAGAAAGATGTGATAACGTGGAGGAAATCTTGCCTTATACACTTGTCCAAATGGAGTCATGACAGCTGGGACGGAGAAGCCCCCATGTCTACATTTACATGTTGTTGGACTTCACACAGTCATGTTTTCTACACTTCCACAACCCATTTCCAACTGGAATGTACTGTGGAAAACTCATCTTTGTCCATGAGCTAATATGCTGGCATTCCATGGTCAAGACCTTAAAATTAATTACAATTTTTCGTTCAAGTAATCTTTTAATGAGCATGTGTTTGCATATATATTTAATCTTCCTCGAGGATAGTTTATTAGGGTAAAATCTCACAGGAGTAATTACTGACTCAAAGGTTATGTACTTTACTAAAATCAACTTTAAACCATTTTCCTGATATAAAGAAAAATCACAAGATTGTTTTAGACAATTAGAAACTACATAAAATATAAAGGGGAAATCAGTCCAAATTACAATAAGCAGAATTAGTCACTCTTGAAATATTAGTCATATTTCATTTCAGTCATATTTCTCTCTCTGTATGTATACATACATTCATGTAGGTATGTGTGTATTTGAAGTATCTATATTAATATTTTATATATATTTGTGTATTGTGCCTTTTTCATTTAACATTTTAGCATTAGCTTTTCCTTGGGGCAAAACATTCCAAATCGTAATTTTTGATGTCTCTACACTAATCCTCTGAAAAGATTATATTTCCACCATTTAACCATTTGCCCATAATTGAGATTTAATTTCAAATTTGTGCTCACGTAAAAATAGCTGTGATGAATATAAATGGTGAAGTTTTTTAAGTCAAACAAAAATAATTAAATTACCACATCAAAATGTACTATCTTTTTTTTATACTGCCAGATTACTCTCTGTAAAGGCTGTTCTCATTTACACACCCATATTGAGTGCATGAGTGCCTATTTCACTGCCAGTTTTGAGAATTAAGTGACTTTTAAATCATTACCAATTTGGTTTAGCAAAAATTCCTTACTGTTTTTACTTGCTTGTCTTAAACAGGTGTTCAAATGCATATCAGCCATTGTCTTGCCAATTATCTATTTTGGGACTTTGTACTTTTTAAAAACATGACCTACAGGTATTTATTATAAATTAAAGATATTAGCATTTTGCAAATATCCTACAGATATTTTCCCACAGTTTGTTTCCTCTCTAGAGTCGCCAATTATTTATATGCTTATGTATCTATTAAGGATAAAATCGTCAACTAAAAGAAATTAGAAAAAGGTCTGGACAAATAGAAATTACTTGTAGATGGATCTGAGTCCCAGCATCATCTAGCAGACAAATTACTTCAGGAAGGGCCGTTGACTGGAGGGTATTACCAGTCCACTGTTGTTGAGTATTCACACTAAAGGAGTATTCACAGTAAAGGATTATTCACACTAGGTGAGCCTTCACACTATGCTGAAGCGCCTTCCTTTTGGCCTCCCCCATTCCTGTTACTTTTTTTAAGTAATAGCCTGAAATTGGCGATCACCACTTAAAATTATTTTCTACCCATTTGTCGTTGTAGTTTTAAGTAGGAATTATGAATTTTGAAATTTATCACATGCATTTTTGGCATTCCTGTAGACCATATGGCTTCTCAACCTTTGACCCACTTTAAACTTTTAACTTTGACCCATTTTAAAATTTGTTAGCATAAATTTGCCCAAGTAATATTTAATAGTTTTTAATATAGTTTTTCTTATTCTATATTTTTTGGGTACTTTTTCTGTTTTCTTTATCTAACTAAAATTTTGACCATTCTTATGTAAAAATTCTTACTCTGGGACATACTTTAGGTGTACTTTAATTTTACAGTTTATTAATCTCTGCATTTATCATTACACTTCTTTCATCTTCTGTTCTTAAAGTTGCTCCATTATTTCTTCTTACTTTAGAGTTATTTATAAATTTACTTACAGATATTTGTAATTACACACTAAAATTTGCTTAAGGTAATTATTTTCTAATGAGTGCAACTTTGACCATAACTTATACATTTTGAAATGAAAAATGTTAAATTAATTATTTCCTGAATATTTTTAATTAAAATCTTTATTTCTTTGGTCAGTTTTATCTTAAAACTAGAATTTCATTTTATTGATGTACTTAAAAGTACAGAAAAGTACTGCCATATACAGCCATTACAAATTTTATTTTCTTTAGTGTTCATTCACTCTTTATTGCTTTTATTAGTTAGAATGATGCTTGCTATTGTAATAAATTAACGTCCAAATTTCATGGCATAGCTCAAAAATTTTCTCCCTCACATAATAGTCCATTGTGGATTTTATGGTTAACGGTTGGTTTTTCTCCACTTTGTGATTTGGGGACATGGCTTATTCCTTTTTCTTTGTTTCTGTCTTTCTGTCTGTCTTTCTTCTCTTTTATAATGGCTAAGACCTCAGAATTATTTTCTTCCATCTTTTAGTTCTGATATGACATTAATATTTCTTATGTTTCCCATTCTTATGCAATTATTTCTTTTTTAATTTCAACATATTTCCCTAACTTAGTAATCCTTTTTCTTCATAAAGTTATCTTTTTTGAAATTGTGTTTGTAAAGAAACGATACCACCAAAGCATGTAGGAAATAATAATAATAATAATTATTATTATTTTAATATGCAAGCTTGGGACTCACTTAAGAGCTACTAAATTACAGTGCCTACTAAATTAAACCTCCCCAAATAAATTTGATATGCTCTGCTGTTCAGAACTATTGTTCTAGAAGAATCCCAAGGCTCTACTCCATCTGTCTCCCCAACCTTTAGGAGAAAAAGTTAATATGGATCAATTTAGGATCAAACAGACTATTGAGCTCCACACAGTGCTTTGAGTTTGAACTTATTGTCAGAAGAACAAAGAGCTAATGCTTCTTACATTCTCCTGTTGTGGTCTCTCAATTCTTTCTCTCTGCCTGATCCCTTTGGTGTTTTGCTTTAAATTCTTATCACTCTGAAATTGACTCTGGTTTCTCTCTTAGATACACTTTCTTTTAAAAACTTTGCTTGGCTAGTGCTTCAAGAGGCAAAATAAGTCAGAAGGAGAAAGCCAAATACTGTATGATTTCACTCATGTGGAGGATTAAAAACAACAACAACAAACAAAGATATAGATACAGAGAACAGATTGGTGGTTACCAGAGGGGAAGGGGGTGGAGGGAGCGTGAAAGGGGTAAAGGGGCACATGTGTAAAGTGACAGATGGCAACTAGACCTTGGGTCGTGAACCCGAAGTCGTTTATACAGAAGCTGAAATATAATGATGTGCACCTGAAATTTACATAATGTTATAAACCAGTGTTACCTGAACAAAACGAAAAGAGAGAGAGTGTTAAAGCTGCCCATGATTTTGGAGGGAATCTCATTCCCAGGCCAAGCAACAACTCGAAGGGGTTCCAGAGTAAAGGAGTCAATGGGGCAGTTTCAGACGGCCTGCATCCTCATAGCTCTCATCTGGACCAAAACTGTTCACAGGCTCAGGTTTATTCAAAGGAATTTAAAATTTATACTAATATACAGAGTTTGCCTAACCTTGCTATCTGTATTAGTGAAGGTTCTCCAGAGTAACAGAACTGACAGAATATCTATGTATCTATCAATCTATCTAATCATCTATCATCTATCTATTGAGAGATTCATTTTAAGGAATTGGCTCATGTGATTGTGGAGACTTGGTGAGTCCAAAATCAGATGTGGTAGGCTGGCAGGCTACAGACTCAGGGAAGATTTGCAATTCAAGTCCCAAGGCAGTCTGCTGGCAGAATTCCTTCTCGCTCAGGAGAGGTCAGTCTTTTTTTCTATTAAGGCCTTCAACTGATTGGATGAGGCCCACCCATGTGGTAAAGGGTAATCTGCTTCACTTGAGTCCACTGATTTAAGTGTTAATCTTTTACAAAAAACTCCTTACAGAAACATCCAGGATAACACTTGACCAAATATTGGGGCATGGAGGCCCTGCCAAGTTGAAACATAAAATTAACTATCATATCATCTGTGTTCATGTTCCACCGATACAGACTCTGAGAGGACAATATTTTGGTGCTCTTCATGGCTATACCCATCACACATAAAGCACAAATCAGGTAGTGTCTTTTGCTTCCTGCCGTACATCTTTATCAAGAGCATATCTTTCTCCTACAACTTGGAGCAGTGTATTCTTTACATCTTTTGGTTCTAGTCTTCTTAGGCCTCTTAAAAGGCTGACTTCCCCCCATCCTGTTGACTTATTTTATGCCACTTGTTTCCAAAATACTATTAGTGAAATTCTTTTCGGGTCTCTCAGTCTCCCCCTGGATGTGCTATAAAGTCACTTCTCAGTATTTGCCATCCAGGTCTAGCTGTACCTTTAAATGAACAATCTAGCAACCCAAGAGTCTGGACAGTGCGAGCCAGGGTCCTGACCTAACAAGATACATTTATTCTAGCATTATTTCTTTTAGTGAAAGTGCTGCTGTGAGATGTAATTTTTTAAAATTTAATTTTCTATTTAGTCTAGGCACTTCTAAAGAGGCAGACTTTTTTTTTCCCCGGTCCCAGCTCTTGCTGTACAGAAGTGACGGCAACCTCAGCGAGAAGCCCCGTCACCTGATGGCTGTCTCTTCATTGTGATTGATGCAGATTTTAGGCCCCCCACAGAAACTGCTTCCAAAAGCTGTTGTTCTGACTGGGAAATGAATTCCTACTGTTTTTGGTCCATGACTGTTCCACTGTTAGTCACTGACCTCACAAATCGGGACAGGGGGCTGGTGAGATTCTGCACACTTTTGCCTCAAAAACTCCTTTTGATTTTCATTTAAAAACAAGAAAATAATACCTTTCTTAAGGATATAAGCAATATTTAGCTCTTGTTTAAAAAAGTAGCTGATCATATATTCAGGCACTTCTTTCAGCGCACCACAGCCCTCCCTTGGTATTTTTTTTTCTTATTCCTCTCAGATTTATGTCTATTTCTGATTCTGTTCCCCAAGCCCTCTGTGGAAATAGGAAGGCAATGAACTCATTTGATTTTTGTTTTAGCAATGCCTGTCTTTTCAGTCAGTAAATTGCTCTGGCCATCTGTAAGAAACTCTACTCTCTCTGTCGCTGACCTTTTGTTCCTTCCATGCTTGAAAAATGTCTTATTGTTTGTCTGAACGTCTTCTGCAATCTTCTTTTCATTTGCCACCTTTCCTTTTCTTATCATATTTTTCTCTTACACTTCAAGCTTCAAAATCATTTATATATTCATAGATTTTACATGAGCTTTTCTTTCTCTTTTTTTTTTTTTCGTGAGGAAGATTGGTCTTGAGCTAACATCTGTTACCAATCTCCCTCTTTTTGCTTGAGGAAGATTGTCCCTGAGCTAACAACTGTGTCAATCTTCCTCTAATTTTTTTTTTTTTTAAAGATTTTATTTTTTCCTTTTTCTTCCCAAAGTCCCCCCGGTACATAGTTGTGTATTCTTCGTTGTGGGTTCTTCTAGCTGTGGCATGTGGGACGCTGCCTCAGCGTGGTCTGATGAGCAGTGCCGTGTCCGCGCCCAGGATTCGAACTAACGAAACACTGGGCCGCCTGCAGCAGAGCGCGCGAACTTAACCACTCGGCCACGGGGCCAGCCCCAATCTTCCTCTAATTTTTGTATGTGGGGTGCCGCCACAGCATGGCTTGATGAGTGGTGTGCAGGTCTGTGCCCGAGATCCGAACCCGTGAACCCCAGGCCACTGAAGTGGAGCACGTGAACTTAACCACTATGCCACTGGGCAGGGCCCTGATAGTCCTTTCTGCAGTTTTTTTTGAGGAAGATCAGCCCTGAGCTAACATCTGCTGCCAATCCTCCTCTTTTTGCTGAGGAAGACTGGCCCTGAGCGAACATCCGCACCCATCTTCCTCTACTTTATATGTGGGACGCCTGCCACAGCATGGCTTGTCAAGCGGTGCCATGTCCACACCCGGGATGGGAACCAGTGAACTCTGGGCTGCCGAAGCAGAACGTGCACACTTAACTGCTGTGCCACCGGGCTGGCCCCAAATCCTTTCTGCATTTGATGTTGGTAGAGCAAGAATTGCCCCAGTGTCTTTATATTCTGATGTAGTGCATCTAATGTAAAATCTTAATTAATTTTAGCTCTATTTCTACCTTAACTTTCAAACTGAAGTAGTAAAATGAGTATTCACTTAATCAGTCATTAACCAATTTATACTAAATACCTACTGTGCTTTAATGGTTGTGATTTGTCATAATTATGTCAACTTAAGAAAAAGATATACCTTTCCTGGTTCTTACTAAATGTGTTTGCATTTTCTTTTTATTTTTCTTTCAGTCTGAGTCTGCTAGGGTGTGTATAGAACTTAAGAATACTGCAAAATCTAATAGAAGCATTTTCACTGTAGCCCCACAGGGCAAGGGTCTCATGTGGGACTCTGTTCCCTTTAATAGACATTGTTGTCAAAAATGATGAATGGCACAGCTTCTTAAAACATCTGAATATTTTTTTCAATGCTATATAATGCTATATGTTTAGGTGAGAGATGTTTCTTCAGAGAGAAAGTTTTTATAATAACCATCTACGTGACCCTGTCTGAGTCCCTTTGTACAGTGCATGAAAACTGGTCCAGTTGTTGGGGGTCTGGAGGACTGATACCTTCAGAGTCAGGCAGAAAAGCTTAGGTTACTCTGAGGGACGTGAACTCAGAAATTTATAATGTTTAAAAATGTTTATATGTTATTTCAAGATAATCAAGACCAAAGAAGTCAACCATGATTTTAAAGCCAAATAGAGATGTCCCTTAATGCGACTTGGAAAAAAAAAAAACCACACCTTGATATTTACTGAATGTTGGTCATGTACTGGGTACTGTAATAAGAAATTTACATGGATTAATTTTTATAGTCTTAAAAAAAGTTATAAGGAAAGTATTATTGTTGGCTCCATTTTATAGATGAGGAAACTCAGAAAAGGTGAGTTTACGTAACTTGTCCAAGTTTAGATAAGGAATAAATAACAGTGATGGATTTGAACACAGTCTGTCTTAATCCAGAGTTCAAGCTTTTATCCACTACACCACAGCTGGGTGCCTCTGTGTATCTATCTACGTATCTATCTATCTATCTATCTGTCTATCTATCATCTGTGTATCCATCCATCCATCTTATTTTTTATCCATCATTGATCATCGATCAATTACCTGTCTTTAAATAAACAGAAATATACATTATGTAACCTCAAAGACTGAGTTAGCATATAAATGCATGGTGACAACAAATAATGCTGCCAAATACCAGAATGACTACACAGTTTTACCATCATTTTATTTTAGTACTTTTTAGTGGTTGCTCCAGGAATTAAAACATGCATCCTTAACCTATCAGAGTATCAGTACCCATTTGAGTCTGTAACCATCCACACCACAAATGTTTGAGTCTTCTCAATATGTTATAACCACCTTCCAGCTATATTTTTTGCTTTAAGCGGTTATTCATCTTTTAAGAAAATTATGCAAAAACCAAAACATAATCTTTAATATTTATCCACATTTTCATCTTTTTTAATCTCTTCCTTAGATAGACCAGAATTTCCATCATTTCCCTCTGGTGTCCTTTCCCCTAGACTGAGCACTGTAGTACCTCTTGGAGTGCAGCTTTCTGGCAACAAGTTATCTCCATTTTGTTGATTTACAAATGTCTCTTTTACTTTCTTTTTGATGTATATTTATGCAGCATATAGCTTTCTGAGTGGATTTTTTTTTCAGTGTTTTCTTGTCATCATTCTATTATCTTCTGGCTTCTATTGTTTCTGATAAAAAAGTTGGTCATAATTGGTGTCGTTGTTCCTCTGTGTATATTGTGTCATTTTCTCCGGAAATATTCAAGGTTTTCTCTTTATCGCTGATATTCAGTGTTTTGACTATGATGTTCCTTAATGCTGCTTTGCAGTTAATCTGCTTTAGTTTCACTGAGCTTTTTGGATCTATAAGAGGTTGTTTCTCTCCAAATTTTGAGAAAATTTCCAATCATTACTTCATGAAATTTTTTTTCTGCTACATTTTCTCTATTGTTTTGGTACTTTCCAAAATACACATGTGTTGGACTCCTCGTGCCTGAGGTCCTGTTCTTTGATTTTTAATTGTCTTTTTCTCTATTCTTCAGACTGGGTAATTTCTATGGGTTTTTTTTTCAAGACTAAACTCCTCTTCCAGAATCATCAGCCTATTGTTATGCCATTCTAGTGAGTATAACTTTAGATTGTACCATTTCAGATTATATACTTTTAAGTTTTAAAATTTCTATTTTCTAATTTTCCGGACCTTTTAGTCCTCATTTTTCTGAGATTCCCTATGTGTTAAATCATTAAGATCACACTTTGTTTTGAGTCATTGAAAAAACTTATAACAGGTAATATCTGTTAATTCCAGTACTAGACTATCTCAAAGGCTTTTTCTATCGACTGCTTTTTCTTTCTTCATTTTTGATAACACGCTCCTGATATTTTTAATTTCTAGTAATTTTTGTATGCTCTGTGGGGTAGCGTTTTATTGTTGTTTTTCTTTACAGAGTCTTAATATTGATTTATTAAATAAAGTATCATAATTCAACCCTTTAACTTGAATTGATGATTTATTTCAACCATAATACAAAGTTACTCTGCATTACTTTTATATTTGAAACTGTATTATTTAAGTGTTTGCTACCATTTCATAATAATTAATATTTGCAATAAAATTGTTAAAGTCAGGAAAAAATACATGTGAATATCTAAAAATTGTTAAAGAATCACATTTTTAAAGTTAACATTTTCCCCAGTGACAAATTTTATGAAAAAATAGTAACATGAAAAAGTCAGCATCTTACAAATTGAGTTGTTATTAACTATATATTTATTTTGCTCAAAGCAGTTCTATCCGTCAGTTTGGCTTTCAGACGTCTGCTTCCTTATGTTTATAGAAATAGCCAAATACTTTTTGTTGACTATTTTTCATAGGAAGTGGTAATTTTTGCAAACCTTCTTTTTTAAATAATTTCTCTGTCTAATTAAAGTGGCTTATAATGATGAAACATTCTTTTATAGTGTTCTTTGAGAAAATAGTGCAAAAGAATGAATAAAGTAGGAAAGCCGTCTTAACATCAATCTTTTGTGTTCGTTAGTTTTAGATTTTTAGATATCGGTTCTCCCATGATATTGCTTATGAAGAATGCAGAGTAATTTGCTTTCTAGTTACACATGAGTAAACTGCAGACCCAAGCGTGTGCTGCTTACGAAAGTGATCTGGCTTGCTCCTGTTAAGCATGAACACCGCAGCCCCAACTAATTGGGCAATTAAAATTAAGGAAAATGCAGCACAAAGAGATTTTCCGCATTCAACTCAACTCAGCATAAAATATTATTAATTCAATGTTAAAATGAACTTCCATCCTACATAAATACTAGGCTTTGTATTGATCCTTGCTGGATCTAAGTCTAATTTTCTTATCTTGCTGAAAAAAAAGTTTAGATTAGATGGAACAACATTACGTACTAAGTTTTGGTTGCTTTTTCTACCACTAAAGAGTCTACCTTTCTGGCATATGGTGACCAGCTTTTGTAACAGGGATGGAGAAAATGTCACAATTCAAGACAAATCATAGCCAGTGGTGGAAATGAATCTGTTTTCGGGAGCATAGTATAAAGTTTGACTAATTCTCCACTATTGTAACGCTGATGCTTCTACTATTTGAATTGAGCATTTTTTTAGTGGCACATAAACCCTAAATTGTGTCTACATGGTTTGTACCATTTTGTATGTTTTAAATAATATACATACAAATGTACAGCCACAAATGGTTATGTATTATTTGTATGCATAATTTTATGACGCTGTCATTTCATAAAACTAAAACTTTGCTTTTGGCTAACCTTAGGAAATGTTCTCTAACTTGCATTTTTTTCCAGTATTGGTTTAATTCCTTGATTCAGATTATGCTACTTTTTGTTGTTACACTATTTACAAAAATCAAGAACTTACCTCTTCAGTTCTGCCTGATAAAAACAGCATTTGTAAGTTTCTTTTATATTGATTGTATTCTTCCGCATACCTCCTCCCTCCAGCTGGAACGTTCACGTTTGGTGCCTCAGGTCTGTTATCTGAGGTCAGAAATTTGTTCATTCATAGCAAACAGTTGGAGCGATGCTGCGTATCTCTTTTCCTGGTAATGTGTACATGAAGTCTTCATAAACAATTGCTTTGACGTCCTGTAGACAGTGCCTTTGGTTTCTGGGGGTCATTTAATTTAAAGTGATCACGGTCTGGATCACAGTTGGCATTGTGTGTTCCTGTATTTTTTTACAATTGCACTCTTCTATTCCATGTTAAAAAGGTCTTAGCACATTGGATAAGGACGTTGCCTTGCTTAGGGCTTGAAGTGCAGTGTCAAAGATAATAGAGGACAGGGAAGAAAAAAGACTTATTTGCATGGAAGTTTGCCTTTGCTATTTTTGTACTTTTCTAAATTTAAAGATGATGGTTGAATTGTTGAAGGGCTAGTAATTACAATCAGCATGTGAGTTTATGTAATTTTCTTTTTGCACTACTCCATAATCCATATTTTTTTGAGTGTATATATAATACTTCCTGACTTTTTTTAGTATCTGCAACCATTTTAATGGTATTGTTGAGACTGTCAGTGGGGATGATACAATATCATGGTATCAGATGCATTAGTATTAGCAAATACCAGTGCAGGGAAATATTTTTGCAGGAAATATGCAGTCACCAGTATTTTATATGTAACCATGGAAAGGATGCAAAATATACTAAGCCAATGATTACTAGAACAGTTTGTATATATCACGAATTTTGTACAACTGTAGAAATTAATGCAATTAGATACTTTTCAAAGTCCCAAGGTATACACAGTAGGCCAGAGGAATGCATGTGCCAACCTGAACCAAAAAATTAGTACATTTGATCTTAAAAATATTTCTTAAATGTAGATCTGAAATTTGATGCTAAAATTTCCATGTTGGCATTTTATTATGCAATGATAGTCAAAGAAGTTTAAAACCGAATCTTGTTTGCCACAGATATTTTGCAAAGGTGATAGAGATTGACATCAAAAGACCCAGCTAATAGTCTGTAATGTGGAAGCTTCATGCTTAACTTCATTGATGTCACTTACTGTTATTGGTTCATTCTTGTTAAGGTGTTCTCTAGCTTCAAGGAAGAACGGCAATAAAGTATCTGGAGGTGGAATTACAGAAAAGCAAACGTGTTTGGTCACCACTCTCTCTATACATGTTAACTCTGCTTCTGACACAGACACCAGCGCATAGTTAAAGCGAGGCAACATGCAATTTCATGTATTTAACTAAACATTTTTCATGATAAGAAAAGGTTAACAGCAGCGCGGCCTGGTGGCATAGTGGTTCAGTTCACACGCTCCACTTTGATGGCAGGGGTTCGAGGATGCAGATTCTGGGTGTAGACTTACACACCACTCTTCAAGCTACACTGTGGCAGTGTCCCATGTACAAAAAATAGAGGAAGATTTGCACAGATGTTAGCTCTAGGCCAATCTTCTTCACAAAAAAAAAAAGAAGAAAAGAAAAAGAAAAGGTTAACAGTAAGTTCAAAAGCCTTGCTATACATAGTGTCGTAGATGGATCATCAGCATCAGCATTACTTATCCAGGCATAGCTTAGAAATGCAGGACCTCAGGCCTCAACAAGGACCCCTATATCAGAACTTACATTTTAATAAGATCTCCAGGCAATTTATACGCATAGTCAAGTTTGAAAACACTCCTCTGACATACCCCTAGTTTTCCACCGGTTAAACACTATTTATCCTGACCCTACAATGCTGGTTTCTATATGTACCAAGAAAATGGTAAGAGCCTAAGTTCGTAAATATTGTATAAGGTACTAAAACATGCCAACAGCACACGGGTAGATGTGAAGACGTTATGGCCTCACAATTGAGAGTTCTAAATCCTATGATATGAATGCGAAGTTCCTGAGGAAGGATAGCAGCTGACATGCTTCAAAGACAGTAATTAGTTCTTTATAGGACCTAGTAATATCTGCTTTTTGCTCACGTCATACAGCATATTTTATTATTATCTTGTTCTATAATATTTCTAATGGCTACAGCTAGTACAAAACCTTTATGTAAAAGATGAGTCTAAATCTGAAATAAATATATTGAATCAAATGAGTCCTTCATTTTCTTCTAGTACTAAAGCACTTTTAAAATTTTTATGTTACAGTTCTTTTTCAAATAAATGGAGTCATTATTCTATTGTGAATAAATTTTTCCACTCTGAAGACAATATTTTTGTGTGGCTCTGTTTTCTGCTATATTTATAAATATAAATTTGCTTTAAATTTTCTTTCAAGTATTATTTAATTTCTAATTTCTCTTCGCCAACATGTTCTAACTGGCATAGGTCCTTTAGGAATTCCCTTTGGGTATTCACAGTGCTCATTTCTCCTTTTGAGAGCAAATGTGTATGTATGACCTGCCAAGATACAAAGCCACATAATCCTCACAAGTTGAATTCAGATTTCTTCCAGGTCTCAGAGATGCCTTAAATACAGTACCAGTACAAAAAAGTTACCTATTCCGTCTGGAGGTTGGGTGGGAATGCGAAATTCACATTGCAAAATGATTTACAGTTCTTGGAAACAAAGTGTGTTACAAATATGAAATATGGTAATGGAATTTTTCAGATGTATCCTTTTGAATTTCTGGCATTTTCTTGGGGAAAAGGAGGAGATGAAATGTATGCATTTTGTTTCTAAGTTGTTTTGAGTTGTACTATTTCTTGTAGTAGATTTCATGATGAATCTGGATGTTTTCTGGCAAAGACACATCTGTGAGTTACTGAAAGATAGTTCTTCAGGACATCAAAGAAATTAATGACAGAAAGAGTTAATTCTATTTCTAAAAGTGCCTTGTGGCGCTAGAAAGTAGCTGAGGCTACTGGGATAATCTGAGTCAATTATATTGAATTCACATAGAGTGATTATGTAGTTCTCAGCTCCTCCCTCTACCAGCTGTTCTTAATCAGTTCTGATTCCTTAGTTCAACTAATGCCCCCTACAATGCTGACTCTGTCTTGCTCAAGCAAGACTCCTTAATAATTGCTCACTCATTTGGATCAAACTTCGCTATCACTTGCCTTTCTAATTTTGCTTCCTCTCAGTTATTTCTGACTTCTTTATATCAAATATTAATGATTTTTCATTGTTTTCTTTTGCCATAAAATGTGAAATCTACATAAAATGTGAAATTCACAATGCCCACTGATATTTTTAAACATCAGAGTGGAGGCCCAGAGAAGCGTAAGAGCTTCACTTTTATTCACTAGCTATGGCTAATTGCTAGACCTGAGGAAAAAATCAAGAAATAGACATCATATTCCCATTTAAAAATTATTTATTTAGGTATATTTTTCATCTATGGTACTACCTCTTTGCCTATCTCTATGCCATTTAGGACTAAGTGTGATGTTTTTTACTAAATGGACAGGAAATAATTTATTTGTATCCATTACACATTGACTTTTTCTAGTGTCTGTTTTCAGAGAGTCATAGAAACATAGAACTGATCCTACATCTTTGGATAGCACACTTTTAAATTTGCATAAAATATTTTTTTAAACCAACAATGTTTAGTGACTTTATTGAAGGAGATTCCTTTACCAATCATGTCACACCAAGTTGGCACTTTTGGAGCATCCATCTTACTTTTGTTTAAAAATATAAACTGCACATAATCTGATTTCTCCAATGGGGCAATGAAATGTGTCGTTATAAACCATCACTCTATAGCTGAATTCTCAATATACCCTAACAGCTGGTCCTACTTAAAGCAGCTACTGTTTGCCGTATATGAAGCTAGATGTTTTGAAAACATTATTTGATTCAGATTTTTAATATATTTTCACTAGAAGAATCTATAAGTTAAGTCTGATTCTCAGTTAACTGACATACAACATAACCTTCATGAGTTGAAGTCCCCTGTTTTAATCTGGATTTTCACCCTGAGAACTAAGAAAGTCCTTCTCCATCAATTGTTCAGTCCCTTGCTGTCCTACTCTCACAGCTGTTCACTTAGGTGAAATGGCCATACACATCATGTCAACTACACTCTTTCTTTATCCATTACTATATCCCTTGGCTTCCTTATTCCTGTAGTGGTCCAGTCTCTTTCACCCAGATATGGTCACATTTTTCAAAATTATCACTTTCTTCTCCCCCTCTACAAAACCCCATTTTTAGTGAATTTTTTTAAGGAAGTTATGGAAGCAAAATATAGAATTAATGATCTTACGCTAATGTATTAATAATTCATTTAACTTGATGTGTTTCTCTTCCCAAGAGTGTCAGCATTTAAAGAGAGATGAAAAACCTATGTTTATTCTAGGGCACTTCCAGTAATGGAATTTACAATGATGAGAAAGTGCCTTGGGCAGAGAGGTTTTCTCCCATTCTCATCACAGATATCCATGAGGAATGGTGTGCCAGAGCTGGTTTGTATCAATTTGCAACAACCAATTGTTAATGGTAAGGAACGTCATCCCTATAGATGGTACATTCTAAATACAACATAGACAACAACAAAACCCCCCAAAACCCCAAAAAGCAAAAACAAGATACACATGTGAAATGTATTTTAGGTAAGATATACCCTGAAATCCTCACTAAGAAGGTGACATTTGAGTTGTGACTAGAAGGAAAACAGTTAGCCTTATGGATATCTGGGGGAGAGTATTCCCAGTAGAGAGAGTGACAAGTGCAAAGATCCTGTGGCCTAAGTGTGCTTTCTGTGTTTGAGGAAAAGTAAGGGCCATATGGCTAGAGCTGAGTGAGAAGGAGTGAGGAGCTGGTGATTAGAGCAGAGAAATAGGAAGTGGCTAGGTCATGGAGGGCTATGTGGTTATCATCAGTTCTGTGGCTTTTACTCTCCATAACATGAGAAGCTTTTCAAGCAATTTGAGCAAAGGAATAACGTGGACACTCATTTTTTAATGGGATTTGTGTGGCATAGACTGGAAGGGACAAGAGTAGACACACAGAAACCTATTAGGAAATAGTTATGATACCCAGCTGGTTTGGACTAGAAGTTTTGTGGTAGAGAGGGTAAAAATCAAGTGAGATTCTCCAGTAAAAATCAAAGTGAGATTCTTAGAGAAGATATAGTTAGACGATCTGAGTTAGGCTCATTTTTAGGTTTTTACCTCAGCAACTAAATAAGGGGAATTTGCAGGAAGTACAGGCTTGGAAGAGAATTGCAGATTTTACTTTTGGATATATTATATTAAAATGGAATGTTGAGTAAGCAGTTGGATATATGCAAGTGTGGAGTTCAATGAAGAAGTGTAGGCTAAAGTTAAAAATTGAGGTGTTGTCAGCAAATAGACAGTATTTAAAATCATGAGGCAGAGTGAGATCACTTGGAAAGTAAATATAGCTAGAAAAACAAGTCTGTCTAATAGGATAGACTTTATCCAGATTGTTACAGTTAAATCACTACCTATATATCAGTCTCTCTCCTTCCCCCCACCTCTCCACATGCACATGGTAATATAAACAAAACACTATTTCATTGCATGTTCTTTATAACAATCTGATTAACTCCCACTAATGCTTCAAGATTCAGTTTAGACATCACATTCTCCATATATCTAGAGAATGGATGAATTGTCACTTTAATGAAAAAAATCATAGAATCACACATTAATCCCCCTATTCTAACTGATAGTCCTTCATTCTTATTGTCTCTTGTATCTTCTTTCTTACCCATTAGATCATAAACTTCCTAAAGGTGAGGATCACATAATTCCAATGCCCAGTACTCTACTTGGAAATTTGAAGACACTTAGTGTATTAATGAGTAAAATAAAAGAAATAACTACAGAAGGTGAGAGGGGAATAATGATAACTAGAATTTGTAGGGTAAGTGGTAGACTGGGTATGGAGGAGGGAGACCAATATATATTTTATCTAGCATGTCAGCCTGGTTCTGAAAAGCTGCTTGCAATTTTTTCAAACATGGAATACACACTGTATAACTTAGCAGAACATGATTCAATTTCCTCTTCTGTGAAATGAGAGTGTTGAACTAAGTCCCTTCCAGCTTTAAAATGCAAAGGCTTTATGACTCTCGGATTCCCAAGTGAAATACTATCGGTGATTTGTGTGCATTTTTTCTTCCCCGAGATTGGTCATGCCCGGTTATCTAAAACCCCTGTGCTGGTGTGGATGCCCTCACGACCCCTGCTTAGTCTCACTTCCTCTCAGCCTGACTTGGTAGACTTTAATACCCTTATTATTTTACAAGCTTTATTGCCCTCAAAAAATGCGTGTCTGCTGTATTCGCAATATTTCTATTTGTTCTCGGTTTCCTTGACTTTCCTTTTCACTATGTAAAGTGAAACAAAACAAAACAACAATAAACATAAACCCTCTTTATTCTCTTTTCATAAAACTGTTGACATTAAACAAGGAAATTATCAGTAAATGCTATCATTTAATAATTGCTGAAAAAGACATGGAATGGAACAATGTGACAGGAATTTGCAATGATTATAATTCATTCGCTTGTGGTGTTTCAGAGAAGTTTGCCATCAATTCATTCTGCTTCATGTTTTGCCACATTTGATTAAATATTAGTTAATAAAGACCTGCCCTTATCCTCTTGCCATCTTTTCTTCTTCATTCAAAGGTTGCTGCTGATATACAAGCCAATGAAACCCGTGCCTGATATGGATTTCACTATAGACTGATTCCATTTAATTCAGCCTTCAATGGTGACTTGTTTCTGAAATTAGGCACTTTCTACACCAACTCTAAAAGCTCAAAACCTTTATTCTTCTCTGTAGATGATAGAAAATCCCATGGAGAGAAGTATTAGTTTTAAAATTCAGATATTTATGGTGAAATAAAGCCCCAAAGTCTAAAACTCATTAAACTAAAACATAATAGGCCAACTTTAAATCCCTTTTTTACTCAGCACTTAAAAAATAATACAAGCCCATTAGTCTTCCTGTTCTTGTCAAATACACAACCTGAAGTTGATTTTTTGTTAGAGAGGAGATTAAATTTAAAAACCAGAATAATGGAAAGTTTAAGCAATACTCAGTAAGTCATATTGTATTGGTAGCCTAAATTCCTCCTTTGCAATTGTTAAATAATTAATGAAATCATATTTTAGTACACTCCTTTAGCATTACTATGATTATTTTGTCTAACACTGGACCAAATTTCCTACCACTATTTGTACACATTGAATGGCAGTCATTGCAACCAGTCAAGTGGCAGATGCTTACTGAGTTTCTATAATGTGATAAATGCTATTTGGTTCTATAGTGCAGTAGCTTTTAAACTTTTTGAACTAAGATCCACAGTTAAGAAATGCATCTAATATTGTAAACCGTCATACTTGCACACATTTCAACAGAAAGTTTCAAGAAACGAAACAGAGGTTTATATTTGTGAAACACCCTGATGTTGTCTTTGCTTTTTACTCTATTCTGTTATTTTATTAGATGTTATTAAAAATATCGAGTGAGACCTAGGACCAGCAGATTAAAAAATACTACTATAAGTACATAAGGACTCCGTCTTCAAGAAGGTTATAACAAGGTCGGGAGAGACGAATGGTATGAAACACAACACAGTTTAATATCAGAGTCAGCGAAGTTGTCTTTAAAAGGATGAGATTTGAGCCAAACTGAGGAACAAGAAGAATGTGGCAAAATGAAGGTGCAAACAGGAAAGGCCAAATCATGAGAATGAATCCAAGTGTGTGTGTTCTCTGATTAGTGACAAGAAAATCCTGGTTGATGTGCAAGATGTGCTTTGGGGACCAGGGAATTGTAAAGACAAAGAAATAGTTTGTAATTAGAGGCACAATAACCCTGAGAATAAGAGAGAGAGGTTTACACCTAATACAGGGGAAACTAGAGAGCAATTTAAGGATTTTGTTCATTAGAAATGTGTTGATGAAATGATATTTAAGGAAGATTATAATATTAAAAAATATACAGAATGAATTATAGAGAAATGACTCCAGGGAGGAAGACCCACCGTGGAAGTAATTCTAACGTCATCCTAATAGAAGCTAAACTAGGTGGTAGCATCAAGGAAGTACATTAAATAAAGTCAAGGGTATTTATGAACTCTCTGCTTACAGAGATGGCATACATACATTAGTGTGTATTATCAGATTGTTTCCTTTAAATTATTACATCTTAAAATTGTCATAAAATAGAGTAAAATATAATTAATATTATTTACTTATTCAACCAATATTTAGTAAGCACTTACTATTAAGCTCTGTACTAGATGCTGGGAATAAGTGGTAAACTTGTTAAAGTCCTGCTTTTGTAAAACTTAATTTCTAATGATAGAAGAAAGATAATACAAAAATAAATAAATAAATAAATAAAATAATTTTAGATAATGGTAAGCGCTATGAAGAAAATGAAGCTGGCTTAGGAATCATAGTTATTGGAGGTCTAGGGATGGGGTTATTTTAGCTGCAAGCAGCAATGCAAAAACTGAGAACAGAAAACAAAGCTCGCATCAGGAATTTCAATTGTGTGTGTGACCCTTGCATGTCCCATGGGAAAGAAACAGAAGCAACATATATGAACATAAGATCTGGACCCTGAGAGCATAAATGCTACATAGATATGAGGATATCATGAAGAGAGAACCTAAGACCAATTCCATGGGCTGTGGGGTTCAGAAGGGCTCTCTGACTCCCACACGTCATGTGATTCATACATTCTAAATCTATTCTCAAACGTTTACGTGCCCGGGTGGTCCAGGTGCCATATGGGTTACCCCAGGGTGGTTGCGTTTCGGTCAAAGTCATAACAGAGCAAAGCAAAAGCAGCATTTGGTTACTGACTGCTTCGAGGTGAGGTCAGCTACTTCTGCTGAAATCATAGTTCACAGGTTACCTGAATGAGAATCTTTAGAGATTGTTGTTCAAAATACAAACAACTGGACCCTCACCCCAGATCTACTTGATCAAGCTATTTAGGATCGACTGGGAAATCTGCATTTATAACAAATATCCCAGGGTTTCCTGAGACTACTCAAATTTGAGAATCACTTTTATTTTACGGTTGAGTGAACTGAAGCTAGGGAAATTAAGTGATGTTCATAGTCATACTGTCAGTGACAGAGCTAAAACTAGGATCTGAGCTGTCTTGATGCTAAAAGAGAATCGCTTTTGTATTCAGACATATCTGACTATGGAGTTTAAATCTGCTTTTTACTAGTTATATGACTCAAGTCAAATGGCTTAAGCTCCCTGAGCCACAAATTCCTTTTCTGAAAATAGGAATAATAATACCTACCTTAAAAGTGTTGCTTAGATCGTTTGCAGCATTCAAAATAAATTTTTAAGCCACCAGTGCCTGGCATGAAAGAGTGCTCCATGGATTGTAGCCATTGTTACTGTACCTGCTGTATTGGAGTTAGCAGAGGAGGTGATCAAGTGCTTGGGCTCTGAAGCCAAACGATGTATGCTCAGATCCTAGCTCTGCCATTTACTAACTCAGTGACCTCAGCGGAAGTGTTGTGACCTGGTTGTGTCACAATCCCTTCATCAAGAAAGTGGTGACAGCAATGCAACCACCTCAAAGATTTGTTGAGAAGATTAAATGAGTCAATACAAGTAAAGCACTTAAAACAAGGTGTGTCATGTTCTCATATATAAGAACATATATAAGTTCTCAATATGCTATTATTATTATACCTTTACACTGAAAGAGAAAGAGAAATAGCTTTGGGGAGATCATTGCTCACGGAAAGGTTGCTGTCTAGTCAGACAATTGCAGTTAGAGAAGAAGAAGTGTGAACTGTGGAGCATTTAAACGAGGTCGAGGCAACCTTCGAGTCAGGAATGCTCAGACACCTGTTTCTCCTGTATATAGAGTTGTCTCCTTGGATATCTCAGATTTAGGTGAGACTGAAAATTGGGTAGACTGCTTGTTCCCTCTGGGTGTCCTTGTTCTGCTGTTTATTTTTTTCAACTGTCTTTCTCTTTCTTATAACTTTTTTTGCTCCTTTACTCTGGGCAACTTTGTGTTTCCCTTGGATTTCCACGAAGCCAGTGAGGCAGAAATGTGGTTGCTACATTTAAAGATATTTTATAGCTTATTGGCTTATTGAAGCCACAAAATAAAGTATTCTTCTCAAAGAGGACAAATTATTTTGAAAAGTTTTAGTTAACATCTTATCCATTAAAAAATTCAGATCACAGTAACTTATTGGGTTCCTCATGTAATATGATAAATAAGATAATCAGATACTTCTATTTAAAAATATAACTTCTTTATGATTAACTTTAGGTTAGAAGAGAAAGTCATATGTATATCTGTATATAAAAGCAGGCAATCACTAAGTCTTGATGATTCTACTTTCAAAAATGGTCTCAGACCAGTTAGTTGTGTGTCACAGCCCTCTAACTCCACTGCTGTCGCTATATTATAGGTGGTCGTTTTCTAAAGGACTATTGTAATAGCCTTCTACTAGATATCCTAAAGCATTCTCCACACACAAACATAGTGATCTTTTAAAACAACAGATCTCTCCACAACACTCCTCTGCTTCAAGGAATTCAATGGCTTTCCATTGCTCTCAGGATAAAGCCAAAAACCCTTTAAAAGACCTACCTGGTTTAGCATACACCTCCCTTTTGCTTCCCTCCTAACTCCCCTCTCTTGGCTTACCGAAGTGTCAGGTATCAACTCCCTCTTTCAGCCTTCCTGCTGGCTTTAACCACTGGAAAACTCTTCGTTCTCTTCATCAGCCGACAACACAGAACAACAGACACACGGATACGCTTTTCCCTAGCTGCTCTTATTCCTCAACCAAGTCTTAGCTTTGAAATCTCATTTGTCCAAAAAGTTTTCTCTGGTTCCGTAGAATGTTTTAGTCTTCACTCTCTTGTAGCAGCCTAGCACCCTATAGTATGTTTTCACTTTATAGTCATTACCACATCTGAAGCCAAATTATAAATTATTTAAGATTTGTGGTCCACATTGTGCTTAAAGGCATCATGTCAAGGACCATGCAGGAATTGTTCAATATTACATTCCAATCCTGGAGAAGTGCCAAGCACAGAGTAAGAACTGAACAAATATTTGTAAAGTGAACACATACGTGAATGAATAACACACAAGACTGAAATTTAAAAATTGGGAACATGTTACTGCTAATAATGGTATGCACTACTTTCAATGCCTTAAGCAGATTTTAATTCTAAGAAATTAAAAATTGGATTTGAGTTGGTAACAGAAATGTGCATATGACAATAATGGAATAAATCTTATTAATTTATTCTTACTTTCTGACAATGGTTGCTTTTGCCTTATTGTGATACATAGACCTTAGTGTGGCACATACACCCATTGGTATTAATTTGAGTTAATGAGGTCTTAAGGAATAATTTGAAAATATTTCCCATAAATACCAAATGAAGTGAATACAATGGTCTTCTGTTAAGTTTTGGTCTGCATAAAACATCTTTTCCCTTTGATAGAAAGCCTCCTCCAGCCACTGGACTATTAATCAAATGGCCCCAATGACACCAGCTTGGATGTGGGGTGTGAAATCCATGTTAGTCAATCAAGACTTCTCCGTGGATAAATGATTGATCCTGCTGCAGACACATGATTCAAGGAGACTCCATCAAAATTTAAATTAATCGTAGTGATTTCTATGAACATCTACAGTCAGAGTCTTCCTCCTTCTGAGGTTGTGACCACTCAATCTGGAGCTTTGGTAGTCACCTTTCCTGTCAAATAGAGATAGTCTGTTTAAAAATAAAGCAAGGATAAAGAACTCCAAAGGTGACAGAGAAACAAGATCACCCAAATCTAGCTGTCCTTTTTGGAATTAAAATGTACGTAATGAAATAAACCATTTTTTTATTCAGTCTAATTTAAGTTTGCATTCTGGTCAGAGTTTATAGAAGAAAACTTTTCTTTCGCCCACTCCTTTAATGAGATGTGGGTATACACATGTGACACAGTGTTGCCAAAAAATAGATTTGTGGATATGCTTCCCTCCAGCACAAGGATTAAAGCTGAAAGAAATCTAGAATAATGTAAAGATTTCCATGTAGATTTTTGCAAATCTGAACATTTGGAGAGTATTGTGTACAGCAAAGAGTCCCATACTAAGAAATACATTACAAAATTGATATGTACCGAGGAGAACAAATAGAATCAATGAGGCATTTAGAAACCATGCTGTATCAATGTAGAGTGTTTAGCTTAGGAAAAAGAAGACTAAGAGGAAACATAACAGCAGTTTCAAATATTTGTAAGGCTGTTATGCACAAGAGCGTGCAGACGTGTTCCTTTTTTTCTTTAAAGAAAAAAAATATACAGGAGATTGGGATATGTTATTGGATGCCAAATTCTTAGATCAATATTAACAATCATTTTAAGAAATATAGCACTGGGAAAGTCATTTTTATAAGTAGTCCCAGATACTGATTTTGGAATCAAATTGAGTTAATTCTTATCAGGAATGTTGTAAAGAAGACACTAAAGATGGGAGAATGAAGTTTACGATTTCTCACTCTGTGCACCGTTGTTTATAATCGTCAGTGAAACACTAGTCCAGTAGTGACATACAAATGAATTCTTTGGAAACCTATGATACTAATTTTTTTATCCATCTTGCTTTCTCTTCCTCTTCAACATATTCTTGTTTTTCTTCCATTGTCGTCTATCTCAAGATCACATTCTAGAATGTCGGAAATCATACAGACATTTTTTTTCCTTTTGCTCAACATGACAGCTAATGGACACATAAGTTCACTGTAAAAGGAAAACAACCTGACAGACAAAGGGACTAAGTTTAGATGCTCGTTTTAAAAATATAAGAGAGAGACTAGATTGAGAAGGTGGAGGCATCAAAAAAACTCATTTCTTCCCCTCTAGAAAAACTGCTCTGTTGTTTATCTTTATAACAACAAAATCCTCAAAATTAAGAGTAAAGTGGACAGCACAAAGTATTTGTTGTTTAGTTGCTAATGAGTAAATAGGACTTCTCAATAACATCCGGCTTCTCTAAAATGTCCTATTTAAAAAAAAAATTGACTTTTATAGCTGGAAGGGACCTTGAAAGAAAAATCTGTTCAAATTTTAAGTTTTATTAATAATGTGAAAAATGAGACTTAGATAAAAATGGCAACAACATTGGGGTATACATCATAACCCTGCTGCTCCCTCAAAAGGAGAAGCATTGCAAAAACACGATAACTCTGTGTATTCTGAAAGAGTATAAACATCAAGATATTTCCACACAACGAAGAAATTTTTAAAACTAAAAAAAACCCAACCATATTCCATCCAATACAATATAATTTTGATGTCAGATTATGCCATTTCTACTATGAGGTATCTGCTTATGAATCGACCCTGTTAGGGTATGAAAACTGGAGAATGTGGAAGGGACCCTCTACATAGTAACTAGTATGTTTTGTGACACGTCCCTTTTGATAATATCCATCTGGCAAAGAGGAGACGAGAACTCAGGTTAGCAGAGTTAACTTATTTGACTTTCTTATCACAATATCTGGGGCATAGTAAGATTAAGTGAACCTTAATTCCTTTTGTATATTCCAAGTCTCTTGAGTACAACTTTGAGGCTGTTACTTAGGATTCACTTATTGAGTGGGAAAGAACAAGACAGGATATGCATTATTAAAACTAAGCTGATGAAAATATGGAAAAGCAAGAAGTAGGTTTTATTTATATAGTGGTGTTATGTTTTGATATAAAAGGAACCTTACAGTAGGGGCCAGCAAAATTTTTCCATAAAGGATCAGATGGTAAATAATTGAGGCTTTCCAGGCCATATGGTCTCTGTGACAAATAGTTGATTTGGTCAATGTACAATGAGAGCAGTCATAGACAATACATAAATGCATGATCATGTCACAATAAAACTTTATTCATAAAAACAGCTGATTAGCTGGATTTGACACAAGGTCCATAGTTTGCTTGTATATCATATGCTTCAGTATGACACTGAAACATTCACTTAGTCAGGAATTCTTTCTAAACATCCATTAGAGATAATTCATCCTTGAGCTTTGGGCTCATATTGATGTTATGGAAATCTATAGCAGAATCAATTCTCCTGAAATCCGTGGCCTTCAATTTCAGTAAGCAGGAGTGTATTAGAGACAATGTTTTACAATTCTAATTTGCCTTTAAAAGGCTTTAAATATCAGGAGCCAAAGATTAAGAAGATTTGAAGTATAGAGATTATTCCATAAGACATGTAATAGCGAACAATGCATGATGACACAAGTCATTTTTTTTTCCTGCTCAAAAGTATGTGAGAGCTTAATCAGACAAACGAGAGAAAAATCAGAAGATATGTGACAGACGTGATTCGTGTTTAGGTCCTGGCTCATTCCTGAAAATGTGTATCTCCTCAATCTCCTCTCTTGGGCTGACCTCCTACGTGTGTGGGAACAATAGAAACCTCTCATAATTTGGGAGTTCTTACAACAGAAAGGAAGATTGCCTAGCCTCTCAAAATGCAGGCTGATAGACAGAAAGCTTTAGAAACCTTTCTCCTTCAACATGGCTCCTGAAACAGAAAGCGTTCATGAACGGGGGTGGGGCAAACAAATGCCTCTATGAAGAGCTACTCAGAGTTCCCTGCACTTCAGTGTGGTGAGGATAACACAGCCAAAGTCTCCTGAGGGCCCCTCCCCAACAAATAATGTAGAAGTGTCTGAGTGGTATGGCAGGTGAGATGGGGCTTCGTGGTTAAGAAGATGAAGAAGCAATGTGTGTAAACTGGACATGTGGAGGCCATTGTGGGACCAAGGACACTCACCAGCAAATAACACTCAGTAAGGACAGAGAACTTTCACATACAAAAATTATCCCTCACACTTAGAATGTCATAATGATACCTAGATTGCCACTCTTATATGTCTTAGTTATGAATTAGAGAAAAGAGAGAGAAAGAAAAGAAGGGTAGGAAATGCAGAATTTAAAGAAGAGAAGGGTGGGAAACGCAGAATTGACTAAATAGTTTCAAAAGAGACTGTTTTAAACTGAGTTACTTGAAATGGCAAGCTTAGTAGTTCAGCTGCTCGTACAAGTAGGATCTTTCGACCTAGGCTAAGTCAAGAAATATAGAGAAATAAAGAAGTTATACCCTTTTTAACCTCTATTCATGTAACTGTCTAAATTTTGATTCACCAAATTTGCATCATGCCAATCCTAAATAATATAGATGTTGCCCAAACTTCACCATCTTCTAAATCTTATAGAAGAACCTCAGAATGAGTTGTGAAAATGGTAATAATTGTCATCCAGAGACAACAACAGTAGTTGTTCTTGAACTCTACTCAGGGTCAAATATAAGTGAGGCTGTAACAGGCACTGTTATTCTGAGGACACGAGGAGGGGCTTCTTTGAATGGTTCTAGGTGACAATACCTCACCAGGTCGATAGAAACAAAGGACTCCATCTGCCACCATAAAGATTTGAGTGTAATGGCTACTAAAATTTATGTAGTACATAAATGCCTATAATTGCTATTACTTACATTATTTTATTCAATCATCATAATGATCCCTATGAAAGGAGATGTAACACTCCATTTCCATAGACAAGAATTCTGAAATTTAAGTGACTTTGGTTCTCAGGGTCATGCGAGCAGTATTTGGCTAAGTCACAGCATCAGAGTTTATGTTCATTCTCTATACAATAATGGGTGAACTTGAAAGAATCTGAAAAAAATTGAAAACCATGAGTACTGATAATATTGGATAATTTTGGTAGGTGCATTAACCAAACTAATGAGATTCTCAAAGTTACCTAATATATGACCTCCCTATAGTAGTTATTTTTAGTTAATTTGTTTTAACTTTTCTGTCAATTCTGTGAGCTAGCCCAGGTCCTCTCAATAAAATTCTCTTTAGGCAACTAGAGTTAGTTTGTATTGCTACTGAAAGAGTCCTAAATTCTACCTATTTATATGTGATGACCTACTAATTGTGACTATCAAGAACCAAAGCTGATTTTTCCAAACAACATCCATTAATCTACAGTCAACTAGATGCTATTTTAGAATGTACTTTCCTAGTGAATCTACTATTTGCGATCATTTTTCCAAGCACTTTTAAACTCCAAGTTCTGATAACCAGCCTATCAACAGAAGAAAAATTTCACGGTCAATCATTACTTTTTACTCATGCTTCATTGATACGCCATTATTCACATAGAACCACATCTGTAAAACTTCACAAGAAGCCCCCAGCTAACGTCATATTCAATGACGAAAGGCTGAAAGCTTTTCGTCTAAGATCATGAGCAAGACAAGGATGCCCGCTATTGACTCTTTAAGTCAACATAGTACTGGAAGTCCGAGCCAAAGCAATTAGTTAATAAAAAGAAATAAAACACATCCAAATTGGAAAGGAAGAAGTTAAATTTTCTCTATTTACAGATGACATGATATTGTGTATATAAAACCCTACAGACTCCACCAAAAAACTGTTAGAACTAACAAACAAATTTAGTAAATTTGTGGGATAAAATTCTATATAATAAGATCAATTATGTTTCTATACACCAATAAAGAACTATCAGAATGAGAAATTAAGAAAACAATCCCTACAGAAAAGCAATTTCCAGGAGCTGGGGGTGTGGAGGAAACAGCGAGATATTGATAAAAGGGTATAATCTTTCAGTTATAAGATGAATAAGGTCTGAGGACCTAATGCGAAATGTGGTGACTATAGTTGATAAAACTGTATGGTATAATTGAAATTTTCCAAGAAAGTGGAACTTAAATGTCCTCACCAAAATAAATAAATAAATAAAGGTAAATATGTGAGTTGATGGATGTGTTAATTAACTCAATGGGGGGAATTTGTTCATAATGTATATCAAATCATCATATTGTACACTTTAAATATATTAATATCTTACAAGTTTATTTGTTAAGTATACCTCAATGAGATTGGAAAAAAAGCTTCACAAGAAGAGCCATTATATAGACAGAGTCCTTCATTCACACACTCTTTCAGGGACTGAGGACATAAGAGTGAATAAGAGTGACATGCTGTCAGTCTGTGTGGAATTTATGTTCCAGTGGAAGACAAAATGAACATTTACAATTAAATAAAGAATACAATATCTGATAGAAATAAGTGTTACAGAGGTAATTAAAACAGGTGTTGTCAAAGTGTGTATCTCGGTGACTACTCGGGATTGGTGGTCAGAAATGACTCTTCAAAGAAATGATATTCAAGTGAAGACATGGATGCTTTGAAAGCACCAGCAATGTGAAAATCAGGAAGAAAAACATTCCAGGCACAGGCGACAGTTAGTGCAAAGACTGTAAGTTCCGAAAAGAAGTTGCGCTACTGAATACACAGAAAGTCAGTGTGGCATGAACAGAGTGGTTGAAAAGGAGAGTGCTATTGGGTGAAGTTGGAAAAAAAGGCAAAGTCTAGTTCTGTAGGACTTTGTAATCAAGATAAGGAGTCAGAATTTATTTCAAGTATAGAGAGAAGTCAATGATAGACTTTAAGTAGGGAGTGCAAGTATTTGATATATATATTTAGATGACTCTGGCTACATGATTTTTGTGGAGAGGTGTCATGTGCTAAAGCAGGAAATCAAATGGAATGGCAGGCAACACATGATGGAGAGAAATGGATGGATTCTCCTTACGTTTTTGGATACAGACGAGAACATTTACTGATGACGTGGATGTGGTGGGAGAAAGAAAGAATAATCAAAGATAATCCCCAGATTTTTTGACTTGAACAGATGAGTTGGTGGACGGGTGATGTTTTGGTTTGATGGTATGAGTAAAACTGCAGAGCACGACTAGATGGGGAGGCAGAAAGCTGTAGTTGTTAAGTTTGAGGTGATGTATCATATATGCTTTACACATATTTATTAAATGAATGAGTAAAAGGTCTTTTATACAAAAGTTTTGGCTTCAAATAACATCTAGTTTAATTTTGTTTGGAAAAATTAAATCTATCCTCAAACATTAGAGAGCTATTCATAGGCGAGGCCACAAAAGTTAAAAAATCATATCTGGGAAAATAACATAATAGGGAAGGAAAGGATTTTAAGAGTTCATCTAATGAAATCTTCATTCATTTTTCCAGATAATGAAACAAGGGTCGATGGAGATAAATGATTTCTCTGTGTAAGTACAATTGGTGACTAACAGCCTGAGTATGTGAAGTTTCTTAATTATCAAACCAGTATTGTCTTTTTTCTGGATGCTGTCCCAAGTTTTTCCCCTACTGTATTGGAAGACAAAAACCACTGAGAATGGAGGGGGCAAATAAATCATCACTGTACGCTCGTTATTCACATAACGGAAACCTTGTGTGACAAAAACTGACAAGAGGAAAGTTTCAATTAAGCACTGAGGGTCCAAAAATCCTTGTAATGAATCTGACATTTATATACTTCCAGGAATAATGATGAAAATCCTTATTTTGTAGTTGTTCATATAACTAAAGCATTAATAGGCTGTGAAACCAAAATATAGACCTCTTACCTTTGTGTCCTAGTGCACACTCACGCTATATTTTAAAATCTCCTTTGTTTTCTAATTTATCTATTGTTATCTCACTGTTTACTATTACATTTATGTTTTCTATTTCTTACTACATTAGAAATTCCAAAATACTATCTTCTACCTCTAAATTGCCTGTATTTTGACTGATACTGGAAATTTTGTCTTCAAAGTTATATTGAATACTAGGACGTTCCTATATTTTGTATATATATTTTACCCCTCGACCTCCTTACACACTGAAAGAAAAAAGAGCTTAAAAATTATAATTGATTGGTTGATAAACCTCTAGTACCAGCTCCTCTCTAACTCTCCTCTTTCTTTTGTAATACTTAGCCACATGTTGTTTTGCGTTTATACAGTGTCATAAATAATTTTGCTTTTGACAATAATGTTCTCAGAATATTTAATAGTATGAAAATCATTAACATCATGGTTTTTCCTGATTTCTTGTGTAGCTGAAAATAATAATACTGAATAATATTCAACTTGTATGAAATTATTATCAAAGCACGAAGACTGCATTTTTGTTTTCACTGATTTCGTGCTTGATAAACTAGGCATTTTACCCCCAAATATTTTACACTCTTGCCTCCCTAAGATCCATTTCACTCTCAGTTACTTCCATCAGCAGCACAATTGGTAATAACAACATAAGTACATACAGTATTGAAAACAAAATGTGGCTTTAACTCCAGTATGTGCCCATCTTAGTAAGCTATGTTTTTTAAAAGAATTTGTTAATTTCTTCTAAATTAACAGATATATTGGCATACAGATCTTTCTAGTATTTTCTGAATATTACTTTAAAATCTGTGGGCTCTGCCATAATATCTCTTCTTTCATTTTTGATGTGTAAATAATCCATGTTAGTAGCATATATGTTTATATAAATTTAAAGACTTTTTACCCCAGTTTTAATCCAGTGTTGTGATCATCCTGTAGAGCCAGCATGGACCCCCTCCTACCCAAAACCTGATTCAGATGTCAAGACTAATGGTAGCACAGAGGCACCAAGAGGATATAAAAAAGCTTGTTTTTCACATAATTTTGCACAGAGTTTTTTGGCAAGAGCAGGGTAGTCTTCCAAGTGTTCTGAAAATGGCTTGAGAAAGCAGAGAAAGGACACTGGATACCAGCTTTGGGGTTTTATTGTGCTCAGGCAATGGGCCAGGGGTCAGGGTTCTCACACAAAGACCAGGGCTTGCTTGAGTTGGATTTCCTGCATGCAGCAAAAGAGAGAACCCCTGGGGCAAAGGGGGAAAGAGCAGTTATGGGCATGGAAAGCTGTCAACAGTCATGTCCAAAATGGAGTCAGATCATTATGCACAGTGACATCATTGTTCCTGAGAATAAAAAGAGTAGAGAAGAATAGATGCAACTACAGTTTTGCTTCTTGTAGCTTTTAATTTTCAAAGAAAATCTTACAAAAGTGAGAAATAAAGTAAATAGATTTTGTTTTGTTTTTATTTTCATTTTGAAGAGAGTTTCTTGGAACTCTTATATTCCTCTTTTGCTCCATGATGAGCATTCTGATTGTGGGATTAATTCTGAGAGTGCTAGAAAATAATTGAACTCTGGGGGAGGTGAAATTTGTCCAAATAATACAAAAAATGAGGCCACATTACTCTCCTTTCATTATCAAGAGATTAGCTTCTTCCTACCTACATTTGTGGCCAGACTACATATTGCTGATTCATTTTCCTCTTTCAGGGTTTTTTCTTTTTGGTGGATGCTCATGTTAATTTAATTTTGGGGGGATTTATTTGTAGTTGTTGAAAGTCATTGTGTTCCCTTACTTTTGTTCTTAAAAATATATATACTATTGAAAATAACTGTTAGACTTTTGGCAAGCCATGAAATAAGTGAGTCTAGAATGATTTCCCAAAATAATTCAGCTTATCTGCGCACTCAAGATAGCCAAAATGTAACAATAATAAATTAATAATTCAATCAACAAATAATTACTAAATATCTACTAATTGATTAACTGTATGCCAGAAACCATGAAGAATACAAAAACGTATCAGATTACATTGCTTCTAAAAAAAATGTATATTCTAAAGGGATAAAAATGTTTAAAAATATAATCTATTAATAGAGATAATTTACACTAAATATAATCGTTAAATATGGTAAGCTATATCAAAAGGCAATGCATGACTACACATGGATTTCATTTTAGTTGTATTTGAATGGAAAGATAAATGCTGGCTGTTTAAAGGTGAAAGAACTATGATATGGTTGGAGAATGAGAGTTGAACAGAAATTTGAAAGATTTATATTTCACAGAGGAAAGGGAAAGACATTCCAGGAAAGGTCAAAATTAACAAATGCAGAAAAGAGGGAAAACACAGGATACACTTTGAGTTGGTTAATCATGCTTCATAGTTTACCTGATTTACCCATATTGTCCCAGCAAAATAGCTAATAGTACCCTCTTTTACTTAAAACTGTGTCTAGATTTGGACAATTCATTATATGGTTATCTTGTCTATAGGGATATCAAGGAGAAGATCACATTCAGTTAAAAAGTTAAAGAGATGGTAAGGGTCCGCAAAGAATTTGTGACGTGGCTGATCTAAGTAGAATATATTTTCATCTCCATTTTATTGATGAATTTGAGGCCACGAGGGGTTAAGTGACTTTTCAGAAATTTCTCAGCAAGGGAGAAGCAAAGCTGACATGCAAACCATGATGAACCTGTCTCTCAAGTCCATGATCGCCTAGGGAAATAAATAAATAGATAAACAAACAAACAAATAAATGGTGAACTGGAAGCTAATGTAGAGAAATTTGCAATGTGAAACATTATTGAGATTGAATGGGATGAGGTCTTTAAATATGGTTGTGTTCATTGACGAAGTAGATAACCATGTGTCAATGTATTAGTGAGTAATAAAATAAAAACTTATAGGCAGCAACTGAAAAATTCTTTTAATAAAATGCAGCTATGAAAAACTTGAAGATTTGTTTAGAAAACAGCAGATTTGAGAGACATGCTCTTGCTTATTAGTGAAAGGAATCCTTGAATATTCCAAAAACATAGCGAAACCAGAAAATTGAAAGAGTGAGAAACAGAATTTAAAAAAGGACAGAGGAGGAAAAAAGTTGTAGGACAAAAATCACGGAATGGCCTGAGGATTTGTGGTAGAAAAATAAGTGGAGCGAATACAAGCATGAAAGCTATAGGAAACCAATGGCCTAAGTGAATTTGTTAGAACATGACTAACATTGAATAGCAGTGAAGCTCTATTTGGGTTTACCATGATTTGCCCCATTCTTAAAATATATGGGAAGGATACTTTTTCTTTAAGTTGAGAAAGCTGCTGTCCAAGTCCGAGCAAGGTCAAAGTCATTAATAGAGTTGGAGCATTAGATGAGAGGATCAAGGAAACTCAGCCCAGTGCTGGTATCCAGGAAGCCTGGGCACCTGGAAAAGAATTAATTGGTGACCCAGCACTAATTGGAGAGCAGCACAGCCAAGATCACTACACAGCTGATTTTCTATAATGTGTCTATTCCTTCCAATTAACATTACTAAATCTCTAGTCTGAAGATTGTTTTCCCGTTATTCAGAAATGAATAGAACAGAATCTTTGGTACAGTTTTGGAGAAAGATTAGTTTACTGATTTATCCAGTTACTTTAGTTTCATGGAGACACAACTTAAATGCACGCATTGAAAACAATCAGTCCATTCTGCTATTAAGTGCCCAGGCTATTAATTTACTTAGGGAGCAAATATTTGTATCGTGCAAACTTTATTCTCTAACATCATTTGATTTGTTGATATTTTTCATGTCAACAATGTTTGATGCAGTTATTTTAATCAAAGATAGAGTCAGCTTAGCATCATGTGCATCAAGTTATGAATGATGAGTGAAATTTTATTTGAAACTTCTGTCTATTACATTGTACTAACTCTATAAATTATATGTGTGTTTAACACACACACGTATGCATTTACCGTTTGTGTGAATATTCACATATCTGCTTAAAATAGATCTGGCAAGTTGATAATGTCTCAGTTTTTATTAAATTGATAGAGTATTCCATTTTACTGCAATGGTTTCATAACTTTCAGTTGAGCAGAGACTGCTATCTGAAACTCCAAATTATCATCATGTAGGAAAATAAAAACTGTCTTTATCCAAAAATATGATCATTTCATAATAGTCTTTGTTTCAATGAGGTAAACTAGCTTAGAGGAAATGTCAGAAAGTCGAGAAGATTTTGGTTTAATTGAAGTGGAATTTATAGAATACTTTAATATACGCCAGGCTCTGATTTATGCACACAAAAAGATTTTTGCCGTGACAGAACTTCCAGCCTAGGATGAGAGATAGACATGTAAACAACCCCACTGGAATAAAATGTGATAAATGCCTTATATTATTCTAATCATACCAATTAAATGCTATAGAATTAAAAAGGATGGAAGAAGAGATTCATTCTGTGGAGCAGAGCCAATGAGTTTTGGCACAGTCTTCAAAGAAGAATTGACATTTAAACTGGCCCTTGAAAAATCATTAGAACTCTGCCAGGCTGTGAGCGGGAAATGTGGAAAAGAAAGGCATTGCATTTGCAAAGCATGTACTGTGGTCATTTTAGGGACTAGCGAGGTAGCTCAGCTTCTTCTTACGGTGCTGGCTCTGACTGTGTGCTCTTGGGTTTGTTGCCAACCGTGGATTCACTACTGGTGCTTCAGACATGGTGTGGGAATAAGGAAGAGAATTTAAGTGCATGCCATGGTCATGATTTGGAAAAAGAGTCCATGCTATTTACCCACAAATTTGAAAGCTGCAGTTATAGAGCCAAAAATAAAGTAAAAATTTGGCAGATATACTTTCTTCTTACTAACCACAAAGCATTGAAAAGTTAATTTTAAAAGAAGAAGGATACCTGAAGGAAAGGATATATCTTATTCTTTAGAAATAGAAAAGTAATGTTCTTCTGATTAGAAAAAAAGTTCTTCAGTTCATAAGCCGAACTAAGTTAGGTGGAATCATCTTTGTATCTTCATTTGCTAGCATAGTGCCTGCACGTGTAGGAGCTCAAAATGCCTATCAGATGGATAAATGATTAGTGAGAGAATGGATGGCTTGAGTGAATGAATGCATGGATGACCGTAACATGTTGCACGTTACAAGCTGAATGTGACTCAAGTAGTTATATAGCCTAATCTTGTTATTGTAAAGACTAGAAAATAGTAGAGAGACATTCTTTCCTTTTATGGCTTCTAATACTCTTTTGGTAAAATTCTTTTCTATTCTCAGGTCCTGAGATTCCATTTTTCAAGAAATAAAAGAGGGGCCACCCCAGTGGCATAGTGGTTAAGTTCACAAGCTCTGCTTTGGTGGCCTGGGTTTGCAGGTTTGGATATGGGTATGGACCTACATGCCATTCATCAAGCCATGCTGTGGCAGCATCTCACATACGAAGTAGAGGAAGATTGACACAAATGTTAGCTCAGGGCCAATCTTCCTCACTGAAAAAAAAAAAGAAAAGAAAAGAAATAAAGGAATCATTAATTAATTTCCAGGCAAAGTACCTGAGCTTGGTTCCAAAATTCTAAAACTATGCTCTCCAACACAGTAGCCTAGTTACATGTGACTTTTTAAATTTAAATTGTTTTTCAATAAAACTCCAGTTCCTTGATCACGATAGCCACATTTCCAGTGCTCAATAGTCACACGTAGCTGGAGGCTGCCATACTGGACAGTGTAGATATAGAAAATTTCCATTAATGAAGAAAGTTCTATTGGACAGCACTGTGCTGCAGTAAGGCAGTACAAGTTCTTGAACAAGAAGCACATGTCAAAGGGCTTGGGTCTGAGAAATTGTTCCCTGGAGTGAAGTTGGGAGTGTGCCAAGTGGATGCTCTAACTGTAGGGTCAATCTGAAAGGCTTTGACAAGGAAATAACACCAGGTTAGAAGTTAAGGACAAAAAGTAGAACCTAGAAAGAGTCTCTGAGTTCTAATAAATTAGCCACAGGGCTATGTTACAGTGTGTTCATTGGTTCACTCTGGGATAGATAACTATTGATTCTATTGTGGAGTAAAAATGCCTAGTGCTGTGGAATCACAGAGGCAATACACCTACCTCCCCTTGGGTAATTAGGGAAGGCTTCTTGGCGGAGTTGATGATTGGGTATTATAATGAAAGATGCACAGGAGGTATTCAAATGAAGAATGTGAGGAAGGAGGAAGAAAAAACAGCAATCCAAATAGAGAGGATAAGTGTACAAAATCTTAGAAGTTTCTTAGAAAAACTTCACTGATATCAGTATGGCTGGATGTGGGGTAATGCTGGTAGATAGGTGTAGAGAGAGATGCAGTGTTCAGATAATGAAGAACTTAAGAGAGGAATCAAGTAGGCAACACAGTCTTAACTCTCTACATAAGAGGTTTACTTAGACGTTAAAGTCAGTTATTGATTACTCAGTGTACACCAGTAGAGGTATAAGAGAGTTAGTAAAATTTGAGAAGGACTTTGAATGATAACTGTAATTTTGGGTAATGGAATGAATATGAGCTTACTCAATATAAACTGAAAAAAATAATTAAGCTCGTTCAATAAAATCTACTGTAGAAAAACGTTAGTGAGGAAAACAAAGACCAAAGAGAGTTGACAAAAATGTATTCTATTCCATGTATCACCCTCACCTAAATAAAATTTATTGAAATCATACAATCACTGACTTTGCAGTTACTTTAAAGAGTTTTTTCATCATACTGTTGCATCTCATTGCATTATTAATTCAATTGTGTAAACAATTCGGGCAAATTGGATCCTCATCTTATTTTCAAATATATATTCAAATATATTGAATATGTTTGTATATTCAAAATATATAAAGTATATAGATAAATTATGTTCAAATATATAAGGCAAAAATTAATGCTATTAATGTGCTTAGAATTCTTTAGAAACAGCTTAAATCTTCAATTTTCTTTTGCTGTTGTTGATTTACCTCCAGTATCTTGTCTCTTGCTCTTTTTTCCCTCTTTCTATCCTTCTATCCTTTTCTGTGTATCTCTCTCTGTCATAGCTTTTCTCTGTGTCCTTGGTACCATGCAAAATTACAATTGTGGAGCTCATCAGATTTCTGGATGACCTATGAGAATAATTTAAAAGAATTATTTTTCTTTTCACATTGTGTCACGTTGGTAGTTTATGACTGGAGAAATAATGACAGTATGCTCCTGATTACTTTTAGACATAATTTTCATTTTCCTCTTAATTTTTAACAGCGTAAATTAAAATTTTAAAGAAAATGGAAAACTAAACACAAATTTATTAACCTAAATGAGTGAAGTACTTTTCTTATAATTAGTGCTAGAATTCCTAATCTATTTTGTTAAAATAATATATGTTATATATAATAATAAAATGAGTATGCTTCTTTCTTTTTGCTGATATAAGAATACTGCCATTAATATATTATGTTTTCATTTCTATTTTATTTAAATAATATTAATTTTTTTCTAAGAGCTGTACTTTTATGGCAGTGGATAGATTTAGTATTAGATGTTTGGAAAAACTCCAGAAATAATATTTGTAATAGAATAAGACCATGCACATTGTGTTTTATTTTGGTAGATGTATGAAGCTGTCTGTAATAAATTAACATACTGAGGAATATTCACATATTTTTAGCAATTGAAGAGTGCAATTTATGGCATTGATTTCAAGATAAAGTATAATCAACATGTGCCATTGAGGTAATTTTCCCAAAACGATCTCTTACTAAGTATCCTAAAGGAAAAAACCCACAAAATATTAAAGCTGCAATCTTATTGTGTCCAATGTCAGCAGATCTCAGGGAGGATGGTTAATGATGTTTACATCGCAGTATCAGACATCAAAAACAATTTTCTTCTTCAAGACATGAGTCATTTCTTCATCATTTTTCAGGAAAGATTCATATTTCAATTTCTACACATTTGTTCATCAGCAAATATCTGTAATGGGCATGTGGGTGCAGTCAATTGCTTCTGTAACATTGGAAATCTAACAATCCAAGCAAATCATTTTCATATGTTGCAGGTGCTGTCCATCGGAAGGACAGATGTAGTTTGATGTGCTTTTAATTAAAGTTTCAATTAAATTAGTTAGCATTCTGCAAAGAAATAATTCCATTTCCTCTGGTTATCAGATTGTCAATTCCAAAAAGTATCAATAGCCAGTTAATTCTGTGTGTCCGGTATTTTTACTTTGGCAAGCGCAAAGGCACCAGGGAGTGCTGGTTTATCTATTAATTCAAACTTGACTGCAACACTAAATTGCACTTTATATGGCAGAGTTTAGAGAACACTGTAGATCTCACTGGTAGTTTCCAAATCCAGATAAAGTGAGTTTTTATTTGGTATCCATTTACATTACACAAGCAGTAAGTAATCTCTTTGTGATAAAAAAATATAAATTGTTGCTTTATCAGGTTAAGATTTACCTGAATCTGTTAAATTATAGTAGAAAATCATAATGAATTAATATTCCAAAATCTAGGACCTGGCTCTGGCTCTTTTTTTCACTGGTTACAAGGTCTTGAATAAAATAGCTTCTTTCTTTGGGTCTCAATTTACCCATTCACAAATTCAACACAGCTGCAAGTTTTAGAACATCTGAGAGCAAGGCACTGAGCAGGCATTGATCATCATTTAATGATGAATAAGATTCAGCCTGTGTTCTGTTGCAGTTCAGAAAAGTGACATGATGGCTATATCTGAACTCTGAAATTTTGTGGGTTTATAGGAGTTTTTTTTTGTTGTTGTGAGGAAGATTGTCCCTGAGCAAACATCTGTACCAATCTTCCTCTATTTTGTATGTAGGATGCCGCTGCGGCATGGCTTGATGAGTGGTGTGTAGGTCCATGCCCAGGATCTGAACCTGTGAATCCTGGGCCGCCAAAGTGGACCACACGAACTTAAACCACTGTGCCACCGGGCAAGTCCCTAGAAGCGTTATTCTTAATGAAAGCACAAGAAGAAGAAGAAAATCCTCATACCTTTACTTGAACAGTGAGAATTTCCATCCGTAAAACAGAAATAAGTCCTCCATCTAATCCATGGATGTAAATTAAGTTAGATCTATAGTCAAAAGAGAATGAGGGAAAGTCTGAAATATGTAAATCTCCTGTCTTTTCTCTTGAGGAGTATTCAAGCAATTTTGCATATTTGAAGTATTTTTGAACATAAATGGTTAATTATATACGGAGAAAATAATTGTCTGGGGTACTGAATATATTTTTGGCTCCCTCACCTTGTTTCTAACATGTTGCATTCTAGAATAGTGTCCATCTTTATAACTATAATTGTAATGATTGTCTTTGGTATAATTACTCTGAAGTCTATGGTAGCAAAAAGGCCTACCTGAAGGAATTATGTTTCCATGAAGGAATTTTGAAACACCTTTAAAAAGTACACTCCCTGGTATTATTTTAAAAATACAGGAGAAATTCTAAGACATTCTGGGCTGCCTCCGCCCCATTATGCTAAACGCTTTAGGAGAGTCCATTAGAATGATCATGTAACACCTGTACCCCTGCCTCACATAGTGCAACCTGTAATCAAAGTGTGAAGCAATCATCGTGGCAGTTATAATTTAGATTATGACTTAATGGTACTGGTTGTGAGGGGCCAGATTTGAGTATTTGGAATTTCTCTATCCATTGATCGCAATAAGTGGGCACAATGAGTCAGGAGCCAAAAGCTCTCCCTTCTCTTCCAAAACAGGAGTGATGACTGAGCTTGACTGAGCTGGCTTTTTTGTGTGAGATCCTTTGCACACTGATGGTATCAACTTTACAAAAAATACTCTCACAGAGCTTTTGTTCTAGGAGAGTTTTGACACTCTCTCTTTTGTTAGCCCTTTTTGTCAAGGGTCAGTTATACACTTTCAATCAATCTCATCTACATTTTTTAAAACAGTTTAAACATAGTGACTTTATTTTTCAGCCTTTATTAAGTAAATAAAGGAGGAATGTAAGCGTTAAATACAGTATAGCTATTGCTGTGACAACATTTAGTTAGAACAATTATTGAGGGTTTCAAAAAAATGTACTCCTCTTGACTTCACAGAAGTTTATAATTTGAAAAATGGAGATTACTAGAAAACCAAGATTCATTCCTCTAGCATTCTACTAATCTTGAGTTACCTGAGAGTCTGGGGGAAAGTAAATAAGAAATAAAAATTCACTAAGAAAATAAAATTCGTAAAACATTCTAATGCAAAGTTTTGGGATATGTCAAAAGATATTCAATAACATATTCAGGTAATTGAAGTGAGAAAGAACTAGTCCATTAACTAATAATTTTCGGGGAAAAATGTATATTTTCTCTTTATCAGAGAAATCACCTTCCTGAATTTGTTTCATTTAGAGATAATGTTTGTTGTGCTCTACTGTGTGTCATTTCAAATCGAGTTGGGTGGAGCATATGTAATTATTATCAATTGACAATGACATTGTAAGGATTAAAAGCATGGATTTTGGTATCAGATAAACCTTATTTAGAAGGAATTCTTTTTAGAATTCTTACAGTGTTACTTATTATATGGTCTTGGATGATATTTGGTTTCTTTCCTCCTCAGTTATCTACAAAATGATAGCATCCTGTGAGTTTTTTTTTTCCTTTTTTCTCCCCAAAGCCTCTTGGTACATAGTTATATATTCTTAGCTGTGGGTCCTTCTAGTTGTGGCATGTGGGACACCGCCTCAGCATGGCTCAATGAGTGGTGCCATGTCCATGCCCAGGATTTGAACCGACGAAACACTGAGCCGCCTACAGCAGAGCGTGCAAACTTAGCCACAGGGCCAGCCCCTAGCATCCTCTGAGTTTTATAAGGATTAAGGAGATAATGTATGTAAGATATTTAGCATAGTGAATATAACAGAGTAATTGCCAAACAAATGGTAGGTATTGCCTATGCTATGATTTTATGTACATGTGTGTGCATCAAATTGGAAAACTCTGCCTTGACTTATGCTGCTACTTTTCAATTTAATATTTATTCTCCTTTTTAGCAAACATTTGAGATTTTAGGCTACTAGTTATTCTGATATACTCAGAATTTTGCTGCTACTCTACTAAAATTATGCTCAGAAACAGACATTCTGCACCTGAATACTGCTGAAAAGCCATCAAAATTCATGTCTTTTGGCTTGTCTGTCCTAGAAAATTAAAAGTACTAGAATGTGCTGTATCATATATATATGTATATATACAAAATTATATATATATTTGCTTAGTTTGATTCTTCTTCCTACATTCATAAAGATAGGAACAGTTTTCTAAAGAAGTTCGGTGCTCTTACTTTGACTTCACACAGAAACAGAGCCAGTGCTTTTGCATATTCATCGTAAAATATCCATTCTAGTGAGTAAGCCCATAAAGCTTATTGAAAATATCTTAGAGGAGGCAGATCAGTGACCACAACAAAGAGAACTACTTAATTCATCCCCAGTAGATATTTCTATTCTACCCAAAGTCTCCATTGCCACCATCCTGGGGATCTTAGTCTAAGTCTGACCAGTCTTCTTTAGTATGCGAAACCACTCTCTACAAAATATAACACAGGCCCAGCCTCAGGCCAACTTTTCTCCCCAGAGGACTTCTCAAAACTTCTTTGCAACAAGCTGTGTACTGCAGGGGAGTATAGCCAGTGCTGACCAGAAGTCTGCCCCCCCCCGAAAGGGAGTTGATAACAGCCAGATGCCACAAGGAGCAGCACCAGAGGTCTGCAGCAAATGTGAGCCCCCAAGCCTCGCAATCAGCCACTCTGGGTGTTTGACTCACTTACCAGCAAAACTGCAGGAACTGTGTGTTACTAGACCTCATAGCCAGCCATACCAGAGACTTGCCCCACCCAATAAAGTGATCATAGAAGCAGCACAAGGTGGAGCCTTACAACCAGTTGGCCCAAGGACCAGCCTAGACAACCTGTGTGCCTGCAGTGATAGCAGCTCAGCCACAACAGAAGGGAACATGCAGTCCACACAGGGGGCACTCCTGGAGCATTTGGCACAGGTGATGAGAGGGGAGCATGTTGCTGGCCTGATAAGGAATCTCTCACGTAAGGCCACATTTCCAAGATCTGGAGATGTAGCTGATCTACCTAATACATAGAAATAATCACAGAGAAGTAGGTAAAATGAGGAGACAAAGGAATGTGTTCCAAATAAGGGAACAGGACAAATCCTCAGAAAAATAATTAGACAAATAGAGATAAACAATTTACCTGATAAAGAGAACAAACTAGGGGCTGGCTCCTTGGTTCAATACTTATATTCACACACTCTGCTCTGGCAGCCCAGAGTTTCACTGGTTGGGATCCTGAGCACAGACATAGCACTGCTCATCAGGCCACACTGAGGTGGCATCCCAAATAGCACAACCAGAAGGATCTACAACTAGAATGTACAACTATGTACTGGGGAGCTTCAGAGAGAAAGAAAAAGAAAAAAAAAAAAGAAGATCGGCAACAGATGTTAGCTCCAGTGCCAATCTTTAAAAAGAAACAGCAGCACAAATTATTGGTCATAAGGATATTCACAGATCTGGGGAGAAGAATAGATGAACATAGTGAGAACTTCAACAAAAATCTGGAAAATATAAAAAAAGAACCCATCAGAGCTGAAGAATACAATAACAGAAATGAAAAATTCACTAGAAGAAATCAACAGCAGAGTAGATGACACAGAAGAATGAATCAGTGATCTGGAGGAAAGAGTAGAGAAAATCACCCAAGCTGTACATAGAAAGAAAAAGAATTAAAAAGAATGAAGACAGTCTAAGGAACCTCTGTGACAACATCAGGCACACTAACATCTGCATTATAGGTGTCCCAGAAGAAGAAGAGAGAGAAAAATGGACAAAGAACTTATTTGAAGAAATAATAGCTGAAAACTTCCCTAACCTAGAGAATGAAACAGACATCCAGGTACAGGAAGCACAGAGAGTACCAAATAAGATGAAGCCAAAGAGGCCCACACAAACACACACTATAATTAAATGTCAAGAATTAAAGATAGGGAGAGAATCTCAAAAGCTGTAAGAAAAACAAGTTACATACAAAGGAAACCACATAAGTCTATCAGCTGACTTCTCAGCAGAATCCTAACAGGCTAAAAGAGAGTGGCATAATATATTTAAAGTGCTGAAAGGGAAAAACTTACAGCCAAGAATACTCCACACAGCGAAGCTGTCAGTTAGAATGGAATGAGAGATAAAGAGTTTTCCAGACAAGCAAAAACTACAGGAGTTCACCACCACTAAACCAAACCTACAAGTAATGTTAAAGACACTTATTTAAGTGGAAAAGAAAAGGCTTCAAACGGGAATAATAACATTATCAAACAAAAAATATCACTGATAAGGCAAATATACAGTACAGATAGTGGATCAGCCATCTATAAAGCTAATATCAAGGTCAAAAGGCAAAAGCAATAAAATTATCTATATCTATGATAAGAGTTTAAGGAAGTATGACATCAAAAACTTAAAATGTAGGGACGGGTGAAAGGGTAGGGCTTTTAGTAAGAGGTCAATCCCAAAAGACCATCAACTTAATATGGATTGCTATTTACATAGGTTATTATATATGAACCTCAAGGTAATCACAAACCAGAAATCTATACTAAACGAACAAAAAATAAAGAGAAAGGAACTCAAAAGTAACACTAAAGAAAGCCATCAAATCGCAAGGGAAGAGAGCAAGAGAAGAAGAAAGGAACAGAGAAGAACTACAAAAACATCCAGAAAAAAGGTAACAAAATTGCAATAGGTACACACTTATCAATAGTTACTTTAAATGTAAATGGACTAAATATGCCAATCAAAAGACATGTAGTGGCTGAACAGCTCAAAAACAAGACCCACATATATGCTGCATATAAGATACACACTTCAGACCAACAAACTGAGAATGAGGGATGGAAAAAGACACCCCATGTAAATGGAAATGAAAAGAAAGCTGGGGTAGAAATACTTATATCAAACAAAATAAACTTTTAAAACAAAAACTTGGGGCTAGCCCATGGGTGTAGTGGTTAAGTTCACACATTCTGCTTTGGTGGCCCGGGGTTCACAGGTTTGGATCCCAGATGTGGACTTACACACTACTCATAGAACCTCACTGTGGCAGCATCCCACATACAAAAATAGAGGAAGATTGACACAGATGTTACCTCAGCGACAATCTTCCCCAAGCAAAAAGAGGAAGACTGGCAACAGATGTTAGCTCAAGGCCAATCTTCCTCACAAAAAAACAAAACAAAACAAAGAACACCTGTAATAAGAAACAAAGGGCATTACGTAATGATAAAGAGAACAATCCAACAAGAGGACATAACGCTTGTAAATATCTATGCACACAACATAGGAGCACCTAAATACATAAAGCTAATATTAACAGACATAAAAGGAGAAATTGCCATTAACACAGTAATAGTAGGGGACTTTAACACTCCACTTACATCAGTGGATAGATCATCTAGACAGAAGATCAATAAGGAAATACTGGCCTAATAAGAAGATCAATAAGAAAACTGGCCATTAGACCAGATGGACTTAGTAGATATATACAAAACATTCCATCTAAAAACTGAAGAACACACATTCTTTTTGAAAGCACCTGGAATATTCTCCAGGATAGGTCACATATTAGGCCATGAAACAAGTATCAACAAATTTAAGAAGATTGAAGTAATACCAAGCATCTTTTCTGACCACAATGGTATGAAGCTAGAAATCAACTACAAGAAGAAAACTGGAAAAGCCACAAATATGTGGAGATTAAACAAAATGCTACTGAACAGCTCTTGGGTCAACTAAGAAATCAAAGGAGAAATCAAAAAATGCCTAGAGACAAATGAAAATATGACATACCCAAATTTATGGGATACAGCAAAAGTAGTACTAAGAGGGAAGTTTATAGTAATGAAAGACTACCTTAAAACTAAGACAACTCTCAAGTAAACAATCTAACAATACACCCAGAGGAACTAGAAAAAGAATAACAAACAAAGTCCAAAATCAGTAGAAGAAAGGAAATAATAAAAATCAGAGTGGAAATCAATGAAATAAACACTGGAAAAAACAATAGAAAAAAACAATGAAACTAAGAGCTGGCTCCTTGAAAAGGTAAACAAAACTTACAAACCCTTAACTAGACTCACCAGGAAAAAAAGGGAGAAGACTCAAATAAATAAAATCAGAAATGGAAGAAGAGAAATTACAACAGAACCACAGAAATACAAAGGATTATAAGAGAATACTATGAAAAGCTATATGCCAACAAATTGAATAATCTAGAAGCAATGGATAAATTCTTAGACTCATACAACCTTACAAAACTGAATCAAGAAGAAACAGAGAATCTGAATACTCTGATCACTAATAAGGAGTAAAAACAGTAATCAAAAACCTACCAAAAAATAGGAGTCCAGGACCAGGTGACTTCCCTGGTGAATTCTACCAAAGATTCAAAGAAGACTTAATACCTATCCTTCTCAAACTCTGCCAAACAATTCAAGAGGATGGGATGCATCCTAACCTATTCTGCAAGGCCAATTTCCCTGATACCAAAACCAGACAAGGATGACACAAAAAAAGAAAATTACAGGTCAATATCACTGATGAAGCTAGATGCAAAAATCCTCAAAAAATATTAGCAAATTGAGTATACAGTACATTAAAAAGATCATACACCATGATCAAGTAGGATTTATTCCAGGGATGCAGGGATGGTTCAACATCTGCAAATCAATCAATGTGATACACCACATTAAGAAAATGAAGAATAAAAATCACACAATCATCTCAATAGATGCACAGAAAGCAGTCAACAAGATACAGCATCCATTTTTGATAAACACCCTGAATAAAATGAGTATAGGAAGAATCTCAAAATAATAAAGGTGCTATATGACAAACCCACAGTTCACATCATACTCAATGGTGAAAAATTGAAAGCTATTCTTCTAAGAACAGGAACCAGAAAAAGATGCCCACTCTCACCACTCTTATTTAATGTAGGAATGGAAGTTGCAGCCAGAACAATCAGTCAGGATAAAGAAACAAAAGGGATCCAAATTGGAAAGGAAGAAATAAAACTGTCACTATTTACAGATGACATGATTTTACATATAGAAAACCCTAAAGAATCCACCAGAAAACAATTAGAAATAATAAACAAATACGGTAAAGTTGCAGGGTACAAAATAAACTCCACAAATCAGTTGTGTTTCTATATACTAAAAAAGAAATAGCAAAAAGAGAAATCAAGAATACAATCCCATTTGCCATCCCAACAAAAAGAATAAAATACCTGGAAATAAATTTAACCAAAGAGGTGAAAGACTTGTACACTAAAACTATAAAACATTGTTGAGAGAAATTGAAGAAGACACAAAGAACTATTCTGTGCTTATGGATTGGAAACATTAACATAGTTAAAATGTCCAACTGCCTAAGTAATATACAGATTCAATGCAATCCCTATCAAAATTCCAAAGACATTTATCATGGAAATAGAACAAAGAATCCTAAAATTTATATGGAACAACAACAGACCTTGAATAGCCAAAGCAACACAGAAAAAAGAAGGAAGCTGGAGGCATCACACTCCCTGATTTCAAAGTATATTACAAAGCTATAGTAATCAAAACAGCATGGTGCTGGCACAAAAACAGACACACAGATCAATGGAACAGAATTGAGAGGGCAGAAATAAACCCACACATCTAAGGACAGCTAATTTTGACAAAGGAGCCAGGAATATACAACGGAGAAAGGAAAGTCTCTTAATAAATGGTGTTGGAAAAATTGGACAGCCACATGCAAAGCTTCTATGAAAGGAAGTTGGTCTCCTGTTTCAAGGGAGCTAAAGCACAAACTGCTAACAAGATAATTTCTTCTCCACATATTACATTTCCTAAATACTAGTAATCAGTCGGTGATTCACTTACAAAAAAGGGACAGGGTATATTTTTGTGGAGTTCTTAGTTTTGCAAGGATGAGAAACTTGTAAAATGATAATCATAATGTAACAGTTTTCTCAAAGATAAATGCACAACCTCCTGTGCTTCCACAGCACATGAAGGCAGACCACTAACTTTACATGATGAAGCAGGGAAATGCATTCGAATAGCTACTTCATGAAGGATGGGGAGGATGTCTTAAAGTGAACGTGGCAAGAGTCTAGAATGCCATTGAGGGTCATGGATTAAAATGAAATGAAGATGAGAGTTTGGGTCATTATCAAAGCGGTGTATGCTGTCATGGAGGGTAATGGTCAAACTGGAGAAAGATTAGAGGCAAGAGTGGGAGTTAAGAAGTCCAAATCATCTGGGAAATAGATGGTAGTTGTCTTACCTGAGTTTTGACAATAAGGATATTTTTTCTTTGAGGAAGTTTAGCCCTTAGCTAACATCTACTGCCAATCCTCCTCTTTTTGCTGAGGAAGACTGGCCCTGAGCTAACATCGTGCCCATCTTCCTCCACTTTATATGTGGGACGCGTACCACAGCATGGCTTGGCAAGAGGTGCCACGTCCACACCCGGGATCCGAACCAGAGAACCCCGAGCCGCCAAAGCAGAACGTGCACACTTAACTGATGCGCCACCCGGCCGGCCGACAATAAGGATTATTTAAAAGGGAAGAATTTGATCATAAATGTAAAATTAAAGGATTATTTGATGAGGAAAGGGGCAGAAAAAAACAATGTGGAGAAGGATTCCAGGTGTCTTAAGGGAGGTGTGATGGTTAATTTTATGTGTCAACTTGACTGGGCTAAGGGGTACACAGAAAGATTGTAGAAAATTATTTCTGGGTTTATCTGTGAGAGTGTTTCTGGAAGAGATTAGTATTTGATGGAGTTAAGAAGATTGCCCTCACCAATGTGGTGGGCATCATTCAGTCTGTTAGGCATCGTCTATCTAGAAGAAAAAAGTGGAGGGAAGACAGATTTGCTCTCTGCTTGAGTTGAGGCATCCATCTTCTCCTGCCCTTGAACATCTGCCCCTCTGCTTCTTGGGCCTTCAGGTCTGATGGGGACGTACACCTTTCCTGATTCTCCAGTTTGCAGATGGCAGATCGTGGGACTTCTCAGTCTCCGTAATTGAATGAGTCCATTTCCATAATAAATCCCCTCCTATTTATATCTATATATATCTTATTGGTGCTGTTTCTCTGAAGAACACTGACTGATACAATAGATAACTTGGGAGTGATCCTACTGACAAGGGGATACAGATGGATAGCTTGTGAAAGAAAATGCTCAGGTCAGTTTTGGACATTTTGAGGTGAATGTGTAAATTCAAGTGGAGGTACCATGTAAACAGACACATATGGTGTTAAACATGTTTATTTGTTAGTTTCTAAATGATAGATGAAGCTTGAAAGTTAAATTTATCCAACATGTAAGGATAGCATTTACTAAAGCAGTGATTATAAACTAAGAAACCATACTTCTCTGGGGTGGCATGGCCGAAATACCTAGAGGATTCTTTTTTCTTCTTTTGAGGAAGATTAGCCCTGAGCTAACATCTGCTGCCAATCCTCCTCTTTTGCTGAGGAAGACTGGCCCTAAGCTAACATCTGTGCCTATCTTCCTCCACTTTATATGTGGGACTCCTGCCATAGCATGACTTGACAAGTGGTGTGTAGGTCTGCACCTGGGATCCAAACCAGCAAACCCCAGGCCATGGAAGTGGAACGTGAGAAATTAACTGCTGTACCACCAGGCCAGCCCTGCTAGAGGATTACTTTTAATGTAACTTTCCAGGAGTTAGAATATTTCTCCACATCTACTCTTACAACCCATCCTAGAAGAATGATGTGTATCTCTGATGATAATCATCCATCACCAACTTTAAGTACTAGGATAGGAAAAGATTGGAAAATTTTAATGGGATTTAACAGAAACAGAATCTTGGGGGCAAACTTTAATTTCAAATGGAGTATGTGACAGACATTTTCTAATACTCTATCTTGCTTAGTTTCACTTGCTAATATAAAATTATTAAAATTATTATCTATTTCAAATAGTTGTTAGCAGGATGAAATAAGATAATTTCTGTAAAAAATTTGAAACAATGCCTGTAAGTATTTAAAAATATTAAGCATTATTTTCATTACTTAGGGAAATTACCAAAGATTGGTATCAATGTTTGTTCAAACAAATTTACACCAGAAGGGTAAGAAGAGCCATGAACGGGTGAAGGAGAAAGTTGTATATAAGTGACAGCAAGAAGAAGGGATAAGAATTTCTCAATGTAAAGGAGAAACCAAGAAGAGGAATAATTGAGGGTAGGTTTGGAAAGAAGATAAGAGTCGACAAACCGATACTGAATGGCCCAAACTAATTTCTTTAATAATTTGTTTGACAATAATGCAATTTTCATTACCTAATTTCTGAAACTATTTACTTTTCCTTCAAGGATGTCCTAAAGGCAACAGAGGTGATTAATTAACCTAAAAGAATAAGCAATTTGTGGGTGAATCTTGTTTTTTTTTTTTTTTTGAGGAAGATTAGCCCTGAGCTAACTACTGCCAGTCCTCCTCTTTTTTTTTTTTTTTTTGCTGAGGAAGCCTGGCCCTGTGCTAACATCCGTGCCCATCTTCTTCTACTTTATATGTGGGACGCCTACCACAGCATGGCGTGCCAAGTGGTGTCATGTCCACACCAGGGATCCGAACCGGCAAATCCCCGGCTGCTGAGAAGCGGAACGTGCGAACTTAACCGCCGCACCACCGGTCTGGCCCCCAGGGGAATCTTATTTGAATCCATAAATATAGTGGATCATAAATATTTAACTTAAAACAAAAAACTCTATAGTAAATACCTTCCTAGAAATATCCCTTACTTGATAAGTTGAATATGCCCATAGAGAGTTTGTAGGTGACACAGAATTTCCCATGTGGCTTCAGATTCCTTTTTGTCCAAGAGCACAGACAAGAAAAATTAGTGTCATTTATTCAGAACTTTTCACTTCTGTTCTTCCTACTGTGATTTACAAAGAACCAATGCCACGGGTCACCTGGATGGGACATGTCAAAGAAAAGAAGATAGAACGTAAGCACTAATTTAAATCTACAATATAGCTATTACCAAGATTCAAAAGAAGAATGGACATCTAAGTCTTGGAAGTGCAAAAAAAATAAAAAAAAAATCTAGAATTAAAAGGCAATTGGAGAGAATCACTGTCATCCTCCAACTAAAAGTGAAGTTAAAATTGCCCAACAATTTCAGCTTCCAAATGCTGACGATCAAATGTGATTTTCTCCTGGGTAAATGTCATTTTTGTCCTTATAAAAGTTACAGATCCTTGGCAGAATAGTTTTTATGAGTTTGCTCTTAGTTAAAGGACAGTTTAAAGCTGGATTTGTTTTTCTCTGACTAAGGAAAAATCATATAAATTCCTCTACCAGAATATTTTATCATTTCTTTTGGTCTTCTTGAAATTACGAGGTCCTAAATTACACTTCTCCAAAGTTAAACACTTTATTTTATTGAGTGTAAATGAAAACATAATATTTCAGTAAGTTTATATTCAAAAGCAGTTAAGTTAGCAGAACACAGTGATTTTTAAAATTCCTAGGTTTATAGACTTGGAAGATTAAGAAACGTCTGTGATGTTCTTATTTCCAGATCACCATTCAAGAAACTCAGTGCTGCATTTCCGTATTGAGAGTTCTAAAGTGAAATATTGATGGATTTCATTCTTAGTCATTGCCTGTGTCACTTGGAGCACCATACTTGAAAGTCTTGAGTACTGTTTATTTCACTTTAAAACGAATAAAACTTTAAAAATTAAAATGATAATAATAATTTTTCTTCTTAGAGTGTTGTGAATTCCTCAGGTGCGTAGTCAATGTTGCCTTCCATCATTCTTTCCTCTCCCTTTACTAACACACACACACTCATACATACATGCACAATCAATCAGTACTCATTAAGGGAGTTCCTACATTCAAAACATCTAACTCCTGCTTCAGAGAAAGGAGTTTTCAACTAATTTAAATTACACTATAGGTACTTTTATTAAGTATTGGAAGTCTATGAAAGTCACTGGAAGACCTTTACTGTCTTGAAGAGACTCCAGAAAATGTTAACTGCTTCTTACAAATGAAAGACTAATACTCACTAAAAGACATCAAATTGAATGCATTCAGGAGATTCAATATTTTCTTTTCCATTTGAACATTTTCACACTTGCTTCTAGATACTGGACAATTTCTCAACTGTCTGGATTTCTGCTAACTCTGTCTACTGTGAAAACCAAATTCAAGAAGTCTTGAAGTGGTTTGAGTACTGACAGTGTCATTGAGGAACCAGGTCTGAATTAAAGTTTAATGAATTGCATTTCTCCGAATACATTTTTCCTTCTTCTTCTCCTGACTTCTCACTAATAAAATATAAAGTATGAGAGTCTGTGAAGTGAAAAAATGTCATAAAATATGTCTATAGATTACCTCCCAAAATGGTGTTTGATATTGATAGGTCCCAAATAAACCTTCAAGAGTTGTCATTATTTAAGGATAAAATCAAATTAGGCTTGAAGATAACATGAGAAAATACTCAACTTTGTGTGAATGAATGAATTCTAGACTAGAAATTATGAATATTTATTTATTAATAAAAGAAAATAGTAAATTATATTTTTAAAAGTCCTAGGGTTCGATGAATCAATAATATTGAGTGCCAATCTAGTAGTTTTGGTCTATATTTGAAAATAAAAGTGGAAAAACTATTAAATAGGTGAAATAGTTGGAGAATTTATATGCTCAAAATTTCATATGTCAGACTCTCTCAGAGTTTAGTCTATCATTACAGAGTTTCATGAAACACCCCATGATTATTCAGAAAATAAAGCAACTGGAGTGGATTTGTTTCAAAGTTAATTTGTTATCAGTCCTTTTAGTTGTAATGGTAAAAGCCATGAGAGTCTTAGTGAATTAAAATAAAGCTGCCCTTTGTTAAACCATTGAAAAATCATTAAGTAGGGTTTAAGAAGTGAAAGAAAGCTGGTTTACTAGTCTAGTTCTAAATACTGAAGAAGACAAATGGAAGAGAGTTCATGTTAAATTGGAAACTTTACCAAATACCCTTCTTGGAATTGAAATAATACAAATACAACGTTAAACACATGGTCATAATGCATCACGCTTGTGCTGGTTATTCCCAAGCTAGGACTTTAGCCATATTATTTGCACTTAGCCTTGCTAACAATTCTGCTTATATTCTTGTTGGAGTTATTATACTGCCTTTTGCAAAGAAGGGCAATATCTGTATTCCCAACCTTCTAGAACATAATAAAGAAGCAAACATTTCTGCACAAAGCCTCTTTGAGTTATTTAATTTGCTTTTTGACAAAAGGAGAATGACACTGAGCACTCCACAGAGAACAAAAGCAATTTTTCATCCCATGAAATGCAAATGATAATTTAATCATTACTAGAAATACCATTCACATATATTTAGGAAAATCTCATCCTGTCTTTTCCTTATAGACCTAGTATGGCTTAACTACGTGGCATCTTAAAAAGATAACGTTCTATTTCTTAAGAAAAACATTTTGAAATTTTACTTTTAGATGGAGATGAGTCAAAAAAAAAATCAATTAAAATTAAACCAGGAGTAAAGGTTAATCCTCTATCTCCCTGATGACTTTCTTTATCATTACATATAACCACTCAGTCACCTAATTTTAGAAAGATATGAACACCTTTATTAAAGGAGATTTTAATAATACTGCCAACTGAAAATAGATATGTATATAGATATGTATATATAGGCAGTTTATGGAATCACTGGATTCAGGCGGATTGGAATGGTCACAGAAATATTACACATACTGTATTAATTACTAAACTGACAGTTGATAATGATGAGAAGAATATAATATTTTATATAGCATTTTAAATAAATATTAATGGGTAGAAAATTTATGTATTATAAAGATGAAATTATTAATTTATATTTAGAATGGTCTGCATTGCACTTGCTTGGGCGATATTTCAACCAGAGTCGCATAAAGTATTAAGTGATGCCCTACATCCCAGAAGACTTAGAATTTGATCCCTAAGAAAAGGCAACAGTGAAGGAACCCTCCGACTTTGATGTCAGTCTCACAATTTATGCCAGACCCTCTGTGCAATCCTAGAGCGGAGAAGCCATGGATGTCAGCTTGATTCATGAAACAATGGACCCTTTCTTCTTTCATAAACATACACACTTGCACAGGAAACAGCCTTGACATTTGCACATTAAAAACTTAGGATAGCCCATACATACTATTGCCCTGTGTCTCTTTTAATTTGCCTCTGTGACCAATGAAACCATCTGGTTCTCAACCTAAAATCTATCAGGCATGGATAGTTCCACTAAATCATCTTCTCCCTTTAGTGTTATCCCCTTCCACTTGCCTGTCATGCTTTATTCAACATATTTAAAACAGAGCTTATTGTCTTTCCCTTTTCAAGTTTGTCCTTCCGACTTCTCTAATTCTGTCAAGGGCTTTCTCCAGGCCTGGAAATCAGGGATCTGCTTTTCTATGGTCCCAGAATAAGCTGTCACAAAATCCTGCTTGTCTTCCCTGGATCACATTTTGATTTTTATTATTTCTTGATCTTCATAGCAGCAGTGGTTTTCAAGACTTCATCACTTTAGGTAGTTGCTTGAAGTGCCCGTGAATTTAGCCATCCCATCACACTCTCTAAAATTTAACCTACACAGGATATCACCCTCTGAAGCACTACTCTGATTATAGCCCGTGCCCCTGGAAATGCTTTAGTTATTGGTCTAGACATGTCATTAGGATGTTCATATTTATCAACGTGCAATTGTGCAAAATGATCCTTATTAACATTTCCTCTTTTATGTAGGTATTTGTATACCCTTTACAACTTTATTGTATTTAGTTATTTGTTTTATTTTCCTTTTTCCTTGATTTGATCTTTTAGAAAAATGTATATTTTACTAGCATTTTCAAAGGATTCATTGTAGCTGTTTTTCATATATATTTGGCTTTTAATTAGTTCTATGTTTTATGCTGTTTATCATAGTATTTTTCTAATTTTTATTGACATATACTTTTTATGAAATTTTCTTAAAATTTAACTTTAAAAGTGTTTTAAAATTAATATAACCCTCAGAGATTCTCAATTCACTACAGAATAAAATCCAAACACCTTAGGTTGCTTTCAAGAGTTTTTGGTCTTTCCTCAAACTATATGCTAGCTTTGGCACCAATATGAGACTTCTTTTAAAACATTTTTTTCCTTCATGATCTCCGTTTTCATCCAAGCCGTCTTTGTTTCCTTCCTATATTAGCGCACCAGCCTCCCAACTGACTTTCTGCTTATACTTTTGTCTCTTCTTTTAGTTTGTTTTCAACGCATTGCCTTTGATCCTGCTAAAACTTAAACCAAATGATTTCATTCTTTTGCTCAAAACCCTCACAAGGCTGTCATTTTCACTCAGAAGAAAACCGAAGTCCTCCTAAGAAACTACAAAGCTGAATGATCTGACCCTGCTGTCTCTGAATTCATCTCCCACCGTTCCCCAACTCACTGGATGCTCAGACTCCAAGGATCTCCTCCTCGTTTCTCTAGCAGAATGTCTCTCTTCCCCTTTGCGCTCTCATAGTATCCTCCTTACATTTCTCTGATGACGCATGTCTCCTTATACACTGTATTATAATTACTTGTATCTCTCTTGCCTCTCTCCCGCTAGTTTATAAGCTTTTTGAAGGTGGATACAATTTATTTTCTGCCTTGCATCTGGATAACTGCCCCATCAATATGTAATGCTTAGATAAATAAGTATCTGATGTGGCAATAAATGCATGTTGACTCATAGTAAATGAAGTGGGGGACATTCAATTCATTGTGGACACAAAACGACATTATACTAGAATTCAATTTAAATTGTCATTTAAAACAATTAATTACATATGATATATGCTTTTCCTATAAGATTGATATGAAATAAATCATTTAAATATATACAGGCTATCACAAATGAATGAGTATAGACCCTAAATGAGCACAATTCCACGTATGTCTTGTCTTTCATAATTTCCTCAGACTGTTGGGTTGAGGATGTATTTATATACATGTATCATGCCAGAAACTGCCAGAATATAGTCTTCTCTCAGATCATTCTGCTCAGATCTCAGAGTCTAGGAATGTAACGAACAAATACTTAGATCAGTCCTGCTGATATGTTGTGAATAAGCCTGACATTGATCAGAGTGGCTGAAAAAATTAATTTGGGCTGGTTTTATCACTGAACAGCAAAGTGAAGCCTTGAGTCTCTACATTAGCTTCCTGCAGAATGTGCCCCACAATTCCTGCAAAGGAATATAATTCCAACTGAAAGCTGGGTCAGCTTTATCAACTTGGGTGAGAGCTCCATTATTTAGCTGTTTGTTATTTTTAGCAATTTGTGTGTATAAAATTTAAGGAGACTTTTTTTTTTTTCTGAAGTGTGGGAATGTTTGGGAAAATTGACGCTTTCAAAAGAGACACTTTGCAAAAAGAGTTCCGTGTAGTTTTCTTTGATTGGTCTTAACAATGCTATCATTTCCCTATTGGGCTCCACGAGAATACAGACAGAAACAAACATATGTCTAGCTTTTGTTTCAGCTTTCAGAGTTTTATCTTTTAATAATGATAAGCACCTTAGAAAAACTGAGAAGGCATTTCCTTTGGCATGTTTCTTGAAAAAGCAACTTTTAACGTGCCTTTTCAGATGGTGAGATAGAAAGAAATACTGCTGTCTCACATTTTGTGATTTCAGTTCTTCTGCTGATGTTAGTTACTAGATAGGCACCAGAAAGCCTTGGTGTCCCAATTCTGCAACCCACAGTTAGTGCACTCTGCTATCTTCTGGACAAATTTTCAGACTGTTAGCAAACTACATCAATGAGACACAGCATTTTGAGCAAATTATGTAGATTGTAAAGTTTTTGTTTCCTCAGTTAAAACAGCAGTAACAATAATACATCTATCAAAGTAGCACTCAAAGTTTTAAGTGAAATAATGGATTTCGTGGATTTAGCACAGTGCCTGACCTAAAGTAAAGGATGGGTAATTTTGTTTTAAAATCTTTTCCTATTTTTGATGTTTTTTCCTCCTGCTTTTCTGTTTTTTCCCTTAATCCGGTGGTATTCAACCAAGGGTAATTTTGCCTCCCCCCACCCAAGGGAATATTTGGCAGTGTCTAGGGACATTTTTGGTTGTCATAACTGAGGGGGGGTGGCTACTGGCATCTAGTGAGTGTTAAACATCTCCTATGTATAGGACAGGCCCCCAAAGTAAGCATTATCCATCCGCAAATGTCATTGTGCCAAGGTCCAAAATGTCAGTGTGCCAGGGTTGAGAAATACTCTTCAATCCGTGTCCTCCCCTCCATCCACCCCTATGCCTCATCCTTATTCCTCTACTGCCATCTGCTTTTTCCTTTTATTTATTATTATATCTGTTTCTATACACAATTCTTCACAACAATATTTAAATAAACATTAAAATTTGTTTTATTTTACTTTTACGTGTTTTAAATATTTCTATGAAAAATGACCCACGTTATTCTCACACTGATAATCAGAGAAGCAATCTGCCATGGGCCCTGAGCGTCAACGAACTTTCTACTTGAGTGTGCTAGATGGCAAGGGTTATCCTCCCCAGATCCCTGGCGGTTTCTGTAGCTAGTCACTTAAACAACTACTTAGGTCAATACTCAGATCAAAGAGACCAGAAGTGTTAACTACGCAACTGCTTGCTCGAGGGAGAGGAACTGGCTTGTTTGCTGCCTGTAATAAAAAGTGCTCTGGATTCCTCAGTTGTGGTGCATAACCTCCATGTGTCTCCCTGTGGGACCTAAGGAGAATTGGCATTACCACACTGACACTCATACAGTTTGCTTAACTGAGTCACCAGCTGTCCTGCTCTGATGCACTACATCTCCTTATCTACTTTTGGCCCCTAGGGAGTTGTGGCAGCTTTACTCCTGTCATCTTCTGTGAAGTTGGGAGCTTTCCCCTTACTGCACAACTGGATTATCCATGCAATTCAGAGTACCCTGTAACACTCAATTTATAAGGTTCTTTGTTCTCTTAGTTTTTGTTTCTATTCCAATACGATAGTAATTTATCTTAACAAGTTTATTTTCTCATCATATGAATCATTAATCATTATTACTGCAAGAGCCAAGATTTGTGTACAGGTCTCTCTTCCTCCAAACTCCACACCCTTCCCACCATATCAGGTGTGATTACCTTGGTTTTATCCTAATCTCTTTTGACCCCTCTACAGAAACCTTTTCAGATTTTAGATTTGCTAATACCTCTGTCTTGGCTTGTAATGATTCTTTAAATATGTAGTTGGATTTTTACACTGCTGGACTGTAAATTGCTTAAAATCTGAGTCTTACCAGTCTTTGGATTTGTGTACTATAAACTTAGAAAATACCACATAGTAGGCTCTCTATATTTAGTAAAACTGAGACAAGAATATACATTTTATTCTTAGACATGATTCTGTTAGCTCTAAATATAGCTTTGATATTGTGGGTGTTTTTTTTTTTTCTGAGGAAGATTAGCTCTGAGTTAACATCTGCCTCCAATCCTCCTCTTTTTTTGCTGAGGAAGACTGGCCCTGAGCTAATATTCGTGCCCATCTTTCTCTACTTTATATGAGAGAGGCCTGCCACAGCATGGCTTGACAAGCGGTGCATAGGTCACACCCTGGATCTGAACCAGTGAACCCTAGGCCACTGAAGCATAACACGCGAACTTAACCACTGCACCACCAGGCTGGCCCCATATTGTGTGTTTTTTTGGTAAAATTACAGAAAATTATTTTATGGATGCTATTTTGAATATATCTCAGTATTACATGCTTTCATAAGGGCTCATTATTATCCTATCTGAAGATCCCAGCCTGAGCCCCTATGTCAATAGGCAATTAAAACAGGTTGTCTGTTGAGAAATCTTAGAAGAAAGGATATGGCCCCCCAAAGATTGACCCTGTCACTCAAATCATGTAAAGAAAGCCATACCCAAATAATTAGTTGTTTCAACTATTTTCTTGGGGCAATTTTGCTAGCATTAGCCAGTATTTAGTTAATTTATCTCTTTTTTTGCTTTTACTTTTCAATTTTCATATTTCCCTCACTTCGATTTTAGCAGATAGCTATAGGGAAAGTATTTCATTTATTTATTCTTTTAAATCAAGGTTATACAGCTCGCTTGAACATTCCACTGCTTTAGCAGAAACAGTGATATTGCACTGTACACTGAAAGAAGAAAAAAGTTTCCACATGGCCTGATCGCAGAATCACGAACTCCTTGCTTCATATTGAAATTCTTCACTTTCTTTTACTCAACATAACAAGGAAGAATGAAGCATGACTCTAGACCTCATTTCAGTGTTGCTGCCGTTCTCCGGGGTTGTTCACACATAAACTCTCTTCGAAAATAAATGTGTTACACTGTTCAGAGGAGAAACTTCTTTTTTAAAGGCAACGTAAATTTTTCAGCTTCGTAGGGAAAATTCTCGGGAAGTTATACTAAATGACGCTCCTGTCATATCCGCACAGTCAGCAGCAGCTCCTCTGCTCTAACAGGTCATACAGTTTAAATAAAGGTAATTTTTTCAAGCTTATAGCTAACTCGGAACCAGCAAGCATAAAATAAATGTTTTAAATAATGTTCCTATTAAAAATCAATATTTTCCAGCTTTGATAAGCACTGTATATAACATAGTAAATGGAAAATAAAATTCTCATTGCATGTTCTTCAAAGACTCTTTAAGGAGTCACACAGTATAGAGCTGGTTGTCCCATATCTGCTACCCTTGTGGTAGCTCAAAATAAAAAGACTTCAAATCTGCCCTCGCGTATTCTGAAAACAACGTTTTTGACACCAATAATAAATATAGAAAACAGTATAATATTTAAACATGGGAAACAAGCAAATAGGACAGGGAAGTAAATTTGTAAATGCTGCTTCTCTGGTTTTACAACACGCTGCTATGTTTAATCTGTTTTAAGTGTTCTACAAATACATCGCATGGGATTATTTCTAAGTTTCGAAAGCTCTATTGAGTTCCTATAATTATGAGAAGCAACGGGGACTAGTGTTATAAAGCTTGTTCTGTTTTGTGCTTTGAGTTATGTGCATTAGCTAAACTTCTAAAATATCAGGTGATTTTGGATAATATATATTCCACATTACAGGCAACCTAATGCCCATTACATTAGAGGGACATGGTTTATCACACAAATCTTTTGAAACCATTCTTTTCTTACTCTCGCTGGTATCTGGTTTCCAAATTCTGTGTCTGTGCTGTGTTTGTCTAAGTTTGATTTTGAGGCCATTAAACTGACTGTGTGTGCTCTGCCATGTCTAGTCCATAGTGGGATAAATGAGCTCTAGTCAGTTGGATTCTTCCCATGAGCAAATGACTTCCCGGGAATAAGTTAGCACATGGGGAACTGCATTCACTCTTCCTGGTCACTAGAGCACTATTTAGCAAATAACCGTTGCAGTGGGCTCAGTGGCACCCCAGTGCTCTGTATAAAGTAATTGCAGATTCTAAGATACCTAACGTACTCCCATAACCTAACTGAAAACAGGAACATGGGCAATTCAGTTTGCCTGTGAGCTCTGACGCAATGATGTAAGTTCTCTGAACTCCTTGGAGCTTCTATGGAAATGAACAGGCTTTCTCAGCTTCACTCGCCCTTTTATTCTTTGGAGTATCCTATCCCTCCAGGGACAGAGGAGATAAAGCTATTCCTCTGCTGGTTTCACCTTTGGGAAATCTACTTTTCAGCTGTTGGCAAAGAATTCTTCTTATCTTAACTTCAGGACAGAAGGAAGCTGGGTCAGGTTTGGTAAAGTAGTCACTGTGCATCTGAATTTTGAGGACGAAATGGGAATACTATGCACTGCCTCAATTTTTCTGGATTTTTCTGGGATTGTTTTAACTATTTTGGTAAATAAACTAATAAAGCTTACAATCCATTTAGCAGTGGATAGAATTGATACAGCTTTTCTTAACAGATTTCAACCAATGGAACCTGCAATTGAAGACACATGAAACCTGAACTCTTCAATTAACTATGAAAGACAAATTTTGGTAAAGGAAGTGGTTAAAATGGCAAAGGAAGAGATCAGGGTTAAGGCCATCTTTCCTGAATGGCATGCTGGCCTTTGAGTGACGGTAATTCACTTTTTTTTTTTTTTTTGGTGACAAAGATTGTCCCTGAACTAACATCTGTGCCAATCTTCCTGTATTTGTATGTGGGATGCCACCACAGAATGGTTTGATGAGTGGTGCAAAGAACCGCGCCTGAGATCTGAACTTGCAAACCCCAGGCCACCAAATGAGAGCATGCGGACTTATCTACCATGCCATGGGGCCGATCCCTTAACACTTTCTTTCTTAAGACAAAACAATTATTTTCTTCATTAGACAACATTCTGACTGTGGAGCCACACTGAATGATGACTTTGAGATGTTGGGGCCCATGGGGAAAAAATGTGCAGACTTTCAGAGCATCTCAACTGGGAAAAGGAGGTGCTCTCTGGAACTAGAGTGCTTGCCTGTATCACTAAAACAGGCCAACATGGGGAGCTCCCCTAGACCTTTGATAGAAAGTACTGCCTTCCATTCCATTCATGGGAAGACTGCTGCTTTATGAGAAGTCCTAAGTAAAGTAATTAAATACAAACTTATCTACAAATTTTAAAGGAAAAACAATATGCATTATTCTGCAGGAACATTGGGCTGTTTGCATTACTATTTGCTGTGCCGCTGGGATGTATAACTGGTTGGCCAGAACTACAACTAAAAAAAAGATTCTCTATCAAAGCACTTGGAATTCTGAAGTTGTTTAAATCAAAACAGCATTAAAAATAACTCTGTCCTGCCTACCTACCCATATTCAGAAATTATATTCAACACACACATATATGTATACATACTCATATATGCATTCCTATATGTGTCTGTGTGTGAATATATGTACACATAATTATTGCAGCATGCAAATTGGGAAACAATTGCGCACACAGCAATAATACATACTTCTCAAATAAATGTTTTGTTTTTGCTAAAGACAGCGGTAGGAGGCTTCTGATTTTTCAGAATTTATTCTTAACTATTCTTTCTTCTTCCAATGTGCACTCCTTTAAAAACCAAGCTTTTTGTACCCCGGTTAGAAAGAAATATATTGGGCTGCATTTTGGAAAGAGTAAGATCTGTCATTGCATTTTCTTGTGACTGTCAAGAGCCTACGTTTTTCTCTGTAAGATCAGTGTTTATAAATCACTTGCTTTCTAAGCAAGCACTTAACAGACATCATATCTTGAAACATCACAATATTCCTGAGAGGGTAAAAAGGAGCAAATAGCATTCTTCTCACTGATCAGAATCTGAGGCCTTCGGTTGAGTTACTGAAACACAGCGATTCCTATCTCAAATCACACTTAAAGCAACAATTATAACCCAAGGACGGTAATCTCACTACTGTGGTTGACAACCGGTTTCTCAGTGCAGTTGAATGTCCTTTACCTTTTCCAAGGGGTATGGGAGATGGAGCATTTATGATAAAAATAGGTACATATTTCTTTCAGCAATACCCTTACAGGTTAATGTGAATTTCATTTGCACGCTCGAATTCCCCAGTTAGATTTAAGCGGCTCACAGCCTAAACAGAAAAATACCATTCACCATATTTCTGCTAGAATTTTATTTTTCAAAAGCCCTTCTCTTTATACCTGAGTCAACTGGGACAACTAGGATGACAAATTATTTTTCTTTTGTTTGGCTACCCTCAACTGATATCTGTAATCATGTACAGTTTTTTCCTAGAACATTGTGACATTTCCATGTGATTTGTTTTCTGGGTAAAAAGACTCTTTTATTATAAGAAGGGTTCCTGCCAGGGTGAGCAATATTAATGCGTAATGTCATCCGTGGCTGTTTGGACACTATGGTGAGGGCTGCTTACAGCTGCCCTGAGTGTTTATTGTTGGCTGTGAATTAATCTGCTGTTCTAATGTGACATGTTCAGTAAAATGACACGGATCACTAGCTGGTTCAAGGTCCCTGCTATAACAATATGAGGTGAGCAAAAACCAATTCTTCTTAGTCTAAAATGTTCCTATACTTTCTCCACGTAAAAACAAATGGAGTATTGACTAAAACTCCACTTACCTACACAATATAAGGATATTTAGAAACCTGGGGGCCAGCCCTGTGGCCGAGTGGTGAAGTTCTTCAGAGGCTTGGGGTTTGCTGGTTCAGATCCTGGGCACGGACCTACACACAGCTCATCAACCCATGCTGTGGTGGCGTCCCACATAGAAGATCTTGAATGACTTACAACTGGGATATACAACTATGTACTGGGGCTTTGGGGAGGAAAAAAAAAAGAGGAAGATTGACAACAGATGTTAGCTCAGGGCCAATCTTCCTCACCAAAAAAAAAAAAAAAAGATATTTAATTCTTGTTCAAGCTGATTGCTAATTATCCCTCCCACAGTGGGAAGAACACTACCTTGTTGAGTTTCATAAAAATCTGCTTTCCAGGAGAAATACTTATCTGGAACTTTCTACCTAGGCCAATTTAAAGTTTTATATCTTTTCCAGAGTTCCAGTAGTTTGATGAGAATGCATGTGGGTGCACAAACTTGTTTCTATTTATCCCTTTCACAAATTCAATGTATACTGGGATTCAACTTAAATCTTGAACAAAGACAGTAATTGTTAAAGATTAAAATTGGTTAAAGTATTGTTTTATAATTTGAGGAGTTCCCTTAATCCTTAAAAACAGACATGAGGGTTGAATGTGGAGCAAACAGACTGAGCTTCCCTGTTCCCTCTCCTTTGGAGGAGCAGCTCAGCTCTTCTTTTTTATGTTAAACTTTTGCTTAAGATTTCAATGGAAGAAAAGGTGAATATGAGAATATGGGAACAAAACAAGTAAGTTCAGCTCCATTAGTGGATGATCCGGGCTGCTTTCCCTTCCTTGAGGCACACTGAATAAACTGGACTGGTCAGAGATCTCCATTTTCATTTCCATATTTATGCGATGGGACTAATCAGACCTTTCTCTAATGCTGCTAAGACAACTAACTGAATGAGAAATATCAGAAGGTCTTGGCAAAGGTTACTCGTGATTCCTGAAGTTTTGTTTACATGTACACGATTGCTTACTAAAATACTCAGATTGTATGGCAATCATTAATGAGAATTCTGAAACGCAGAAAATTGAGTTTATATAATTGACAAAGTAAGTTTGGTCCAGTTGTTAAACTCATTTTTGTAGAGTATTTGACTATGTAGATCCTTGAGCAAGTTACTTATCCTTTCTAAGGCCCTGTTTTCCCATCTGTGATGAAGGAAAAATCATAATATCAACCTCTGGGATGGTTTTGGTATGAGATGGATGATACCTGGGATGTAAGTAGCATAGTGCCTGGCACAGTAGGTAAGCATAGTAATCAAGAAATGCTTGTTGTTGCTGTTATTATTATTTACATTCTTTTTATAAACCTCTCAGTAAATTCATCCCTGATTATTTATTGTTTGTGTAAAATAAGAAAATACACAGAGGAGGAATAAAAATATGACTTTGAAAGGACCTGATCTTACTGGCTGTCTCTTTTTATTTTTTTAACTTCTACTGAGATCATAACCAACTCATCTGAATCATTATGATCTCAAGAGAAGTATATGAGATGCTTCCATTGAAATTTCACTGAAATCTTAATGCAACCATTATGGTTCTTCCATTGAAATCATAATCATATGTTCTGAAGCCATCATGGTGCATCGTGTCAATGCATACTGAGGGAGTCCTCGTGCACAGACCATTGGCGTGATAGACTGTAATGGCTCTTTCAGAGCTGCTATGGTCCACTGTGTCAATGCATACTAAGGGAGCCTTTAACGCACTGATCCGAGCCTGCAGAGTACCTCTCCACTATGGAGGGGGAGGATAGCCTTATGAATATTTTGATGAAAAGCTGTAGCTAGATTTTCATTCATTTTTAATAAGCTTCATAGTGACACGGTGATTAGTGTGCATCAGGCTAGTGTAAGGTTCAGGCTTTATTTAAGGATATGTAACTGTTGTCACCTTCCCAAGATGCAAGACAACTTCCTCCAGAAAGCGGTTGTCTGTTTTGAGGATGAGAGCACCTCGTGGGGTTCATTGGTAACATGCTTCAGTGTAGGCTCCCAACCTTAGCATCCCGGAATCATTGCTGACCACTAATGAAAGCTGCAGAAAATACTTCCTCATTATTTCTGTATATGTCTCTGCTTGCAATTTATTACTGGGGATTCCAGATCACAAAAAATGAAGTGTTTTTCCTAAATTTATTTCTAAGTAGACAAGAGAAATTCAAATAAATTTTCAGGAAACATTAAAAGTGTTAACTTTAAGGAACCACATATAGTCATTAATGATCACCCATGACAGTATGAATCTTTTTTCTTCACTGTGGAAGAAACTAAGTGTTGGATTGTACACTGTACACCTGGGCACTTGTATTGTCCTGATTTTTAAATTTGCTTGCTGAAATAAATGCTGTAGCCACCTCTAAGTATTTTGTAATTAACTAAAATTATTAAGCCATTAGGGAATCCAATTTACAAGATAATTCTAAGACTATAAAGGTGTCGTAAAAGTTAGAAAATTAGAAAACACTTTGCAGAGCTTTAACCCTTGCTTCTTCTGAAGTCTGGACCTTGCCCAAGTTTGACGCTGACCTTTTCCACTAATTCCCATTTCTCTCAATTCTTTCCCTTTACAATACTTTTCCAGGTATGTGGACTATTTTCTTCACCCATTTTTGCCTTCAGCTGAATGTCAGATCATTCTTTGTAAAGTGTTAACTTATAACGGCAGTTACCTCTGTGTGACTGACTTTGTTATTCGCCCTTCAAGGAATACAGTACCATCATAGAGAAATAAAGTCTGAAAATCCAACTCCTTAAACACCCCAAGGAAATTAAAGTCACCCAATTATTTTTTGTCACAAAAGCTCTTTGGGAGCCAGCCCTGATGATGGCCTAGTGGTTAAACTTCTGCGCTTACCACTTTGGCAGCCCAGGTTTGCTTCCTGATGGTGGAACCACACTGTCTGTCTGTCAGCTCCCATGCTGTGGCAGCAGCTCACAAAGAAGAACTGGCATGCCTTACAACTAGGATATACAACCATGCACTGGAGCTCTGGGAAGGGGAAAAAAAAAGAGGAAAATTGGTAATAAAGGTTAATTCAGGGGAAATCTTTCCCTGCAAAAAACAAAAAAATAAAAAGCTATTTGGTATAACCCATGCCACAGAATTAGCTTAATTTTTGTTGGAAAGGCTGTCCAAGGCTAGATTCACCAGTGCCCCAGAAGCAGTAGAAATAAGACTGAAGCCAGATTAACAATGATAAAATTATAATAATAGCTAACACACATATGCCAGTTACTCTCTCTCTCTCAACCAGACTCATTGTCCCCTTGCTCTGCTTTGCTCTGTGTTGTGGTGGGTTGAGGCCTCAGGGTTTTATCACTCCTCTTCCCTGGCCTTTGGTATCCAGTAGGTTGCAGTCAATGAGAGGCATAAGCAAGAAGTAAGAGGGAATGAGAAGGTAGTCAGCTATTTCTTCCTCTGCTCCCTTCTGCTTCAGCTCAGCCATCTGGCAGTGGCTGAGAGTCAGCTCTCATTCTCCGAGAACAATATCAGGCCTACAGGTAGAAATTACTTCCTGCTATTACTAGTCCCTGAGCATCTTAACATGCACTGTTTGTTCCTTTACACTGGAACACACATATGTAAAGTTATGTATTATGGTTGTATGTGTAGCAGATGGCAGGCAGACCTCTGTGGTCTGCCACATGTGTAAATGGTCTCATCATCACAATATTTTTTTTTTCTTTTTGAGGAAGATTAGCCCTGAGCTAACTACTGCCAATCCTCCTCTTTTTGCTGAGGAAGACTGACCCTGAGCTAACATCCATACCCATCTTCCTCTACTTTATATGTGAGACACCTGCCACAGCATGGCATGCCAAGCAGTGCCATGTCCGCACCTGGGATCTGAACCGGCAAACCCTGGGCAGCCAAGAAGCAGAACGTGCGACTTAACTGCTGCGCCACCCAGCCGGCCCCATCATCACAATTTTTAAATTAAATACTTTGAGTAGAATTACACAAGGAGATTCACTGAGACACATTTTAATAATCCATGTCCAATAATAATGACCGAAAGTAAACTGCAGCAACCCAGTAAGGACAGGATCATTAAGGTCTTGGATCTGGCACAAATGATGACTTGAGACACTTTTCTGGGCAAAGAACCCAGACCAGTTGAGATGCTGACAGAAGCTGAGGAGAACACAGAATAGTGACATAAGAAGGAATCAATGGTTATCAATTTAGGCTTTATGACCACACATAGTAGGTATCATTGCAGCTATATTTTATGTTAAGTGTTTGCTTCTTTTTGTCCTTTTCCCTCTCTTCATCTGTGAAGAGTACTGGCTATGGCTCCTGTTACAATTTATGTTCTAGAAGGCATTATGACTGAACTGACATCATCCCATGATAACATGATGGCTGATAGTACCTCTCAGGATGAAACAGATTCATCCAAGTGAAGGACAAAAATGGAGGCTGAATGACAAAAGGAGTAGAACGTTCTGGTTATAAAACTGAATTCCCCCTTCCCCCTCCTTATACAGTCTCCGCTTCTCTGTGCTCTGAGCTCCAGGCAGCTGCTCCTAAGGGCCGGATCACTTGGGCTCCTTTGTCTTCCTTGGGTTGAACCAAGGCAAAGCTCAGGCAGGCTTTGTCTTTGATAGTAGCAAGAAGTAGAAAGTGCTCTCCTCATCCACAACTCCAGCTCTCCGCAGGCACTAGTATTGTTAGCTTCTCTGTTCCCCCTTCAAGCTTAGGTGTATAAATGACTCACCACTGTTGCTAGTCCATGAGTGTCTCGGATTCCTTATTGGCTCCCTGCGCTTTCCACACACCTCTTTGAAAAGATTCTCCAGTAACTGCTCCTCAGTTAAACACATCTGAGAGGAATTCTTTTGCTTGTTGGGACTGCAACTAATACAATGTATTGACCATGATGAGTCAGGCATTTTTCCAAATCCATTGCATTATCTTCCTTCTTCCTCATATCTTGACAAGTTAAGAACTATTCCTCTCCCCTTGTACTAATGATGAAAATGAGCCACAGATGTTCAGTATCTTGCCCAATATCACATAGAGAGTAGGTGGTTACAGCCAAGATTAAATGAGGACAATCTGACTCAAACTCGTAATTTGGGTGCTTTAAAAAAATGTATTTTAAAGGCATATAGCTTTTATGTAGATTGAATGCCTGTTAGAAATGGGAAAGTCTGTAGAACAAATAAAAATACGTAAAGAAACAGTTTCTCTGGACTGAAATTATTTTTATCCAGAAATATAGATATTGAGAAACCTGCACAGTATGTAAATAGAAGTATCTTTGCACACAAATTTTGTTCTTATAATATAATCTGACTTCTTTTTGAATAAATTATTTTCAGGTAACTTTTTATATACTCACACTTTGAGTATTTAACATCGCTACCAGATCTCGTCTTCTGAAAACTCATTTTTATCCTGAATTTGGTGACACTTATCTTCCTTCTTTTCTCCAGCTTCTCTGCCTGTTCCGTATATTCCCAAACTGTCTCTTAATTCCATAGTGCAATTCAAATCGTTGGAGTTCATGGCTTTATCCTGGAAACTCTCCTGTTCTTCTCCTGTTTTCTCTTTCCTCTTGTCCTCTCTCTCCTCTTCTGTCATTTAAATTTTATATTTTGCATTAATTTGTCTTGCAAGAAAATAGGTTTATCCCTCAAAGTATGCAGATAGCATGTATTTACCTGGTAGATTTGGCCTAGATGTGGTCTGATTGGTTGATTTTGTATATTCACAATCTGGAATTGTACAAATAAGATTGGATGAGAAAGTCATCAATCAGAAGAAAGAGTGATACTTAAAAACCAGAACGAAACAAAACATTAGAGCTAGGAATTCAGACCCCTGAGATCTGCCATCTTCTAGACATATACCCTTAATACACAACTTTCTGTTGACTTCCTCCTCTGTAAAATCCTATCCATAGGTCAACCCCATATTTTTAAGATCTTTTCATGATTCTGGATTTCTATTTTTCGACTGTCTAAATTACATAATAAAGATCAGCTTTTCACGTTAATCGATACCCCAAGAAAAAAGCGTTATAGGTTTAATTAAGTTAGAACACTGTACAACATACTGTCATTCATATTGTAACTCTGAACAAATTGTTTGGTAAAAATATTTTTAATTTGTGAAGTCTCCTAAACCAAAGAAGGTTTGTTCACATGGAGAAGAAGTGTGCCATAAGCAGTACATTTTAAGTTTGAAGAATCATATTTTTCTATGCTAAAAACCTCATTGCACATAATACTATGGGGCTATCTGAATACAATATGAACTTGGGAAATTTTAAGAAGAATTAGTCACCATCTGAACAGTCTTTTTAATATATAGATTATCCAACATAATATCATATTTGTTCTTGAAATAAATCCACATGGGGCAGAAAGCTAGTCTGTAGATAATGCTGAAAAGCCATAAAAGAAAATTGTTGCTTTTCTTAAGAATGAAAAGAGTGATGCTATTCAAAAGGTCAGTTCTTTGGCATGAACAAAAACTCTATTTTAAAATCATCTGAAAATGACTATTTATGTAGGGTTAGTGAGAGACTGAAACTATTTCAGAGAAAGCGAATGAGTCACAGTGATGTGCCTTCCCTTATTGTAGAGTTGAAAATAGGCTGCTCAAGCTCATTCTTGATTGAAGCGATGGTAGCACACAAGCGTCTTTGAAGCTGAAGTCTCTGCTACATAATGGGTCACATCCAACATTTCTGATACATTACGCATGAACTAATCATTAGTGAGGGAATTGCATACTTGGTCCTTATTATAGGTAAAGATTTTGTTAGGTAACATTTTGAGACACAAAACGAAAATTCCAGTATGAATGACGTTTTTACAAAACTGAATGATGACACATTCCAGATGACCCTTGAATGGGCACCTGATTATGAGAATTAGACAAGAAGAGAAGGTGAGAATATGAGAACACCTTCAACTTCAGAATATCTTTTCTTCTCTTTCCTCCACCTTTCCTCTCATTTCTTTGCTCTTTCTCCTCTTTCTAGTCTGACCTTTATCATCATTTTCTCCTCATCTCTTTTGCTTTTTCTCTTACTTTTTGCCTTAAACATTGTTTAATCTTTCTTATTCTCTATCTCCATTTTTCTTTCTAACTCCTTTCTTCTGGTCTCTTTTGTCTCATTTCTTTTCCAATTCTCAATTTTTATTTGATTATACTTTGAGAAAGGAGGAAAGGCTAAATTTAGTGATTGTTACAATTGAGGAATATATTTTTGAATAGAAAATTTAGATCATTAACATTAATGTTATCATTTGGTTCAAACATTAAGGATATTTAGTAAATTAAAGTAAAATCACTTGAGATTCTTAACATGAGCCTTGTCTTTTGAAATAACTATTTGTTGGCTTGGCCAAAAAATGAGATTGAGTTTGTGATGAGAGAGATGTGCCAAAGATCAAGCTGGCTTGCTTCTCCATGTTGCCCTGCCTGAGCAAATTGGCAACTCATAAATGCTTTGCTTGATGATGCACACAAAAATGCGTGCATGGGAGGCTGGTCTGCCTGCTGCTATGTGTGGCCCAAGAGTTACCTTTGCCAGCAGCTGAGGCCAGTTGCAGAGATGCTCCTGGCAGACAGAGGCTTCCCTGGCGCAGGAGATTCAGAAAGACTTTCCTGTGCATATGGAGGGGCATTTGCTAGCTATCACTCCCAGAAATAAAGAGAATGGTTCTAATGAACTTTCCATTCAGAAACATTACTGTCTGGAGGGAGAAAAGCATTCAGATTCATTTCAGGAGTGAGGGCAGTTCCCACTGAGCCCCATTCTACTTAAAAAATAGACTTAAAATGCTTAATAAGAGAAGCCTAAGAAAGGCAAGGGAATTTTAAAGATACAGGCTGAGAGAGGTGTGTAGTGTTTATGTAGGAAATCTAAGACAGAATTCTACCCTGTTTGTGCTGATGTTAGCGTGGATTTATGGCCAGGCTTTATGTTAGTATGAGGCAGACTTTTTGTCCTGTGTACCAATGAGCACCTACCCCTGGTTAAAGATAATCAGTCAATTTTCTATGCCTTAGCTGTAGGTTTGTTTCTCTTCTCCACGATTTTTCCTTCCTTTCCCTTTCCCTTCTCTTTCCTGAAGAATGTGAAGCAACTTAATTGTATTAAGCACATTGGGAAAGAATAAAGCAATTTACCTAAAGTATGAACTACAGAAATGGCAATGGAGGCTGATACAATATAATGGAGGTGGGATTGGTACTGATAAAGAAAACATATTTTTATGTAACCATAATGTCATTATCGTACTTAACAAAGTTAACAATAACTCTTTATTATCTAATACACAGTCCATCGTAGAATTTCCCTGATTTTCCACAAATAAATTTCTTTAGAGAATATTTGTTTGTACCAGATTCCAAACAAGTTCCACACATTCTATTTGACTGTTATATTACTAAAGTCTGATAATTCAAATATATCTCCTAAGGCTGATAATTCAAATAGAAACTCAACATCAGCTTAATATTCTCTTTGGATTAAGATTTGTGAATTACTTGCTACCTGTTGTGTACATTTTTTTTAGATAACTTTGAAGTTACCAAGAAAAGAAGCAATATATTGTTGTCTATAACCTGGGAGACAATTAATTTACTCAAAAAAGACTTAGGAGAAAATGTAGAAATTATGTAAAAATATTTTAAATTTTCAAAGTTAAAAAATTCTTTAAAGAGAAAGGTGTATATACATTTTAAATATATTTGAATTTGTAAATATATTTATATTAGTTTACATACATTTAAAATATACAATATGCTAGCTCTCATTTTTACTAACTCCATTACCAAGGAAACATGTCTAATAGTCATTATTAAAGATTGGAAGAATATAAGACCATTACAAATATGATCTTAGAATTTTGGTTTTAGAGAAATTACACATGGCTCAACTTCATTAACAATTACAGCAATTTCATTTAACTTGTCTCTTTATGCAATGCAGTCTTTATAACAATGGCTCACCTATCTCCATTATCGCACATTGATATGTTTTGGTTCTTCCCAACAGTAATCAAAGCAGATATAAGAGTAACCATAGGGATTTGACAATGTGCAATGTGAGGGATACTCAGGATGGTTTGAAGACCATTTGTTCAAGAATCATTTATGGCCTCTAAGGATATGTTAGTCCCTTGGAATAAAGTGTGTCCTCCAAATTGAATTGGTATAGAACGTCCTGTCGTCACTGAGTGGTTAAAGTATAGAAGTTTATGTTATTTTTTTAAAAATAAAGAAATATCAATATCATATATCTTGTAAAAAATGCTACGGAGAGGGCTGGCCCCGTGGCCGAGTGGTTAAGTTCACGTGCTCTGCTGCAGGCGACCCAGTGTTTCGTTGGTTCGAATCCTGGGCGCGGACATGGCACTGCTCGTCAGACCACGCTGAGGCAGCGTCCCACATACCACAACTAGAAGGACCCACAACGAAGAATATACAACTATGTACTGGGGGCTTTGGGGAGAAAAAAGGAAATAAAATAAAATCTTTAAAAAAAAAATGCTACGGAGAAAATTTATAACCTTCATAACCATTGCTTTATTATTATTACTATGATTATTAATACTACTAAAAATAGTCACAGACCATTCTTGGATTAAAATCTAGCAAACTGAGAGAAAAATTGCTTTAAGAGGGGCTATGCTAAGCATATTTGAGCTCACAATAAGGCATTCAGGAAACGGGCAACTGGCAAGAAGTATGAACAGTTCTGATGCTTGATATAGAGATTGGTACTGGAGACACGAAGACGTACACCACAGATCCCCTTGTTGGAAGGATCCTTTCTCCAGGTGATCTTGTGCAACTCTCATTCCTGGTGTCTAGTCCGGTGGGATGGTGGGCCCGTGACTGAAATTAGGCCAAACATGGAGCCATATCACCCTATACAATTTGGTCCAAGAGATGGAAGAATCTGTTCCCTTCCTCTAAATTTTCTGAATTGCAGGTGGAAGTGAGATTTCTCTTTCATTTGAATCATCATCTTTAATATGTAGGTGTATGGTACTTGTCAGCCGCCTTTTGTGCTGCATGAAGAAAATCGATCTGTCTTAGGAGAGATGTGCTCATCATGGAGGAAGAAACAGAGGCAAGCAGAGCAGAGACATGAATGGAGAAAAGGCAAGAGCTTCTTACAGTTTTAAGTTCCAAGCTCCAAATCTTCAGCCTGGGCTCTTAAGCAATACATTCTGTACTGGAACCACTCCGATGTCTTTACTAACTACGGGCATTGTCAAAATGAGGTTTCTGGTGTCATTGTAGGCAGTTTTTATGCAGACAAAAGATTACCTGAAGTTGCTTTTCTTTATCTATTTGTTAATGAGTCTGTTTTCAGTATCTAATATTTCCTTGAGATTATAGTTCAACTTCCATATCTTTTCATTTTATTTATAATTCTAACAAAGTGGCTAAACACTTTAGATTTCTTTTTCATAGCATAGTTTAACTAAATGTCCTTAAATATTGAAGTGTATTCATACACTTAAAATATCTGATTACCTTTTAAAACATTTTAATTTTCTAACAAATCCTTACTCAGTTGTAATTAATTCTTATGAGTCTAATAAGTTAAACTCAGAATATGATGCACTTAAATATTCCCTTACATTTTACAAAATAAATAAAATTCTCATTATCTTTGGATTAAGAGTATAGGCCTAAATCAATTACTCAATTTATTTGCATGGAATCACAAAGCTAGCTAATCTATTAGGTATTGTAATATGTCGAGTTATCTTAAATACTAAATATTTTAAATTACCAAATATACAAAGACTTATGCTAGTCTTAACACGAAAATATTTTTCTACTGGCTTGCTTTATTAACTCTGAACTTAAATTGAAATTTCCCCAAGACTTGGTGATGGTCAGTAAATCCTGCACCGTCCTCCCTACATGGGCACAGTGATTCAACAACAAAATACAGACCAGTTTCCTTTGAGAGAAATCCAAACACTAGTTGAGAGACTTGTATCCAGGGTAAGTGTGAATCTAGCCACATCAAAACTGGTAAGAGAGTTCAAGATACTCTCTTACCAAAAGCCCTACCCCTGGCACAGCACCATGTCATTGGGAGGAAGCCCCCGGTTGCTGGCTTCTCTCTGGGGAGAGAAGGGTTGGATGAAACCATCCATTCAATGCTCTAATTTTTTCTGGGACCCACTGAAGTCCCTGATTTCTGTGTCACCTGTCTTGGAACAATTATGGGACCCAGCATTCTAAGACACCCAGGAGCTACTGAGAACAAAGACAAAACATAAAACAAACGTAAAAAAAGAAATAGAGAATTAAAAAATGTTAGGGAAAAAATCAATGAAACTAATAGTTGGTTTTCTGAAAAGATAAAATTGACAAACTATTAGACAGGCTAACTACAAAAAAAGAAACTCAAATAAATAAAATAAAAAATGAACTGATGCCATGGAAATAAAAAGGATCATAAGAGACTACTATGAATAGTTATATGCCTACAAAGATAATATAGAAGAGATGAAAAAATTCCCAAACATACAAACCACCGAGACTGAGTCAAAGAAACAGAAAATCTGAACTGACCTACACTAGTGGGGAGACTAAAGTAGTGATCAAAAACCCTCCACAAAGAAAACCTCAGGACCAGATGACTTCACTATTGAATTCTACCAAACATTTAAAGAAGAATTAATGCCAATTTTTCCTAATTTCTTCCAAAGAATTAAGGAAGATGGGACATCTCCAAGCTTATTGTATAAGGCCCAAGTTACCCTGATAGCAAAGCCAGATGAAGACACTGTGAAAACAAACAAAAACCACAGGGCAATATCCCTGATGAACAAAGATGCAAAAATCCTCAACAAAACGCTGGCAATTTGAATTTAACAATACATGACAGGATCATACACCATGACCAAGGGGGATTTTTTCCAATTAGGGATGATTCAACAAGGTAAAGAGGGTTCAACATATTAAAATCAACTAATATGATATACCACATTAACAGAATGAAAGCTAAAAATCACATTATCATCTCGATAGATGCTGAAAAAGCATTTGATAGAAGTCAGCACTTTTTCATGATAAAAATTCACAAAAAACTAGGAATAGAAGGAAATTACTTAAACATAATAAAGGCCACATATGAAATGTTCACAGTTAACTTCACACTCAACTGTAAAAACTGAAAGCTTTTCCTATAAGATCAGGAAGAGGCAAGAAGGTCCACTCTCATCACTTCTATTCAAAATAGCACTGGAAGTGCTGGGCAGAGAAACTAGGCAAAAGAAAGGAAATAAAAACATTGAAATCAGAAAAGAAGAAGTAAAATTTTTTCCTCTTGCAGATGACATTATCTTATATATAGAAAACCCTAAAAATTCAACAAAACTAAAACAACCTGTTAAAACTAATAAACAAATTCAGTAAAGTTACATGATAGAAAGTCTACACACAAAAGTCAGTTGCCTTTCTATACACTAACAGCAAAATGTCTGAAAAGAAAATTAAGAAACACTCATTAACAATAGCATCAAGAAGAATGAAATACTTAGAAATAAAGTTAGCTAAGGAGATGAAAGACTTGTACACTAAAAACTGCAGAAGCATTGATGAAAGAAATCAAAGAAATCACAAATAAATGGAAAGACCTCTTGTGCTCACGGCTGGAAGATTTAATATTATTAAAATGTCCATATTGCTCAAAGTGATGTACAGATTCAATGCTATCACTATCAAAATCCAAAATAGGCAATTTTTACAGAAATAGAAAAAACAATCCTAAAATTCACGTGGAACAGCAAAGGACCCTGAATAGCCAAAACAATCTTGAGAAAGAACAAAGCTGGAGACATCACACTTTCTGACTTCAAAAGATATTACAAAGCTACGGTAATTAAACCAGTATGGTACTGGAATAAAGAAAGATATAGAGACCATGGAACAGAAAAGACAGCCCAGAAACTAACCCATGCATTAAAAGGTCAAATGATCTTTGACAAGTGGGTCAAGAATACATAATGGGAAAAAGATGGTCTCTTCAATAAATGGTGCCAAGAAAACTAGATACGCACATGTAAAAGAACAAACTTGCACTCTTATCTTACACCATGTGGAAAAATCAACTTAAAATGGATTGAAGACTTAAATGTGAGAACTGAAACTATCAAATTTCTAGAAGAAAATGTAGGGAAAAAGCTCCTTGGCACTGATCTGGGCAATGATTTATTGGATATGGCATCAAAAGGATAGGCAACAAAAGCCAAATTAGACAAGTGGAATGACATCAAACTAAAAAGTTTCTGCACAGCAAAGAGAAAAATTAACAGAGTGAACAAGGAACCTATGAAATGAGAGAAAATATTTTCAAATAATATGTCTAATAAGAGGGTAATAGTCCACATATACAAGGAATTTCTTCAACTCAATAGCAAAACAAATAATTAAAAAATGGTCAAAGTACTTGAATAGACATTTCACAAAATAAAACACACAAATAGCCAACAAGTATATGAAAACATACTTAATATTACTAATGGTCATGGAAATGAAAATTAAAGCCACAATAAGATATCACCTCACACCTGTTAGTATGGCTCTTAATCAAAAAAACAAAAGATAAGTGTTGGCGAGGATGTGGAGAAGTTAGAACCCTTGTACGCTTTTGGGGGAATAAAATAATTCAGCTCCAATGGAAAACAGTATGGAAGTTCTGCCAAAAAATTAAAAATAGAATTTTAATTTAAACCTTGTGATCCAGGGATCCCACTTTTGGATATTTATCCAAAAGATTTGAAATCAGAATCTCAAAGAGATATTTGCACTCCCGTGTTCATTGCAGCACTATTAAAAATAGCAAAGACGTAGAAACAACCGAATGCCCACTGATGGATGACTGGGTAAAGAAAATGTGGTATATGCATACGGCAGAATAGTATTCATCCTTAAGAAGATGGAAATCCTGCAATGAGACAACATGGATGAACCTTGAGGACATTATGCAAAGTGAAATAAACCAGTCACAGAGGGACAAATACTGCATGATACCACTTATATGAAGTATGTAAAATAGTCAAACACATAGAAGCAAAGAGTAGGATAGTGGTTTCCAGGGGTTGGGGGGCAAGGAATGGGCTGTTGTTATTTAGGCGTATGAAGTTAAAGTTATGTGAGATGATTAAATTCTAGAGATCTGCTGTACAACATTATGCTTAGAGTTAACAATACTGAGTTGTGCACTAAAAAATTGATTAAGAGGGTAAATCTCACGTAAGTGTTTCCACCACAGTAAAAAAAAAATTCCCAGGACTAAAGACCTTTAACCATTCAGACAACACATATTATTTCAAGAGATTTGGAATTACTGTCTCAATTAAATTTGGTTTACCTAGTCAGATAGCTGAAGTTAAATATTGGCCAAGATTTTACTTGGAGCTTGAGATCTGATCCTGAAGATACTTGAGGAAATTTTCCTCATTACTCAATTGCAATGTTGAGCCATTTTATAGACCCAAACCTATAAAGGTGCTAAGTAAAATTCTTGAAAACAGGGTTGTAACCTAAGCATTTCACTAATTATTTAGTAACGTCTTTCAACTTTATTTAAATTTCAGAGTGGATAAAATTCTTTAACTCCTGCTCAGTTTACTTTACCAAGAAATTGGTTTCAAGTAACCAATTATTTCCTTCTTTATGGCTGAATTCGTTTCATAGTCTTTTTCTCCTGTAGGAAAAAAACCTTGAGAGAGATTTGAATGGCATCTGGTTGGGTTTTGATCATAATTTCATGATCCTATGAACTCCCTCTTTTCCTTAAACTCATGTGAATTGAGTTTCTGTAACTTGAAACTAAAAGAACTTTTACCCAGGAGGAGAAGTTGGTGAAGTAGCTTTACAAGAAGTCTTAGCTTAGTAAGACTTAGTAAGATAAGAACTAGGAAATTATAGTATTTTGGGAGCCAAGGGAAGGATGACTCTTTTCTCAGCATAAATAAAAAAAATTTCATTTTTAATAATTTACATCGTGCCTCAGAAGATTCAAATTATAGTCAATGCAAATTCTTAGCAATTCATCATCAATATTTGGGATTACAAGTATATAAATATGTAATTAATTTAGTTTACAGATGTAAATGTAGAGAAAGAATTTTCAACCTCTTTCTTATATTTCAGTCAGAGGAACATGAACTGCAATGGAGTCGTTGGCCTCTCCGTTAGGTGAATTTTAGTTAAAAACTCTGATGATTAAATAACTAGATAAATAATTTTGAAATACTTCATTTTATTTTGAATACTAAAACCTATTATGGTAAAATGTATATTCATTTCCATTGTTATTACTGAAATCATATCAACAGAATCATCTATAGCCACAGTAACAGTATCTTGGATCTCTAATTTAGAATTTAGAATTTCACATGTAAAATATGGTGACATATAGGGGCTGGCCCCGTGGCCGAGTGGTTAAGTTCGCGCGCTCCGCTGCAGGCGGCCCGGTGTTTCGTTAGTTCGAATCCAGGGCGCGGACATGGCACTGCTCATCAGACCACGCTGAGGCAGCGTCCCACATGCCACAACTAGAAGAACCCACAACGAAGAATACACAACTATGTACCAGGGGGGCTTTGGGGAGAAAAAGGAAAAAATAAAAAATCTTTAAAAAAAAATATGGTAACATATACATTATGTCTATACACATATACACACAGTCTATAATCATTTATAGGTCTTTAGGTTAAATATATATGTAGGGTGTGCATGTGTGTGTAGACATGCGTCTCATTGTTGTTAGAAGGCCAAATCAAATTGCTTTATGATAACTGAGATTTGAGAGACATTGTTATAAAAATTATTTTGAAAATACAAAAGGCCAAAATGGATTAGTTTTATACAATTGTAAATGAAGTGGTCTCTCTCTGGCTTGCCTGCTTGCCTAATACTAGCATTAGGAACATATTTACATCACTAGTAAAATTCTTCTCTATACAACCAAATTATTTCACATTTAATTCCTTGTTTATGGCACTTCAGAAAAGCAACAAAATGTCACTTTTTAAATAACACTATATCACAAACATTAAAAAATCTGATTATCCTAATCTCTATATGACTCCACTCATATGAGGAAATTAAACATGTAGACAGAGAACAGATTAGTGGCTACCAGGGGAAGGGGGGGGTTGGGGTGGGCACAAAGGGTGAAGTAGTGTACCTACAACACGACTGCCAAACAAAAATGGACAACTGAAATTTCACAAGGTCGTAAACTATCATAATCTCAATAAAAAGTTAAAAAAAATTCTGATCATCCTAATTACTGATGACGACTTTATGTACTCTGACAATTTCATTGATTGTTTCACAAATTTTAAATTTTGTGCAACTCTTTAGTTTAGAAAATATATCATTTTCTATGTTCGTAATGAAGGAGTTTTTATCCTAGATATGACTTTTGAGGATAAAATATTTGATGCTTCCTAGTCCTATTGTTAACAATTATAATTTATTCACTGGAAAAATGTTCAGAATTTTTTTCACTAAGATACAATTTTACAATTTTTCTTTTGCTTGATTTTCAAATAACTGATATTAACAAAAACTATAACTGACTGTGGGATGAAACATCAAACAAATGAACAGAAGACCCAGCAAGGCCGAGTGATGCCCACCTGTTGATAAGAACAAACTAATTCTGCATAGGCTGGTGGGCAGAACATCGGGCACAAATGAGGAATCATCAGTTGATTAAAGACGTTTCTAATTTTCCTTTCGTCTTAATGACAAATTGAGATTTTGTGGCATTTCTGAACAGATTGAGCTCCAACCTACATTTCCCACTGTACATAGGTGATTTTACCAACTTTTCAAGTTTAGTGTTTTGAGGTGATATTTCCCCTACTTTTTGGTAATCTGAGGGAAAAGATCACCTGGCCTGTACACCTGAGGGGCCATTATTCGGGTAAGTTTTCAGCAGGTTTATTTTTAGCTTGTTATATCAAACTCTTTTGTTTCACTGTTAGATTGATTGATGGATGGATGGACTGGCTGGATAATGTAGCCTTGGGTCAGTGCTATTTGTTTCTCATGTGTCCTTATCTGATAGATGGCTAATTTTGAGAATTTCTCTTGCTTAAAGAAGCAACTATTTTCCCCTAAACAGAAGGCTGATTGAGAGGATGGAAGGATGGCAACAAGTAGAGTAAAGCATTGTGGGGCATATCCTCTCTTCTCTTCTCACTGTGTAGCCAAGACTGAGTATATTGCAGATGTCCTCTCAAATCAGAAAAACTGAGGGAGCAAGCACTGGGTGGTGAAAGTGAGGTCAAGAATGGAGGGAACAGGGGCCGACCTGGTGGCATAGTGGTTAAGTTCACACTCTCTGCTTCCGTGGCCAAGGGTTTCCAGCTTAGGATCCCACGCACAGACCTACACACCATTCATCAAGCCATGCTGTGGCAGCAACCCACATACAAAATAGAGGAAGAGTGGCAAAGATGTTAGCTCAGGGCCAATCTTCCTCACTAAAAAAAAAAAAAAAAAAAGAAGAAGAAGAAGAATGGAGAGGAGCAAACTGGGCAGAAGTCTTGGGGCTGGGAGAACAGGAGCATTCTATGACTCTGCAGTGTCCATACTCCAACGCTGTGACCTTTGCAATCGATCAGTAAGAATGATCACAAGTGGAAAGTCTATAAAGTCAGTTTGATTCACATAACATGGATAAAAGCTCATGACAGAGAGTGACACCCACAGAAGCTCAGTCAGGGGTATATCCCACTAAAAAGGTTGTATTTAATGGTAAGTGAAAGCCATCAACCTCAGTGATTGTGCGCACCTATTTATTGTGCACACCCATTTTTCTCGTTATAAAAGTCAATAAAAATACGTCTTTATCCAGCAGAGTTTGTTAGAAGAGAATGGATAATGTTCAACTATTAGTTTAAAAACTTATCTTTAGACTCCTAAATAACCCACCCTTATAAAACTCTGACTTTAACATTAAATTTTCAAATATGCTGTAGAAGATATTCTGTGATTTTTAAAAAAATTAAAATTACCTGCAGTGGAGGATCCAAATTTCTCTTTCTGTTATAGTTCCATGTAGTCTGAGAAGCAGTTCCTGGAAATACTCATGATGTGCTTGGAGAGTAAGGACAATTTCCTCCTACTATTTGGAACTTAATGCACAGCTTGAGTTGGGGGGGAATTCAGATATTTTATGAACAGGCTTAACACACAATATGAGATTTTTTTGTTGTTTGTCTCATAACACCAATAAGGAGCTAACAGAGCTCACAAGCTCCTTCATAATGGGATGAATGACTGTTGTATTATAATTGCAAACAAAGCTGCAGATGCAATTCAAAATTCTTTTTATGCTTGCAAATATGTTGCTCATTGTTCCTTGTTTTAGAAGCAACCTTAATTTGCACTGAAAATTCTGTTAGCATCATATTTTTATAAAGCTATGTATCTTTTGACATGGATCTATTTTTTCCAATTGGTGAATACTCTTCTAGGGGAAGTGTTTACTAAATTCATGAGACCAGCACTATTCCTTCTGCTGTAATTAAGGTACAGAGCTTATATCTTAGCCATAAAAATACTCACTCAAGAATATCATCTTATGGGCAAATTTTTAGCTTATAGCTTTCTAAAAAAGCTTTTGGGCATATTTTATTTATATATCCATGTATGCGGAAATGTGCTCAACATATTTTTTAAAACTTCTTCCTGGGAGTCCTAAGGCAGTTTTTGAGACAAATATTTGAATGAACAATATAAGAGACCATATAAATGTATATTATTGATGGATTATTTAAAATAGTTCATATTTTTTTTATTTCTAAAATGACCTTATATCTGTGTGGATGGGCTTTCTAAACAAAACCATAAATCACCATTAAAGAGAATTTAGGGGGTAGTTTAGACATCTTTCTTTCCTTCTTAGGTACCGCAGACCTTTTTTTCTATATTTTCCTAAATGCACTGGAGACAAGTTTGTCATTAAGTTGAACAGAACGCTAATAGCTATAATATTCAAATTCTATTGACTACAGACTATATTCCAGGCATTATTCTTGTCACTCTAACAGTGTTAACAAGCCTAATTATTATAATAACTCTATAAAATAAGGACTATTATGTCCATTTTACAGATGAGAAAATCGAGGCACAGAGATTTATTTTCTTTCTCAAAGCCATACAGCTAGTGAATTATGGAACTATTATGGGGTCCTATACCGTTTGAATATGGAATCTATGTTTCTATCAAAAATCTAGTCACATTACTAATTCTGGTCATTCTAATGGACTGGTTTGCTATTTTCCACCATAAATTTCTTATTCCTGAAAAAGAAAGTGTGATTTCAGCTACAGAATTTTCCTATCTGTGATCTTTCAATAGACTGTGCATGGTCAATTCATATTTTCCGAATATATTTATCACTGTTGATTGTAACATTGCTAAAATTAGCTTAAATAATTAAATTAAGTCCCATAAAGTCATTTTAGATCTTGGCACATTAGGAAATAATTATGAATCCATCATTTGGGGGACTCATATCTGTACAATTATCATTTTAATTTGCCCATGGGGAGAGGATATTGGAATCTACTAAGAGATACAAAAAAGTTAGAAATTATATTATAAGACTTGTTTCCAAATAAAAACAAGTTAAGCACACTAAGGGCTTTGTTCATAATTAACTTTGATGTTCTGTGACAGAGAAGAAAACAGTTGAAAAAGACAATCAGCTAAGAAATAGTAAAAATAAATCCTAGGAACAACAAACTAGGATTTCCCATTGTGTTTACAGCTTGAAATTTTTCATTTTACTTCTATCATGTGAGATTTCTCAAATACTGCTAAAATTGTGTACTTGTCTATGTCAGAGGCCATCTGTTGGATTGTTGTTGCTCACCCGTGATGCCATTGTTGTAGAATCTTTTAGGACAGTCTTCAACTCCAGTGCCTGCCTTCTTTCTTGCAGCTTGCCTTCCTGATTCCCGCTGCAAGAACTTGTAAAGAGCGTGGGAGGCAGCAATATTCTAGTCTTCTTGGAAATTTGCATGTAGGAAAGCAAGTAAATGCATATTCACCGTGTGCGGAGTTCATGGAGTGATGAGGACAATATGAGCCTCAGAGGGAATGATTGTTTCACAACAAGGAACTCATGCATTTCAAATTGCTCGACACCTGGCTTGAAATAAGTCCATACTCCTGTTGGTTAACGCCACTGCTGTAGTACTGGCAAGAAGACTGACAGCTTGAAGGGGCATTCACAAAGTCATACAGCACGTTAATTCTGGTAATGCGCCTTTTTTTCCTGCTTGGCATGATTACAAGAAAAAATTGGCCATGTCTTCCTGGGTCTGCATCTGGTTGCAAAGCACAATGAGAACAGAGACTCTGCATTGAGTTTATAGATTTTAATTCTCATTATTTCTGCTTGTAAAAGTATATTTTGCTGAGAGAGTATGAATATTATCTGGCATAGAATTTCTTTCATGTCCTTCATAAAACTGTAATATTATTCAGAGCCCTTTATTTTTCTGTTGCTTTTCTCCACACTGTCTGGCCTTTGCCATTTATAAGATTATAGATTCTTGTATAGAAAGGATAAATATATGATTACTCTTTGGTCTGTGCAAAAACATGGTTTTCATTAGATTTATTGGTTATACTGAGTACCAACTACTTAAAAAATACATTGAACATATCTTTACTTTCTCTTTGCATTGCCATTGAGATGTTGATAGATAGATTGATAGAAGATAGATAGAAAGATAGATAGACAGGTAGATACACAGAGATAGAGATATATACATATACACACCTTGATTCACACAGGTATACATGAAAGATGTAGGTCCAAAGCTCTTAGCTCCTACTTTCCATCACAGTTATCCTTCTTAGCTTATGCCCTCTGCACACTATGTATTTAAGATTTATTTTGGACCTTCTCAATTGCATCTACACACATTATCTTTGAAGTTACTGGGAAAAAATGGAATTGAATCAGCTATTCACAGGTCCGGGGGAAGAAAAAAAACAATGATGATTCCTCTGAAACTGTGGAGAAAATCTGACATCATACTCTAGCTATTCATAACACTTTTTGAAAACAAGCCTTGTCTTTAATCTGTTATTTGGTTTCAAATTTGCTTTTGTTCCATTATTCACTTTGAAATTCAAGATTTGTTCAGACATTCACTTTAGCCATATATTCTTTTTTTTTTTTTAGGAAGATTAGCCCTGAGCTAACTGCTGCCAATCCTCCTCTTTTTGCTGAGGAAGACTGACCCTGAGCTAACATCTGTGCCCATCTTCCTCTGCTTTATATGTGGTATGCCTACCACAGCATGGCGTGCCAAGTGGTGCCATGTCCGCACCCGGGATCCGAACCGTTGAACCCCAGGCTGTCAAAGAGGAACGTGCTCACTTAACCACTGTACCACCAGGCCTGCCCAAAGCCGTATATTCTAAAATTGAACCCACAGTTTGGAAAGATGGAGCCTTGCAACAGCAGCATTTTCATAATTTCTCAGATCATAGGAACACATAGAAGCCACCAAACTGCCAAACTCCTCTGAGCTGGCTCCAGCTCTAAAAAGCATGATGATTGGGATTCAGGCAATTAGAAAATAATTTATTTTTCTATTGTTAGCTAAATTCAATAATAATGTAAACCAATAACTAGACAAATATAGAAATATCTCCCAGCACGTCTTTCAATGAGCAGTAACATTTTGGATGATTGGCATGTTATTTCTATGTGTTGGTTTGCACCAGTCAGTGTTCAATAAGTAGCGTTTTTCTTCACTGACTGAAAACTGTTTAATTTGAGAAATAGTATAAAACAATAAAGAAAGCCAACAAAATACCCCTGTTATTACTTACAATGGCTGGACTGAGGATATAGTACAGTGTGACAGTCAAGTGGAGCTGCTTTCTGAATGCCAAAATTGCCCATCTTTGGCAGTGCTGGACCTGGACAGGTCTCCACTCGCTGAGCTGAGGCCCTGGAGCAATAGCAGCTGAGGTCATCCTAAGGACTGGCTCGCCCTGAAGCATTATTCTTCTCGAGTTTTCTGATCAGTAAATTAGTTTACTGCCTTAGAGATAACTTGAGGAAAAGGACAAAGAGAGGCCAAAAGTTCTGCTAGAGAAAATTCCTCCTCTTGAAAACCAAGAGTGGAAAAAGGTGTTCACTTCTCACAGTATGGACAATTTGCTTCATGATTTGAAAACATGTCGCTTTCTTAAGTGAATTTAATCCCCTCTAATAACCTTGTGTAAATGATTAATTTGATTAGTGAATTCTCTTTTCATGAACCGATAAAAAGTTTGACTTTAATTTTTAAAGTCATAAGAATTCTTAAAAATTCCAAATGAATGTGTTCCAGATAATATAGCATTGATTTACAAAGTAGCTGTGATAAATGCCTTCTTGTTCCCAGAAAGCCCTCAGTATTACTTCCATGTTCTCCTTTAACCAAGGAGAAACTTTTGCTACAAAGGGTTTTCAGAACATGAATTACATTTTCTCGTTGGCAGCTGATGATTAGTCCTGGGCTGCCTAATTTTATCAATGCATTTCAATGATATCACATAGAAACCACAATACTTAATATCATTTTATTTTGCAACTAAATTTACCATTTTTAATGGTTCATGATCAATCATCCTTTTGATCAACTCTCACAAAGATTAAATCGTTTGGGGGCCAGCCCTGTGGCCTGGTGTTTAAGTTTGACATGCTCCACGTGGGCAGCCTGGGATCAGTTCCTGGGGGCAGACCTACACCATTTGTTGGCAGCCATGCTGTGGCAGTGACCCACACACAAAACAGAGGAAGATTGGCACAGATATGAGCTCTGCAAATCTTCCTTAAGCAAAAAGTGGAGGATTGGCAGCAAATGTTAGCTCAGGGTGAATTTTCCTCACACACACACAAAAACAACTTGTAATGAAAATTTAAGATTTAATTACTAATATTAGATTTAAATTATGTTTGTCATTGAGAGTATTCATGAGGTTTTAAACAAATGCCTGAATCTAATTACTTTTATAGTACATATTTTAAATACACTTTATCACTAGGTGACCTAGTTGGATAATACCCATACTCATTTAAAATATTTACTCTCTCTTTCTCTTGCTCTCTCTCCAGTTTCTGTGTGGAGTACGCTGCTTTATAAAAAGTGTTTTCTTCATAGTTTTTTAATGAATGTGTATAATTAATGCACAATTAAAAGTTTTGGGCATATTTTAGGAACAGGGACTTGTGAAATTTGAAAATAATCCACAGGTGATAATTATAGCCTTGACCATCACTCTTGAGGAGCATTCCTGGTATATAAACTCCCACCTGATTTCACATCCTTCTCTCCTCAGTCTGAACAGTTAATCGTTGCAATTCTACTTCCACCAGAATCTCCAGTTCCCTCACACCTCAGGTCTTCTATATTGTTCATCCTTCTAATACAAACTCTTGCATTAACTCCAATATTATTCTTGGGTTTGTAAATGAGGCTTAACCTTGAAGGCTGATTTGAAATATTATATCTTCAAAGAAGTCTTTTCAATCCCCAACGTTAGAATTTTTTTTTTTGAGAAAGATTAGCCCTGAACTAAGATCTGGTGCCAATCCTCTTATTTTTGCTGAGAAAGATTGGCCCTGAGCTAACATCCTTTCTCATCTTCCTCTACTTTATGTGTGGGACACCTGGCACAGCATGGCTTGATAAGTGGTGTGTAGGTCCACACCTGGGATCGGAACGAGTGAACCCTGGAGCAACAAAGAAGAGTGTGGGAACTTAACTTCTATGCCACCAGGCCGGCGCCCTCAATATTAGAATTTTTTGATAGACTGTACAACTGCTGCACAAATTGAGCTGCTTGAATAAAAAGACTGTGTCCCTTGGTAAATTGAATCTCATCACATTGGAAGGGAGAATCTCACTGGTCTTTTCCATCTCATAACATGCACCCACTCCCCCATTACACACACACACAGACAACTAAGAAAGTCAGGACTGATGGCTAGCACTTTTCTTATGTGTCTCAATTTTTGGAGGAATGTGTATATATGACAAAGTGCAATAATAGAAATATATACCATTTATTACCTATTAGATGATATCACACTATTAGTCAGTTGACTATGTCAATTGATATCTGCAAGAATCTGCTTATTTTGTATATCTTTTTATTCTCTGAGACTCAGAAAGATTTAATAAGTTGCTTTATTAGATATGTTTGGTTTAGATAGAAACAAAATAAGACAAGAAGAGTCTTCACACTAGGGTACTATCACTAAGGATTCATCTTCAAATTCTAGTCTCCATTTATCTCTACACAAATTTACTTTCTGAAAGAAAGAAACTGATTATTAATATTAAGAAAAACCAAATTCTTTGATACATAAGCTATGGAAGATAGAGACAGAATTATATAACACAAAAATAGCCACTCAGAGTTGTAATTAGAGAAGGAAACAATTTTCTAAGCTAAACAGCGACTTGGTGTCTACTATATTCACTCAAGGTAATATTAAATAATGCAGTACTCAAATTTTGCTATTATCTTGGAATATGCACGCAAATTTAAATTTCCTCATGTTTTTTGTTGAGAAAACAGTGGTTGAGAGACTCAACTCTGTCTCATTTGAAGGTAACTTCTTTTTGCCTTTGGTTGCTTTTATAGTCTATTTCTTTTGTGTTTTGAAGTTTTACATAATATGAGTTTATTTTACTTATCCTGCTTGAGATTTGCTTGAGTTTTTTAATGTGTTTATATATATATATATTATACTGAATCTTATATTTTCTTTAGTTCTGGATATTTCCATTCAATTTCTTTTTAAATTGCTTCCATCTCTTATCTATTTTCTCTCCTACTAGATCTTTATATTTTGTAGGACCTTATTACTTTATCTTTCATATTTTAAATCCCTCATGTTTTGTGTTTAATTGTCTCTCTGTGTTGCATTCTGAATAATTTCTTCTGACATATATTCCATTTCATTAATTCTTTATTCAGCAGTGTCTAATCTGTTGTCAACGGAGTCCATTGATTTTTAACTACTAGTTATTGTTTCTTCTTCCCTTTCTAGATGTATGTTTTGATTATTTTCACCGCTAGGTCATTTTTATATTTGTCAATAAACTCATTTTGGTAGTCATTGATATGGTGATACAGCAGTTTCTGCAATCTTGATGTTTACAACCTAATGAAATGAGTGCATTTCTCATTCTTCATCCACTCATAAAATGTGACTATTTCTGGCTATTTCTGAGTGTGTTATCCTGGATCTTCTTCTGTTTTCTCCATATAATCTGCATCTTCTCTTGGGAAAGCCCAATATACTTATACCTTCTGCTATCATGTGATTATAACTTATAAATATAAATTTCTAGACCCAAAATTGTGTGCTGCCTACTGGTTAGCTCTTCACAAATTTTCTATTAGCACCTAAAATTAATATAAAAAATAAATTCTGAGTAAATTCTCTGTCTTTCCCCAACTTTCTTTCTTGCCTTATTTTGATGAGTGGCCCTATAGTCCCAGCAGAATTTCAAACTGAATCTTGTGAGTTATCTATAATTCCTCCCTAGAACAATACAGGGTTGTGTTAATAGTTCCTTTTAGTAAATCTCAGAAATACTTTTTCTGTTTACATCCTTTGCTATTGCTTCATTTTAGGCTTTGTATTTCACCTGTTTATAATCCCCATAGCACTCATCACCTTTATAATCTCTATAGCATAGCCTTCTTCTGATCTGTTTCTATCATAGTCCTGGAGTAATCTTTCTGAAATTAAAATCTGATCATGAGTCTCTCACGCCAGTCATTCTTTTTTTTTTTTTTTTTTTTTAAAGATTTTATTTTTTCCTTTTTCTCCCCAAAGCTCCCCAGTACATAGTTGTGCATTCTTCGTTGTGGGTTCTTCTAGTTGTGGCATGTGGGATGCTGCCTCAGCGTGGTCTGATGAGCAGTGCCATGTCCGCGCCCAGGATTCGAACCAACGAAACACTGGGCCGCCTGCAGCGGAGCGCGTGATCTTAACCGCTCGGCCACGGGGCCAGCCCCCACGCCAGTCATTCTTTAATAGTTTTCCCATTTTCTACAGAATAAATTCCAAATTTCTTTTCATACAATACAAATCTTATAGGCTTTGGCTCATTCTTTCAACTCTGTTCCATGCATTACTCTTTTTTCTTTCTCTTTTCCACCACACACACAACCTGTGGTAAAACACTAACTTTTTAAATTTCTCGAGAAAAGCAGATGCTTTTACATGACCCTAAGAACCTCTGTCTCACTACTATTTCCTTACTTAATTTTTCTTAAAGCACAGCTCAAAATTTTGCACCTATTTGAGCGTTTCGTTGACACACACAAACTTAGTTGCTATTTCTCCTCTCCATTTATCCATCTAGTGTATGCATTTCCATAATTTCACTTATCATTCTGTATTAAATGTATAAACATTTCCAAATAACCTTAAATTCTTGAGCAGTGAGGCCATCATTTGTTTCCTTATATTTCAAGAACTTATTTCATTACCTGATATATGGTAGGTGATCAATAAGTGTTTTGAATATATGGTTTCTTGCTTTGGGGTTTTTTCTTCCTCTAACTATGAGTGCCATCTCTCCCTGTTACTCTCTGCCATCTAGCTATCCTCCATCTTTTATGGTTCAGCCCTGTTATCCTCTTCTGGACACATTTGCTGACCACTCCAGCTCTCCATTTTTCATATAAACTATATCAATTATGATAACACTTATTTTTCAGTCTTGTGTTAGGATACAAACAGATTAAATTAATTTTCTCTCTAGCCAGTTCATGTATCTGTCCCTCATCTCCAGAAACAGAATCTTAGGTGGGGAGGAGGAGCTGTGCAAATAGACACAACACTGTTCTCATGCACTAAACCTTCTCTTTACGATTTCCTACTTAATTCTCTCTGTCATTATCATACACAATCTCCAGTGTGCAAAAAACCATGAGAATCATACAACTTAATGCATTTCAAAGTGATAGGTTTTTTTTTTTCTGTATTTGTTTTCAGCCTTATTGGGATCAATACCTTTCTCAGTCTCAGACTTTCTTATCTTAATATTTCTTCTCAAAAGACATTTTATACAATTTTTGTGAAAAGAGGCAGGAATATAGAGTTCTAGTGCCAGAAGGTATGTTTTTCTATTCTTCAGTTATATTAATGTGCAGCATAGATTAATAGCTGGCACTTGAGTGGCAAAAAGGAATAATGCAGGAAATGTGGCATAATGAAGAAAGTGCTTTCCAAGTATATCAAAACTATCCTCTATGAGTGTATCTACAGAGACAAGTGGTTTGAATGAATTATCTGAATGAACACAACTTCTTGTAGAGAGCTAATGCCGATGTCACAAATAAAGAATAGGCAATTTCAATAAATTAGAAAATAATTTATCAAATATTTATTCTTTATCCAGGTGAAAAGTAGTCTAATATAACAGTCATGTTTGTGCATAGAGTCAGACAAACCAGATCCAAATCCTAGCTTTCCTCCTTACTATATGAGTGGCCTTGGACAGTTTACTGGTCTCTAAATATCATTGGAAAAAATTATAATAATAGAACAACTCATAGGGATATTGTGATGACTGAATCTTGAGCATATGTAGTAAGTAAGCTAGTAGCATATGAGATATGGACAGAACATATGGAAAATGTTAAATATAGATAAGTAAGTAAGTAACACGTATGTGTGAGACAGAACAGAATTTATAAGGTGCATTAAATATAAAAAGTTAGTAATCTACAAAATAGACTAAAGACAGAATAAATAGAAATGTGAGTGTTGATTATACATAAAGAGGGCTGGAAAGAAAAAATGTTGATCGCACCTCTGTCTGACAGCTCTGTTACCTTCATATTTGGCATCCACTTGGTGACATCCAGTATCATCTTCTTCTTGCCCAACATGTGCTCTACCCTTAAAATCTGCAAATAAAATCCATGGCAGTTTAGCAGGTGAATTCATAAGCCATAGCTGTGGCCACACACTGGTCACTATGCTCTCTGTTAGAGTGTGTGTGCACCGGACTCAGGCAACTTCTGTCTGATTAGGTTTCCTTGCTCCTTGCTTAGCTCCCGTTTCCATAACTACATTATCAGCAGGGAAAGTTGTGTGGCAAAAAAAGAGACAGGAATATGGGTATTATGTATTCCAGGATCCAATTGAGGCATACTCTTCACCCTTCTCCACTTTCTATCTATCCTAAGTATATCAATTAATTCCATTGCTTTCCCCTTGCTTCTCACTGTGAGTTTTAAATTGATGTAATAAACTGTGCAACTCAAACATTTTGATCTCGGCAGTTCTATGACTCATAGCACAACTTTTCTGGTAGTGACTTAGGGACCATCATAGCATCAGAGGGGGTTCTCATACAATAGACTGCAAAGAAGAAAAGAGGGAAGGGAATCAGCAAGAACTTCATAAGAGAAGAAATACAAATAAGTAAGTACATGAAAATAATGTTCCAACTAGTGACAAATCAAAGAAATATTAATCAAAAGAATAAAGTCATTTTTAATTCTCATGTTTACAAATTTGAAAAAGACTAATAATGGCTCATGTCAACAAGAATGTAGCAAAATGGGCATTCCCTATATATATATGGAGTGCAATTACAAGATATATGAAATCACATAAATATTGAGTAGTGTTTGACCTGACAACTATACTAGTAATATATCATAGGATATACCCATTGAAAATGTTGATGTTGAGTTACATTAATTAATGTACTAAATATTCATTCTACACTCCTAATTCAGAGTACAATATAATAGAATCTCTTTTTGAAATTCATATACATTTGTATGGTTATATACACAAACACTTGAAAGGAAATATAGCAATTTCTACTGGTACTTCAGGATGGAAAGAAAATTGTTATATTTTCTTCTTTGCCTTTTTGAATGCCTTAATTTATTATATTTCTACAACAAACATGGGTTACTGATGTAAAATATATATTAAAAATGCATTTCATTTTAACCTTTTAATTGAGAAATATAACACACATAAATAAAATATAACTATTCAGCTTAACAGACAATTACAAAGCCAATATTCGTGTAACCAGATCTACAAATAGAATAATGCCCACTCCAGAAGCATCCACTGTACTTGTTCTTGATTCCCTTCATTGGACTCTTCACTGGTTCTATTTAAGAACTATCTTTGTTTAATGGAAATTATTTCTTATCTTTTTTTTCCTTAAATGGTAGAATTTAGTCCTGCTTATTAATTACCTCGGTAAATGAAATCATACTGTATACATTTTGCGTATAACGTATGCTGTGTTAATTTTTATAGATACTATAAAAGATGAAGGAAATTCTCTCATTTCCTTCTAGTTTTCTAAGAGCTCTTTTGTTTAATGATTTCATCAAATGCTTCTTTCAATTTATTAAGCGTCCATATGATTTTTAAAGTCTCTGTCAATTTGTTGATATAATGAATTAGAATTGCTTGCTTTCTAATCTTAGGCATATCTTACATTCTTTCCATGGAACCATATTGTTCATGCTGGAATTACTTTGCTAATATTTAGTTTAGGGTATTTGAATGTTTTTATGAGTGAGATATATCTGCAATTTTTATTTCTCATAGTCCCCTGTTGAATTTTGTAATCAAGTTTAGACTCACCTCATGAAAAAAGTTGGAGAGTGAACCTGCTTTATCTAGTCTTTGGAAGATTTTATGGAACATTGAGAAAATTCTTTTGGTAGTCAGAGCAATGGCCTCCCAAAGATGTCCATGTGTTAATCCCCTGAATCTGTGAATACATTATTTTACAAGGAAAAGGGACTTTGCAGACGTGATTAACAATGAAGACTTTGAAATGGTGAGAATATCCTGGATCATCTAGGTGAGCTCAGTCTAATCACATGAATCTAAAAAGAGGAAAACCTTTCTTTGCTGTGGTCAGAGACAGACGTGATAACAGAATCAGGGTCAAAGAGATGCTACATTGCTAGCATTGAAGACGAAGAAAGGGGTTCACAAGTCAAGGAAGGAATGAAGGCAGCCTTTAGAAACTAGGACAGAAAAAGATAGTTTTCTCTTAAGAATGAAGTCCTGTCACCATCTTGACATTAGCCTAGGGAAATCCATGTTGGATTTTTGATCTACAGTATTGTAAAATAATAAAAATGTGTTGTTTTAAGTGACTATGTTTTGTGTCAATTTGTTACAGCAGCAATATGGAACTAAAACAATTTCTTCCCTAAATTATATTCCAATTGGTGTTGAAGCTATATGACCTTAAGTAACATTTAGGGAAGATATTTGAATACCAATTTAATTTGGTTAATATTTATGGGTTAATTTGTGTTTTAATTCTTTACTATTTAAATGACTTTTAATAATTAATTTTTGAGGAATTCACTTATTTTTTCCCTAAATTTTAAAACATTACATACATTGCCCATAGTATTTTTTATCTTTTAAAAATTATGGTAAAAACAGAAAATGAGATCTACCATCTTGACAAATTTTTAAGCGTATAGTTCAATATTGTTAGCTATAAGTATATTATTCTACAGTAGACATCTAGAAACTTTTATTCTTGCATGGCTGAAACTCTATACCCTTTGAAGAGCAACACTGCATTCCCCACTCCTCTCCCCAGTCCCTGGCAATCACCATTCTACTTTCCGTTTCTGTGAGTTTGACTACTTTGGATACCTCATGGGTTCAAGCAGTATTTGTTCTTCTGTGACTGGCTTATTTCTCTTAGCATAATGTCCTCAAAATTTATCCACATTGTAACACGATTTCCTTCTTTTTGAGGTTGAAAAATATTTCATTGCATATATAATCTACATTTTCTTTATTCATTCTCATTCATCAGTCTGCAGACATTTAACTTGTTCCACTTCTTGACTATTATGAATAATGCTGCAATGAACATGGGAGTGCAAATATCTCTTCGAGATCCTGATTTCAAATCTTTTGAAATCTACTTCCCTGATGATTAGTGATGTTGAGCATCTTTTCAACACCCATTGGCCATTTGTACTTCTTTCAAGTCCTTTGCCCATTTTTTAATTGGGTTGGGCTTTGCTGTTGAGTTGAAGGAGTTTCTTACATATTTTGAATATTAATCCCCTGGAATATTACAATCTTCCATATTTGTCTATATATTTGCCTTTACCAGTGAACTTTATACTTTCATACATTTTTTGTTGCTGTTTGGCATCCTTTTGTTTTGACTTGAAGGACTCTCTTTAGGATTTCTCTAAGTCATGTCTAGTGGCGATGAACTCCCTGAGCAGGGTTCCAAACAACCATAACATTTGATGTATGCTTCTCTTTCCTCCTGAGGAAGAACTCACAAGCCCTATGTTCTCTTCTGCCATGGAGCTGTGCTGGCTTGGGAGAAAGGCTGACATACATAAAGTGAAATTACTCTTCCTATTCATTTCAATGTAGCTTTTCTCAGCTTTCTGCTTGCCTGAGGTGTTGAAACTTCTTAACTGGATTCTGGAAATCTTGTAGAGGTATTTTGGTCTGTATATTGTTGTTAAATCAGTGTTTCTATGGGGGGACAAGTTCTGGGACTTCCTATTCCTCTATCTTACTGATGTAAGTTCTATTATCTTTTACATTTCTGAATGGGTTTCATTCAGGTTCCCTCTTAATCCATGTTATGGCTATTTTTGCTTTTTCTTGTTTCTTTTCTATGATTGATTTCACTTGAGGTTTAGCAAATTTATCAATAATTTCAAAGAACTTACGACTGGCATTGTTGATTCTCTCTATTTTATATTTGTAGTGTTTTATTTTAATTCATTAAATTCTGTCAGTTTCTTATTTCCTCTAAAAATGCCTCAGTGGATCTCACTTTTTGCGTGTTTGCAATAATTTGATATGCCTATTTAAAATACTCTCTAATTTCCATGTTGATTTTTTTGGTCTCTGTTTTATGTAAAAGTATATCTTGTGATTACCAAACATATAATAACTATTTAGTTATATTTTATTATTGCACTGTAAATGAATTCATTGTGCTCAGAATCTATAGTCTGTGTGCTTTTGATCCTTTGAAACATTTTTAACAATTGCTCTATGTTTTAATATGTGGTCATTAAAAAAAATTCCTTGGTGTGTTTTAAAATAATGTTTATTATTCAGATGTTACATATTCTATTCTATAACTATTTCTTAGGCCAAAATTGTTGATCATGTTGTACTTACGCATTAGATCTTTAATGATATTGCTTTTCCTGCTTATTCTGCCAATTACAGGGAAAGAAATATTTAAGTCTCCCAATAGAGAGTTTTCTGTTTCTTCTTGTTGTCATTAAATTCTTATTTTATATATTATTTATGGTCTTAGGTGCATATGAAAGTGAAATACTTCTATATTCCTGATGAAATGCAAACAATTATCACTATGAAGTAATTCTCTTTATCTTTATCAATTCCCTTTGATTTCAAGTTGATTTGTCTTGATAATAATATAACTATACTAGCTTTTAAAGATAATTTTCATGAAATATTTTTCCATCATTTTACTTTCAACATTTTTTTCTTTATAATTTATGTGGGTTTCCTGTAAAAATCATAATACTGGATTCTGAATATGTTTTCTTTTTTTTTCTTTTCTGAGGAAGATTAGCCCTGAGAGAACATCTGCCAATCCTCCTCTTTTTTCTGAGGAAGACGGGCCCTGAGCTAACATCCATGCCTGTCTTCCTCTACTTTATCTTTGGAACACCTACCACAGCATGGCTTGCCACATGGTGCCATGTCCCGACCTGGGATCCGAACCGGCAAACCTCGGGCCACCAAAGTGAAATGTGTGCGCTTAACCGCTTCGCCAGCGGGCCGGACCCTGAATATGTTTTCTTTTACTGAAATATTTAGTCCATTTATAGTTAATATAATTGGTGAGATATTTGGCTTTAAATCTCCCATCTCCCTTTGTGTTATCTATTTGTCTGAAGAAATGAAGATGAAAGAAATAATAAATGTATGGGAAAATAATAAGTTTGTTTAAATCCATGATGATAATGTATGTGACGTTAAAGAAAAACAAGATAGATTATTGTCATGCATTTTAAATTTATCTTATTTTCCTTAACACCACACACTATCAATAGTGTGGATTCACACAATGTTTATTTATATATTTCCATGCATTTATCTGTTTCTTTAATCTTTATTTTTTTGACTCTCAGACCTTATATTTGGGATCAATTTTCCTTTGACTTCAATGTATTATTTAAAATTTTCTTTAGTGTGGCTGTACGGATGACAAATTTTCTTAGTTTTTGTGAGGAAATGTCATTTTTTCATTTTCATATTGAAATTGCCTTTTAAAATATATTTTCAACTGGCATGAAATTCTAGGTTGGCAGTTATTTTCTTTTAGCACAGTGAAGATATAGTTCTACTGTCTTCTGGCTCCTGTTTTTGCTCACGAGAAGTTAGCTATACCTCTTTTTCTCCATAAAGTATACCATCTAATATTTTCTTGCATCATGGAAGACTTTGTCTTTTGCACCTTATTTTTAAATTATAATGTGTCTATGTGGAATATTTCTGGATATTATTTGTTTTTCATTAGTTATAGAACAATCATTTCTCATCTTCTAAAGTAATGCCACTGCCACATTTTCACTCTCCTTTTATTCTGGAACTCATTAAATATATGAGATATTTATTCTGTTACATATATATGTCTGCCATATGTAATTATAGTTTATATTACTTATATAAATATAATATATAATATAATGTAATTACATTTTATATAAAAAATATATGGTGTCTCTTTTGTATTTTTTATCAGTGCTCTGGATACTTTCTTCTCATCTATTATTAGTTAACTAATTTTCTCTTTAGCTAGGTCTAATAGTATAACATCAAATGTTTCCTTCCCATAACATCTACATTTTGTTCCCAAATTTGCACTAATCTTCTGTATAATTTTATTTTCCTTATAGGTATCTTCAAGTTTGTTGTTGTTTTAAATTTCTTTAAACATAGTTTATAATTTATGTTTGTTATTCTGATAGCTGAAATGTTGATGATTTCTTTCTGTTTTCTCTTAATTTCCCCTGCAGTTCTCACCCATGAAGTCTTATTATTTTTCCTTTTGTTTCTGATTATCATTGACTGTGTGATGGCCATCAATCTTGAAATATTATCTGTAACAGTAATGTGAGGCCTGAGTTGAAGTTTCCTTTCCTTCAGAATGTATACGCACTTGTTTTAGCCAAGAATCTGCAAACAATACTGTCTTAGAATCAGCTTAAAACAATTTCATGGCTCAAGGTTCCTTAGATTGTCCAACAAAATTCAGTCAGAGAGGAGGCCTCCGTTTCTCAGTCCCTTCCTGAGGGGGTTGTCCTTTGATATTCCAGCATATTGTGGGGAAGGTAATTTTTTTGGACTTACTGCTTTCAGTTGTCCTATCCTTTGAATTCAGTAAGCTTCACTGGGTGGAATGTTCAAATTTCCTAAAATCTACATGTATCCTCAGGGCAAAAGTAAATTTAGAATTCATTTATTTCTTTGAATTTCATTCTCCTTGTGATACGTCTTCGTTGTCTTGTTAGTTCTTGATACTTGTGCAAAATTTTAATAATGCATTTTATCCTGAAGTTATTCTTTTCCTCAGAGGGAGATGTAGTCCAAATATTCTAGCCTGCTATGACCAGAAACAGAAGACCAGAAACAAACCTTCAGTATGTACTACAGCCTATACAAATAAAATTAATTTTAAAAGATTTTTATGTTCAGAAGGATTATCATATTTTTCTATCTTGATTGAGGTTTGATTGACAAAAATTGCATATATTTAGATTATAAAGTGTGATTTTTTAAAGAAGTACAATATGATGATTTAATATACGTATACCTTGTGAAATGCTTACTATAATCAAGTTAGTTAACACATCCATCACCTCAGATAGTTACAATTTTTTTGTGAAGAGAATTCTTAAGATTTACATTCTTAGTAAATTTCAAGTCTACAATACAGTATTATAAACTGTAATCACCAAACTGTACATTACATCAGCAGAACTTATTCATCTTATAACTGTATATTTGTACCCTCTGACCATCTCCCCGTTTCCCTGTCAACCTCTGGCAACCACTATTCTCTCTCTTTTATGAATTTGATCTTTTTACATTATATGTATAAGTGAGATCATGCAGTGTTTGTCTAAATGTATCTAGTCTATTTTCCTTAGAATAATGTATTCTTAAATATAAGCTATATAATAGAAATATGATTATTCTGAAATTACAAGAACATTCAATCGGTAAATAAGTCAGAAAACACAAATCTTTTCCCCGTCTTCATTAACACCTTAAATTATTAGGTTTCAAACAGACAAATATACTCATAAGTATACCATCCATGAAAAATGAATTTTAAATAAGAAAACAGATTTTATTCTAAAAAGAGTCACTAAAATGGAAGGATGCTTACTTAGCCAGCTCTTCCACTGATGTAATCTTAAACAGTTGCCTGGATTCCTGACAATTTAGAGAATCTTAAGGCAGAGAAACAAAACTTCCCTGTTCTGCTTTTTTAAGAAAACACGATAGCTCTTGTATTGTTTTAAGATCAAGATTAAAATGAACCTGTGATAAATTAGAAATCTTCTGCATTCTATTTTTATTCACAAGATTTGACAGTCAAACATTATGAGTTCCAGAACATGCATACAAGTTCCATGAACAAGAACGCCTTGCTCCTATATGTGACAACTTGTCAAAGAGAAGGCAGTTTACTATATACTTGTCACAAGGCCAATTGTGGTTGAAAAGCCTTGCTTCGCTGATTTCTATAAGCATTTTATAACACGTTTCATTCTTTTATTCATTTTAATAGAACAGTTCAGGCAGACATTTAAAAAGTCAGTGCCAGTTGAATATAATCTTATATTTAATAGCCAAGTTTTTGTCATGATGCTTTGCATTTTCTAGGTACTGTTCTTTTTCCTTTTCCTTTTGTTTTCAAAAACAAAAGGCTTTTAGTGATAAAATATATATTATATATATTACTCACTTAAGAGAAGTCTGTTCTTTTGGGCAGCCTGAATTTGATGAGGGCTAATTATCATTAATTAAGCATTTTAGAAGGAAAAAAATCTAAAATAGAGAGTAATAGACATATGTGATTTTCTTTTTTATTCAGCTTTATTGAGGTGCAATTGACATATAATATTTAAAGTGTACATCATGGTGACTTGATATATGTATACATTGTGAAAGGATTCCCCCCATCTAACTGATTAATACATACATCACCTCACATGTTTATCTTTTTGTTTTTATATTTTTGGTGAGAAAATTTAAATTCTACTCTCTTAGCAAATTTCAATTAGACAATACAGTGTTATCAACTGTAGTCACCGTGTTTCACATTAGAACCTCAGATCTTATTTATCTTATAGCTGAAAGCTTGAGTCCTTTTACCAATATTTAACCAATTTTTAATACTTAGAGAGGTAAGTATTATGAAACAATTTTAGAGTTATTCATTTTATTTTTACTTTTTATTAGAGCCTTTCACTAAGGCACTGAATATTAACACAGTATCGTTTGCCGAGTTTGGTGGGCAGAACTCTAAGATTTCTACCTCATGGTGTACATTTCTTGAATAATATCCACTCTTTGAGTTTTGCAACACCTGTGGATACAGTTGGATATATCTCCTATGATTGCATTACATTTTATGGCAAAAGGGCTTCTGCAAATTTTATTAAGGCTCCTAATCGATTCACTTGAAGGTAATCAAACGGGATTATCCTGGGTTAGCCTGATCCTCTCAGCTGAGCACATGAGAGACAAGAAGCAGCAGCATGGATTCTCCTACTACTGACAGTTATAAAAAGAGCCGTGTGGCACGAAATGATCGGTGACCTCAGCTGAGAGCAGCCCTTACTGATGACAAATGAGAAAATAAGAATCTCAGTCCTACAACCCCAGGAAACTGAATTCTGGTAACAATCAGTGAGCTGAGAAGAGGTCCTTGAGCCACAGATGAGGTTGCAGCACTGACTGATTCCCTGATTTCAGCCAGGTGACAGGACGAGCAAATAATATTGCCATTGATCCAAGATGATTTTCAGATAGGAAAAGACACAAGATCTTCCTACTGGTAGTCTTCCAAGATTATGATTCTATGATCTTCGTGGTGTGGACTAAACCAAGTTACTTAAGATTTCCATGCTTCAGTTTCATTATCTATAAAATTTAGTTAGATTGTATTTCTTAAAAGTCTTTTTATATCAAAAGTTTTATAATACTCTGATACTTTCGTAAAAATGCTGCTAACGTATTTTGAGGAAAAAAGTCAGGGTTTTATTTCCATCAACCAAGCAAATAAATAAAAATCAGTAGTGAAAAAACTTTCTGGGAAAATCAGATTTTCTAATGAGAATCAGGAGCTAAATTTTATAATTTCCTTTTTAAGAGGGGAAGAAAATACCTCTATGTAAACTCATAGGAATGGTGAAAAGCATTTGTGTGAACTTTGAGGAAAGTTAAAAGTACTTAGATCTTTTCCTTTGATACTGGTTTTCTTTTTCCTTCTGTTCCTAGGCCTATGAAAGCTCAAGAAACAAAGTAGAGAGGAGGATGAATTCCCTTCCAATTCAATTCTGTAAATATTCTGTAATAAATAGATTAATGTGAACATGAAAGTTGAATGAAGTCAATACCATTAACTCATGGAAAGCGTAATTATAATAGGGTCAATTCTCACACAGGGGTATCATTCATTTTACCATATAAAAGAAATGTAAGACAATTAACAGTTTCCAAATTAGCTTGATGGGAGAAACCTACAATAGAGCAATCCATTACTTACTAATGAAGTTAAATTCCATAAAGGAGTTCCTCCAAGGAATTTCTTTTTGAAATAATATTTATGTACAGTTTAGCAGAGGTGAGGATTGATTGCTTATCTCAATTGCAAATTTAGCAAGTTCCCTAGAGGAAAAAGCACACAGATTGTTTGACTGAATTGTTGTGGGTGGTTTAAAATTACGATAAAAGGGAATGTAAAAATAGAAACCATGTGGGTTTCTTTATTTTGCTTGAAGGGAATGCTACTAATTTATTTTTTCTATAAAAAATTCAACGAAATTAGAATTTACATTTTGCTTCCAAATTGGCAATAACAAAGGGGGAATTAAATTAACCAGTTTGTTATATTTATTAGTTCGATGTTGCTCATTTTAGCCTAGCCTCTGAACGTGATTGATGACTCCATGGCAAGAAATACTAGAAAAAGAGAAATAAATGAAAAATCTTGATACAAAATAGTGTGGGTTGTTAACTCTATATAGGAATGTGAGTTTAAAATACTCAGTGAAGATTTAGTTCCAATGGATACAGCACATCTCATGCCTTGTAGAAGTACAAAGAAGCATATGATATCCTCTCTGACGTAAGACACTTACAATGATGTTGGTTCTTTATAAACACGGGGGTAATTTCCAACTGCTAATAGTCTACGAGTCATTTATCTATGCAGTAAATAAGTTCTAGTAGATATCTTGTGCTGAGAAAAATACATAATTCCTGCCATCATAGAATTTACTGTATAATGAAGACAGAAAATAAACATGCAAAAAAATAACTTTAAAATTACGAATGTTTTCTCTGAAGAAATGGAAAAGAGTTTAGTGATAGAGAAAACTAGATAAAGGGGGCAGCTGATTAAATGGGAGGGAGGGCAATACGTGTCCTTTTGAATAGGTGCCATTTAAGATGAGGCATGAAGTTTAAGAAAGAGACAACTCTGGGGTGGCCTGGTGGCATAGTGGTTGAGTTTGGTGTGCTCCGCTCTGGCAGCCTGGGTTCACAGGTTCAGATCCCAGGTGGACCTACACCACTTGTCAAGCCATGCTGTGACAGCATGCCACAAACAAAATCGAGGAAAGATTAGCATAGATAGTAGCTTAGGGCCGGTCTTCCTCAAGCAAAAAGAGGAAGATTGGCAACAGATGTTAGTTCAGGGCCAATCTCCCTCAGAAATAAAAAAAAGAGAGAGAGAGACAATTCTGTAATGAATCCACATGCTGTCTTCCAGGGAGTGGAAAAGGTTTGTGCTGGGGTAGGAAAGGACTTGGTATATTTAAAAGATGTACAGAGTCCAGTGTGATTGGATAAAGAGCCAAATAAGACGTTTAAAATGTGATTGAAAAGCAGCATAAGGACTGGGGTCCCTAGACCACGTACAGGATTTTAGATTACATTCAAAGTTTCACGAGAAGTTAATAGAAGAATTTTATGAGGTGTGGCATGGTCTGATTTATGGCTTTAAAAAAGGATGACTCAGGTTACTTTGTGTTTTAAAGATTATTGGCAGCTGAGAGTGTGGAGGACAAGAGTAGAAATCAGAAGACCAGTGAGAAACTGCGGCAGCAGTTCAGCCAAGATGTGGCCTGAATTATAATAGTAACACTGGATAGGAAGACAAGGAGGCCGACATTAGATTTATTTCCATGGCATCATTAACAACACTTGCCAATATTTTGGATAGAGGGGGCTAGAGGAGAAGGACAAAGAAAGAAAGCCCCCAGAGCTTTTTGCATGAGAAGCTGTATGAACGATTGTATCATTTACTGAAATAAGAAACAACCCCAGGTTTCATAAGGAGAAATTATCACGTCCATTCTGGACATGTTACTTTTGAGATTTGTAAATAAAATAAGAAAGTTGGCCTTAAAAATAGACAGTAAAGTGATCCAATGAGAAATTTAAGAGTTACTAGCAGCTATAGTAATAGACTATAGACAGAAAAGAGCAAAGGACTGAGGAATAAGCCCTGGAGACTCCAACATGAAGCTGTCAGGGAGGTTATTGGAAAGGTTATTAGAAAAAACAAGATAAGATCGATGTCCTTGAAGCTAAGAGAGGAAATAGTTTTCAGAAGAAGGGGACACTCCGCTGTGATAAAGACCATAGAGAAGTAAAATTAGGACGAAAAATGATCACTGAATTTGGTAAAAGTAAAGTTTCTAGAGATTTTGACAGAAGACATTTCAGTGCAATAATGGAGAGAGAAGCTAAATTGTAGAGCACTCAGGACTGAGTAGAAAGTGAGAGAGTGGAGTCTGTATGTTAGCTAGTTCTTTCTAAGAGTTTATCTTTATAGATAAGCCTAGAAATGGTGTAGTAGCTGGAAAGATTTGTAGGGAAAAAGGAATGTCTTTTTAGGGGCAGGCCCTGTGGCCGAGTGGTTAAGTTTGCGCGCTCTGCTGCAGGCGGCCCAGTGTTTTGTTGGTTCGAGTCCTGGGCGCGGACATGGCACTGCTCATCAGACCACGCTGAGGCAGCGTTCCACATGCCACAACTAGAAGAACCCACAACGAAGAATACACAACTATGTACTGGGGGGCTTTGGGGAGAAAAAGGAAAAAATAAAATCTTTAAAAAAAAAAAAAGGAATGTCTTTTTTACAAGTATGAAGTAGTAAGACAAGTTTGCATGTCAATATGAATAGTCTACTAGAGAGGGAGAGAATGACAGTTTAGGAGACTAGAGGACTGTGTGACCAATGGGAGGAATTTCTTAGTTTCTTAAGATTGTTAAAAGAGATGGAATCTGGAGTAAACGTTATAGAACGAGAAGCAGGGGCAAACTTTGAATGGAACACAAGGGAAGATGAACAAAAAAGTTGCACGTGCCAGTAGGTTAGAAATTAAGCAGAAAGCTGAGGGAATTCTAAATCAATAATTTCTGTATCCTCAACGAATTGGAAGCAAGATCATTGTCTGAAAGTGAATAGGCTGATGGGATGGCGTGAGCAGTTCTAAGGTATTTGAGGAGAAGAGATAATATATGAAATGATTGTTTTAGGAAAGAAATAAAACCTTTCCACAAAAATGTTTTTGGATTGCCAGAAATGTTGAGTCCACTTAACATCTGATATCAATTTAACTTAACACTTCACTTTTAGTCAACCTAACTGGCTGTGTGAATCTCGCTTTCATCTAGCCACACTTGCTTTGGAGTAAGTTTACTGTTGAGTTCTTAAGATGTTGAGGTTCTTCCACCTGAGTAGGGAAGGTGAGTGGAATGGAAGTTAAATATTTTTGCAAAGGAGCACTTATTTTTACAGATCAGGAAATCTAAGCTGGACATAACATAAGAGAAGACAGAAAGGTGTTGATAGTTAGAGAATGGTGGATTTAACGTATTGGAGAGAACGATGAGGATCTACCTGAAAAGGTGATCCAGAAGTGGAGAAGATTGGGACAAGGGAGTGTGATTTGATATCTTGGTATTAGATATTTTAGAATTGCTAAGCTTGGAAATGTATGGATGAGAAGAAGGGGAAATAAAGGTCAGTGGAGATATGGGCAAAGAAACAGATAATATAATACATTTGGGGAATAATGATAGGAAATGCACTAGAGCTACCAGGGCCTAAGTCTTCAGGTAGCGTGTGGAAATAATTAGAATGTTGATAAATAATAAAAATATTGAGCATTCTTAATTTTAGAACTCAGATAATCAAATATTTCTAATAATATGCTTAAATGCCACTTATTTTATGGATTTTAGAAATGGGTATTTGGCTTCCTGCTTTAATGGGAAAAGATAGTTTTCTCAGTTACTATAAACGTTGTTTACATCTTCTTCCCCCAATCTCCAAAAACAGTTTTGTCTAGGGTTTTTGTTCAGCTGGTATACACCAGTACAGCCTTAGGAGTCGTAAATACTGAAATATAGCTGAAAGTTGGTAAAATAGCCATTTCCCAGCACCCTTCAGTGCCTTCTGCTGCCTCTCTCCACGCTTCTCCCTGGGCAGAGGGGCCTTTGAGAGCCCTGCTCCAGCACTAATGCTGGTGGGTGGGTGCATTTGGATTGGTCTAACTGGCTGTAAAATTGACATGGTATATAAATATCACCCTTGGTTATCTCTCTGTCTAACTTCCTTGATAGGTCACTGTGTCAATATCAAATGACATATTTAAACCTTCATTTTTTAAAATACCTTCCACTATAAAAATATCTCCTGATTCTTCACTCCTAAGATTAGACCTTAGTTCCTTCTTTTCTGTTTTCCTGTTTTTTGTTGCCTTTGTCCTGTCATGTGTAGGCCTTACTTTATTAAGATTGATAATATCTACATTATATTTTACATATGCAAATAAATGAGAGTAATAGGAAAACATTATCTAGTAATTTCTATGTGCCACACTATCTCATATCAAAGGAATGATTGGAAAATTACCTATAATTATTTTTTTTCACTTTTTTTTGGCTAAACAAGAAAAGGGAATTTGTGTGACTGACTAGTTCTCTATAACATGCTATTCTCCAGCTGGCATTTGCAAATAGCTTGATGAGCTATTTATTACAGAGGTAACAATTCATATTTTTTAAATTTTGCGCAGATAGTAATGGAGTGAGTAAACAAAACTCAACAACTAGTAAGAGGATATTCCCATTGTCTTGAAGTACTTTACTTCCTACTTAAATGGGGCCTTTTCTTGGTGGTAGTTGTATTCTGCACTTGAATAATGACTTTCTGATGCAGCTTCCCTCTTCACTCTTCACACTTTTTTGATCATTTCATCACATTTTTGTACACTCCCAATAATACTGTAGGGCCTCTGGGGTCTATTTCTTTCCCAAAGGACAATTCCTTTGGAAGCATTATTTAAAATTGTACAAACAATGATATGGAGAATAACAAGTTTCCACAGGTCAGCTTAAGACATGAAAGGTACAAATAGAGTTGTGGACCTCAGATATCAACCCTCATACTCCTCTCTGACACCAGTCTGAGCTAATTGCCATTCTGAGTTTGTGGTTTATTGTTTCCCTGAACTTCTGAAATAAATATATCACTACACATGCAAATGTCACTAAACACTATATAGCATACTTTCATGAACTATAACTTTAATTAAATGTTATCATATGATGCATAGCATTCACCAGTGTGCTTTCTCATTCATATAACGTTTTAAGAGTATCCGTGTTACTACATCTCATTTTAGGCCATTCATTTCTACAGCTGTGTAGTAATCCTTACTCCATGAGTGTACCACAAGTTATCTATTCTGAAGTTGATAAATGTTTAAGATTTTTCTGTTTTTATTTTTCTCTTATAAACAATTTGCCAAAGAATTCTTTTATACACGTATATTTGTGAGTTTTAGGAAAGACTCCCTTAGGGATATATAAGAGAATGATTGTTGGGTTGTAGGCATATGCATATATCTTCAATTTGGTATCTATTGTCAAATTACTTATCAAATTGCTTTCAACAATTTATACTCTTACCAATCGACTTATCATTGCTCCAAATTCTTGCCAAAAGCTAAAGCTGTCAGACATATAAAATATTTTGAAACTACAGAGTTCTATTTCTTTGTTGCTTAATAATTTGAATATTGTTGATTACCAATATTACTCAGATTTCCTCTTCGACAGATGTCTTTTTTATATATTTGGTCATTTTTCTACTTAGTGTAGTCATTTTTTCTTATTGATTTGTTAAAAAATGTATACAAGGAATGTACATTTACTCAACTTTTACCCATTTTCAGGGTATGGCTTTTATTTTCACTTATTTGAAACAGACTTTTGATTGACAGAAGATTTTTTAATGTAGTTTTTAACCTGCAATGGCATTTTCCTTAAGGGTTTGTGCTCTTTTTTCTTTGTTTCTTGTTTAAGAAATCTTCCTCTATTTTGAGGATATAAGGCTATTTTTCTCTAAAAGTTACACAGTTTTCATTTGACATTGAATACATCTGAATAGACTTTTGTGTAGGAATGAAGAGATCTCTTTATTTGCTTTTCGGAGAATAATGACAATTCTGCCAGCACCATTCACTGATGCCTTCCCCAGCAAACTTCACTGCTGCCTCTCTCCTCTTGGTCCAAACAGGACTTTTGTGATTTTCCTGACCCACTGCACAACGGTCATTGTGAACATTATTTTTCTGAGTTATATCCATATTTTGCTAGATAGAGTCCAATAACTTCCTAAGAAAACAAGTGTGGGAAGTAAAACATTTTATTCTTTATGTGGCCAAATCATATCATCAGGGCAGACCTTGAAACCAGTGCCTCGGGCAGTAGAGTATGGGATCGAACTTAGGTTCTCCAGGGAGATCGCCAGGATTTGTGTCCTGGTCCTTCCGCTGAGTACCTATGTGATTATCCTGCTGATCTTCAGACCTGGTACACGCACCCCTTGCAGGCCAGTGAAGACCTTGGAAAAGGTAAAAGAGAATACATAGTTCAAAGAAATTGATTTTCGGACCCCAAAACTATGTTTATATATACTTTCCCCAAACTGATCTGACTGTGAAGGCAGCTTGTTTGACTGAGGTTTCGTTTTTATTTCCTACCTACCTTTCCACAATCACCTTTCCACCATTTTACCAAAGAAAAGTATATGTCCTACTCATTCTAAATCTTAGTATAATTTACCATTTGTGAGTCAAATCCTAGGGCAACTAACAGATAGAGAATTCAAAATGTTTTTGAGAGTGATTCTAACAATTGTGTAGCTGAAAAAAGTTTGCAAAAGAGGTGCTAAACGGTTTGTACATGTTAATTGAAAAATTTGCTTTTAACACAATTGAAAGATGACTTGATCCAGTTGTCAGTTAAATATCATTAAACATCACCTTTGATGAGAGATCAGTCTGAGATATATAACATATAACTTAGTGAGGGGTTTGGCTCCTGGTTGAAAACCTATGTGTGATGTTTCATGCCTGACCATAGGCAATTGCAAATGCTTTACTGGCAGGCCTCATGGGAAAAAGCTGCACTCCCGACAGGAGGCTTGGTGCACAGACACTGCATTGCAGGCTCTTAAGGGCTTGTAGACAAGGACTCAGGCCTCCCTGGCCAGTCATGCTTTTTGCATATTTTCGTTCCTTGCCTCTGAAGCCTTCGTTCGTAGGTCTCTTTATATGAGGCCTTGGGTGGGGGCTTTCTTCAGGCTCCTCTGGTGAGGCTTCTTATGGGGAAAGAAGGGGTGAATTTAAAAATACTTTTCCCCACTCTGACTCAGTACTACGCCAATCCCAGCCCCTCCCCCCATGTCCCCTCCATCTTCCCTTAGCCACCCAACTTGTCCACAAAACTGCCAGCCTTTTCTTCAGAGCTCCATCAACAATATGACTAACCCAAGTCTGTACTGATCCTCCTGGCCCTCTACCTATGTGCCATTCCGTGGGGGGAGCAGGGGCAGTCAATGCTTTCCCAGTTTTAGACTCTTCCTTATACCATGTCAGTAAGTGATTAACTTTTTCATTTTTTTAATTTCTTGAGGAAGATTGGCCCTGAGCTAACATCTGTGCCCATTTTATATGTGGGACACCTGCCAGATCGTGGCTTGATAAGCAGTGCATGTGTCCACCTGGATAGTGCTTGTGTCCACGCCTGGGATCAGAACCAGCGCACTCTGGGCCACAGAAGCAGAGTGCGTGAGCTTAACCACTGGGCCACTGGCCTGGCCTCTTAACCCTTTCATTTTTGACTCCTTGATTTAATAATTACCCATCACTTGGCAGCTCAGCTTTCTCTCCCTCAGCTCAGCCAAGCCCTTGACACTTAGGAGTCAAAAAATTGAGTGACACTGATGCAACAAAGCTCTTCTTTTCAATAATTATTTATGTGAACAAGTTTTCTTAGTGTTTAAATCTCCAAAAACAAAACAAGAAAGGAATAGAATTGAGGTTAAATTATTTCTCCTTCTAGCAACAAGTGATAATCATACATGGATATAAAAAATAATTGGAGCAAAGAAACCCCATTCATTTCATTAAGAAATGTGTGCATAGGGGCTGGCCCGGTGGCCCAGCGGTTAAGTTCGCACATTCAGCTTCTCTGCAGCCTGGGGTTCGCTGGTTCGGATCCCAGGTGGGGACATGGCACTGCTTGGCAAACCTTGCTGTGGAAGGCATCCCACATATAAAGTAGAGGAAGATGGGCACAGATGTTAGCTTAGGGCCACTCTTCCTCAGCAGAAAAGAGGAGGACTGGCAGTGGTTAGCTCAGGGCTAATCTTCCTCAAAAACAAAAACAACAACAACAACAAGAAAAGAAATGTGTGCATAATTAAACATTTTTACCTTTTGTGTTAAACAATTATATGTTAAAATTTTAGTATATTTTTGTTGATTTGCAATTTGAAATCCAAACCAGGAGAATTTTTTTTTTTTAACATATGAAGCTTATGTTACGGGAAAATAAATTCAATGTTAATTTATGTATATAATTTTTCTTCAGTGAAGTATGAAAGAGGATCAGTAAAATACTTTCAAGAATAAAAATATACCACATTAAGTTATGAAAGAGGATCAGTAAAATACTTTCTAGAATAAAAATATACCACATTAAGTTATAATTCTGTGCGGGAAATGAAACGGAAACATAAATACAAAGAGAAGAGAAAAATGATATAAAATTTCCATTTATTGACGAAGAGCTTTTTCACCAATGTTTAAATTGGATAATGGTGATATAAAATTCCTATAGTGTCCTGATACTGTTGGGCATATATGATTGAATGATGTGAAAGCAATACTTTAAAATAACTATGTTTACAATGCATAGAAATAACATCCTTGTAGCTACATTTAAACTTTGGATAAAATATTTTAGACATCAAATTAAAAATATGTGATGAGGTACATCGCTTTTGAAAGTTATTTTGAGTACATGATCAAAAATATTTGATCATCACTTTAAGAGATCATAATGTTCTGTGACACATCAGAAACAACATGGCAAGCTCCATCCTAGCCAGGTACAGTCTCTGTGGGAAAATAAGGCATATCAAAATAAGACACAATCTTTGTCTTTTACGTAGATATCCAGGAGGAGTTGCAAAATCATATTAAGGACACAGAGACAAAAAATCAACATAAAATTTCTTGGATGCCTTTTAAAAACCTTTAAGAGCAAAAGTCCAAACTCTCACACATTAAAGGATTAATCCTGCCAGGATTTATCCCTAAACACACTGAGTCCTCAGAAGAGTTCACTGTAGAAATAACAGAGCATAAATAGAACATTCTTTGTGTCAATCAGGGTCCTGGCAGGAAACAGATGGTGTATTCAAACGGTGACAAGAGAATTTAAGGCAGGGACTCTGTACAGAGGTGTAGCCAAGGTTAAGGGAAAAAGGAATGAGGGAGTGCTGACACAGATGGGAATCCTTTACCAGCCACAGTCTTTCCCAGACCCCACTGAGAGATCCATAGGTATAAAATAGTGGTTGCTTTCCAGTCTATGGTCTTAGGCAGAAAAACACAGTAAAGGTCAAACTGAGGTTGGCAGCGAGAGAAACAGAAAAATAATGGCCCAGAGTCTCCCTCCTTATTCCTTCTTGGTCTCTTATTGGCCGGACCAAACTGGAAGTCAGGGAGTATGGGATCCTGGTGATGCTGTCTGGTAGAGAGAAGACACCCACGGTGACGGCAGCTGAAGAAGTTTACACTCGAGGGGAAAATAGAGACAATCCAGCACACTTTTCAAAAATACTAATGACTCCATTTTTGAGTAAGTTTATTTATCAAAATGTTGTAAATCGTCCTATATGAACCTTAAATTACAAAAGCCAACAGAGTAGAGATATTATTCATTCAGAGTTCACAACAAAGTACGTGAGTTGGAGGAGAAGATGGGTAAATGATAATTTTAAAATATACATAACTGTGAGTAACTCCATTTTAATGTATGAGGCATTCTCTCTTATATATGGATTTGTTCACTCTAAAAGAGATTGAAGAGCTGAGGGTCACGTGTGTATTTTTCAATTTTATTGAATTAAGAATGATGTTCAGACATGCCTCAGGTCTCAAGATCGGTTGTCGGTGTGGAAAGGTGTTCTCCTAATCAGCACTAGTCAATACAAATACAATGAGAGCCACATAAGTAATTTTAAGTTTTCTAGTAGCCGCATTTAAAAAGGACTAAATTAACATTAATAAATTTTTATTTAACACAACACATCAAAAATATTATCAATTCAACATATTAAGTTAAAATTTTTAATGACATGTTTACTTTCCACTTTATTTCATAGCGCCTTCAAAAGCCAGTGTGTATTTTACATACATGCCACATTTCAATTGCTTAAGAGCCATGCATGGTAAGTGGAAACCTTGGTGGTCAGTGCAGTTCTAAAACACAATTGAAAGGTACTTGACAGAAAGGAAAGGACATTTACTGGTAAAGTATAAAGAAGAGAGTGTGTTTGAATATTCTTATTGAATGTGTTTTTATATTTCTAGCTAGCCAGGCAGGAAGATTACACAAATAAATTTTATGAAGCTAAAAATTATGTGAATTAAATCCATTCAAATCCAATAATTCTACCTATCTCTTTCACTCCCTCTTGTTCTTGCTGTCTCTTTCTAGTATAGTTTTGAGGTCAACTAGGAAATTTAACCTTGGACTGATAACAATCCACAGCTGAAGCGGTAAAATAAAAATTCAGGAATGAGACTATAGATTTTAAAGAGAGGAGAAAAAGAATGAAGCAGACATTTTTCCAATTACCTTTTATTGAGATACAATTCACATAACATAAAATTCAGCATTTTATGGTATACAGTTGTAGTGTTAGGAATATTCAGAAAGTTATACAACCATCACTGCTGTCAAATTCCAGAAAATTTTCATTACCCCCAAAAGAAACGCTGTATCAGTTAGCAGACACTCCCAATTTCCTGCTCACCTTAGCCCCTGGCAGTCACTAATCTATTTTGCATCTCTATGCATTTACCTATTACGGACATTTCATTTTAATAGAATCACACAGTATGCTAGTTTTTGTGTTTGGATTTTTTACTTACCGTAACCTTCGCAAAATTCATACATGTCGTAGCATGTATCAGCACTATGTTCATCTTTATGACTAGATAATTTTCCACTGTAGGGGTATATCGCGTTTAGCATATCCATTTATCAGTTGATGAACATTTGTGTCATTTTCACCTTTTCGCTATTGTGAATACTACTACTATGAACATTCCTGTACAAGTGTTTGTGTGAACCTGTGTTTTCTATTCTCTTGGGTATATATGAGGACTAGGTCATATGGTAACTGGATATTTAATTTTTGATTAATTATCAGACTGTTTTCCAAAGCAGCTGTGCCATTTTACATTCTTACAACAGTGTATAATGTTGTTTTGTCTTCACACCCTCATCAACATTTGTTATTGTCTAATTTATAAAATAGCCCTCCTAGTAGATGTGAAGTGGTCTCTCATCATGGTTTTGATCTACATTTCACTAGAGACTACTATGTTAACCATCTTTTCATGTAATTATTGGCCATTTTTATCTCTTCTTTAGAGAAATTTTTATTCAAATACTTTGACCATTTTTAAAGTAGGTTATTTTATTTTTATTGTGGAGTTGTGAGAGTTTGTATATGCTCTGGAGTGTAATCTTTTGTATTTGTTTGGAAAATACTTATCCCCATTCTGTGCATTGTCTTTTCACCTTTTTTTATCTTTTGAGGAAGATTGGCCCCGAGCTAACATTTGTGCCCATTTTCCTCTACTTTATATGTGAAACATCTGCCACAGCATGGCTCGATATGTGGTGTGTAGGTCAGTGCCCAGGATCTGAACCTGCAAACCCCAGGCTGCCAAAGTGGAGCATGCAACCTTAACGACTGTGCCACAGTGCCAGCCCTGCCTTTTCCCTGTTTGATGGTGTTATTTAAATCACAGATGTTTTAAAATGTGATGTAATCCAATTTATCCTTTTTTTTTTCTTTTTTGCATGTGCTTTTGTTGTCATACGTAAGAAATTATGCCTGCTCCATGTCATGAAAATCTGGTTGCTCTTGAGTCCCTTTGGTAAATGTTTTATTAGTTGTAGTATTTTCCTACTCCAGAATTTCTATCTGGTTCTTCTTCCAATTTCTATCTCTTTATTGATATTCTCTATTTTGTGAGGTGTTATTCCCATACTATCCCTTAATTCTTTAGACGTGGCTTCATTTAGTTCTTTGAAAATACTTAAAATAGCTTATTGAAAATCTTTGTCTAATGAATATAATAATCTTGACTTTCCCAGGGACAGTTTCCATTGGTTCTTTTCCTTTCTTCTGCATGTGGGCTGTACTTCCTTGTTTCCTTGCAAGTGATACAGTATTTTGTTGAAAATTGGTTATTTTAAATAATATAATGTTGCAATTGGATGATCAGATTCGTCCACTCACCAGAGTTTGTTGTTGCTGTCATTGTTGTCATTGTTTGTGTAGTGTCTTTCCTGAACTAATTCTGTGAAGTCTGCATTCTTTGTCATGTTTGACCAGTCTGCTTGATTAGCATAGTGGTCAACAATGAGTAGACAGAGATTTTCTTGAAAATCTTGAACTAATAAGTCTCCCAGCCTTTGCCAAGAGGTTTTTTGTGCCTGTTAGGTCATATACTCAGGCCTCAGGCAGGCTGTATCCACCTCTGCTTGAGCTTCAATTTTCTTGCACAAAGCCCCAGGATCAGCTAGAAGTGAGATTTCAGGACCTTCTCAGCTCTTTCTTGTGTGTGTGCACAGCTGTACAAATGTGCATTGCTTTTTGTATTTCCACATATATGCCAAAACTTTTGAAAGTCCCCTAAGGATATTTTATTGTCCTGCTCTTTCTTTAAGTTTTTTGATCCGATCTTTGTTTTTCTAACTGTTATTGTCTCAGAATGTTGCAGTGTTAAGCAATTGCTGTTAATTGTTTTTTACAAATGACCAGAGGAAAAGACTCATTGCACAGAATACTTTGAGAGTCAGGTCAAATAAATACAACTTCTGGGAATGAAGGTTTCCAGGGAACTACAAAACAGGTCAAATAAGTCCTGTTCTCTGAGAATGGGGATTTTGAGGAGTTCCAAATTCATCTGCCCTTTCCAGGGCTGCTACACTGCTGGCTTTCACTGTGATTATGGAGTTCTTGGTTTTCAAGGCTACTGTAGAGCTAGGGAAAGAGGAATGGTAATAGGGCAAGTTAAAATTCCACAAATCTCACTGTTTTCACCAAGATTCAGCAGATTTTCTGGCATGAGCACTGTAGACTTTTGCAAGACTTTGGTTAGTTTTAAGAATTCTGAAAAAATTAATTTTGATATTTCTTTCTCAGTGTTCACATTGTTTTTATGGAGACACAGATTTCTGGAGTCCTTACTCCATCATTACCACTTGATTTCACTCCAATAGAAGCGTATTGTAATCTTATCCAACAACAACAATGACAAAACAACAGCAAAACCTGCTTCTGGAAATATGGACAGCAAATATGCCAATACATTTTTTGGTAAAAGAATAATTTACAAATCTCATTATTTACCAAAATATTTATTCAGAATTAAGAGTTTTGCATAATATTCTTTTAGGTTTTAAAATATAATTCAAATGCATGATATAATTAAATTAGAAAATTTAAAACATTTACTTCATGAATATCATACCAGTAATTTTTATTTTTGTGTGTGTAGTACTGATAATATTTGTACAGAATAAAAAGTGGAAATCGAGAGACATAGCATACTTTGATACAATTTAAGAACTTGAATCTATACACTAAAGCTTAATAGCTAGTGTTTTATGTGATGTAAAATATCATAAAATATCATAAAATGAAGTATGTTAATCAAAATGTTAGTCATAGAATTGAAATGTATTACGATTCTTAAAGACATTGGTCTTTTGTAAATTATACCTAATAAAACACAAATAATTTGAAGAATTATATTAGAAGTGTAATATGTGCCACTTTATTCCAAATATTATTTATTAGTTTGATTTTATTTTTTAAAAATACTTTGTTCTTCTTTTGTATAATTTCTACTTGCTTTTGGGAATTTAAATCATGTATCAGTAGAGTGTGAATATTGTATTTATCCATAGACCTCTGACAAATTGGATTTCCAATAGAGGTTGTCTATAATTCCAGGTAGGTTATATTGTTGACCTGTGTGTTAAATGAGTTTTCAAAACAAACTTCAAGAGATTTTATTTATATGTATTATTCTTGCCAACTACGTGAAATTCTATGATACTAGGTATCTGCTTAATCTTATTTGAAGAAAAATTAGTCTATAATTGATATTGGCTCAAGATAAAGCCAATTGGGAGAAGCATTTGGGTTTATATATTACAAACCCAAGTTAAACATAAAGTATTAAGTTAATGAGAACCTGCAATGCAAAGGGTAAATTTAAGTTTTAATATTAGAGCAAGATTAAGCTGTAATTGTATATGTGATAGCATGTGGATTTTAATATAATTTAAAATGAAATATTAGGAGGTAGAAATGGCTTATCTAGCCAAAACTTCTGAATATGATTCGTTTACTTATAACTATGCATTAGCTCATAAAAGATGGGCCATTTGGTGGCAAAATAAAACTCGAACATAAATTTGGAGAATGGACAGCCCGCTTTCCATCACTTAAAACAAAACTCATAGAGAACTCTCCATTTTCCTGTTGCTACATTTCTTTATCTTTTAAAACACAGAACTGTTACCCGTTACAATGCCACTGTCTTTAAATTCAATGTAAATTCACAAAGTCAGCTAAAATAGTCATGACAACTCACAATGAGGAATTTTCATTGATTCTAGAACAAATAATTACATTCCGCCTTAATAGGTAGATGCAGTCTAACAACACAACAGCTATAGACAAAAATCTTGAACTTCATTTAGAAGCTTTATTTGTTGTTTTAATGTTGCTGTTTTAGAAATGTTTTCTCATATTTTCATGTGCCACAAATAGGTAATTACGCTTATTTTATTTGTAGTGTAGTTTTCCATTAAAAAGGAAAAGGATATATAATTACAAAATCAAAAGATTGAAGTAAAAAATTTATATTAGTATATTATTCGAATTACATTGGACAACGTAGACACCTTTTCCCTCAATTTATACATGGGAAGATTTTAGGAGCAATAGTACTCTACATGGCTGAAGCTGAAGACAGTCCAAATGAGTGATCAGATTATGGTTTCTAGTATTAGTTTTCCACAAAAGTTTCAGGGAAGAATGGCTGATGCTATGTCTGCAGGAGAGAGGTTTATAGGAAGGCTGGAAGATCTTGCTATCCCCTAAGCTGGAAGGATGCTTTCAAAGATTAATGGGATTTTGTAAAAGAACGCAAAAGCCAACCTAAAAGTTCTTGCACAGCCCAAAGTTTGTAAACTTGAGCATGAAAAAGAGGATATTGACTATAGATCACAGTACATTAAATCTTTGATACCCAAAAAGAAAAATTTAATATAATGATGATATAAAGTATTTTAAAAGGAGACACATGAAATTAAATATAGTAATTTTGAGAGATGCTATTAAATTATGTTGGTATTTTTTATACATTTGTTTTAATAGTGAAAAATACCAAAACTAGTAAATATTATATACTTTGATTAAAATGTGTTTTCTGACAGGATCTGATAAAGCTGCATCAGATATCCAGAATTCAATTAGTTATTATTTTTGATATCTATTATAATAGCATGATGGTAAGGATGTAAAAGAATGCAAGTGTTTATTAAGTGCAAATGCTCTACAGTTATAATGAACAACACATATAAGCTTCTTAAAGATCCAAATCCCAAGTAGGAGTTCAGTTTCTGCGGGAGCAACAGATTTCTATGAAAAGACAGAATTGCGTACTAGGTATAATGTGAAACCAGAATAGTAGGTAAATAATTACTCATATTTTTAACTAATGGATCATTAGCATAACCACAAAGAGGATAACCATACTCCATTGGGAATGCTGACAAGTATCTGGTTGGCATATCAGTCAGAAATCTCAGCTGGTGAGCTGCTGAATGAAATGATAGCAAATGTGTCTAAAACCTTAGAGGATTAACTATAAGAAGTTTAAAAAGTAGTATGAATATTTCACGTTAAGAAGCGATCTCCATATACTTGATAATTTATGTATTTGTAAGCTGCCTGTTGAAGCAACTGCATTATAACTATACTTATTAATTGAGTAACTGATTTATCTTTATGATTTTAAATCTTAATAAGTGGGGCTAGCCCCGTGGCTTAGTGGTTGAGTTTTCGTGCTCCACTTCGGTGGCTCAGGGTTTTGCTGGTTTGGATCCTGGGTGCAGATGTAGCACTGCTCATCAAGCCATGCTGAGGCGGCGTCCACATAGCAGAATTAGAAGGACCCACAACTACAATATGCAACTATGTACTGGGGGGCTTTGGAGAGAAGAAAGACGAAAAAAAAAGATTAGCAATAGATGTTAGCTCAGAGCCAATCTTTAGGGAAAAAAAAATCTTACTAAGCACACACTTAGTATTGAAATATCCCAGAGAAGGGTTTATTTGCTATATTTTTTTTCATTTTGTTGCAATTATAAGAATTGCACAGTACTGAGGGAAGGTTGTGGTATTTTCAGACAATTTCATGTATAAAAGAGAAATTAATTTATACATGCAGTTTAAAATCTTGTAATATATTGACTACTTTGTGCACTGGTTACAACTTTTCTCTCTTCAAAAGCTCCTTGAAAGTGATCGTAGAATGTGGTAGAATTAAAAGTAGAATATTAAAGTATGTTAGCTGCCTTTAAAAAAAGCAGAACCGGAGATCTCTAGATTTTTACAGCTTGGTAGTAGCTTTAACATAAAAGGGAAATGATTATTCTATAGTGAGCACAGTGGACATGGAAGAACCTTGCAGAACTCCATGGTGACCCAGAACAAATAACTTTATGAATTGTGTGTGGACAGGGAAAGCATCATGCTAATGTCCACTGCTGGAATATCATTTCATCTCATTCCTCAATATGCTCCTGTCTTTCACATGTGTCCTGAGTGGCGATTACCAATTTCAATCTCTGGAAAGTATAGCCTACAGAATACTGAGGTATAAGTATATGGATTGCACAAGGATAGAGGAAGCAAAATGATGAAAAATTAGCCCCTCTATAGTAAGACAGCACTACTGTGAATGGAAAGAAAAAGATGAAAAGGAAAGAAAATGATAGGTCCTTAATATTGTACTGCACAAACCATGTGACGCCTTTCAAAGGTGTGTTAGCATCCCTTTCAAATTGACTTTGAAGTTTGCTCTTTTGAGTACATCTCTGCCAAGTTACATTAGGTTTTCTCTCCCATCTGAGTGTCAAAAGCCCCCTCTCCCCTGATGACCACGAGACAACTTTTGGAAGTCTAAAGTTTAATAGTGTCTCAAATAAAACGTGTATTTTTGATGTGTTAAGCAATCGTGTGGTCAGGATTTTTATTTCCCACAATGAGAAAATCTTATTTTAAATTTGGGTCTTATTTTCTTCAACACTACATTTTAAGAAGAGTGGACGGGATCAAGTTCTTATCTGGAGAAAACTCTTAATGTCAAAATGAGAAAGGCTTAACTAAATTATCAATACCAAAGGTAATTGATCACATTAAACCAAATTTATTGGATTTCTTTGAGGAAGAAATATCTACTCTTTTTTCCTATGCAAGAACTGGCTCCAAGCACTTCTGACAGCCAATGTTGTGAAGAAGAGTGGAGAACTTTTGCTTGCGTACTGTAATTTCAGGACCACTACTAAGGCTCTTGGGCCCTCCAAGATACCTCCATTACTTTCCTGTTGATACCTAAAATTCTGATGTCAGTAAGTTATTCATTTGATTAGAATTCTGTTACAGTTAAAATTGGCAGTGAAGTGTAATATTTTAAAATATTTCGTACAGTGTTAAGATAGTTTATGGTGGACTTTGTTTGTGATAGACAGCAATAATGAGAAAGCAAGTCAGCTGATGAAATGGAAGAGGATCCTGACTATGGGACAGAGAGAATAGTGTACAAAATGAGAGAATGTGAGATGAATGGTAACAGACAAAGATTTTCATCTGTGAAACAGTTTTCTCCAGAATTAATTCTTGTTGGCACAATGAGCAAAATGGTGACACTTTGAAATCCATGAATTGAAAGTACTGTCCAGTGTGTTATCAGTGCAAGTGTAGTTTCTGAGGATATTCACCGGCAGGCATCAACTAATCTTTGCTTAAATGTGCCACAGTCAATTCTGCCAGTATGCAAAAGAGAATGAAGAAACACAGGAAATGGTCTCAGTAAATTAAACTGAATTGTCATCTACACTTAGCCTCTGCCATGGCATCACGATTCATATTGTCATGGCAACTAATATTTGAAAAAGAGCAAGGATCAAAATAGCTATTCTTCTTTAGTTTGATTAACTGAGAGACTTTCTGGGGACCAAAAGTGGGTTTTGATATAACTTTTGTAGAAGTCTTTAATTTTAATAATTTATTCTCTAAGATATTTGCATTTTAATGAAGTAAATACTACCTGCATCTACCTGCAAACAACCTAAGAATTATTTTTAATTTAATGAATATTTGCTATATGCTAACCACTTGCTCAGAATTTATGCTAGGCTTTGGAGAAACAAAGATGAGTCAGACAAAGTTCCTGACCTCAAGAAACCCACTATCTAATGTGGATAACAGTTGTACTTACTGTTCAGGTATTATAATGCAATGCATATGCTAATGTCTACAGACAAACAAAATTAGGGAGAATTGTTAATTCTGCTTGATAAACCAGACGATGTCTCAAACAAGAGCTGAAATTTAAAATAGAATTTTAAGAACAAACGCTTACTTTTTTCAATCTGGGGAAATAGCTTGTCCAAGCACACAGTGTGAACAGGAACTCTGCTAGTGCTGATCATAGAATAGGGCAATATAAATATTTATTGAAGGAAAGAAACTGTGCATAGTACTGTTTTTACAATGCAGGATATGTTGAATAAGTACTGATTTGGGGAGAATGGCAAATTAGGCAGAAATAATGAAATATAAACTCATATTTAATATATAAATATCAATATATAAAATATAAATATAAATTCTCTTTTGTAGATCATTCATCAGTCTCTCCAACATTTATCAAAATATGCTTTGTAAACATCATTATAAAAAACAATTCTCATTATTGGACACTATTAGGACATAAATATAGGGTGGTAATAAAGTCTGATAACATACGTAAATGAATAATAAAAGGTTTATTGATATTTTATTACACAACATGATAAAATATTTTATCTTTTCTCTCAGACTTTATGGTCATGGTATAGAGTAGTAAAAAGAGATCATTCAAAGAAGGAACACACTAGTTTGGATCTGCTCTTTCTGCAGATAGGACAGTATATGAATATAGTGAATTCAATTAAGATTGCCAAACCATTCTGTTTGATCAAGTGCCGTATTATACTTTAACAGTAATTGTTTTAGTTCTAGATGCATCCAATACATCTTGAAAAGCTGATAGGTAGAGGAAAGCTAAAAAGAAAAAAATAATTAGAAATGTGCCTTTAAGAGTACTATATAACAAAATGCTGAATGGCACATCAATTCAGCAGCATCAGAGCACGCTGAAGAATCTGAAGGCATACACAAGAAGATAAAAATATCTCACATTCGTATATACTTTGTAAATTAATTTGACACCTGTTGTTACATTTGTTTCTTTCAATAGTCTTATGAAGTAGACTGGGCAGGAAACTTTATGTTTATTGTGTCAATGAGAAGATGGTGTTCTTAAGAGCCTAGGCGGTTTGTTTCATTAATGAGAAGCCCCGGAAATGCATACTCTTTATACAATATCACATGCATCAGCATAAGTAAACTAAATAAAGAAGTCTGTATCAAGTTTTCAAATTTAAAAATTAGCCATTTGAGTATTTGTTTCCATTATAACTAGACTTCAGAGTTAATTATCAACCAAAAGGGGCAATCCAATTTATACTATGGTGTCTTCAATATTTTTCCTACCTCAAAGAAATTAAAAGTATTTGGGCCCTTTTTTTAAAAAAGACTATCCAATCAGATCAACTGTGTGCAAAATACTGTGTTTTAACAAGATAATAAATTTCTGAAATTAACCATATACTTTTGGAGAGAAGATATACACAAATGTATGCAATGTGAGACAAAGGTAAAGTTTGATGAATGGTTCGGTCATCACAGGAGTTGCTTTCAGTAGCTGTAGTCAACCAAGGGTTCAATGATGACAGAGAACGTGAGTTGGACCTATGCTATTGGATAGGTGAGACAAATGTGGAATAAAGGGTAGGCATAGGCGAACTTATGATCACATCAAGCAGTAGATGATTTTTTTTTTTAAAATATTTTATTTTTTCCCCTTTTTCTCCCCAAACCCCCCCCCGGTACATAGTTGTATATTCTTTGTTGTGGGTCCTTTTAGTTGTGGCATGTGGGACGCTGCCTCAGCGTGGTCTGATGAGCAGCGCCATGTCCGCGCCCAGGATTACGAACCAACGAAACACTGGGCCGCCTGCAACGGAGCGCGTGAACTTAACCACTCGGCCACGGGGCCAGCCCCAGCAGTAGATGATTTTTTACTAGTGTGGAATGTCTATAAGGCTAAAAAGATAGGTTGTGTTGAGATTGTGGAAGAATTTGAATGGAGCAACTTTACTTGGTGAAATTTATACATGGGGAATATTATTCTAGTTTCTATGGCAGAGTAGATTGGGATCAAGACAATTCTTACAAGAATCCATATAAAAGAGCCCACATAATGGGCTAACAAGTGACTTGGAAAAGGAAGGCCAGATGCTAGAGACTTTGGTAAGCAAAGAATTAGAATGTAGTCAAAGACAGTTTTTGGGATCTCAAAGATCGTTTTGGGGATCTCAAGACTGTAACCGAGAGAACTGCCTTAAAGAACTCTTCCACAGGGCACATATCTTCTAGAGGTGTTTCCTAAAGGTCTTCTTTGGAATTAATATAGAAAGAATGCTGGGAAGCAAAGAGAGGTAATTTCAGATCAGGTGTTTCCTCACAGATTTCTTCATGATCAGTCTCTCATTTGAAAAGGAGACTTCCCCACATGCAAACCTTTACAACCAGAGAAAAGGCCCCTAAGACTTGAGCATCGCATACAGCAGGTTAGTAAGAATTGATAGACGACTTTCATTCCAGCGTTTTAAAAGGATTCTTTTTTCCTTTAGTGATTGCTCTCAAAGACTTCCATAATTTTTTTTCTCATAGCTGTTCTTTTATGTTTTTTTTTTTTTCCTGGCAGAATAAACAACCTTTCGTTAGGAAACATTACACGCTTCCTCTGCATAAAGCATATGTCTTACTTCTTTGTTTCCAGTGGGATTTCGGGAATTGCTTTTCTTAGTACAATACGGTGTTGCATGCACTTCTCTGCCTTCTTCCTTCTTAAATTGAGAGTCATGCCATGATTCTTCATTTTTTAACTTTAATTCTTAAATACATCTATCCCTCATCCCCCACACCTGCACAAATCACATTTTCGTCTTAGCTGTTAAAGTCCCTTACCAGTTATTTGATGAGTTCTGATGATAGTGCAAAAACTGTGTTATTTGGCATACTGTTTCTTTTTTGATGCACATAAGCAAAGTTTATTTGGATGCTCAGAGAGCATAGAATTCGTTGTTAAGACCAATAAATTTCAAAAGTCAGTGTAGTGAGATAGCTGTACTTGATTTAGTTCTAAAAGTTACATGAAGAGAAGCTTTCTAAGTTTTATTGTGCTGAACCACCTCTTTCCTTACTGCCAATTTTACAGTATGTGCAGCCCTTGCTAAATTTCACAGACACCACAAAAAACTGTGGAAAATTTCTGTAAATATAACACTCCAATAATTACTTCAAGTACAGTACACACGTCATCATATTCATTTGCCATTTTCATGGTGGCTTGTCCTTTCTACATTTTATTATTCATTTATGATCGCTATTACAGGCCTCTCAGATTCTATCCTGCTCTCCTGAGGAATATTTATGGCTATTATAGGGCTCTTAAGAGAAGACCCAAAGATAGTTATTGCAGAAACCCTGTGAAATTAGTGCAAGGATCGTCTGGCAGTTAAAGATCTCAAGTTGTTTCAGAGTCCCCCTTGATGAAGATAAAGAGGCAGGTTACTTCTGGTGAGGTTTCCTTTTCACTCAAGAGAACCAAGTTATTTTTGACATGAGGGTTAGAACACATAAATTGACACAGTTCTGCAAATAAGAGCTGTTTTGGAAAAGTCGCCAGGAGGAAAGTAAGAAAGGATTTAGAATCTATTTGCAAACAGATTTGTGAATGCAGTTTCTCTATCGCAGAATTTCTTGCAGAATGTACTAATGTGGAGGTGTGAGATGCATAAAAAGGAAACGGCAATACCTTAGCCAGCATAAAGTACCGACTTCAGCTCCCATCTGAATAGCACTGTCACAGGATTTAGAACGTAAGCTCCTCACGGGAAGGGCACTACAGTGTTTCATTCACTGTGTATCCTGAACAGCTAGAAGAGTGCCTGGCACATAATAGGCACTCAAACAATATTTGATGAATGACTACATGAACTTCTACCATATCTGTTAAAGGTGTTCATTAATCCATAATTCGTTATTATTCCTCCATGAAGAATATTTTTTTGTTTTCATTTTTGATTAAGAAAGTTGATTTGGCGTTATAGAATGGCATAATTTTAGTCCATAGTAAAAAGATGATCAGTCAAAATACCTCCTGATCTCTTAATTTGCCACATTTTCTTTTATTCCAAAAAGGTATTAAATTGTTTCTTTGAAAATTATATATTCTTTTTATTGCTTTCTCTAAACCCTTGTGACTGATCATACGATCTAAACATTAAGAAATTAATTTCATTCTAGATTTGTTGCAAAGCCATTGATGTTAAACATAGTGTTGCACATTCTACCAGGCAAACAGCTCCCATCTTGATCAAAGGAAACTAGAAAGGACAAGAGGAAAGAATTGAGATATATCTCAATTTTCATTTCAGTGAATAAAAGTTTTGCCTGAGGTTTTTGCATTTACGATTTTCTTTCAAACAGTTACAAAGGCGAGATAGTGTTGCCGCTGGAGATTTGTTTAATTCTGGTACATAATTTGATGTCAGGTTGTAACGGGTGTTACATTATTGCCAAAAACATATCAACTGTAGTCACCATTTTAACCTTATAAAAAAACAACTCATAAATTATTCATAACAGGTACCACAAAGAAAAGCAAAAGAACTATTGCAGATTTTGAAAAAAGAGGGATTTTTGCTTGAATTCCAGCCCAGCTACTTCCTGGCTGCACAAACTTATGCTCTGAACTTTTCTAGTCTAATTTTCCTCATGTGATAAGTGGAAATTAAAAAAAAAAAAAACACTGAAATTCACAGGGTTATTGTGAGAATTAAGTGGAATAAATATTATGGACACAAAGGAGGATAAAATTTAGAGTTTGTTCTAAAGCAGCTAGAAATATTCTGGATTCTTAGATATTTATCACTGTTGACAGAAACCTTTGGCAGATACCTACAGCAAAGATGGTGCGGTCTGTGTGCCAAAGGAAAGGGCGAAAGTGCAGGACGTGCGGCCCGGTGACTCATTCCAGTCTTCTGTTAATCACTCATGTTGTTCTCGACACAGCGTTTCTTTTGTTTAAACTCCAGTCTCTTAATTTACGAAATATTGACTTGTCCACCTCACTGAATTCTTGTGAGGATACCATTTAAACAGTATATTTTAAAGACATTTTTACATTATGTAACTTCTAAACACCTATAAAGCCTTGTTGCGGCCAGTCAACCATTACGTCCATGACTTTTCTTTATAACTGAACACTTCCTTGTAACATTAAAACATGAAGTTTTCATCTTGTATTATTTCTTGTATCTTCATATCTTTTTGGCCATTTCTTGCTTTCCCAGTATTTTTATCCACAGGATCGTTGATACATTACAGTGTCCTCAAGGCTTATGAGGAAACAAACAGAATTGGCCCCTCAAGGATCATGTCACTGTGAATTTTAAAACAGCAAAAGCAAAAGACCAAAACTGACCTGGAAATAAATATTCTGTGTGATGATACTGATATCTACCGAATCTATTTCTTTTTCCTCCATTATGTTTCTATGCATGTCTCCTCTCATATTTGATTTTTGTTAGATTATTGACAAGAAAGAAGGTCTTCTAGGCTCTAGAATATGGACACGTCTTAATGTGTTAAGGATAGGTGAGTTTTTGTTTTCTTCTATCTGCACTTTGTGGATAATACATGACACAGTCACTGGCTTGCAGCTCATTTTAGCTCAGCACAAAGCTCTTTCATGGTCCATGCTCATTCTGGGGAGGTGCTCATTGCCCAGGTATCCAACAGCTTGTGTCAGTCATCTTAGTTGTATTAGCTACCTGTAAATGCAGCTCCCAGCAAGATGAAATGACCTGGGACCAATTAATTGAAAATGAAAAAAAAAATGTAGTAAATGCCGTTGGGAGTGATTAACAAAACCAGCTATGCATCAATTGCAGATGGCCAGAGATATTGCCTGCCAAATGGAGTTGGCTACATGTGAAGGAGAGCATATTGTTCAAGCAGCAGGACCTGTGAAGGATTTGGAAATTCCAGCAAAATGGGCATGAACTGATGCAACATTACCTTGATGCAACAAATGTGAAGTCTTCTCTTATTGCTTAGTTGTAACTGTTGGTTCAAATAAGATATGTATTATGGGGACAGGTACATTAAACCTCAAAAATTATTTCTTAAAGTCATTAAACCTAGAGGCCTATAGATCTCTTGGCTCTAACCACCCTAGAAAGTTATTCACTTAGGACTTACAGTTAAATTTTCTGTGCATGTTTTAATTTGATAAGAATTTTCCTATGGTCACATGGCTAAAACCTTCACTCTCCAGGTCATTCTCCTTGTAAACTATCATTCTCTGTCAATAATAAGCTTTCATGCTTAATCAGAGACAAACCAGAGTCCATGCCTGAGAAAACTGTTTTCCATTCTTTAAATACTCTTCTCCAATTTGAAGGGTCTAAATCAATCGTTCTCTAGCCTTCATATATTAAGTTACGGATTCAAATGTATAGAAATTCTGTTGATGGGAATACTTTCTAGTGCTTCTACGAGACATACAGAAAGCCAAGATTTTGATCTTTTACCTGACTCTACAAACATATCTTTATTGAAAGCTTTCTGACAATTTCTTTTTGCTTTTAGATATCCTGCTATGAGAAATTCCTGAATAGTCCTCTAATGATTACATTGAATCTGAGCCAAAACATTCAGTTTAGTGATAACCTCTAAGAAGATGAACAAACTAGACTGCAGGTGAATTTTTGAATTATAAATAGAAACAGCATATACTACTGTTCATTCGTTTTTACCACTTAGAACCTGAGTACAATCTCCCGAGGCTATTTACTAATTAGATCTCTGCCACCAGGTCTACTGTTCATTACAGTTGCCAAATAGCTTCTATTACTCAGTGATCATATCATTTTAAACCAGTGCCTCTTAATATCATCAACTCTAATATTTTTCAAAATAATCGTTACTAAGCTAGCTAGCATCCTTACAGTGACTCTAGGATTGGAAAACATCATAGGAATATTATTTCTCAGTTTGAAATCCATTGACTGAATAACATCTTGTGGTTGATGATGTGGGTAATAATATTCAATTTAAGTTTGGTTACACTTTCTCAAACTTATATGAATTATATCAAAAGACAGTTTATACCATTGCAAAATGATATCTTGGATACTTCATCTAAAGTGCTTGTGCTTAACCCTTTCAACCTGATGCCTGGGACAATCACTAGCTATTGGTTGGTTGAGGATGGCATTGAGAAAGACTTCAGAGAACACTGAAAACTGTCATTCATAACTCATTTTTCACTATGGTACCACAAGTGTCCCTTTAAAATCTAATCTAATGAACAAATGACACATGCATACTGCACTGTCAACACAAAGGAATTAGATTTACCCTCTTGAGTACCAAAATATAGAGCAAGTGAATGTGATTCTCCCAAGACCTAGAAAAAATCCTTCCATACTCCTTGAAAGGAATCTGCCTTTGGTGGGTTCACATGAAAGAGAGGCTGCACCTTAATCTAGTGCTAATTCAAAGAACATCACAACATATGCATATAAAAATGCAACTTTGGTTACCTGTAATTTTGTTTAATTTCTCTTTTAAGCTCCCATCTCATTGAGTTGGTGGGAAAATTATTTCAAACTTTTTCAGGGTTTTCCACCCCATCAAGCTTGTGTCTTTTTTATAGGGCACTAAATTGTTTCAAAGGACTTAGTAAAAAAAAACTCCTAGTCCTAAATCATCTGGGCATGGACATGTCCAGAGATACCTTTCACTTTCTTAGTTATAATATTTGCTGTCCAGGAGCTCTCCATTTTTCTCTGGCACCCTTGGGATACCAGGATCTTTGTGAGAGTGAGTAGATGTACCTTATAGCCAAGGAGTCAAGGGTTCCTTTGCTCTGATTATCTCACAGATTTCTGTGAGGTTTTATTGCCTCTAAGCAGGTTTAAAAGATGGAAACAGCCCTCTCTCTTTTAGTCTCTTTTCTTTTCTACCAGGACTGAGACATTCCCTTCTAATCTCTTTGGGGAGATTAAGATTTGAGTAGATGCACAATTTTTCCTACTGCTTCTGGGAAAGATATTTTTCCAATACACACAATCTCTATTCAAGCTGTGGAATAGAATATTTTTAGGTTGTATCTTATTTGCACCTTGACCTATTAACGGGCTTGGAATAACAGCAAGATCCTGGATCTCACAGAAAGGAATTACAGATGAGTATCTCCATAGTCAAAAACAATAGGCTCATTGTAACATTGATACTAATATACAGATCATACTCAAATACATAGCCCGTTTTAAAAGTAGTTTCTTTCCAGGTCCAAGTGAGAGGACATAACATGAACAAGCCTTCAAACATTTATGCATCAAGCTCAATTTGAAACTTTTGCAAATTCTCCACGTCTAGCTTGAAGACAACTGCGATCCAGAATCGCCACAACTTTCTGGATGTGTTCAAAAAGTGTTCTATATTTTGGATACTATGTACTGAATCTGTAAAGATATCTCGGGAAGCCGGAATCCCTCTAGCAAGTGCATTTTTAGAAATATATGCAGTGTTACCTGGTAACTCTTACAAGATTTCAGACAGCCTTTAAAGGACAAAAAGAGATTGCACTTTACCAAAGTATTTCTGAAACAAAAGGAAACATAAGCTTTCGCTATAAAGAACTGAAAATAATTATTTGGCTCACTATTCTAAAATTAATCTGTACTTGACTGTGAAAAAGTCCACATCAATTTGACAAAATGGATGAGGTGGCAATGAGATTATTTTCATGGGAAACTGAAGAGAATAAAAATGTCCACATATAACCTCCCCAAACCCCCCCCAAATCCACTTTCAATATCATAGTTGCCAACTATAGAAGTATCTGTACAGGTATTCTATCAGTGTGCCCCTTGTTTAAGGCACATGAATAATTTTCAATTGTTTTTATAAATAACCTGATATAGTCTAAAAGCAGAAGTTACTGTTTTTCAGTTAGTGATGAATACTTGGAGTCACTGTTTATTATGTCCCTTTTAAACAAAATGCGCTGAAATTGTGTATTTGAAAAAAACATAGAAATATTTTGTGAATGTTTTTGTTGAGTATCTTATGGTAGACAAAATAGTACATGTCATGTAACAAGTGTATCATGTGCCCAGTGTGTTGCCAGAGAGTAGAAATACACGCATGAATAAACCACAGCCTACGCTTTCAAGAAGTTTGCAATAGGGAGGGAGCAGTGAAGTAAATAGAACAGTACAATACAATATTCATACTAAAATATGGGTGAGAACTCAGAGAGGAAAGCAACTAACTCATCACTGGAAAATAAAATTAAAATTTCACAACAGAAGTGGCATTTCAGCTGTATCGTGAAGGACAAGTACCAGCTGTTTAGGTGGATGAGTAATGAAATGGAATTCTAGGCTGAGGGAAAAGAATATGAAAAGGCAATGTGTCAAACCAAAAGGGATGACGCCATCTCTGGAAACTTCTGTGGACCTTGTTATTGTCCATACAGATTATGAAGGAGCCAGGTATTCTTTGGAACATAAAAATAGAAAATCAAATCTTTCCACTGAACCAAATGATTTTTACTCTGTTTCAGCTATAGTTGCAGTGCACTCATGAATATGGTAATAGTAATAGTATAGTAATAGTAATAATAATGATAATCTCTGCCATACCTGCATTAAATGGTTACTCAGCGCTAGCCATTTGAAACCTCATCACCATCCTTCATTTATAGCTGAGAAAACCTTGGCTCAAAGATGTTAAATAATGTGCTCAATAGCTAGTAGTAAGTTGTAGAGAAAATATAGTTGTAGAGAAAAAATGGAAAAATAGTTGTAGAGAAAAAAGCCCTATTTGCAACTCCATCACTGAGCTGAATGTAAGCAAATGAATTATTTGGTCTCACTGATTTTCTGCATCTATAAATTGGCAATGATAAGAAAACTTAAATCCTAATGTTGTTGTAATCAAATAAGAGAATGTAAAAGAAAGAGTTTTGTAACAGCAATGTCTGGAATCACTATTACTGATACAAATAAAGGGTATTCTAGGAATTCAAGTTGTTTTGAACATTAAAGAGGAGGAGATTAGGTAAATTCTGCCAGACTAGCTTTGAATTCCTCAAACAGTTTATTCATGGTAGAGACATGTTTTTCAAGATATATTCTTTGGAATAAACTTTCTACACGTTATGAATAGATTTAATTGTGGGAAAAGTGTTACATATTTAGAAAATACTGAGCTAAACAAGTTTAAATATATATATTTTTAATTTTAGAACTTCTCAGAGTCTTTAATATATGTTCAATGAATCTCCAAGGACCAGTAGAGTCTGAAGGATTTATCAAATTTACTCGAGCTCAGAAAATTATTTTCTTTGTAGTTATTATGGGACTAGGATTTTACAGTATACATTTTGGAAATCCTGATTACGAGACATGATTTTAAAGTTGGTGTCCATGTATTAACATTAGTGTGGACATAAATTTAAAAAATGGTTATTATAATGCTTTGGTAATACTTGAATCATATTACTTTGCAGTCACCTAGAAATATTAATAAATAAGTGAGCCTAAAGGCTCTGTAAAACGGGAATTTTAATATGTCATAGTTAGCACTCTGTCAGAGCATGATACCAGGTGTTGCAAGTGGAGATTATTGGCCTTTTCAAACGCATTCTCCCATGTTTCTCTCAGATACATTATTTTTCCTGAGCTTCCTTTGCAGCTGGAATTCAGTTCAGTCCTGGCTAATTAGATATCATGTAATGTTGGCTTAGGGATGTTTTGTTCAAGACTTTTGTCCCCAGCAGAAGGAGAGAGGCACGTGAGAGGAATAAGCTTATCTCACAACCTTTGCTTTTATTTCCTGCCTTTGAACATCGTGTGCTTGAACATGATGATTTGGCCAAAGCAGTCAGTTTGCAGTCATGCAGATGAAAGAGGACACACCAGGAATTCAGAGCAGAAAGTCAGGAAATTCTGGGTCCTTGATGATGTCGTTGAGCATCAAAAAAAAAAAAAACCAACCTCAAGACTGCTTACCTTTGACTTCTTGCTACTGACAATCGCTTGCCATATGACTAAAATCACAGTTGTTTTCAGTTTCCTGTTATTTAGAGTCCCATGCCTCCTACTCGATAGAAGGACATTCTATAGATGACCTCCTCTATGTGTGCTCCAGAGGGCTTGGATGTTTGAATATTGCTTAATCTCATATCCCCAGCAACAAACATCCTATTCGGTTATCTTCTCTTTCTTCTCTGAATTCTAACTTTATATCACGTACTGTAAAAGTGTGATGTGTGTGGAAAAATTATTTTAGAACAGTGAGATAAAAAAATAGGTTTTTTCTCCATTCACTGTTGTCACAATAAAAAGTTTTGTCTTTTATAAATCAATATATTTTTCTGCTACTGGGAGGATGGAATAGACATGTCGTTCCCTACTCCACCAGTTAAGTAGAATTAAAAACTCTGGACGTTATTTGTGATACAAACAAAGAAGACGCTGGAAGTTGGAGACATGTAAGCACACTGGCCTAGGTCCTTGGGACACAAGGTATGGCGTGTTGGTAAGCTTCTTGAAGTTTCCTTTTGCTTTATCTCAAACTTAAAGGTGAAGAAGCTGGCAGCATGGCCTAAAAAACAAGACATAACTCTGTGTTTTCCATAAGAAACTCACTTCAAATACAATGATACAGGCCGGTTGAAAGTAAAAGGATATAAAAAGATAGATTATGTGAACATTAGTTAAATCAATGTTGAAGTGGCTATACTACTATCACATGAGATAGACTTCAGAGCAAATAAAATTACCAGACACAGAAAGAGATAATATATTATGATACAACAGTAATTTCATGAAGAGCATATAGTAATCCTATATGTTTATGCACAAAACTACATAGCTGAGAAATACATGAAGCAAAAAAAATTGAAGAGATTAATTAAAAAATCCACACATTAGAGATTTCAACACACTTCTTTCAACAATTGATAGCCAATTACACAGGAAATCAGCAAAGACATAGAAGAACTCAGCAAGATCATCATACAACAGGATCTAATCAAAATTTATAGAACACTACACTTAACAACAGCAGAATACACACTCTGTTCAAGCACAAACATACATATAACAAGATAGACCACATCCTGGTTCATAAAAGAAACCACAGCAAATTTAAAATCATAGAGAGTATGTTTTCTGACCATAATGAAATCAAACTAAGAGAAAGAAAACAAAAAAATACACATACACTTGTACAATAAGTAACACACCTGTAAATAATCCATAGGTCAGAGAGGAAGCCTTAAGGTAAAGGAAAAGATGTTCAACATCACTAGACACTAGGGAAATGCAAATTAAAACCACCATGAAATATTGCTGCACGCCTATCAGAATGGCTGAAAAGAATTTCTGATGAGGGTACCAAGAGGCTGGATCAATGATACATTGCTGTGGGGAATGTAAAATGCTACAGTCATTCTAGGAAACAGTTTGAGAGCTACTTACAAAACTAACAGTGCAACTGTTATATAACCCAGTTTTTATCCCAGAAAAGTGAAAACTTATGTCCACGCAAAAGCCTGTACACAAATGTTTATAACATTTTTATTCCTAATAGCCAAAAACTGGAAATAATTCATATGTTTTTAAATGGCTCAGTAGTTAAACAAACTATAGTTCATCCATACCATGGACTACTACCCAGTAATAAAAAGGAGTAAACTCCTGATGGATCTGGGTGAATCTCCAGGAATTATGCTAAGTGAAAAAGCTAATCTCAAAAGTTTACATATTGTATGACTATATGACTCCTTTTTGATAATATTCTTAACCTGAAAAAATTATAGAAATGGAGAAGAGATTTTTGGTTACCAGGGGATACCAGTGGATGGGGACAGGAGGGAGGTGTCTGTCACTACAAAATAGCAACATGAGGAATGCTGTGGTGAAGGAAATGTTCTGCATTTTGACTGCAACAGTGTCACAATCCTAGTTGTTATCTCATACTATAGTTTTGCAATATATTACTATTGTGGGAAACTGGATAAAGTGTACATAGAATTTCTCAGTACTATCTCTTACAACTGCATGCCAACCTATAATTACCTCAAAATACAAAGATTATCTAAAAAAATACTATAAACAGGGGCTGGCCTAGTGGCATAGTGCTTAAGTTTATGTGCTCTGCTTCCACAGTCCAGGGTTCGTGGGTTCGGATCCTGGATGTGGACCTGCACACTGCTCACCAAGCCATGCTGTGGTGGTGTCGCACATACAAAATAGAGGAAAATTGACAAAGATTTAGCTCAGCGACAATCTCCCTCAAGCAAAAAGAGGAAGATTCGCAACAGATGTTAGCTCAGGGCCAATATTCCTCACTAAAAAAAAAAAATAATAATAATATATATACGTACATACTATAAACAGATGCCTTAAACTGCTGCGTTAAGACAAAAGAACAATCGACTTGTTTTCTTCAACTGTAATCTTTTGTCCCAGTTGGCTGCAGGCTTTTCATTTGCCTTACAGTATTTTCAAAGAATGTTTACTGCTTTTCCATCCTGAGTGAGTTCCAAGTTCGGTAAATCTAAGGTAAGCACCTGGCCATGTAGGATATGGTGATAAGGATAAAGAAAAAACAAGGAGATATTAGTTACTAAATATATATTTCACGACTTAGATGAGGCGGTAATTGAGTCTCTCACATATTTTCTAGCTCAGAGCAGTGGAGCGTCGTAATGTTACTTGTGTTGCTGTTGGAAGAGGAGTTCATGGTTAGATGTTTCTTTGCTATTTAGATCTTAACCAGGCATTTATATTAAATAAAACTCTTTTAATCTTTGACCTTTTTCCTGTAGAAAATTAAAGCCTCATGTTTAATATGCACATATATTGATGGAATTTCCTGTGATTTTTACATACATTGTATTTTCCATATTGACAAAACCTTGTTGAAAATGTTAATATTCTTTTGAACCAGTAGGAGACTTGTCAAAATTCTCAAGTTCAAGAAAATAGCAAAGTCTGCATTCAGACTTGATCTTCTGATCCATCAAGGTCTTCTTCCACTATTTAAGTAATATTCTTTATAGAAAAGGTTTGGATTATTTTTCGAAACTTTAAGTTTGAATTGTGTCAGTTTTGAATGGATGTGCACATTTCTCATGTGATTTTTAAACCAACTGGGTTAGTGATGCAAACCAAACTAGAGTACAACCAATGAAGTCTCTGCTGTGATGAAGATTGGGTCTTGAGTCGGTTACATTCCCAGGTCACTTTGGTCTTGTCAAAATGGTTAGTCTTTAATGTTGCATCAAATCATGGAGCGGATTCCTCCATTCCGGATATTTTTATTGGTCTGTCCTTCAAAAGTCCAGTCAAGGCAGGGTTAAACTTGAATTACTGTTAAAGAATGTTAATAGAAATTCAGAGCCTATGGAAAAGAAATTATTTCTAGAAATCCCACCAGATAGCCAATATATATGCATTTCTGTGAGAGGTAATTAATTCACATTTCTTTTAATTTTCATCTTTTTCCTGCCTATTGCTAAATTCCATAAAACACCAGTGTTTTGGAAGTGTTTAGAATACATCCTATAGAAAATAAAGTATGTGCATGTAGTAGGCACACAATGACTCCTGATCCAATATATCTTATATAGCATATTTTGACTTCCCTTTCCAAACAAACTGTAGCTTAAATATTAATTTCTACTTAAGAGTAGTTGAAAACATTCCTCTTTCTATAAAGCATAGGAGGTAAATATTATGTTATATGCAAAATATATGGTCGTATTTTTACATACCAATATTTATTAAAATATTTTTTCCAGATAATTTCAATACTACTGATTATTAATTTTAAGAAATATTAATTTGTTGTCTCTAGTAGACATTATCAACGGTTTAGTTGGCCATAATTAAATAACCCTACCTAGCAAGCATATTGGTCAGTTGTCTGGGGTTAGATATTGTGGTTAATTCATCTTGACAGAAGCCCCAGGAAGCCTCTCAAAATTAAACATTTATGGGAGATTTATTAAGCTTTTTTTAATGATATAATGCTGATAGACAATTTCAGTAAGTTCAAAATTTTCTCTCTCTGTTTCACTTTTAGATTCCAATGTATATACATTCTTTTCCAGAGCTCATTGATAGAAGATTGATGGTAAGATTCGTGCTGGTATTAGGAATAAAGTTTCACAAAAAAGCAAATCCTGATTTACCACACTGTTCTCAAGGATTATATACACAAAAGAGGAAAAGTAAAAATAGCTAGAATTTCATTAATATCTAAACCCGTGCCTGATATTTTATAATTTATGACTAGCAGATAATATAAACTGAAGCGAACGCTTGGGCTCTATGTAGCAGCACTTCTACTTATCACCCCAAATCACACACTAAGACAGAGAGAAGAGAGGAATGGTTAGACACACGTAGGGACCTTTAATTCTGTCACTATTCTAGCCATATGAATTGGAAAACAAGAATAAGTTGGCCCACCTGACCCAACAGGCTGTGACTTGCTTATGACTGAGTCAGAATGATCAAAGGAAAGAGAAGATTCCTGAATTCCTGCCTTTCAGACACAGTGGTCCTTCCCATTAAGGCACTATAGCACTATAAATATATTTTTCTTTGAAATGTTAAAATAAAAATTTTTCTTTCTTTTAGAATGAGTTTGGAAGAGTTCCAGAAATGACCCATACTGGGAAAGAGGGGTTAAAAAAATTCCTAATACTTTTTTACTTTGGTCAGCTGCAGTTTTTTTTTATTAGTTCTATTTTGTCTTATTAATACATTATTTTTTTTAGAGCAGTTTTAGGTTCACAACAAAATTGAGGGGAAAATTGCCTATATTCCCTGCTGCCACACGTAGTACCTCCCTCATTATCAACACGCCTACCAAAGTGGTGCATTTGTTTCAACTGATGAACCTATGTTGACACATTGTAATCACTTAAGGTCCGTAGTTTACACCGCAGTTCCCTGTTGGTGTTGTACATTCTGGGGGTTTGGACAAATAATGACATATATCCATCATAATGGGATCCTACACAGCATTTTCACTGCCGTAAAAATACACTGTGCTCCACCTATATCTCTCCCTCTCCGAATCCCTGGCCAACACTAATCTTTTTACTGTCTCTGTAGTTTTGCCTTTCCAGAATGTTATATAGTTCAAATCATATGGCAGGTAGCCTTTTTCAATTGGCCTTTTTCACTTGGTAATATGAATTTAAAGTTGCTTTATGTGTCTTTTCATGGCTTGAGAGTTTATTTCTTTTTAGCACGAATAATATTCCATTGTCTAGATGTACTGCATTTGTTTGTCCATTCACCTACTGAAGGACATCATGCTAGCTTCCAAGTTTTGGCAATAGTGAATAAATCTGCTACAAACATCTGTGTGCAGGATGTCGTGTAGATGTGTTTTCAACTTCTTTGCTAAATACCAAGGAGTGCCATTACTGGATCATGTGATAAGAGTATGCTTAGTTTCGAAGGAAACCTCCAAACAGTCCTCCAATGCAGCTGCACCATTTGCATTCCCACCAGCAATGAATGAGAATTCTTGTTGCTCCATATCTTTGCCAGCTTTTGGCATTGTCAATATTTCAGACTTTGGTCATTCTAATAGGTGTGTAGTTGTTTCTCATCATTGTTTTCATTTTCATTTGCCTTCAGCATTTTACATGATTTCATTTTCTCTCCTTTTTTAAGCATGTCAGATATATATATTTACTTTTTTTAATCGGTTACCCTGGAGTTTTTAATTTACATTTATAACTAATCCAGGTCCACTTTCAAATAACACTATACCAGTTCACAAATAGTGTGTCTTATAGTAACAAAATAATCATATTTCCTCTATCCCATCCCTTGCATCATTGCTGTCATTCATTTCACTTATATATAAGCACACATAAGGACCCAAATGTAATATATTTGCACATACATACATAATCAAATATATTGTTGGTATTATTATTTTGAACAAATTGTCATCTGTTAGATCAAGTAACAATAAGGAAAACATTTCTATTTTACCTTCACTCATTCCTTCTTCAATGCTCTTTCTTAATTTAGGTAGATCAAGTTTCTAACTTAATATTAAGTTTCTTCTCTCTAAAACTTCTTTTAACATTTCTTGTAAGGCAGGTATACTGACAACGGATTCCTTCAATTTTTGTTTGTCTGAGAAGGTCTTTATTTCTCCCTCACTTTTGGATGATAGTTTCACAGGGTACAAAATTCTAGGTTTGTTTTTTCTCTCTCTCTCTCAACACTTTATTTTGTTCCACTCTTTTCTTGCTTACATGGTTTCTGAGAAGAAGTTGGATGTAATCCTTATCCTTGTTCCTTTAGAGATCAGATGCTTCTTTCCCTCTGGCCTCTTTCAGGATTTTCTCTTTATCTTGGGTTGTCTGTACTTTGAAAATGATATGCTAAGGTATAGTTTTTGGCCTTTATCCTGAGCTTCCTGAGTCTGTGTTTCGGTGTTTGACATTAATTTTGGGAAATTCTCAGTCATTATTGTTTCAAATATTTCTTCTGGTTTGTTCTCTCTTTCTTCTCTTTCTAGTATTCCTATTATGCATATGGTAAACCTTTTGTCGTCCCATAATTCTTGGTTATTCTGTTCTGGATTTCTCAGCCTTTGTTCTCTTTGCTTTATGATTTTGGAAGATTCTGCTGATATATCCTCTAGCTCAGAGATGCTTTGCTCAGCTGGGTCCAGTCTATTAACGAGTCCATCAAATACATTCTTCATTTCTGTTAGGGTGCTTTTGTAATCTCTAGCATTTCCTTTCAGTTCTTTCTAAGGATTTTTATCTCTCTGCTTACATTGCCAATTTGTTCTTGCATGCTGTCTATTTTATCCACTAAAGCCTTTAGCATATTAAACAGATTTGTTTTAAATGCCCTGTCTGATAATTCCAACGTCTCTGCCATGTCACGTTCTGATGCCTACTCTGTGTCTTCAAATATGTCTTTTGCCTTTGGGTATGGTTGTAATCTGATCAAGCTCTTGGAAGTAAATCTCAAAATACGTCGGTGTTCTCCCCTATGTCTGGGTTCTCCTGGTGTTTTCAACACCCACAATTATCCACACTGAGTCTGTAACGATTCCTCAATTACAGCTCAGGTTTTCCTACTTTGACACTGGGTCTTATGGCAATTTCTGCTTGAGAATCTCTGCTCTGGTAATCTGCAAGTCCCTGGATTTGCGTGTCTGGCCCTACAATCTTGGGGGCGGCCCTTTTCCCTGCGTCCTCTCCTCTATTTTGGATCCAAGAGGAGGTGTTGATTTATCAATCTGTTTAGCTTTATACTTGTTGTTAGGACAGAATAGCAACTCCAAAGCTCTTTATATGCATAACTTGAAACTAGAAGTATTCTCCTTAATACTTAATACTGGGAAAGCATATGATCTTTCTCTGAATGAATTAAGGCAAAAAACAGGTATTTGAAAAGTTATTGACTTCAAAAGATGCAAACCCTGCTGATGAAGCAGAGTATATGTTTCCCCATATTATAAAAAGAGATATTATAAAATTTTGGATTTATAAATTGTGATATTGAAATTACTCAAGGGGTCATTTCTTTGTAATTAGATCAGGCAAACATGGGGATAAAACTATTTCAGAATAAGATTATTAAAAATTCCAGATGATTAGACATATCAAAAATTGTACAGGAAAAGAATAGAGAAAAAAATCACGGAAATAATATAATTTTTTGGAGTAGAAGATATGTTTGAATATTTAGAACAAAATGGTTAGTGGATTACCAAGCAAAAATAATGGAAAAGCATAATGCTTAAATATTTACTCGTGATTTTGAAGGATAAAGAAAAAAATTCCACACATATCCAGAAAGGAAATTTAATTTCTTACAAGTTAATTAAATTTTATATTAACTTACATATAGTCTTTTATTTTATTAAATTAATTCTGTATATCATTGTCTAACTTTGAAGGGGAAAGATTACTACCTAAGAATTATTTATGGGGCTGGCCTGGTGGTGCAGTGGTTAAGTGCGCACGTTCTGCTTCTCGGCGGCCCGGGGTTCACCAGTTTGGATCCCGGGTGTGGACATGGCACCGCTTGGCACGCCATGCTGTGGTAGGCGTCCCACATATAAAGTAGAGGAAGATGGGCATGGATGTTAGCTCAGGGGCAGTCTTCCTTGGCAAAAAGAGGAGGACTGGCAGTCGTTAGCTCAGGGCTAATCTTCCTCAAAAAAAAAAAAAAAGAAAGAAAGAAAAGAATTATTTATGTAGCAATTTATTTACAAGCAAAAGCTCATGAGGTATACCACATATACTTTAAAAAAAATAGCTATTCGAATGTATTCCAGTAATCTGAGGCATTAGGCAAAATAAAGAAATCAAATGTTGGGAAGTGATACTCTTAAGGACATTCTAAGGCAATGATCTACAGAATTATATCCAGGTAAATTTGATAACATAGTGTAGGCAACTTACTTAACATGCCAAAAATAGTTCTTGGTATTAAAAAGTACATCATGGAGCAAAGCTTTTTACTGTTTGAGAATTTTTTTCAAAAATAAACAACCAAAAGGAGAATGCCAGAATAAATCCTGTCGTTTCAGGTTGGAGTCTCTGGTTATAGTATAAACTCACGTGTATTTTCTTAAATAATATATAGATATATAGATAAATAAATATAGATATATGGGTACGCATGGCTTAGTATACATTCATATGTCACCTAGCTCTGTTCATTAAAAAATTCTAGAACCAGTGACACCCCAGTAGCAATAAGCATACCCAGCACCAAGATCTTGATTTAATGATGTAAATATCATTCTCCAAAAAATGAAACCATAGCTCCTTGAATAAGTTGTTGGTTATAGAGCTAGGCATGGAAAACAAAAGAAGAAACTAAAGCACTATAACAATTTAAGCAATAGTATTGGATTGTAACTCGAAGGTTATTTATTTTTATATCTATATTTCTATATAAAGACATATGATATATATTTGGGGCCAGTAAGTTTGAACAATTAACCACGTAATTTCTAGGCTTGTCTTCTTTATTTTTTCATAGTTTTAGCATTGTTTTAAACTTCTAAATGACCACTTCATAAGAAGAGTACTTAAATCTTAAGGAGTAAATTATAGAATTTCCAGCAAGGATACATGAGAAGTTTGAATTAAAAGAAGTTTCTTAACCTTCATTTCAGTAAATCTGAAACACCCTAAATAAGTATAAAGCAGTAGAAAAAGTATAACATCCCTGTACAATTTAAATAGTGTCTCATATAATGATTTAATTTAAATTTAATAAGCCAGTTATTGCAGGTTAATTAAATGGCACTTGATGATTAAAAGCATATTTATTTAGATTAACAGCTATTAAATGATCTTATCACACCTTTTATGGTTAATTTTAACTATATTTTAAATTATTTAAAATTTTATCTTGTGCCTACTACTGTTTGAAACAGTACCTTTAAAATTTAAGATTAAAACCTTTTCTTTGTTTAAAGTCTCTTTAATCATTTGCAAACTAATTTATTATTATTAAACAGAAAACATTTACTATAAGGCAAAACAGCATGGAGACATTTAAAAAGATCAACAGACAAGTAAAGTGAAATAGAAGTAAGCAGATTAATTGTTCAATGGAGCACACTCACAGTTAATTAACACTTTTTTAATTATAAAATTTCTCTCATAAATCTTACATACTAGCACATTTTATTCTTAATTTTAGCAAACGTTTATTAAACACATTTGTGTCAGGTGAGTTTTTAAGAGTTTTGCTTTTAAAAAACATTTGACCTTCAAAACAATTCAATGAAATTGGTGTTATTAGTATCTTCATTTTTTGTATAAGGAAGCTCAGCAACAGAGAGATTAAACTTTTCAGTGAGCAAGAACTGGGAACTGACAAACCCAAGGCATTCTGGCACCGACTTCTGTGCTTATAACCACTAGACCATACTCTCACTCTTTGGTCAAAATTATCATTCTGAGACTGATTACAATAAGGTACCAACTGCCAATGGAAAGCTGCAGCCAAGAATGACTGGGAACAATGGTCTTCAACTTTAAAAAGTCAGTTTGAGACCAGCTCCTCACAGAATAAAGATGTGCTTGACAGAGAAAATTCAGAAAGCAGAAATTCTTTCATTTATGATAGCTTAGAATATGCTATCAAAAAAGAAATTCTGAAAGATCTCAGGCTCTTCCACGACTGGAAACTTGCTTCCCCAAAGCTAAAACATCCAACCTAAGAGTTAAATGGAAACTTCACTGGTGAGGTAATGCAAGGGATGATTGCAAAATGCGTTGTGATGAAGAGAGAAAAGTAAACGAGTTAAGAGTTTTTGTGAATCACGAAAAAGGGAAATCTCTAGCTCATTTTTCCCCCTCTGTGTGCATAAGTAAATAGATTTTTGGTTATGTAGATCTGTTTGCTTTATTTTGTGAAATCTTGCTCTAGCTAGAAGACAGAGGCTCTTGTCTCTTCACTTCCTTGACATATCTAGATAACTATTCTCAACTCAATTCACAGTGTGATGGTTTAAAATCATGGATACCAGCATTAAACCACCTGGATTCAATTCTAGCTCTGCTGTTTACCAGTTGTATGACTTTTTGCACTTTATACTCTCTGGTCTCAGTTTCCTAATTGGGATGACAATAGTACCTCCCTCATGGAGATTTTACAAGATTTTAAAAAGTTGCAATTTTTAAAGCATATAAACATTTAAAAAGTGGTTATTAAATAAATTTTAGTATTTTTAAATGATTTTTAACTTGGTTTTATGTATAACTGCTTGTTCATTGTTTTTATCATAAAAGCAGACATTGTATATTATATTGGCAGGACTGTCACTTTCCATCACTTCACTCAAATCATCTATTAATATCAAGAAATGTCATAGTAAATTCATCACGTTCAATACATATTTCTTCTGTAGTCATCCCTTATGCTGCTTCAAGAAGCCAGCCACCAAGTCTGGCCAATAACCCAGTCATTCCGTAGGCCCAGTCATAGTATAATCAGTTTTTCTGACATGTACTATTACTGAGCCTGGAAAAAATAAATCACTCTAAAGGCTAGATTTGCCTTTTGGATTATAGTGCATTTTACAGTTTAGAAAGTTCTCTGGCTTCATCACATGCAAAGAATTCTCCATCATTTTTGTGTGGATTATCTACTTCTTGTATTACTCCAACCAGGTTTTATTGAAACCAGCTTTTTTTCCCCCTACCTTGTATGTACTCATACAGTTAATAAAAACAAATTTAATATTTGCCTAAATGAGGTATAATGCAGATAATTAAGCTAACTAGTATATTTTAATAACATTTTCAAATGTAAGCATTTAGTAATTTTGATCAAAGGAAAAACAAAAACATAGCATTTAAACTAACATCCTTTTTGGAAACACCTGATAATAATGGTTCAGTTATTAGTAACACTGTAATGCAAACCAGTCATTTTTATTATGGCTTTGTCAGAAGTCAGGGCTTATTGCTAGTTCAGAGAACACTTAACCTCTTGGTTTTTGCTTCTCCCGTCCTTGCTCTACTCGCTGTCCCTTGCCCCCCCGCTCTCTCCTTTAGTTAACTCTAGAGAATATCCTGCGTATAAAGAGTTTTCTCTCTGTTTTAGAAATCCCAGTGAACTCGCTCATTGTAGTTTGTACATGTACTAATGCTAGTTGCTTTCTGTGTTGTAAACAAAATCCTGTTTTCAAAATAAAAATGAGAAGTGATTAGTTGTCATTTTATATGGCTTATGAATAAATGCATTTTAAAAATCTTTGTGGTTGAATTATTATTTGGCTTTCTAAGTATCTAAGTGAACAAATTCAATGGAATGTGCCCTTTCTCTCCTGAGTTTAGTCTTACTTCTACATAACATCTCCTGTTCCTCTCATTTTTTCACCTAAATGAATAGTATTGTTTAACCAAACATGTTTTTCTGCTTTGGTATCACTGGTGCACAGTATGGATAGCAGGGTATTAAAGATAAGGCTGTGTGGGAATGCAATCTGTTGCTGGATTATCCGTAGGCCTGTGCCTGTGAACCTGACTAGGAATGAATCCCAGGAGCCATTTCAGCCCAGCTATCCCAGATAGGGTACAAATAATTATTTTGATATAATAGTGAAACAAAGAGAAATTTGTTCCCATGTCAAGCCACTAACACTCACACCCCCACTCCCGTGTAAGATTTTACTCCTGGTCAAAATTTTTACTGGTGGAGGTGTTAAAGTAACTTCTTTTTATATAATAGTTCTTATGGTATTAAAGAAACCAGTAGTAATTCAATATTTCACTATTTTTAATTGGGATTTCAAAAAAAGTTTGAAAACTCTTCAATAAATATGAATAACTTGATATTTAAATTATCTTTGCCCTGGTAGATATTATTTTCTCTTCTACACAGACCGTGGGACACAACAAAGTTCAGGGGCTTGTCTCAAAGTGGATATGAGTTTGTCACTATATATAGCCATAACTGAAATTCTCCAAAACTTTAAATTAGCTTTTATAGGTGTGATCCAATTCTTTCTCCTAAAGACTCTATCATAGTTTTATCTGTTGGTTATTTTCCATTTTAGAAGAGGGACGCATGTTCCCGGTTGTATTCCATGTCATTGAAGAGTAATTGCTATTGATTATTGGATTTAGTAAGGAGAATTTATCTGAATAATGGAACCCCTGATAAATATTAAGGCATATTAAGTCATATCACTGAATCCAAGTGGGTCATCAAAGCATGCTTTAACAGAGTATAATAATAGTACATTAACCTCAGATGTACAAGGGAACTGAGAGGAAATCTATTAAGAAGGCGTTTAATCATGATAGCAAAATATATAAAATATAAAATAAAATATACACAAAATGTGTAGAATGCCTAAGAATGTTAAATGTGACATTATTTGTGGAGGTGATAATTTGATTGTAATATTTGTGTCTATACCCGGGAGAGGGAAGGGGAGAAAAGTTGAAGTGGTGAAAGAATCCCATGCAGGACAATTCAACTGTCTCAAGGAGTGGAGAGGATATATACCAAGATGGAGGGGTCTTTAGCGCGTGTAACTGAACGAAAAAAAAACACCATTTATTTATACATATACAACAATATTACAAATTTTACAAGGATACCTACCAAAAAATGATATAGATTAAATACCTAAGAATGGTTGCTGTCAGTAAGGAGTGGGACGTGGAAATGAGGATAAAAGGAACAAACAAATGATAAGTTGCTATGAACTGAAAAGCCCTGCCAACACAAAATGAGACTTATAAAATTTGCTGAGAAATAAAAGATCTACTTAAAAGCAAACATACAATGAGAACGTTTTGGGAAAGATGCTGACTCAGTGCAACTCCACTGGAGTAAGGAATAAAGGAAGAAAAGAACAGTAAATTAGTTCAAAAGAATAAGAGGAACTGAGAAAAACAGCAAAGAATACTTTAAAATGAAGATTAACTGACATTCACTCAAAAACAAGTTTACTCAATAACTAACTATTGAGCTTCTATTTTTCTAGGCACAGGAGACAAAAATTGATCTAAAAGACAAAAAATCTTGCTTTCTTGGGACTCATTTCAAATAGAAGTAAGTATCAAATCATTTGTATAATATAACACTAATAAAAAAAGTATTCTGTAGTGCAAAATGTTAGAAAAATGTACAAAATAATATTTTAATGGTCATATTTTGATAATTCCAGTTTAATTTAATTTAATTTATTTATTTATGTTTTTGAGGAAGATTAGCCCTGAGCTAACATCTGCTGCCAATCCTCCTCTTTTTGCTGAGGAAGATTGGCCCTGAGCTAACATCTGTGTCCATCTTCCTCTACTTTATATGTGGGACGCCTACCACAGCATGGCTTTTGCCAAGAAGTGCCATGTCTGCACCCCAGATCTGAACCGGTGAACCCCGGGCCGCAGAGAAGCAGAGCATGCGAACTTAACTGCTGTGCCACCGGACTGGCCCCTCCAATTTTATTTTTGGGATTTTTATTATTCCATTTGAAAAATAAACATTTATTAATTTGAAATCAGGAAAAAGAAATAAAACATTGATTAAGTACAGTGAGAAAAGACAATAATATAAAGATAAAATGCAAAAATGTAGACCTAAGAATATAAAAATAAACTTTCCTTCAGAGTAGCACACATATCAAGTATCAAATATACAAAAATAGTATTGTAAATGTGGACAATGGTTTCTCATTTAAATAGAGCGGTTTAAAGAGCACCTTATTTCACATTCATTAGAAATGTGGATTAGCATGGGCTCCCTAAGTTGGAATATTGGTTTTGCCATTTACTAGTTGTGTACATTTGGCAAATCATTTATCCTTTCTGTGTCTCAATTTGATTATTTGTAAAGCAGGGATTATAATGATACCTACTTCATATGGTGATCAAACATACTAAATAATAAGATATATAAAACACTTAAAATGACAGCTCACATTAGTGGGCCTTCAATAAGTGACAGGTATTATTATCTTATGGAATCTTCTATAGTTGGTGATAGAATATGTTTGGGTAATTTATATGACATAATTGGGAATATGAAATATATTCTACTCATAAAATTCTAAACCAAATGTGTTTCAAAACCTGGGGAACTGTTTACCTTATAATCTTAATTTAGTGTGAAAATTATACTATATCTTATTATTGTGTGATTTCTATGTAAATCTAGTAACATTTGTTATTACCTCTATTGGGGTGTTTAGCATTACAAATGTAATTGTTTTGTTCCTTTCAAGGAGTCTTGTTTCTTCTTGCAAGGATCTTGTAAAACTCTACCACTAAATTGTTACCCAATTTATTTAGGCATGTAGAATTTTTGCTAACCACTAATTTGCTGGTTGTTCTGGTTTGGTTTAATTTGGAGAAGATTTTGGTATTTTTTTAAGGGTGGATGATGAAGATGGGGGATAATGTCAGCTTATGAACCACTACTGCTGTGATTAAGATGAAGTCAACAAGGGAGATGGACCCAGAATCAAAATTTAACCTGCACCTATGGTGTGGGCTCTTGAGAGGCTGTAACTTCACATTCCAGAGGGGGTTTCAGAGACTGAGGCAATATTATGAAGTTTGAGTAAATGCTGCCTAATAGCAGGGACCTGCCTGGTGGCACAGTGGTTAAGTGCGCACATTCTGCTTCTGTGGCCTGGGGTTCGCTGGTTCGGATCCTGGGTACGGACATGGCACTGCTTGCAAGCCATGCTGTGGTAGGCGTCCCACATATAAAGCAGAGGAAGATGGGCGCGGATGCGATCAGATGTGAGTGGACGTGAGGTCAGGGCCAGTCATCCTCAGCAAAAAGAGGAGGATTGGTGGCAGATGTTAGCTCAGGGCTAATCTTTCTCAAAAAAACAAAAAATGCTGCCTTATAGCAATCCTTGTACTTTTGATTGCATAATTGCCTCTATTTTTATGTTAGGGAATATTTAGTAATGTATTTAGGAATATAAAAGTTGGGTTACTTCTTCTTTTCTTTTGTTTTTAATTGATGGAGGACTTCCCAAGGATGTTAAATAAATGTAAATGTTTTGCGTAGATACCTAAAAGACACTGATAAAATTAGAGTCTGGCTAAATTAATCTACAAATATGTAGACAAAAAGAATTTCTTTGTTCCTAATCTGTTTGTTTATTGTGATCCCTAAAATAAATATTTGAAGAAGGGAATGTGTTGCCCAATGTCACTCATTGACTGTGAACAGTTCTTTTAGATCTGTTACCTTTCTTGTAAATGTGGGTCATTCTATTTGCCTCAAAAAGGAATCCATAGCTTCTTAAAGCAGTAGAAATTCTGACTCTTGGATAGCAGTAATAGATGATATTTGTGATATCTATCATTGTTAAATGGATTTGTAAATGGATAATATCAAATAAAGAGGATTCAGACATAAAGGAAGTTAAGTGACAAAAATGAGTAACAGAACTCAAGACAAATATGAAAAGACCTAAGTATTATGGGCCTGAAAGTTTAGCGTTACTCTATTAGAGAAACCAGAAGATCAGAATTTTTAATATATTCTTAACGTAGTGAGGGTTGATGATTTTGAAGCAAATTGCTTTGGTTCAGATCCTGGGACCTACAATTTCCCAACTGTACGACCTTAACTGGGCAAATTATTTAACCTGTCTGTAACTCATTTTTCTAAAATGCAACATATCTGTCTGAAAGGATTTTTTTTTTCTTTTTTTTTTTTTTTATTAATGTTATGATGGATTACAAGCTTGTGAAATTTCAGTTGTACATTTTTGTTAGTCATGTTGTGGGTACACCACTTCCCCCTCCGTACCCTCCCCCCACCCCCCCTTTTCTCTGGTAACCACCGATCAGATCTCCTTCTCAATATACTAATTTCCACCTATGAGTGGAGTCATATAGAGTTCGTCTTTCTCTGACTGACTTATTTCGCTTAACATAATGCCCTCGAGGTCCATCCACATTGTTGTGAATGGGCCAATTTCGTCTTTTTTTATGGCTGAGTAGTATTCCATTGTGTACATATACCACATCTTCTTTATCCAATCATCAGTTTCTGGGCATGTAGGCTGGTTCCACATCTTGGCTATTGTAAATAATGCTGCGATGAACATAGGGGAGCAACGGACTCTTGAGATATCTGATATCAGGTTCTTAGGATAGATACCCAGTAATGGGATGGCTGGGTCATAGGGTATTTCTATTTTTAACTTTTTGAGAAATCTCCATACTGTTTTCCATAGTGGCTGTACCAGTTTGCATTCCCACCAACAGTGTATGAGGGTTCCTCTTTCTCCACAACCTCTCCAACATTTGTCGTTCTTGGTTTTGGATGTTTTTGCCAATCTAACGGGGGTAAGGTGATATCTTAGTGTAGTTTTGATTTGCATGTCTGAAAGGATTTTTAAGCATTAAATGAGTTGATATATGTAAAGCACTTAGAAAGGGGCTGCTACATGGTGAGTATTGTGTCAGTCTTGCATATTTGTATTGTGATTCTTGTTCTGTGTACAGAGGCTGAGAATTCTTTTGGTTATGGGGTCCTTTGGGCACTGGGACCCATGAGTGAAGGGCACTGTTGTTTTTCTTATTTATCAGACTGCTGACTTCTCTGTCTTCCTGATATTGTCTATGGAGATCAAAACTGCAACCCTCTTTAGACAATTCTAGAATAGGATTTTTAGGTCATGAAGTTCAATGAGCATTTCCGTGTTTTGATATACAGTCTGTTTTACTTTTGCAGTGCTGTTTGTCCTCAGTCATCCAAAGCCACAGGGTTACTGCTATAAGGAGTGATATAGGATAAATTAATGGATCTATATGAAAAACATATCTATTAGTATTGATGAGAAAAAGAGGAGGTGCAAACATTTTTATTAGAAAACACTTGTGTTTTTTATTAGGAGTTGAGAAAAAGAGAGAGAGTGAAGTGATTGCGCCCTAAATTAAAATAAAAGGGCTGAATCAAAACCACAGGGCCTTGCGATTCCATTCCTAACCAGTGGGGGCTGAAGGTCTGAGTGAGTAAGATATGAATGACAGAGTTGGAGTAAGATCCAGGTCATTGTTTAGAAAGCAGGTAACCTTGGCCAAACTAGTGCTGTGTAATCCTGTGAGTAGAGCAGAGCACTTGGAAGAGACCTATGCCAGGCTTTGGGAACTTTCCTTTAGTAAAGTTGCGAAAAGGATAATAAAAGACTACTTGCCCTACTTAATCAATCTTCACAACTTCTCTGGAAAAATGCAAATCCTCCTCATCGCCTTAGTGAGACTATAGCTATCAGGAGAGGCAATTCAAGTACCAACTACAGGAAACTCAAAGAATTCTGTTCATTCTTTCTCTCTCTCTTTAACACACACACGCACACACACGTGCATAAACACACACACAGAATCATTCTCTCTTTTTTAAAGGTAGAAGAGAAACCAATAAGAAAGCTGATGTTCAGAAGTTTGCATAAACAGAATCTCACAGATCATTGTCTAGAATGCAGCTCTGCAAATTGCCCAGGCACCTGTTTCTTTTACTACACAAAACTACATGTTTTTTACAACTCTTTTGTGTGACATTAAACTAATATTCGTAAGTATAATATTAGCAAGTGTAAATGCCTTTTACAAAGAATTTAATAATTTTAAATATAATTACTCTGTTGATGAAGATAATAGTTTAGGGAAGAAATCATAGTGTGTCTATAAAAAATCTCACATATCCATTGAGCTATTTATTTTAATTTACTTTAATTTGATTTTGCAGAAGTTGCCCCCACAGCATATAATGAAATCTTAATCAAAGTGGGAATAAACATTGTTAATTTAGTTTCTGCATTTATATGCCAAGATAATTTAAAAGCTTTTTTTTGCCTTAATACGTGATTATGCGATGTTTTTCAATGATGATTTGATTCCAATGGGCACAAAAGTTTTGAATGTTATCTCTTGTGTGAAGTCATCATCATTTATTTCTGGACAAATCTGTCATTGATTCCATTAGATTTTTTGTGAAATGATAACGGTTTAATATGGCTATAGAATTGCCTTGCTGTGATTGTCTATGTTTGAATCTTTCTACTTTATTTTCAGCCAAAGCTCACACATTAAAAGAGAGTCTAAAGCAAACATATCAAATATTTACAGTTTTATAATCTAGGTGGTGATTATATGGCTAGTCACTGTACATTTCTTTCAACTTTGCTTTATGCTTGTCGTTTTTATAATAAAATGCTGAGAAAACACAGTCTGGTATAGACATATAGCTGTTAAAATCTGCCATACTGTAGAACAGCAGCATGCAGACTGTTGTCATTGGTTTCTGGAATTCTTTTAACCACTACGTCTTCACATCTTTGATAACTATAGATAGCATTACAATCTTTGATCAGTGAATGATCTTTTCTGTTAAAGCAATGCTAAGTAGCATTTAGTTTGGAGTATAGCAAATAACTCATATAGCAAATTTAAAATCTATTGCTATTTTATTCTTTGTCACTGACTCTTTGAGTAACTTTATTTGGCAGAATTTTCAGCTCTTCCTCTTTAGGTTTAGATAACTAATTACACGAGGACAAAGAGCGTGTGTCTATTGTTTAAGAGTCAGTCTCCAAGGTTTAGCATGGAACATAACATGGCAGGTTTGTACTCCGTATTTGAATTTGTAAATGAAAAAATGTTTCTTTACTAATCATATTTTGGTATATTTCATACCTATTATATTACCTGGTACATTGTAAGTTCATCAGTACATGTTTGATAAAGGAAGAAACGAAGAAAAAAAGGAAGGAAGGAAAGAAAGAAAGAAGAAAAGAGAGCTAGAAGGAGGAAGGAAAGAAGGAAAAAGGATGGAGAGAAGAAAATATTGTTCTTTGCTTTGATTTGGCCAGTGTCCAGCTGTGAAACTAGTCTATTTCCTCTCAATATAAGCTACAATTAAAAATCAAACTTAAAGGAAAAAAATTTTCTTAATTTCTCAATTCCATTCAACTGCCTCACCTTTCCTCATGCTTTTCTCATATATTGTTCTAGATCAGAGTGAAAATAAGATGTCATTAGTGAGCTAACTTTATGCAACATGGGGAGGGGAGGCGGGTGGTAGGAAGAAGATTTCAGTAGAAATCCCTAATTCCTTGTGGTGTGAATTGTACCTGTCAGAGACCAGCCTTGAAAATTCCCTGAGCAGACAAAACCAGTTTAGTCATACAAACAAAGATCAATTTAGCTTATTTTGTAAGACTAACTTGACCTGAGTTATTTCTTGCTTATGCCTCTGAAAATCATAACAGAACTTGAATTGTTCCTCAAGATTGAGAAGAGCCAACTGCTGATCAATTCCCCATCATTCAAGAAAATTCTAACATTATAACCAATCACTGTGAAGAATAAAAAGTCACTGCCTTCTACTATAAGCTGCTTTCTAACAACACACCCCTGAGCCTGATTCCATCTTTTTGTTTGAGTGCTCCCGGTTTGCAAACTGTCTTTTTGGTGTGTGCACAATAACTTTTAGTGATTAACTAGTTCATTGATTTTACTTCTGTTATTTCTGAACTTTTGACACATCTTTGACTAGTATACAAACAATGTTTCAATGAAGTGAATCATTTCAGAAATAAATCCATTAAATATTCTTTGTGATGTTCAAAAGTGTTTACAAAGGGCCTTCTACTCGCCTTTCCTAATATGCAGTTCTTTAAACAGTACAACTTGTCTTCAATTGACCACATTTAAATATAGACCAATGCAACCAATTGTATGCATCAACTGCTATGGGCAAGTTGTTGCATTGTAAGTTGTAAAATGATGTAATAGGGAGGAAAATCAAGCTTCTGATGAGACAGTTGTTGTTTTAGAGATAATGATAAATGGTTAAAGAATAAAAACATTTCAGCCTCAGGAGCCAGAGATCTTTTATAATAATTAGAAGGAAGGATTAGAAAGAGATGGGCATTGTATGCCTACCTTACTAATAGCCATCTGTGTCCTCAGGATTGACCCTCACCTCTCCACTCCACTGCCCACACAGTTTCTTGTTCTACTTTTGTCTAGTTGTGAAATAAATTAAAATTTTTAGTTATGAATGCTGTGGTTGGCAGAATTAGAGCAGTGATAGTTCAAAGAATCCCATCTGGCAAGTAAGCTCCAAAACAAAAATAAAACCTTTTTCCAGCTCACAGACGTCTAGAGAGAGAGATTAATTAAAGTCAAAGGAGAAAAAAACACAAAACACTTCCTAGCATTGTCATGACGGTGATTTTTTTCCCTACCCTCTGCTTACAAAGTCTTTCTCCTTCACAGTGTGTTCTTTGATAAAACAAGTCTCTTCAAGTAAAATTCAAAACATTACAGTGTTTGTGAATAAATCTCCTTCTGAATTCATATTTTAGGAATCCTAAAAGGGTTGATAATATAAATTCTGTCACCTTTACATATTATGCTCTTTCTCATCCAGTTTTAACTTCTGCACAGTCATTAATCTTGAGGTTGGGTTTATTTTTCTGTGAGGTTTAACATTGTTCCAGGTCTCCTGACACAGCATACCATTTACTTACCTCATTTTCCCCTTTGAGCTCCTCAAGTGTTTACTTAAATGGCATACATAACGCTAGATTTCTCCCATACTCTGAGGTAATTTACATAGGCATCGTCAGGATTGTCTGAAGATCCTGGGATAATGGGATGCCCAGACAATGGTTTAGCCTTTGAATCCTGACTTTTACTTGTGGTTTCAGTACCTCTTTCGAAGAGCCTGAACTTCCTGTAGGTATTTGTTTCTGTGAGAAGAAAAAACTACTAAATCAAAGCTCTACATTTTAACAGACACTAAAAGCTAAAGACTCGAGCTGTCTCTGAAGTATTGTTGGGTAGATGGCTAGGGAAGAGGGAAAACCTGGTACTCTGTGGTGGAAAAAGAAATCCCAGGGATTCTTTGTGCTGAGAGAGATAACACAGCCCTTACATGTTCCTCTACACAGCTGGCAAAAATGACTTTCTTCTCTTACTTCTTTCTTCCATCTCTTCTCTTACCTTGCCTTATTGGCTCGTTCGCTCCATGGGAGAAAGAACAGCTGTTATGCAAAGTGTATGATGTATTGAGGAGGAAACCCTGAAGGTATAGACCAGCATTTTGTAAGGCGACTTTATTTCACCAATTGACGCACAGCTGGGCAGGATAATTCCAGTCAGGGAAATGTGTTTCCCTCGTTAAGTTCTAAGATTTCAGAATGGAAACGATACTTTAGCAACAGATGACTTGATCATTTTATTTCTGTTTCTTACGTTTGCTTTGATTCAGGTTTTATTTTAATGTTAAAATATTACGATATTGCCAAAATATACTTTATGTTTTTATTCCTGATATTTCTAGTTTAAGTCTGAGTGGCTGCTGCAAAACTATGAAAATGTTTCAAATGACAAAGGCATTTAGTACACTTCAAATTATTTATTGGTACCTCAGATCTTCCCGCCAGCACCACAACATTGATTAAAATTATGGATCAATTAAAGTTCAGTTTACTACCACAATATGTCATATTAACACCACCAAGATGCCTGTGGTTTTAGAAGAGAATTTGTAGTTCAGGGTGTTGGGAAATGGAAAAAAAAAAATCCCTTTGCTGTTTTCTTTCTAATTTTTCAGTTTGAAACTAAAGCAGACTTTTACGGAAGTGATCAAAGCTTAAATATGTTTGATAGCTAATGGCATGTAACTGGATTTCTAATACCCAGTCTTTAATGAGGAGGCAAGTTGGTGTAGCAAGAAGTACCCTGGACTGAAATCTAGTATAAAGTTTGGAAACTTACTATGTAACTTCGATCAAGTCACTTTGCCTCTTTAGTCATCAGATTCAATGTGTAGCACACATTATCATGTATTCATTTGGAGGAAAGATGGGCAATTAGAGCTCCTTAGCATGGACTCTGGAAGGAATTTCCCATCCTGCCCCCAACAGACACAAGCACACACAGAAACACATATATTAGGTAGGTGTTTTACCAGCTTAGATAACATATAGTGGTCTACAAAGCCAATTAAACAGTCAATTTCTCCTATTTATTCATTCAATGTGATATACTAATAGAGTGAGAAATAAAGAAAAGTCAAAGATATGAATTCGATCATCAAAAAACAATGGTATACATGAGAAGATAATTAACAATATGAGACCTCTTATGAATGTATTCCAATTAATGATAATTTAGTTAGGGCTAAGGGACCGCATGTGTGTTCAACAATCTAACTTTAAAAGAGAAATATTTAAGGATGGAAATGGGCTGACAACAATGCAGGAAAAGCTGAATTAAGCTGGGCTTGAAGAGGACAGGCAACAGGCCAGCTCTGGATGAAGTCTAATTTCTTTCATTGCTTTATGACTTCATACTCCTAGTGTGATCTTCTCATGTTTGGTTACTTCTCCACCCATCTATGCCTTTCTAATGTTGGCAGGCATGAGGACCTGTCATTCTTTCCTTCCTTCCTTCATTTTGCTATTCAGTGACTAGTGCGGTTATTTCTTTTTATCAAGTTTTTGCCACCTGTAAGACATTATCTAGTTCATTTCTGTAAATATAAAGTTTAATAAGACATACTTTTGGTTTATAAGAAAATTGAGGACTACAGGTGAGATAAAACACGATACAAGAAACATATTGAAGGAAAGTGTGGCTATTTAAATGAAAGTAATGCACACATGTTATATCAGACGAATGCAGTGCCTAACAGGATAAAGAAAGTAGTAACGGAGGAAATGTGATTTGAGCTGGATTCAGAAGTATAAATAGTATGTGTTTCACCAAGAAAGAAAATCGTGCATTTCATGGAGAATGATTGGCACAATTAGTGCATTAAAGTAAGAGGATAAAGTATTTATTGGGGAAGGATATGTATTCTTATTTAACAAGGACATACTGCAGAATAATAATTGTAGATAAGATCTGAAAGGTAGGTGAATTTCAAATCCAGGATGTGAAATTTAAACATTAATCCATTTACAATGACATCTAGTGTAAGTTTTTATCAGTACTGTGCTTGATTAAAATACATTTTTAGAAAACAAATCCAGCAGGATAAGAAAAGACATAATAGAAAGTATAGAAATCAGATTCTGGAAAATCTGTTAGGACCATCAAGAACATCTTAACCAGGAGACTGTCATCAAGACAAAAGGTGATTATGAGAGAAATTAATGAGGTATAATTAAAAACATCTGGCTGCTATATGGATTTGCGGGCTAAGGCAGAAATACAAGAGACAAGAGATGAATGTGAGGTATTTAGCTTGAATGGATAAGCAAATTGTTTCACTAGTAACAGATATACAACGGTGGAATAAAAATTAATATGGAAGTATAGGGGAGAATTTGAGATATTATATACAATAAGTTCAATATTTAACACAGTGAACATCAGCATATCTATAGTTTTGGGTGAAACCATATGTTTTAAGAAACACTTCAAGTATCAATCAAAATATATATAGATTTAAAAATTAATCTTTTGACCAATACTTAAGAAATATAGAAGGAACACAGGATATAAATCCCACGATTAAAAGACATGATATAACTAGAGGAAGAAAATAATACAGTAATAATTGGTACAAAAATTAATTGGAAAACAGATGCAAACCTAATTATATAATGTTAGCATTAAAGACAAAAAAGCTCATAAAAGAGTAGGAAGAGGATTCATTTTCTGTTACTATTATAACAGGTCAGCTTCATCAAGTTAGGGAGAGCAATAACATTTTAAGAAGACAAAGTAAAAATGTAGATACACCTGAGGGATGGCATTACATGTTTCGAAAGTCTGCTTTTCAAGTTATAATTAGCTCAGACATCTGAATGTTCAGGGGAAGATATAAGGCCCAGCTGCTTGCACATTCTATTTAATAACTTCAGTCACTTGAACAAGACCATGTGGAGAGCAAAATAAGATCCTCAACACTGTAGTATCATATTTTAAGATCACAAGGCCACAAAATTTAAGCACTCTGAGAAAAGCCAATATGTAAATACTGATGGCTGAAATATGAAATTTTTCCTTACTTGGAATAGTAATAAAGTTGCCAAACTTTCAGCTTATGTTGTAGAAGAAGAGATAAATTTATAATTTTCCTAGAAATTTAAGGTAGAATTGTCCCACAACACTAAGTTGTGTACACTGAGAATGTGAGGCTGCGCTTCTTTCTGTTCGAAGTAGGGAACCGTTGATTCTTTTGTAATTACCCTACTCCTCAGGGACCATCTCAATGCCCCTGATCATACTAGGCTAGAGTTTAGCTAACTTCATTTCTCACTTTCACATAATGGCAAGTTTTCCTCTAGGATCTGCTTTGTAACGGTTTTCTAGAGTTGATGTTTTATTAGTATTTTCTGTCTTGTCATTTGAATCATGTAAGTTAGTTATCAATCAATACCAGACCACCAAAATTTAAAGTTTACATGTATATAAAATTTTAAAATTGAATCAAGAATTGAATTTTAAAAACTGAAAACCAGAGAACAGATTTGGGTTTCTTTTTGTCCAGGAAGGTTGGCCCTGAGCTAACATCTGTGCCAGTCTTCCTGTATTTTATGTGGGATGCCACCACAGAGTGGCTTAACGAGAGGTGCTAGGTCTGCACCACGGATCCAAACCTGGGAACCCCTGCCCGCTGAACCAGAGTGAGCAAACCTAACAACTATGCCACCTGGCAGGACCCAGGTTGTTTTAAATGACACTATTCTAAAAGTCTCAGAATGTACGCAAAAGTTATGCATCACAGAAACGTTTTTTGGACCCCAAATCATAAAAAACGATTAAATATTCATGTTTCTTTACTAAAGTTTTAAAAATTCCTTCATTCCACAATTATTTCCTGAATACTTGTTATGGATTGTATTTTTGTGTTCCTCAAATACCTGATGAAACCCAATACCTGATGTGATGGTATTTGCAGATGGGCCTTTGGGAGGTAATCAGGTCATGAGAGTGGAGCCCTCATGATGGGATTAGTGCTAGAACAAGAAGAGACACAAGAGAGCTTGTTTCACCTCCCCCCCTCTTCAGACCCCTGACCATGTGAGGAGACCAGGAAAAAGTGCTCTCATGAAAACCCAACCATGCTGGCACCCTGACCTGACACTTCCTAGCCTCCAGAACTATGAGAAATCAGTTTCTGTTTCTCAAGCCGCTCAGTGCTTGGTCTATGTTATCTTGTTACAGCAGCCTGGATTGACCAAAAAAGTACCTATGGTGTTCAAGGCACTGCTCCATGTGCTGAAAATATAATTTCATGGGTCCTCACGGAATTTATAATCTAGCGTCAGACAGACAATAAAGAACAAACAAATAAATATTATACTTACATAACATAACTTCAAATAGTAAAAAAGGCCATTAAAAAAATCAAGAGAAAAACCACAAAAAGACAGGAGTGTGGAGATATTTAGTACACAATAATCACGAAAGGTTTATTTGGGAGGTGGCGTTTGAGCAGAGACCTGAATAAAATGAGCAACTAAGCCATGGGAGGCACTTGTGGAAGAGGCTTCCAGATAATGAAACAGCAGATGAGAAAAGCTTGAAGGATGGAGGGTTAGAAATGGGGGAGGGGTAGGATGAGGATGATGGAATGAATGACGAAAAGGGTTATGAGGCCAAAGTTGACTTGGTAAAGCCATAAATGATTATTGTTTAAATGCCTGAACATGAGTATGGATAAATGGGGCTCATTTGGGCTTGAATAAACAAAGAAAAATGAATAAATGACAGTGATAGAACTCAGAAGTCACTCCAGGGAGGAGATAAACTATGCTAATTGGTTTAGCTAACAGCACTGGTCACAGATATCTCAGTGCCAGTTACATAAACCAATGATTTCTAATTCTCATTTTGAGACATGTGGGGTGGTTTTAATTATCCCAGGAGGTACAGTATAATTTTCCAAATAGGTGATTAAAACCTGAAAATGGAAGAATATTCCAAAATCAAATTAGCCTGTCTATGATGCCAATATCTAAACTTATGGTCAGAGGAAAAGACAGTTTTTGCAAACGAATTTATCTTTAAAATGACTCTTTTTTTTTTTTTTTGAGGAAGATTAGCCCTGAGCTAACTGCTGCCAATCCTCCTCTTTTCGCTGAGAAAGACTGGCCCTGAGCTAACATCCATACCCATCTTCCTCTACTTTATATGTGGGATGCCTACCACAACATGGCATACCAAGGGGTGCCATGTCCACACCCCGGGTTCTGAATTGGTGAGCCCCAGGCCATGGAAGCGGAACATGTGCACTTAACCACTGCACCACCAGGCCGGCCCCTAAAATAACTTTTAAATAGAAATGAGAGCAACACTGAAGACATTGCGAAATGCTTCTGGCACCATCACCTTATTCCGCTATTTTATTTTAATTTATAATTTAAATACTTGCTTAAAAGTAAATGTGTAATTATGTTCACCTATGGATTGACCATAACCTAATATGTGTCTCATTTGTGCCCTTCATTTACTTTACTTATTTAATTCCTATCTATTATACCCATAATGCCTGGGAAGATATTGACAGAAGCATTCCCTGTGTAAATATCAAAAGAAAATGACGATAGAGAGGGATATATTTTTAGCTCCTGCTGAGAGATACCTTCCCATCTTGTAAGCAAAGCTTTTCTATTTCTTCCTTTCCCTTACTCCATTAATGACAGCCTATTGCAACTTTCCAGAAAGGCAAGGTTTTTTTAGTTTTTCCTCCAGCTAGGGAAACTATTTAGAAAATTGATTTCTTTTAGTTTGGCCCCATGCAGGTTTGACCTATTTTACCTTGTTACAGTGATGGAGAGCTCCATTCCTGCAAAAATTTAACTTCAAAGTGTTCTGTTAATGGAAGAGGTACAGACATCCGTCATCAGCAGGTACAAACAAAACTTCTCTCTTTAAATTGTTCAACGTATTTTCCAAATTAATATGTTAAATATATTTTGATTAAATAAACTCAGGATAAGCTAATAACAGTAAAGTATTCAGATGTAAGTTATACACTGTCATATAAAACAGGAGACATGATTGACATTCACAGATTTGTAACCAACACTTTATTATTAATAATAAAAATAATGTGATCTACAAAATTAAAATGAATTCAGATGATAAGCTTGATAATTCAAGCATATATGGTTGAATAATGTCTTCCCCCCTTTCATTGTTCAAGATAGAACAGATTCCATCTCAATTTCTAGCCAACACCCTGCACTCCCCCTTAAGGACAGTGCAAGACAGCAAGATCAGTTACTTCAGTTTGTTTTAACACAGTACTGTTAAGTATGAATACAATTTGGTCTGTAAATGAGCCAACTGGTTGTTGTTGTTGTTTTAATGGGAAAAACAATTGTGCACAATGACTAGAGGGCAAATCACTAACCTGGGCCAACTTCTTTAATCTGTTGGCCATTTATTTATTTATAAATAAAATAGTGCGTGAATCAGCATGACCCATTGCCACACCTGGGAATAAACACCAAGTGCATATTTTACAGGAATATTATCTTATTCCTGGAGGTAGGATCCCAATTATTTGAGTGTAATTACTAAATTTTGGCCAAAGTGCTTATTTCATTATCTCAATATATTAATGGTGCTTTGGCTGGCCTAACTCAAGGTAGTTGAGTTTGCAGTAAATGTATTTCATAAAGCTGTCTTCCGGAAGCAATACTGTGTTATTGAATTTTCTCTAAATAAAAATGATTCGAATTTTGCTCATGACATTGACTAATTAAGATTCAGTGTAAGTGTACACCTTGGTCAGCTGATGACACAGACTAGTTCAAACGTTACTCCTACACCATTCAATCATTATTATTATAACGGTAGTATGGAAGTCCAAACGGAAACATAATAACTAAAATGCCGTGATTATATCTAAGCAAATTTTTCTTTTAGGATATAGGAGTCAATAAATTAATTACTGAATGAGTCCTTGTTTTAAGTTTAGCAACTATAATAATAATAATAATAATAATAAACTGGTTATTATTATTATTTAATTCACATTTTAGTTTATCCTGAAGAGCATGGGAAAAACCTATTCTTTAGATAGAATAAATTTGTTTATATTGCCAAGGAAACACACTTTACTAAACACGTGTTTGAAACATCTGTTTAATGTCTCCAATTGTTTTTCACTTACAGTAAGCTTGTCAGTAAAAAGAATCATTCAGAGAAAATATAATAGAAATTCATCTTTGAATATATGTGGAAAAACTCTATATATCATGTGTAAAAAGCTTTCAAATAATGACACATTTGCACTTATACTAGAAGTACGTAAAAACTGGTAGAACAAACAACTTTTATGGGGGAATGTTTCACACGAAGGGCTTTATGTTTAGAGTTGAATGCTTTCTCAATGCATGCAGGCTATTACTAATTGTCCTTCTAGCAGTCCCTTGTCAGAACAGCTACATTTTGACACACGCTTGCTACTGAAGCTCTCCTCTCCTCTAGTTAAAATCTCCATCAATCCATACTTCTAAATTTGTCTTGATAATGCTCTGTCATTTCAGATTTTTTCTAATCTTCCACATTTCGTTTTCTTCGTTATCCATCTCTTGTATTGCAAGTCTCCTTAAAATATCAATAATGATCATAATAATATAAATAAAAAATATTGACTATGAGCCATACATCATTAACTTGGGTCCTTGAATTTGTGTTTGATCTTCACAGCAATGCAGTTAATATTTCATTGTATTCATTTTAAAAATAAGGAATAGAGGCCCAGAGAGAGTGAGTAACTTTTCCAAGTTAGAGGTAAGGGGCAGAGCCAGATTTGAACTTGGCGCCTCCAAGTCCACAGATGACGCTCTTGCTATTAACCTGCATGATTTGGCTCATCTTTTTGGAGGAAACAATTTTGCTCTCCTGGATCAAGTACCAAAAATAAGACAGGATTAATTGCACTACTGGATTGCCCTCTTTCTCTGCCTCTCTGTCTCTGTTTCTCCATCTCTCAGCGAGGTTTGTCGGTCCTCTTTTGTAGTTAGGTCAGAAGACAATACTCAAAAGCTGAGAGGAATAGGAAGAATGGATAAACCTATCTCTCGTGAATTTTTGACATGAAATTTCCCATTTTAATAAGACTAAATTGAATCTATAACTTCAGACTACATTTCCCAAAATTTTGACTTCACTGATCAAGTGATTACCCAAAACATTTACGGGAATTTAGAAATGAGTTCGTTCAAAATCTTCATTTTATAGTAATGAATTTAAGGCTCAAAATGATAAATGAGTTGCTTAAAGTGTATGTCAACCATATTCTATCGTTAATGGGGTTTTATACTCTTTATTAAATTCATGTCCTTTGTTGTGAAAGGTTTTATTTTTAATCAATTAAGCTAAAAAGATACACAGAATGAACTAGTTTTATACATGAAGAGAATTTCTGAAAAACTTTTCAACATAATTATATGCACACTGAATCATGGTCCCTACTAACTTAAATTATAACCTAACATTTAATGAAACGTATTTTAGGAAATCTTAATTTTAATATTGCTTTAATCAATTTCATTTTCTCAAGCATAACCTTAAATCAGATTATAAACTGGTGATAGTGTGATATAGTGGAGGAGTATGTGTTTCAGAGTCAGAGAGTCCTTTCTGCTCTGGTGTTATCTGTTGCACACTATATTTCTCAGAAATTATTTAATTGTTCTGAGATTAACTTTATTAATATGTAAAACTATAAAATATTCTACTCATGGGCAATGTCACATGAATTAAATATGATAATTAACCTAAAACTCTAGCACTGTGATTGGTTGGTAATTGAAGGAGATGGTGTTATACTTCGCCAATGTTTGGTCACCTATCTTTGTGGAAGGCTTTTTTATAATCCTGACCCCTGAAATCAGGCTTGGTTCATGACTTAGAAGTGGCTGTGATGTCTTACCTGCCAGGAAAATATTTTAAGTGTGCATCATGATAACTGATATGTTCTATACTGGTTTTCCAGCCAGCTAGAGTCTTGAAGTAAAGAAGTTATGACCACCTCTGATGGAAATGTAGGGTGAAGGCAAGGCAAGCCTTTACTGTTTGAAAACTACTGAGGTTGTGGAATGTTTGTTGTTGGGGGTGGGTTGCTATTAAAGCAACACGGTCTAGCTTATTTTGGCTGATGCAGAAATAATTAATGAATGATAATTCTTCTAGTAAACATTTGTGATTTACTCTCCAATACTTATTCGTCCTTTCCCAATAGTACCTGATTTCTCTCATGTTATCCGCAGAATTTTATTCTGTCCACTACAGAGGAAGAGTGCTTATGGCTGAGCACTTGAGTGCATTTCACCACTCTCTTTTCTAAGGCATGCCTTTTCAGCCATTTACTGCAACACAAGTTGGCTGACATTCTCTTTTCCAGGATTAGGAAGCCAAATTAGGTGGGTTAATATATAGCAAATGCTAGAAAGGTAGGTAAGTGGTAAACTGAGTAAGAAAAGTTCAGACCAGGAACACCTCCCCCACCATACACACACACAAGCACGCAAACACACATTCACGACACACAACAAGCTCTCTGTTAACTTTATCTATCCAACAAAAAAGAAAGAAATATAATTTCAAGTGAATTTGGAAGGCAACTTGTACATTAGCAGTACTTTATTGTACCTTACTCTCCCAACATATAGTTTCAAATTGCTCCTAGAAGGAGACTTATGCTGTCAGCTTGGAGGATGCAGAGTACTAAGGCTGAGGTAGAGATTTCAAGACACTCTTGAGCTCAAACACAAGTATATGTGGACTTTGGCTTTGAAGCCCAGCATATGGAAATGCAGGGTAGCACATAGATGAAAATTCTACTAAGTTTTTGGGAGATATATTGCTACAGAATGACAAAGAAAAAAGAAACATGATTGTTGGTCCTTTGATGATTTCCAGATCTTTAGATCTCCATGAATAGGGAGTAGTGTGCCAAGGCTAAAGTAGGCCGTCAAAGACTTACAATGTTCATCTCAAGTGTGTCAGTGGAAAACAACAGTGGACTGTGGAGACTCTCCCAGGGAACTGAACCAGGGCAACACTTGAAGACATGGATTCCAATAACAAACACATCGGTTTTCCTTCCTTTGGTGAGGATATAAGTGCACTTCATATAAGCGTGGCCATTTTTAGTAGTTTGTGTTTGTGGTGTAAGCCCTGACAGTTGGGTTTTCTTGTTTTTGTAATGCAAGTACCTGACTTAAGCTTTTATTGCCCAGGCATCCACTTCAAAGATGGCTATCTCAAATGAACACATTGCCAGCCACATGGCTAGATAAAGAGCCAGGTCAGGTGCCTCACTCCCCTGAGGCTCCCTTCTTTTAGAGATCTTGGTTGATCTCAATAACTGACGGTTTGAGCCCCTTGTTTTCTGTTTTTCTCTTCTTGCACTTTAAATTCCTGCTCTTATGTTTTAAATCCGCCAATAAAGAGTGAGCCTGCAAAACCCTAGGCCCCCACCCTCAACCTAATAAAAGCAGAACCCCAAGCCTGAGCTCTCTTTCTCTCTCTCCCTGCCACCTCACTGTGTGGCCCAAAGTGTGACATATAATTTCCAGGACCAGTAAATAATAAACCTTTTTTTTGTCAAAGTTTCTGATGGTTATTGCTGAACAGTGTCTTACAATCATAATAAGAACTACAAGGGCCAGTCCAGCCACAACTCTGGCTATCAATAGGCACATAACAATGTTGTATGTATACAGACATTGGTTAACTAAGATGATCAACTCTTAGAGACTCTTGTTATGCCCTACCAGGATCCGTCTTTTCCTTTTTTCCTTTACTGTTTTTCTTTTGGGAGATTCACATGTCCCAAGAAAAGCCAACTTCAAGAACAAAGCACATGGCCTAGACTACTTCATCTGGAGACAATGACTGATTAAGGAGTGGGCAAATGATATAAGCTATATTACAGATTAAAGTCATTTTCTGGGAAATCTGGAGTAATAAAAAAATCTTTTGCTTCAGTTGGTATTTTGTGCATATATAATTTCTTGAACAACTGCTGCCATTTTGCTATCAAGAGAGCATATGATAGATGTGAGAACCAAAACTAAATAGAAACTGTCTGATCAAATATGAACTCTCTCATAGCTCTGAAGTTTTTACAATAATCATGACCCACCCGATCCCCAAACTTCCACTTTGGTTGATGTTACTTAAAAATATAAATGTTTTCCCAACTAATTTTTTAAAGGACTTTATTTTTTAATTCATTTTTATTTTTATTTTTTTGACAAGCAAGATTTGCCCTGAACTAACATCAGTTGCCAATCATCCTCCTTTTTTTTTTTTTGCTTGAGAGAGATTAGTCTTAACATTCATGCCAATCTGCCTCCACACAATGGGTGACGAATGGAGTAGGTCTGCGTCTGAGATCTGAACCCATGAACCTGGGCTGCCAAAGCAGAGAGCATGGAGCCACTGGGCCATGCGGCCAGCCCCCTAAAGGATTTTATTTTTTAAAGCTGTTCCATGTTTACAGAAAGTTGAGAGGAAGGTACAGAAATATTCCATATATCTACTTGCCTCATATATGCATAGCCTCTACCATTGTCAACATCTGTCATCAGAGTGGTACATTTATTACAACTGATGAATCACAGTGACACACCATGATCACCCAAAGTCCATAAATCCTCTGCAGTCCACCTGTCCTTCCCTCCCCCAAACTTAGGAACCACTGATCTTTTTACTGTCTCAGTAGTTTTACCTTTTCCAGAATACCATATAGTTGGAATTATACAGTATGCAGCCTTTTTAGATTGGCTTCTTTCACTTAGCAATATACATTTAAATTTCCCCCATATCTTTTCATGGCTTGACAGTTTAATTTTTTTTCAGTGCTGAGTAATATTTCATTGTCTGGATGTACTACAGTTTATTTATCCATTCATATGCTGAAGGACGTTTTAGTTGTTTCCAAGTTTTGGCAATTATGAATAAAGTTGCCATAAACATCCATGCAAAAATTTTGGTGTGGATAAGTTTTTCTTATTTTTTCTTCTTATTTTTTTGATTGCTTCACTTCATCCTTTCCATGTCCGCAGGGTAATCTGTATTAGTATGTTTTTTTTTTTTGACTTTTTCAAAATTAAGATTATGATAGTTACCAACCTTGTGAAATTCCAGTTTTACATCATTATTAGTCATGTTGTAGGTACACCACTTCACCCCTAGTGCCCTCCCCCTACCCCTATTTCCCCTGGCAACCACCGATCCGTTCTCTTTGTCCATATGTTAACTACCACCTATGAGTGGAGTCATACAGAGTTCGTCTTTCTCTGTCTGGCTTATTTCACTCAACATAATACCCTCAAGGTCTATCCATGTTGTTGTGAATGGGATGACTTTGTCCCTTTTAATGGCTGAGTAGTATTCCATTGTATATATATGCTATGTCTTCTTTATCCAATCATCAGTTGCTGGGCACTTAGTTTGGTTCCATGACTTAGCTATTGTGAATAATGCTGCAATGAACATAGGGGTGCATGGGACTTTTGGAATTGCTGATTTCAGTTTCTTAGGATAGATACCCAGTAGTAGGATGACTGGGTCATAAGATATTTCTATTTTTAGCTTTTTGCGGAATCTCCATACTGTTTTCCGTAGTGGCTGCACCAGTTTGCATTTCCACCAACAGTGTATGAGGGCTCCTTTTTCTCCACAGCCTCTCCAACATTTGTCACTCTTGGTTTTGGATATTTTTGCCATTCTAACAGGTGTAAGGTGATATCTTAGTGTAGTTTTGATTTGTATTTCCCTGATGATTAGTGATGATGAGCATCTTTTCATGTGTCTATTGGCCATCCGTATATCTTCTTTGGAGAAATGTCTGTTCATGTCCCCTGCCCATTTTGTTATTGGGTTGTTTGACTTTTTGTTGTTGAGTTGTGTGAGTTCTTTATATATTATGGAGATTAACTCTTTGTCGGATAAATAACTTGTAAATATTTTTTCCCAATTAGTGGGCTGTTTTTTTGTTTCAGTCCTGTTTTCCCTTGCCTTGAAGAATCTCTTTAGTCTGATGAAGTCCCATTTGTTTATTCTTTCTATTGTTTCCCTCATCTGAGGGGTTATGGTGTCCGAAAAGATTCCTTTGAAGCTGATGTCAAAGAGTGTACTGCCTATATTCTCTTCTAGAAGACTTATTGTTTCAGGCCTAATCTTTAGGTCTTTGATCCATTTTGAGTTTATTTTAGTGAATGGCGAAAAAGAATGATCGATTTTCATTCTTTTACATGTGGCTGTCCATTTTTCCCAGCACCATTTGTTGAAGAGACTTTCTTTCTTCCATTGTAGACCCTCAGCTCCTTTGTCAAAGATTAGCTGTGCATAGATGTGTGGTTTTATTTCTGGGCTTTCAATTCTGTTCCCTTGATCTGTGCACCTGTTTTTGTACTAGTACCATGCTGTTTGATTACTGTAGCTTTGTAGTATGTTTTGAAGTCAGGGATTGTGATGCCTCCAGCTTTGTTCTTCTTTCTCAGGCTTGCTTTAGCAATTCGGGGTCTTTTGTTGCCCCATATCAATTTCTGTAAAGAATGTCATTGGGATTCTGATTGGGATAGCGATGAATCTGTAGATTGCTTTAAGTAATATGGACATTTTAACTATGTTTATTCTTCCAATCCATGTGCATGGAATGTCTTTCCATCTCTTTATGTCGTCGTTGATTTCTTTCAAGAAAGTCTTGTAGTTTTTGTTGTATAGATCTTTCACTTCCTTGGTTAAATTTATCCCAAGGTATTTTATTCTTTTTTTGCAATCGTGAATGGGATTGAGTTCTTGAGATCTTTTTCTGTTCGTTCATTGTTAGAATATAGAAATGCTACTGATTTATGTATGTTGATTTTATACCCTGCAACTTTGCTGTAGTTGTTGATTGTTTCTAATAGTTTTTCTATGGATTCTTTGGGGTCTTCTATATATAAGATCATCTCATCTGCAAACAGCGAGAGTTTTACTTCTTCATTGCCTATTTGGATTCCTTTTATTTCTTTTTCCTGCCAAGTTGCTCTGGCCAACACCTCCAGTACTATGTTGAATAAGAGTGGTGAAAGTGGGCACCCTTGTCTTGTTCCTGTTCTGAGAGGGATGGGTTTCAGTTTTTTTCCATTGAGTATGGTGTTGGCTGTGGGTTTGTCATATATGGCCTTTATTATGTTGAGGTACTTTCCTTCTATACCTATTTTATTGAGGGTTTTTATCATAAATGGATGTTGGATCTTGTCGAATGCTTTCTCTGCATCTATTGAGATGATCATGTGGTTTTTGTTTCTCATTTTGTTAATGTAGTGGATCACGTTGATTGACTTGCGCATGTTGAACCATCCCTGTGTCCCTGGTATAAATCCCACTTGATCATGGTGTATAATCTTTTTGATGTATTGCTGTATTTCGTTTGCCAAAATTTTGTTGAAGATTTTTGCATCTATGTTCATCAGTGATATTGGCCTGTAGTTTTCCTTCTTTGTGTTGTCCTTGTCAGTTTTGGGGATCAGGGTGATGTTGGCTTCATAGAATGTATTAGGGATTGCTCCATCTTCCTCTATTTTCTGGAATAGTTTGAGAAGGATAGGTATTAAGTCTTCTTTGATTGTTTGGTAGAATTCTCCAGAGAAGCTGTCTGGTCCTGGACTCTTATTTTTGGGGAGGTTTTTGATTACTGTTTCTATTTCTTTACTTGTGATTGGTCTATTCAGATTCTCTATTTCTTCCTGATTCAGTTTGGGGAGGTTGTATGAGTCTAGGAATTTATCCATTTCTTCTCGGTTGTTCAATTTGTTGGCATATAGTTTTTCATATTATTCTTTTATGATCCTTTGTATTTCTTCAGTATCTGTTGTGATTTCTCCTCTCTTGTTTCTAATTTTATTTATTTGAGACTTCTCTCTTTTTTTCTTAGTGAGTCTGGCTAAGGGTTTATCGATTTTGTTAATTTTTTCGAAGAACCAACTCTTTGTTTCATTGATCCTTTCTACTGTCTTTTTTGTTTCAATAGCATTTACTTCTGCTCTAATTTTTATTATTTCCCTCCTTCTACTGACTTTGGGCTTTGTTTGTTCTTCTTTTTCTAATTCCGTTAGGTGTCTGTATTAGTATGTTCATATCACCTTCCATGTTTTCCTCCATGTTGAATGATGACACGATCATATAAAACATATAAAATATACACACGCTCACACACAAACAGATGCATTTGTAGTCTCATTGTTCCTGTTTTGCAAAAGAGTGAAATCATATTTTAAATACATTTCTGCATCCTAAAATTATCTCCTGGAAACTCATGTCAGTTAGGTAGAATTGTAAGTCATTTCTTTAAAAGCTAGATAGTATTCTTTGATGTGAATATACTAATTCTCTATTGATGAGCATTTATTTAGGGTTTTTGTTTTTCTACGTACAGTATCTACTTTTTTATTTCTGTCTATGAGGAGTATTCTGCTATTAATATTCTTGTACTTTTTTAATGCAAATTAATGCTTTAGTTTATATAGAATAAATTTTCTAGGGGTGTAAGTACAGGGTCAAAAGATAAATTTTTAAAATTATATTGAATTTTATTATATTTTTCCATAATGCTGAAACAATTCACATTTCCTTCAGCAAGAACTGAGTATATCTTCTTCCCTACAACCCCATGAGAAGTAGATATATGGCTAATTTTTGTGGGTCCCAAATATACAAATTGCTCTCTCTTTGTCACTTTAAGTCACTGACTCCTGAGTTTAAGCATCTTCTTTTGCAATATTTGGACCATTGGATTTACTCTTCTGTGAGTGGCCTAAGCACATTCTTTGCCCATTTTTCACTAGGTTACATGTTATTTTACATTTCCTTTCTAAGAGATCTTGAAATTTGTTATTATTACCGTAAACATCTTTTTCCCCATTTTCAAAGTTTTGTAGACTTTTTTTATGGTACATTCTGAAATATAATCTTTCAAAAAATTTTATGTAGCAAATGTCTCTTTATTTTTACAGTTACCTGACTTGTTATAGATTGCCTCTAGATTTCTGTGTTATAGTTTTATCAATAATCTGTTTTTTAACATGTACATCTGAAACCATTTGGATTTTCTTTCAGTATCTGGTATGTAACATAAAAATCCAACATATTGTCTTCCAAATAGAGACAATTATGTCCACACCATTTACTAACTAGTCCCTTCTTTCCTCTCAAATTGAATGACTACATTTGCAAGTCATTTAATATTCATATTATTGGAAACTATTTCAAGTTTTTCAATTCAATTCTACCGATTTGTTTATTGCCAACTCATTATTGAGTTAATTGCAAAAACTCTATATTATCACCTTAGATAGGTTAGAGCTATTATTAAAATTTTATTAGCCCTCCTCATTTCCATCTACCAAGGAAACAAACCAAAAAACTCTTAGAAATATAATTGGATTTGGGTTTAATTTACGAATTAATTTGGGGAAAGTGGCTATTTTTATTATTTGAAGTCTTTCTTGTAAAATCATTGTTTATCCTTTTGTAAACTTAGATCTTGCTTATGTTATACAAAAAATTTATAAGATTTTTGTATTCAGCCTTTATAATTAATATTTCCCAAGATTATTGACGTTTTGCAACATTATGAATGTAATATTTTACCTCATTTCTTTTTGGATACTTATTCCAAACATAAAAAAAGAAAAAGAAACCATTGATTTTTATATATTTCTCTTGAAACTAACAACATTGCCACACTATATTATTTCCAGAAATGTTGCTTTACCTAGATGTCATAGTCCCAGAATCACATAATCAACAAATACTATAATGTTATGTCTTATTTTTCAATGTTTTTATCAGTTTTTTTCACTTTCTTATGTTTTTCACTTTTTATCTTATAGTTCAATGATGACAATGTTGAATAGTAGTGATGAAAGTGGCATCCATTCTAGTTCCTGGGAAGAACTGAAATAGATCTTGTGTTTAGGATAATAGTTCCTCATACATTTGGTAAATTATCAAGACTACATTTTGAAAATTTATAGCTAATCTTATTTATCAAAAAGCTGCTAAATTTTATGCAGTCCCTTTACTTGTTCACTAAGTTTGAGCTTGATTTTTTTAATAAAAAGCATTTTAATTGATACTGTTCAAATTACCTTCAATCCACATAATGACAAAGTTTATAAGCACATTTAGATATAGTAGTATCAATTCCCAAATCTTACATATCTAGATAAATTTAATGTTTCAGTAACCTGTTCTTAACCTAATAACCTAAAGTAGAATTCTCAACTAGAAATCTATTCTCATTTATTCAGCTTTATCAGTGGGTATGGATGTTATGGCTTATTAAATGGTTTTCTTTTATAAAACTCTAAGTAATGTAGTAGTTATTTATTTTTATTTATTAAATTTAAAATTTGAGAGCAATTACCTATTGTCTTGGGTAACAAGCTGCAAGTGTTTTATTAATATTGCTGAAAGTAATTAATTTGAAGATTTTTGATTTGAAAGTCTTTCCTGATAAGGAATTCAAGATTATGCATTGAAAGTCTAAAATTTACAATGAATAAATTATAGTCTGTGCCTTGCGTAAATGCTGTTATTTCATAAATCAGAGAAACAAAACCTTACTGAATATGCATCATGGTTATTAATGTATTTCACACTCAGAACATTAAGATTTTACTCCTCTTTTGTTTCTGATCAACACATTTCTTTCATATCTTTAAAATTATTAATGTTTAATTTTAAAAAATACCACTTTTAATTAAGAAGATTCATTCAGATTTTTCCTTCACTATATACATACTTTCATCAACAATGTATAATACATCATAAAGAATAATTGTATAAAATAAGCTAGAAAGATCAAAATCCTTATTTCCAGGTGTAAAATATAATAATCACAAGCCAGTGTTTTACTGTTATTATTGGTCTGAATAAGTAATAAACATTCAGCTTTGTAATATTGGGGTGGTGTGTGTGCGTGCATGCGCAGTTATGTTCTCAGTGTTTGTCCATTAGGCTACCAGTTTAGGTTCTTTGATAAACTTAAAACATCAGTGAACTTTCTAAAGTAACTGACATCCTCCAGGAAATAATTTATGTTAGGGTAATAGCACTGATAATTTACTATGGATTTAAAGATTCTGTACATATAATTCTACATTGATTCCTTCAGAGTTGATGAAGTAGGGCCACGTCCTTGACCAGAAAGATGGGAGAAGCTCTTAAATAGTCATAACACAATTTGATAATCTTACTCATAAATTAAGAGCAATGAATGTTAGAAGAATACTGTGCTTGATTGATGTAATAAACTTAATGGGCATGTGCTCTAGCTTTAAGAGGAAAATATATGTTAATATTTTATTCATCTTTCTTATTGGTTTTAACATACTTATTGAAACAAAAGTCCTATTCATCTGAGAATTATGGGTAAAATATTGATTCTAAAATGAGAAAAAAAATAGACAATTTCTTCCACTCCTGTTAAAGTTGTCAAAGCTTTTAGTCAGCTGACTGAAAGAACCTAACTCTCGCCTACCTATTAGAGAATCAAAGAGAATATAACACAAAGTCTGTGCTTGTAATACAAGGGGTATTTTATTGTGAATTTGTCATTTAAGTTTTCATAGAGTGCTGTGCATCAAGGAACAAATTGTGTCCAGCAATAGTGTGGTAATTGCTTCAGGCCAAGATAGCCAAATGCAGAAATGCTAAGTACTATATAATTAACCAACCATGAAATAATTTGGCTGGCATCATGCAGGTCTACTTTGCTTACAAATGATAATTCCAATATTCAGCTTTGAAATGGAGAACCCCTATTACATTTCCAACTCAAAGAAATTGTCTTTTCTAAGTCCCCATGGAAAGCAGCAGTCCAGAGTTGAAGAAAGAATATTCGAGAATATCAGGAATTCCTGGGGGTTCCATATTATAAGATTGTATAATGAATAATTATGGCAAATTTTTGAAGTGCCAATAAAGATAATTATGTGTGTGTGAACGTGTGTGTATACTCAAAAACTTCCTAGAGACAAGAATGCAAAAAGTCAAGAAAAACACCAAGTTTAGACAAATAAAAAGCTATAATTGCAGTAAGTTGGCCAAATTTGACCCTAATTCCTTTGAGAGTTTAAGATAATATTTCTTTCATTCCATGTTAAAAGATTTTGAATATTAGATTATCATATGATAACCACACACCACTAATTATTCTAAGACTGGCACAGTTTTATGTATTTTTATTAATTTCAATAAAGTTGATTCATTATATGTATTACTCAATAAAGTACCAATTTTTATCTCTGAGTCTTTTGCTTTCAAATATATTAGAAAAATTAATAACTTTGTTTGGATTTCTCTTTCTAAAAAAGTCACTAATTATAGGTAGTGCTCAATACAACCTATTGAATAAGAAATGGCCTTGGAAACCTCCCATTCAGACACTCCTGAGAAATCCTCAATGCAATTTTTATTAACTCAACTACTTTCTATGAAGAAATTAATTCATGTGAGGGTTATTTCTACTTCAAATACCACTAAAATTATCAATTTGAGTGTGATAAACTTCTCTGACTGCCTTTATCTACATGCTTTCCTTGCCAACTGAAATTTGTCACCAATATATTTACTGTACCATTTTATACTAATTACAATTTTACAGAATTTTCATATGCCTTTTGTAAAGGAACCTAAATATTACATAGTTTAACGTTCTCATTTTAATATACTATGTTCACATACATGTTTGAAAATTGAAAATAGACTTAAAGAGTAATACATGGACTCTTAACAAATAAAAAATAATAATAAAGGAAACAAAGTTACCTGAAATACCCATTAACATTTAAAAGTATCTTTCAAGATTTCTTTCCTTGCATGCATTCACATGCACCACACGTACAAACACACACACACACAATTTTACAAGGGCCAATACCACACGTGTATTTTTTGATAAGAGCTTTCACTTACTGTATCATAACGTATTGTGTTATGTAAATAAATGTACATATATTCTATGCTTTTAGTAGACATGTAATATTCCAATGTATGATTCTGTAATATTTTAGCCACTTATCATTATAAAAAGTAAGTCTGCAATAAGTAGTTTTACAAGTCCATCTTGGCGCACTTCTCTATTATCTCTTCTAGGTAAAATTCTAAAAGTGAAATTGTTACTTAAAGTAACATTTATATTTACAAATAAAACTGGATCCTAAGGAGGCAAAAACTTCCACAGCCCTCCATCCTTACTTCTATCAGAAGATATCAGAGAATATATCTTATTCTTTTGAAGTCAAGTTTTATCTCTCTCTCTCTCCAAATCAGCATAGAAGCTCTTTAAGGTAGAGTCCTTGGGACCCTGACTTCGTTTTTTCTAGGAAGTCCTTCCTCATCTCCATCACCCTTTCTGGTATGGACTCTTCACCCTCCTATTTACATTGAATACATGTCTTTCCTCCTCACTAGACTGAAAATCCTGAGAACAGAGACATTTTTCTGTTGAATCCTTAGCACAGAGTGCAACGTCATGCTTATGACGTGAATGTCAAAAGCAACAGTGATTTGATAGGGGGATGAATGATTTCAGATTAAAAATAGAGTTATCACGTTTTTCTCTCAAACCTAGTTTGATAGGATAGCTTTATTACAATTTTTTGATCCATAGCATTTCTTTTTTATTCTTCCTTAGAATTTCCATTTCTCTGTTTACATTGTCTGTCTGTTCTTTCATGTTGTCTACTTTTTTTATTAAAGTCCTTAGCATATTAATCATACTGGGGTTTTTTTGAAATTCTTTGTCTGATAATTCCAACATTCCTGCCATATCTGACTCTGGTTCTGATGTTTCTTCCGTCTCTTCAAACTGTGTTGTTTACCATTTAGTATGATTGGTAAATTTTTTACTTGAACGGCAGACATGATGCACTGGGTAAAAGCAACTGCAGTAAATAGGCCTTTTGTAACACAGTGGTAAGGTGTGGGGGAGGGGAAGCGGTCCACAGTCTAATGATTGTTTCAGTCTATCAGGGAGCCTGTGCCCCTGGACGATGAACTTCAACAGTGCTTCTCAGTCGTCCCCATGGCCTTGAGATGGACAGGATGGCTACTGGGAACTAGAGTGAGGTATTTCCCTTCTCCCACAGAGAAGGCTAGAGAGGGCAGGAGTTGTGTATTTCCTTGCCTCCCAGTCAGGTTAGGCTGTGACAAAATCCCAGCAGGTTAGACTGTGGTAAAATAGTTTCTGCTAAAGGCAGGCCTTGTTAAGAACAGAAGGCTGATTTCAAAATGGTTCCTTTCCCCTCCCCCTGCTGGAAGCAAAAGGAGATTATTCTCTGATATTGACTATGATGGCCTGGTAGAGCTCCTGGAGGTAAATCTCATGAAAGTACAGGGACTCCTTTATAACTGGGTTCCCCCAGATTTTCAAACTCTCAGCATTGTTCACACTGAGCCCCCAGCAATTTGTCAATTAGAACTTAGGCTTTCTTACCTCAGCACTGGTTCTCCTGGAGGTTTCCTCTCTTGGCTTTCTGCTTTGGTAAGCTATGATTCTCTGTATACTTCTGCCTGTCTCTCCAATTTTGGGGGTAGTAGTTTGCCCTGTGTCCTTACTTATCTGACAGAGCTCAGAAGACTTGTTGATTTTTCCGTTTGTTCAGCTTTTAATTATTCTTAGGACAGAGTGGTGACTTCTAAGCTTTTTACTTGCTGGGCTGGAAAACCCCAGAGTGTAAGTTTTTAATGAAAGACTACATGAGGACTGTAGAAGCTCTGTGGGATGGAAGATAAGGCAAGCCACAAGTGCTGAGGATAACCTGGGACTGCTATACAGACCCGAAACAGTCCAATCTTGCTGTGTACAACTATGTTACAGCTAATGAGGTATAATCTCAGATAGTATTCAGGAAAATTGGGGAGAAAAGGCTAAGAGACATCCTATATATGAATTAATTATGTTAAAGGGCCATCATGGCAGGCTCCCAGACAGCTATATTTCTATTAAATTCTGAAGCATCTGCAGGGATTTTTACCAGGTTGATTGTCTTTTTTGCAGCTTTTATAGAGAGCCGTTCAGTGGGACAATATTAGCCATCGAGTCTGCAACAACATGGCATTTCTCACATGCCAGAGGGCTTATATTGCCAGAGTCCATATTGATCCACTTTATCTGGTTTACCTTTATAGAGCATTTCACATCTTTGTTGATAATGTTACCTGAGTTGCTGCCGGACTGAAGGATTGTTCACTATATACTGCAATGAAAGTTGTCAAGTGTTTCTAGAATGCAGTGAAATTGACAAGAAGAAGATCTATGATTCTGAATGCATTGACAATAACCTCTTAAGATGATTATCTCAAATATACAGGGTATTTTTAGTCTGAATCCAATCTGTAAATTTCTCAATTGCTGTCTCAGTCACACTCTATGGTGTGACATTTCAGAATGCATTTCCTTTAATAAAAGCATGCTGTTGCAACTTTTTGTTGCTACGGTTAATAAAATTTAAAATTTCCCTTTGGGCAATATTTTCCTGTTTTACTGGTAAGTCATTTCTTTTTTTGCTACCAGGCTTCGAAGTCTACATTGATCAGCTTTACTCAGTTGCTGTTATCAAACAGATACTTTTACTTTGATTTTAACAACTCAAATTATTTTATTTTTTTATCAAACTGTTTGCTTGTTTGTTTGGATTGCAGTCTATACTACTCATTCTATGTCAATCTTCAGTCATAATGTTTTATCATTCTCATCTGGCTGTGGGTATATCTCAAATTAGTATGCGATTACCTTATCTGAATTTTATGCATATAATTAAAGAATCAAATAAATATCTACCACTTGTAATTGTCTAGAGAACAGGCACTTTTTAATTTTAGCTACTTATTGTGGGACATCAGACTCTATTGCTAAATAAAATGCTTATAATTATCTTAATAAATATATATTTTTTTCAGTTTTAGACACAATGTCTGAACTTTTATCTCCACAAAATAAATATTTCTCTTTTAGTTCTCTTTTCTACACCATTCCACTACAGGTGCCCATGTTTCCTGTCTCTTTATCATCAAAATATAGTTATTTGTTAATTTTGATTAGATTGAAATTTAGAACTTGTGACAATGCAAACATTATTCATGTGTTTATCCAAAGTTTTTTTTGCAGTCTTATTTTCTCTGAAAGTAATAGTCTATTTGCTTGCTTAGTTTTCTGTATGCTTAACATTGATTCAACTCCAGATTCTCTACTCTATAATTTAATCTCTTCCATTTTCTTTCTTCTCTCTTCCTCTGATTCTTACCAATCTTATAATTTAGATATTATCCCTCTGGACTTGTATTCAAACTGTCTTCTCATTCTCATTACTTGTTTATTTGCTTTATTTTTCTATTTTCCAGGATATTTCCTTTCATTCTCTTTCATCACTTCCATTGACTTTCCAATTTCATTTCCATTTTCAAAGAGCTCTTTGTTATTATCATCTACTTCCATTTTTTATAGCATTCTCTTCTTATTGGTGCAATATCTTCTCATATCCCTTTTAAGAGAATAACAATATTGCTATAGATTGAATATTTGTGTCTCCTCAAAAGTCATATGTTGAAACCTCCTGCCCAGTGTCATGTATTAGGAGATGTGGCTTTTGGGAGATGCTGAGAACTCTCATGAATGGGATTAGTTCACTTAAAAAGAGCTAGCTCACCCCTTCTGCCCTATCGTGTTATAGTGAAAAGACGGCTATCTGTGAGGATGCAGGCTTTCATCAGACTCTGAATCTGCCGGCGCCATGCTCTTGGACTTCGCTTCCTCCAGAACTTTGATAAATAAATGTTTGTTGTTCATACACCAGCCAGTCTGTGGTATTTTGTTATAGCAGCTGGAAGGGACTGAGACAAATATATTTTTTAAAGTTTTCTTTTTCAATACATCATATCTATTTCCTCCAAACTGTTTTCCCCTATGTCATTGTTTTGTTCTCTTTCTTTCATTTCAGATGTTTTTAATCTATAACCAGCTATCCTCGGCTGTCTGCTCATATTTAAGAGTGGGCAGTAGGAAGCTGATTGAAAGTTCCTTGTAGGTGGACAGGCTTGTCAACCGTGGCCTTACTTTTAAGGCGACCAGGTCAGATTCTTTTCTTGGGAAACCTCTAGGTTTAAAGACTTTTCATCTTTTCTGATACTCCAAGGAGCGCTCTTCTAGGCTCCTGACCCCTGAGTGTGAGGCTGGGTGTCAGCACTCTAGAGATGAGTAGGAGAAGAATGCTGGGGCCACATCATCTGCTATCAGAGCATTGTCTTAACCTCTGACTTCACACAGTACTCTCTTCTCCCCACTGCCTGCTGTTTCCCCTCATCCACTCTGCATTTTTTTCTTTTCTAACCTTCTCTAGAGTATAAATATCTTTTACTTGGGAGGAGAAGGGTAGGTTGACATGCTGCATGGAGAACTGATTCAGGAGTTCTTAAAAAGTCTTTGAGTCAATTCTAACTTAGTCTCACGCTTCCCCTTGAGTAGGAACTGGTATTGCCCATTACTAAGAGTTTTTATTGAGGGGGGCATTCTATGATATAATTTATGCTGTTTCATGTCTTTTCTTACAGCAGACTAAGGACCAAGCGTTCCCGGGCCGCCTAAATCTGTTATACTGGTTTATATTCTTTTGTTGTTATTGGTCCCTCTTCCATTCTCAATCTCCTGATGGTATTTTATCTTTATAAAAATATATTTACTGCAATTTTAAGGCAGTTTCACTAGGGAGGAGAGATGAATATATTTGCTCAATCTAATATCTCTAACAACAAAATTTTACTTGGTTTTTTTATGTTTTACTTTTTTGAATATTTAAATGTTTCGTTTGTTATGTAGACAATTCAATAGAGAATATTTAAGTGTCAGACATATCAAAAGGTAATAGGTATAGATTAGATACTGACACTAATATTTTTCTTCTTTTAAGAGTATCAAAGTACTTGATGCTAATTATTTTGAAAAGTTAAGAATACAGAAAGGTAAAAATAACATTTATTCTTATCACCCAGAGGAACCAGAGTTAACATGTGCCCACAAATAGTGAGATAGTGTTTTGTTTTTCCAATATAACTTTTTAGGCTAATACAGGACATTGCTAATACAATTCATGTTACCAGGATTTTCACTTGACAATAGATAATAAAAAAATTTTGTGTGCAAAATAATTCAATAACATTATTTTAATAAGTACATGTTATTCTACCATATTTCTTTACCAATAAGCAAAAAAATTTATTATATATTTATGTTGGTCATTTCAGAATGTTTCTAAGTTATACTGTGAACATTGTTCTTGACATCAAGAAACCTTACTGACCTCAGTTGCCAATTAATACAAAAAACCAACTGTTGTCATCCAGACTAATTTGCAAAACTAGTCAAATCATATTTGGCAATCAGTTTCTAAGTTCTATTTCTTTAGATCAAACAATTACACACAGATAAATACAGATAATTACACATACACAATGCAGCTACCTATGAGGATATAGTGCCATTTTTTCATCTCATTGACTTGAGGAAGAAACTTTTTCATATAATCAGGGACTAATATGGAGCATTATAATGTTTCTCTATGGCTCTTGTAGACAATTACTTAGAAAATTAACAGGGCCTAAGTCATTCTGATTTTTGGTGTAGCACTTTAAAGATACCATAGTAAATGTATTCATGCATTGCAGAAGATTCAAAGCTGCTTCCAAAATAAAATTTTGGATTTGCTTTTTCTTATGGACTTCCTCTAGTCTTTTTTTTGTTTGTTTGTTTTTGGAGGAAGATTAGCCCTCAGCTAACTACTGCCAGTCCTCCTCTTTTTGCTGAGGAAGCCTGGCTCTGAGCTAACATCCGTGCCCATCTTCCTCTAGTTTATACGTGGGACGCCTACCACAGCATGGCTGCCAAGCAGTGCCATGTCCGCACCCGGGATCCGGACCAGCGAACCCCAGGCCGCCAAGAAGCGGAACGTGCGAACTTAACCGCTGCGCCACCGGGCCGGCCCCTGGACTTCCTCTAGTCTTTTAACAAGTTTAATATCCAAGTTAGACTTTCCAGTTTTCCTTGGGAATGGCTACTGATTTCTTACCACCTGGTCATATTTTGACTTAAGCATATGGGTCTATCTTTAAAGAACTATAAAAATTATCACCCAAAATCTCATTGAAAGCATAATTTCAAATACACAACCCACTTTATGAAAAAATCTGATTAATAGAAATAATATTTATGAAATATTGTCTGACATATATGCTGTCTACTTTTTAAAATATAAATTATATTCTTTAAATACAGTTATTTGATGACATTAATTCACCAGCAGAGTTGTCTCTTGGGGGATATGCATTATTATTCCTATTTGGCACCAAGAAAAGGCCACATGAAATCACATTTGAATTATGATATAAATGTTTAATTAGTTGTTCAATGTATCATTTAGTATTCTTTCTATCTCTCTATATAAACCACATATGAGAATTTTTTTAAGGAATTAACTGCTGTGAAGACCAACTATGAATGTCATGAAAAAGTGTCATGAATCTTATTCAGTGCCCCATATCCAGTACTTATCATTATATATGCTTTATATATATTTTAGAACTATGAAAATAATTTTTAATTGATTGTATGAATTTTTGACAATTGTTTCAATCATAATAATCAAATATAAAAATACAGATAAGTAGGGGCCGGCTCCGTGGCCGAGTGGTTAAGTTCGCATGCTCCGCTGCGGCGGCCCAGGGTTCAGATCCTGGGCGCGGACATGGCACTGCTCCTCAGGCCACGTTGAGGCAGCGTCCCACATCCCACAACTAGAAGGACGCGCAACTAAGATATACAACTGTGTACAGGGGGGGGGTTGGGGAGATAAAGCAGCCCAAAAACGAAAAAAAAAGATTGGTAACAGTCGTTAGCCGAGGTGCCAATCTTTAAAAAAAGAAAAATACAGATAAGTAGAGCTTAAATGTTATTGAAGGAAAAGAGATTGGGGAAAGAAAAGAAAAGATAGTTAAAAAAAAATGTTGGTCTACTCTTGCAATTATAGTGCAGGTGGATTATTTCTGTCACTTGTTAACTCTCAAAAGTGTTTCTATAATTTAACAACATTTGGTAAATTATTTAAGAATTGGCCTTATTAAATGATCACCTACATTATTGACTGATATTTTTTAACTTGTTTTCACTTGTTATTTCTTGTACTCACTTGAAATTCTTGAATATATTTAGGCACGGTAAGCTAGACAAGCTTTTTTAAATCATTTCTAAACTCTGAATTCCCTTATAAAAATCAATTTGAAGAATAAAGAACAGTGAGGAAAATAGTCACTAATGTACATTTTACTGTCAGTCCCCATTTGAAAAAGGCAGAAAAATTAGCTAAAGATATACCGAGTATCTGTATCAATGCTTCTTTAGTCAGCCAGCAATCTGTTTCTGTTTAGTATTATAAAAAAGGTAGATAGTCCTTCCAAACATGTAAGTTAAACAAAATGGGAGATATTTTAGTTTATAAAGCCCATATCAAAGTAATTTCTGCTTCTTGCCATAAATTTTTATTCAGAATGCATCATTGATTTGAATGGGCAATTCTGTCTATGGATCAATGGTGGGGTATGGTGAATAGCTCTAAAAAGAACCTAAATACAAAATAGCTTGTGGCTAAATGCCTCATCTAAAACATTAATCCATCTGTTCAAATTAAGCCAATATCTGTCTCAAGAAATAAACTACAAGTAAATAAAACTGAATGATGAAATAATGTCTATATTCTCTCTGGGACAAATAATGTCTTCTGGATATAAAAATATCATTGCTTTTTTTTTTGCTCATTCTGTTTTTATGGTTTTCCACATTTAAAATGGTTATCTTGAGAGAGAAAACTCAGTCTTATGAAAAAATTGTATGAATTATTTTAATTTATATTATTTTATTAAAAGGGTCATAAATATATACAAATACATTCTGCAACGCCTTCTACATGAATCTTAGAAGTTAGCGGCAGCATGCGTTAGTTATTTTACTCTCGCTTAAAGAGTGAGCAATTGGCACACACAGATAGAGCAGGTGGTAGTAAAAATGAGTGCCCAGAGAGTGTTGAACATTCAGAGGAACTTTCTATTCTTTTCTGCTACTCCAGATCACTGATACAAAATAAATGAAATCGTTCTTTAACTTTTGAAACTTCTATAAATTAACATTTAAAAGTTGAAGGTCATGGAGAGGGTAGAATTTGCAAACCTGAAAGATGGTAAGTATTTATGTTGCATAAGTAATGTAGGACACAGGATAACAAACACATTTTCCCCAAATACGCAAATATACCAGGTGGAAAATTTGAGAAAGACATAGCTAGAGGGAAGAAAGTTTGGACGGCTTGACTGACTGACACCTTGAAGGTGTTTCTCACATGGGCCAACGGAATAGAGAAAAGAATTGATGAACTTCTTACAAAAACTCCTTCTTTTCTTGTTATCTGGAACATAGTCTCCTGGTTCTCTTCCTCCTCAGATTACTAATTCAGACACTCCCTATAGATATCAACTTATTTTCTTCTGCTAAATCCTACAAGTTTCAGGTTCCCCAGGCGTCTGTTCTTGGTCATTTTATTTTCTTGTTTTCCTCTTAAAAGGAGATCTCATCTTCTCTCGCCCTATTCGATACTACCTAAACCTGTAACAGCTAAAACTTGACCTTTGGTCTTGACCTCTCTCCTGTCTCCAGTATAGGAGTTTAGATACAATGTAAATAAAGCAGAATAAATTGCTACAATTCCCTGCAGGTAATCTCCAGTTCAAAATGGCCAATCACACTCAATTTCTTCGCCAAATCTATTCCTAGTTTTGTCTTTCCTATCTTGATTAAGAGCGTAATTTATTAAGCCATTTACTTGCTAAGAAAAAAAAAATTTCCAAATACGTCATTTCTAAAATTATAACACTGTTATATATTTTTATATTTGAAGCATCTCTTGTGAAGATCTTCTCTTCTTTTAGTTCCTCTCAACTTCCTTAACAAATCGTTTTTATTTCCAACTAATAATCTCAACATAACTGTCTTAATCTCTCTCTGATTTCATTGCTTCTTCTTTTCAATACTTCCACCATATTGCTACTAGAATTTTCATTCAGAACCACCAGTTTTAATTGTCACTTTTCTGCTTCAAATGTTTCAATTTCTCTTAATTATTTTTAAATAACTTCAAAGGATTCTCCATAACATAGACTAAATTACTTTCAGTTTCTTCTGTGTATTTTCTAATACATAGCCATAGTGAATTAATAGCGGTTTTCTCATATGTGCTATGAAATGCGTACTTTTTAGATTTTGAGTCTGTTGTCTTTTCTTGATATATCTCTCTAATTCTGATAAATCTAATGGACAAATCTGATAAACACCTACTTCAAATTCAAGTTTCGTGTCTCCTCTGCAGCTTTGTAAATAGCACACCACCAATGCAGTCTTGTACGTTTATTCCTCCATTAGGTTATGACAGTCTCCAATTTTCACAACTGATTATAACTATATGCTTAGTTATATGTGGCAGCCAAATTGACTTGATGGTGAGCCTTTGGAGCGCAGTAACCATTTTTCATTCATATTTGTAGGTTCAGTATCTAACTAGCCCATTGTAAGCTCTTACTACATTTTAGTCATTTAAAAAACTGAGTTTGTGACCTTTCCAGTTGAAATGGAAACAAACGCATCAAGCATCTTTCCAGGAAAGTGTAAAGAATGTCCCTAGGGTCCCAGCCAACATTCTACCTTTCAGCAAAATGGGTTCTAATATCCCAAGGCAACCTCTCATAGAGCACTCACTTAACAGCTTCCGAATTACCCAGACTGATATTTACCTCTATTATAGAGGTCCTCAGGGGGTGCCTATGGCATGAAATATACACTGTAAAACCATGTTCTCATCTCTTCACTGTGTGCAACTCAGTGATAACTGGACTGTTAGGAAAAAAACATTGTGTGCAGTTTCTGTCTAACTCTTCTGAGTAGTTTTTGTGCTGTTTCAAAGTAATTTAACTCTGGGGAGGGAGCCGAGGCAACAATCATCAGGCTAGGTTCAGAATTAATAGGGTCTGTATTGATCAGACGTAGATCTTCGCTAGAGTTCTGGCCAGAGTCAAACGTAGCATTTCTTCACTTCTACCTTTGATTGTCTTTAGGGACCATCATCAAAAGATATGTGGGGCAAAATGTTAGTCTTCCCATTCAGCCCATTAAAAAAGGCAGAACAGTGTGTTAGGTAATTGAAAAAAGTATAGACTGTCCATGTTTAGATTCCAAATTTTAAAAATCTTAAAGAATAATAAAAAGAAGAGGTAAGTAGAAAAAAATAAAAGATGTAATGACTTACATTTATTATCCTGGCTTACAAGAGTTTTCACTATTTTACTTTTTCTTTATTTCTAAATACAGTAACAAAGGTAATAAATTGAGGCTCTTTGTTATAAATCTACAATACTGGTAATTTAAGTTTTTAAACAAATGGCTTATTAGTTTTTTCATGCTCTCCTCGCTTAACAGCAGGATTTACATATATCACTTTAAAATACTGTTTACGTACATTTGTGGAGTCAATGGTACTGTATATTTTACTTCCTGGCTTATTTTTCAATTGAATGTTTATTTTTATGTCCCATAATACTATGAGAATACATACGATATGAGAATTATATGAGAAAACGAAATATTACTCTGTCGTTTTTATATTTTCTCTCATGTGATTTTTTTCCCAAGATCTTTGAATAAGAATTCACTGTTGTAGTTAGATTTACATCAATAATGTTCAGGTAAAAACAAGAAATTTTATAGAGTGAAGAAGAAATAGTGAGCAAAAATGGAAGACATGAAAAAATACAAACATATGCAGAATAAATGGCCCAATGTGGGATTAAAAACAAAAATTATATTCAAGACTTATTTTACTTAATAATGGTAGTGATTTCCCTTGGTGTGAATATTACAATCCCATTTCTACACTCAATGTCATACTATGATTTTCCTTTGATTAGGTTTAATATAAATATGTTCATTTGATTTATTTTTTTAATATGATAATTTATAATTTAACATAATTTTCTCCATACCCTATTTACTGGTTTAAAATATTTATCTGTATCATTAAGGTAACTATATGTGACATTTAAACCAATAAAAGTAAAAAGAAAAATAAGTTAGAAAATCCATTGTTTTATCCATGTAATACCAAGGAACTGACTTAACAAGTTTCCCTTATTTTTATTTTGTCTTTCTAAAATTGATGATTTTACTAATAGCTTGACATTTTTGTATGCAGTCCTTACCCCGCATTCTTATTCTATCTTGCATATAAAGTTAGATAATATCAATTTTCATAGTGTTTTACGATCGTTTGCTTGCATATCTACTGTTTACTTGACTATAAGCAATTTTTCTTTCGCTTTCATGTCTTTACTGCCTAGCCTATGACTAACGTTAGTAAGTGAATAAAATAATTGATAAATAAATGTTAATATTAATGATCATTATGAAAGGTGGATCAGGACAACTCTCAGGGGAGATGATCTGCAAGCTGCTTAGTCATGACGTGACATTTTCCCTTCTACCATCTTTCTCTCCACAATAATTTCCACATTTTCCTCCTTTTTAATCTCCCTAAAAAACTCTTCCTATTTCCTGAAGCTAACATTAAACAAGAGATAAATCTTTTTATTTGTATTTTATTTTGTTAAAATGAATTGTTGACAAGTAAAATGCACAATACTTATAAAGGGAAATGTCTCTTTCTGTGAAGAAAAAGAAATTTAACGACACTGGGTACATACGTTCTCCATGGGCATCATTCCTGTCCTATAGAACTACATTATATTTCAACTTGTTCCTAAACACACACAGGAGCTATACAGTCATGCAAGGACATGTCTTTATTTGTAACTTACAAAGTTGATATAGTTACTGACATTAGGTTAATAATGTCCACATAATTCATAAAACACAAAAAAGATAGAACACATTGCATTTGCTAAAAAGTATTATAAGGATCCCTATATGGTTACTTCTCAGGGAATTTAGTTTGTATTGTGAGAACAGCACAATCATCTCTATTTCTATTCCTGCAGGGGCAAAATAATTTGCACTTGCTTTCGTTTCTGAAGAAGTCAAATCTTCTTTCTATTTACTACACATAGTCAATATTTGTTGAAAACGAATCCTCAGATAAGCTCTGTAATAAATTAGTGATTATGCATTATAAGTATTTATCATATACATGTTCTCACTTGCAAATGTCCGTTCATTCTTCCCTATGGCCTTAAAAGATTTTTGTTTTTTTCTCAAAAATGTTCCATTGGATTTTCCATTTACCCTTACCCCCTCCTCTGTCGACTTGAATTTCCCATTCCAAGGATTGCTTATCTTCTGTTGTTCAGTAGCATTGAAACACATAATCCAAAGATTGAGTGGGGATGAAATGAGGTTGGAGTGATAAATTGAAACTAGGATAAGAAGGTTGTTGTGAGACACATTTAAGAGTTTAACTTTTCCTAAAAGCAATGGAAAATCAATGATATTTTGGTGACATATTTAATTTATAGTTTCAGTGGGGCTATGTGGAGAATAAATAGGAAGAGGGCAAACCAATAAAAAGGACGAATGTTATTTCAGCAATCTGAGCTAAAGTTGATTTTGACATGATCTAATGATATAGCAGTAGTCAGAGAGCATAGGCACGGATTTATGAGATTTATATGGGGGAAAGGGAAAGAGGGAGAAATAATTGATGACTGCGAGGTTTCCATCTTCATAACTGTATGAATGATGACAGTTTACACAGGGTTAGGGAATGAAGGAAAAAGGCTTGTTTGGAGAACAATAACCTGAAGGGTGGCATCTTAGTCTGCGTTCCTTCAGAAATACATGCTGCTGAAATGATTCAAATTCAAGTAGTTTATTTGGAAGAGGATTTTAGAAAACACTTGTAGGGGAGGAGAAAGTGAAACAGGGAACAGAATACAACGATGCAAGATTCGTTACTTAGTAAGTTGCCACTTAAGTTAAATTATTAGATCTAGTTTCCAGTGAAAAACTGGAGTTTGATCCAGCTAGGATATTTTGGGGGCCCTCATGTGTGAAACATGCTCACTAATGTTATCTCAATTATGATAAAACCTATAGTTAACCTTTTTATAGAAGAAGACGTCTTCCAAGAAGTGTTAATTTACTTCCACTTCTGGCCTATGTGCACGAGGCTAAGTGGGCTCCAGCCACCAGAGAAAGGTCTGTTTTGGCAGCTGGAACTAGAGCCAAGCTACCTAAAGGGGATAGGGTGAAAAGATATGTATGAGGCAACAACAGCATCTGCCACACAATGGATTGAAGAAGAAAAAAGTGGTAAGTTGAAATTCATGAGCATGGATTTTTCCAGAAACCAATAAAAGAAAATTTTAAGACAGATGAAACTGAAATATTGAATCTTTAGAATTCAAGGGGAATATGAACTGAAATAATCCAGTCAATTTACAACTTAATCTGTTATTTCTGACTTTGTATGAAAACTTTCAGAATAATGGTAGAGGTAGAGTTCACATATTACACAATATTTTTCTAATTTTGTCCTTTCAGTTTTGGTATATTTATTGTAATTTTTATCAGTTGATATTATAATCACTACGGTAGCTCACTAATGTCCAGTTTTCTGCTGCTTTTGGACACATGAGGGGATTGTGTTTCCTTATGCTTTAAATTTGTGTGACTTATTTTGCCAATTAAATGTGAATAAAGATAGTACACATAGAAGCATTGAATAGCCAGGGATCTTCTGCCTGGTGCCATGGCTAGTTTCTTCATAGATCAGTCTGCATTACATAACGCACGCTCTATTGGCTAATGCCATAACACAAATTTTGGCATTGCAGATTTCAAATTCCTCTTTGGCTCAGTGGTAAATACACATCTGAATTGTATGCTAACTTTCTATTTTACACGTCATTTTTAACCATAGACTTTCTCTTTCAAAGCAAGACATGAAACTGGATTCATTCACTATATCCTAAACCAACATCTCACATTCTGAAGATTATGAATCTTCTTATTATAAGAATATTATTATTAAAGAATATTATTATTCTTTTATTCTTGTTACATTTTCACTTTATTATAAATTCTAAAATCATCTAAAATTTGGGTTGCATTGTTCTCTATTTTCTACTGCTATTACTTATTTTTATTACTATTATTCTGATCGTTTTAGTGTAGATTTTGGTGTGTGGTAAATCCTAACTCTTTTTAAAATCCCCTTAATACGGTGTTTATTACTTTTGTTTCATTGAAACTGACATTTTTTTTAAGATAGCCAATAACCTCATTATGTTCAAATCTAGTGGCCTTTTAAAACCCTTTTTTTCCCTCTGATCTTTTTTCTTATTTAGACTATGATATCTTTAAATTCTTTACTCTTTTTGTTTACGCAATGATACTTCCATGTTGTCGGTGTTTTAAACATTCTCTCTGCTTCAGTTTCTTGCTTCTTTGTATTTAATTACCTTTTATGTGTAGATAACCTTTAAACTTAAGGCTTTATTCTCGAATTTACCATTGTCTCCTTCAACATCCAGTGCCTGGGAAATCTAATCGACACTCATGTATTATACTGCAACTTCTAAACTTTCCTTTACTTAACTATCTTTGCCAATGACCCTTCCTCTGACCCATATTTTTATTTCACTGGTTTACAAAAAATATTTCTAGTTTAGTGACCAAAATGCAGCAAGTATAAAGCATATTTAATTTATAGTCCTTACCTTTTCTTCTCGTGGTGGTGAATGACATTACAATATACTCTCTTCTCCATTTAGCTTACTAAAATTGCTAGTTCACCTTAACTGTATATAAGCATATTTAATAGTTGGGGCAGAATTGAAAGATAGGTACACATGTTTCTGATGCCAAAGAGTTCATTATGCATTAGGCGATACAACTCAGTAGAAAAATACCATGATGGAAACAGAATGTAACAGCATATTGAAGAGAATTCTAGATAAAATACAACAAGAATTCAGATCTCTGGAGAGTTGAAGTGACACCTTATCCTTGGCTTTCTAGCAAATAACTTACTCGACACAACCAATTCTTCTTTTGAGAATTCTCTCAGATTCTTTTCTTTTTTCATTTTCACCACCACCACTCTAATCTAGGATATTCAGTTTGCCACTCAGGTTATTTTCGTCAATAAAAAATGATAATATAATTGGTTTTATAATCCAATTTTTAAATGTTACATTGATTAACACTTATCAGTATGCACAGCAACTATCATGTGTTCCAAAAAGGAAAGAAAGCACGTTTCACAAAATGAAATGAGAATAAAAGACCATACCCTGTTTTACCAATCTTAGAAGACACAGAAAAAAAGCATTTAATGAGTCAGCCCTGACAGCCTAGTAGTTAAAGTTCAGTGTGTGCTTCTTCAGCTGCCTGGGTTCAATTCCTGTGTGCAGAACCACACCACTCGTCTGCTGGTATCCATGCTGTGGTGGTGGCTCATGTAGAAGAACTAGAAAGACTTACAACCAGAATATACAATTATGTATTGGGGTTTTGGGGAGGGGAAAAAAGAAAGAGAGGAAGATTAGCAGCAGATGTTAGCTCAAGGCAAACTTTCCCAGTAAAAAAAAATCATTTAACAATTTTAATATTGTTGACTTCATTGACCTACATATTGTGTCAGTCTCAAAATCAAGGGAAAATATACAAAGTGTTTACATATTTCTCATCTGGGGGCATAAGAGTGAAGCCAGTTGGCATTAGTCTTTATTTTCAAAGACGGCATCTACCTTCTAATAAATTTCAGTACATCATTAAGAGTTACAAAAAATGTTATATTGACTTTTTTCTCACTTGTAAATATATTTGAAACTAATCATTCTAAAATTCAAGATCTTTCCTGGATCATCATCCCTTCCCTAAGCCAGAGTAATTTTACCTCAGCGGTGTTTCTTGTTTTGCTCTCCTTAGTTCTCTATGTACTTGATATTACAATTAAAGAGAACAATCATAGTTGACGTTGACTGTGAAGCCTACCAAAAGTATCCCAACATATAAGCACCAGCTATAACTAACGTACCTTGCTTAGAGATTGGCAAGGTTTTAGAATTCTCCTCTAGTAATTTCATGATGCTTTAAATTTTTTACTTATGCAACTATAAACTCCCAAACAACAGTCATATCTTCTAATGATTTCACGTCCTTCAGAGAATTTTACAAAAGACTGGGCTTTCAAAAGGTGTTGAATCAATGTTTGTTAATAGAATTGAATAAAAAGAGTTATCAGATTAAGGCAATCATCCACAATAAACATTGTCTTTCAAATTTTTTTTTTGCAGTAAGAACACAAAGGTATAAAATGCACTACAATGCTGTCTTTCAAAATATTCAGAAAACTGATAAAAAGAAAATTTTTAGCTTAATGTTTCCAGATAATTACACCCATTCTCTATATAACTTTATGTAGATACACAATTCATATTTAAGAATATTCTCTTAGTGTTTAAAATATTCTTCATTTTAAATTAGACACATTGGGAGATAAACTCACTTTTAGTTCTATTTAAAAATAAACCATAATACAAGAACATCATTTCTCATCTATAGCTTTATCATATGGTTTTACATTGAGGGAAATTAATAGAAAGAATATAAGCAATGAAACAACTGAAATTTTGATTTTGCCAAATGTAACATACAAGGATATTTAAGGGCTTTATTTAATATATTTTACATTATTTCTTTTGAAAATTGTGGTTTTTCATATGTCATTGATCATTTTTTTCCAAGTTAATTTATCAAGAAATGAGGAATTTCATAAGCCTTTGGGTTTAACAATTATCCTATGGCAACCTTTTGTAATAAAGTCAACCATTAATGCAATTATGGGAAATTTTTTTAGCAAATATTTGTTTAATGCTTACAATGTGCAAGGTGCCATTTTTTTAAATGCCTGTAATGGCACATAGTAGGTACTTAGTATTTGTGGAATGTATAATAAGTTAATATGCTACAATTGGTGATACAGAGAAAAATTTAAATGAAATAGCCAAGGAAATTACCTTTAAAGCAATTGATTGACTGATAAAAGTCATTCAACAAGTGTTTATGGAGCATCTACCATTTGTCTTATAAGAGGAGGGAAAGCATGGTGAACAAGATGAATTCCTTGTTCTCATGAAGTTTATATGTTAGCAGAAGACTGAAAAAGAACTGACATAATTTTAAAAATGATAAATGCCATCACTTTAAATAATATTAATTAAATGTTAGGACAAGGCCAACCTGGTGGCGTAGTGGTTAAGTTCACAGGCTCTGCTTCAACAGCCTGGGGTTCGCAGGTTTGGGTCCTGGGTGCCAACCTACACACCACTCACCAAGCCATGCTGTGGCAGCATCTCACATACAAAATAGAAGAAGATTACCACAAGTGTTAGTTCAGGGGCAATCTTCCTCACAAAAAAAAAGTTAGGAGACTGGGTTAGAAAGTGACTAGTGCTATGGTCTGAATGTTTATATTACCCCAAAATTCATAGTTTGAAATCCTAATGCCTAGAGATGATGGTATTTCACGGTGGGACCTTCAGGAGGTGCTTAAGTGATGAGGATGGAGCCCTCATGAATGAGATTAGTGCCTTATTAAAGAGGTTCCAGAGATCTCTAGCCCCTTCTTCCATGTGAGGACACAGTAAAAGGTCTGCGACCGGGAAGAGGGCTCTCACCTGAACAAGTGGACACCCTGATCTCAGACTTCCAGCCTCCAGAACTGTGAGCAATGCATTTCCCTTGTTTATAAGCCACCCAATGTGTGGTATTTTGTTATAGTAGCCTGAACAGACCAAGGCAACTGGGTAGAAAGATTAAATGGGCAGCGTCAGAGAAGGCCTAACTAAAAAGATGACATATGGTGAATAGTAAAAGCAAGAACACAAAAAAAGAAGGGAATAAAGTGGAAGTTGCCTTTTGGTAACTGAGTGGGTATTTTTGGTTAAAAAATCTCAGGCCATTCTATATTTTCCAAGAAGTAATAAACCAATGGGACATTAAAGGGAAAGGTTTGGTAGTGATAGAGATACCATAAAAGTAGATTCAGAGCAAATCTGAGAAATAATCACATTTATTGAAGCCCAACTTTTTACCTCTTACCTTGTATAGTATGGAGAAATACAAGTTCAATGTGCACATTCAGATTTTTATAAATCAGTTTATATTATGTTTAACAAATAGTTTAGCAATTGTTAAATCTGTACCAAATGTTAGTTATTGTTATTAAATATTGACCATGCCTGCGCGGTCTATAACAATGACTACTTCCTGCTAAAATAAGGAAGAGGGAAAATTGTATTATTCTTATTTTATTTTTCAAGGAATTCTTTAGAATAAAAAGAAGAAATGAGAAAGAAAATGCAAAGCTAAGGTATAGATAAAATGCTGAGTCATTCAATAGGAACAGATATTGGACAGGAAATCTGTGTCCCAAGTAGGAGCTACAGTGGAATGAGGAGTGTAGACAAGAGGCAGTGTGGCACTGTAGATCAGCGTTTGTGAGGAGACATGCATTCAGAACACTCAAATCAGGAGAGCAGCACAATGAGTCACTGCAGCCAGAGGCCGCTGATAAATCTACAGCTTGCAGCGCGGCTGGTCTTTTAGTTGACCTGAGAGGTAAATTTGCACAGGCAGCTTTGCACGACCTTTTTGAAACATAAGACTCCAGTCTCCTTAGTAGAATCTCTGAAATTATTGTTCAGAGTCAATTCCGGGGGCAGTATCTGATACTAATTACTAGGACACATAACAAATTTTACTGATTTATACGGAATGTTAAAAATGTCACCCCTCCTTCAATGAACTATGGTGACAAGCTCCTGCCCCAAGGGAATCAGAGTTCTTACTGTGGAGGCAGAGCTGTTTGCCAAGCTGTTTGGAGGAAGCTTGTACAACAAAACATCTATCTGCCCTTTGACTGATTTAAGGCTGTGTGAGCATTCTATTTACCTAATATGTGAGAAAAATGTGTAAAAGAAAACCTGTGTAAATTGAATTGGAGTTCAAACCAGGATGTAGTTGTCAGTTATAATAAGACCCTGAGTGCTATGTGACCTTAGCTTGCAGCGATGAGCAGATATAACAGTGATTCTAGAAGAGAGAAGAAAAAAACAAATCATTATCTTTCACAAATATCAGCTCATAACATTAGTGCAGATCAAGATCTTTGAATATCGTGGGGAAAAGGTGTATTTTAATAAATACTGCCCTACGATGATCTTTGTAGGCATGGCGGTTGATTGACAACTAAATAGCAAGCTTATTATATAGTGTATTGCCTTATTTCAATATATTGGAGAAGATAGACCACGTGGCATTCAATTTGTTTGAAAACAGGAAAATAAAAGAGGAAAATGCATCATTTAGAAAGAAATTGCTGGTTATCTAAACTTCATCTTTTTTTCTCTGATTTTTTTTTTTTTTCTAAATCCCCAAAGGGAGACCTTGCTAATCTTTCCAGCTCCAGGATAATTTGTCATTAGTTCCAATCCAAACATCAAGCGTAGGACACCAAATTCTACCAGTCAGCAAGGCTACCGAGAAATTTAACGTAGTGTTGGCAGAGCTGAGAGGAAATCGTCAAACTGACGAGGTGGAAGAGAGCTTCATTAGCTCCTATGGAAAACTGTGATTTCAGTTCAAAAAAGCCCCTGACTTATTGTAGTGACCAGTCACATCAAAGAGCTCCTCTTCTATCAAAAAGAAGAAGGTTGATTAAGCAATCTTAAATAACAGCTTAATTTTTCACTTGGAAGTTGAACATTGAGCCTATAGATTTTTTCCAAAAGAAAAGAATGACCACATTCTTTTTTGAGTTTTAAAAAGACATCGCCAAAGATTAAAATGTATATATTCAGCAATAAAATTCAACATGAATAAGCTTCTGTTTAAAAACTATGATCTTGAAAAACTACTTGACTTTGTAGATGATGTAAAGAAAAGGTAGGGATTAGATTTTTCAGAATGATTCAATATTTTATAGGTGATAAAAGCAAAAATAAGAGGTGGCATCAAATTTTATAAGTAGTTTCACTATTTTTTTAAAGCTATTTTTTACAAAATATTTCTCCAATAATGATGCCATGGTTAGAAGAAATTAGTTACCTGATATGACTACATCTATGGAAAGTTCAAGGAATGGTTAAGATACCTTACAATACATTACTTTTTAAATTATCAGCTTTTATTAAATTTACCACATTGCCAGTACACTACCTGAATTTTTGTGAGTAGAATAAATCTATTTCATATAATTCTTTCAAAGGAATTATTTTCCCTTTGGGGAATTAAAGAGTCTATACAAGAAATAGAGTTGAAAGCCTCTATAAGCAATACCAGAAAGATAAAATCATACTTATTTCCTGTATCTGATGAAGTGAAAAATTCTTATTTCCTAAAGATGCAATGCTATATTTTGCAGTTTATATATTGGGACCTATTTCATATCCTAAAAATTCCAACATGTATTAGGAAATTAAAATATTTCAAGTTAATTACATGAATGAAAACAAATGTTTAAAAATATATATGCTTTTGAAGGACATTTCAGCATAGTCTACACAGAATGATATTTTTTTAATATTAGTTCAATAAAATCCATACTTGATGGAAAAACTTCATTTCTTCAAGGGTGTTAAATTTATATTTAAAATTGGAGTCCTTATAGGGGAAATTTTTCATAGAATGTGTGTTTGAATGTCTAAAAAGTCTTTGACTGACGAACACTGAGGGTGAGTGAGTTTTCCTGACAGATGTTACACATATGTCTCAGACAATAACCTTTCTCTTCATTAATTCATCTTATGTTTCTAGAAAATTCGTTGACGTATTGCTAATTTCAGCTTTCTTTTGAGATTTGATGATATATCTACTAGCTGTCTTTTCGTTCACAGATCTGCCATCATTTTTCTTGTCACCATTAATTGAACCTGGTGTAGTAACAATTTACTTGATCAGGCATGGCCAATAATGTCACCAGTGACCGCAACAGTCAGGAAATTATAAAGGTAAGATACAGTCACCACTGTGGGGTTCATCATTGCAGGAAGACAGGAAGGCTTCAGACTATTGAGAACAGCACTTTACTACATTGGTCATCGATTCCCTCTACTAGGGAGTAATTTGAATACAGAAAAAATATTTTCTAAGAAATAATCACATTTCTCAGTACATTTTTTTCAAAATGGACTTTGTTTACTTCTCTTTTTCCTATTTCCATTTTACTTTGTTATATGTGAAAACAAGTCATTTATTTCTCTCAAAGAACTTTTATCTTTAAAAGCTGGCACACCCCCCCCCCCCCCCCCCACACACACACACACACTGATCCCTGGCCCCAGGCTTGCTTAATAGGATATTCTGCTAGAGAGAATAAGACAGGTAAAACCAAACTGAATGTACTCACTTTCCCTGACTCTATGCTTTCTTGATTCTCTAGAGCTACTTAAATTTGCTGAGAGGTCATATCAAGCAGCTTTATAATTCAATGGTAGATAGATATGCATACTTCCAAACTGGATGAGAGTGCTGTTATTTACTATTCATAATAGGATTGATTCATATTAGTCAAAAATTTTGTAATTTAGAAAACACTTTTCCCTGTAGTATCTCACTTGATTTGTGCCACAATCACCCATCTTCCACCTCACTCTAACTTCAGGTAATGTGCCAAGGGAGAAATCAGATATACAATGATGAATCTGTATGAGGGGTCATGTTGTTTGCGAGAAAAACTCAAGACAAAATTATCATTTTTCTCCTGGTTTTCTCTCTCTCTTATCGTCTTTTGGTGAGTCTGGTTTTGTATTTTGATTTTGCCTTATGGTAATACTTTGCCTTGGCAAGTTACTTGGAACAAGGCTGAGCATTATAGTATTGTCTGCGAAGATCTATCTTTTGACTTGAACTTCGCTGAGAACAGGAGGAAGTAAAAGAGTTAGTGTGAATTTATGTATTACCGAACAGGAAAGAGATTGGGTGTTTGCTGTGGAAATCAAGCTAGAATTCAGCACGCATTTGACTGAAGTACTCTTGTGCTAATCTCTCAGGAAAGAGACCAAAGTGGTTAGCAGCTGGATGGGCAGTTGGAGACAAGGAACTTATAGCTTCTGGCAAAGCCCAGAGGATGTGAATATACCATTTGAAAACTCCATAATGCTTTCATGGTTGGCAGTACAGACCCCCAAACCTGGATATGATTATCGTCTTCAGTTTAGAGGGGGGAAAATAGTGTAGCTATAAAAACATGAATCAGGGAATATCTGGGACTCAAACTCCAATTTCTTTCCTGTACAATGAGTTCAAGAAGGAAGAGTCAAACACAGTTTTGCACATACACACACAGACAAACATGCACACGCTGAGTGAGAAGACAAGTATTCTGTAATTTTGAGAAATATGTTATGTTTTAAAAAATAAATAGATCAAATATCAGTTTCTTTTATTGCCTTGTGAATATTTCAATGTCACACTGAATCTGCTGAGGGGAAAGGAATGTAAAGGTGGTTTCAGTAGACATGGATTTTGTTTTCAGTGCCTCCACAGAATTGTTCCAAAACTTATAAATAATACTTATAATTTTTAAAACAATACAGCATTATTATCTCATTATAGAGTATTTATCAAGCCTTAGTCAACTAAACACCACAAAATGTGCATCCAAGTGATAATTTTGCAATAATCTTATTATTGGAAGTAATATTTACTATTGAAAGTAAAGTGACTGCTCACTCTTCATTCCCTCATGTCTTTCTTATAGATATTAAACATGATAAATATTTCACCATGTACCTCATTATCTTCTGAACTGAAACCAATCCGTACTTCTTAGGTAGTTTTAAATTTTCATATTTTGTTATAGGTTCAGGGAAATTTCAAGTGAACCAAACATAAGAATATTCAAGAATAGAATATTCTCATTACCTATTTAGATAATTTTTTAAAGGCTTCTAAAAATTATATTTTGAAATGACATTTTACATTTCTACATAATAACACTCCGCTCACCCAGAACTCAAATAAATACAAATCACTTCATTAGTAAATAAAATTATTTGATGTCCAAGTGTAAATCTAATCCTTAAGGGTAAAAGCTAATGAAACTGTTACTCTCAACCCTTGCAAATGCCTGCACAAATTTCATAAAAAGACTGGGTTATTCTATATGCTCATATATTATATATATATTATCATTGGACTGCATAGGATAAACCATCAACGATGTGTCAATATATTTGCTATATATTCACACACACAAACCCACACATATGTAAACACACTCATCCTTAAGAAACTAACTAATCTAAAATAGTCATGGTAATTTATTTTCATGAAAACTCCCATCCTAGACTTCTCTTTTTCTTTAAATGTTAATGAATACCAATGATAGTCTCATTTTTATTCTCACCTCACTCTATCTTATCTTCTTGCGACACATCAATTATTGTCATTTAGAACTACTAAGTTTCCCTTCCAGGACTATTGACAGAATTTCTGGACGAGGTGCTCAAGCCTGCATTTTTAACAAGCACCATAGGTTATTCTGATTCAGGACCTCCTAGGGCCAGCTTTATAAAAATGGCTGTCATAGATGCTGATGACTCCATGTCCCAAACCCCATACCCGATGTATCTCACAAACTTTGGACTCACACAGAGAAGTGCTTTCTGAAATCCCTCTGGGTTGTCTAGAGGTATCACAACTTCTTCTACTAGTACACATTGTGTCATGCCTAAACAAGGTCCACCTTGTTGATTTTCTAAAGCAGATGTCAATAATACCATCTTCTATGTTGCCATTCTCTGCTGTTTACTGCATTGTCCAATCAGATACAATCAGTCTTAGTTCCTTGCAAAACCATACAGGTAAAATTTAAAATCAACCTCATCTCAATGCTTTTGCTTAGGCTACTTTGAAATGCTCCATCTCTCTGCATTGCCTCCCCTTGGTATATAATTCTTATTCAGTTTTCAGATTCAGTTCTAATGATACTGTTTCCAGGAAACCTTCTTTGAGCTCTTCTCCTAGGATTTTACGTACCTTTGTTCTTTATACTTCCAAATATGCCATTTTCTCTCTGTGCCCTTACATATTCATTGTTTTATATGCCTCATCTGTTTCTGACTGTCTATCCTGGTGTTCTGGTGATCTGTGACTCCATTTAGCTCATCTCATATTCAACTTCCTGATCCTGATGTCTAGCAGAACACCTTACTATAAGAGAACCTCAATAAATAACTGTTTAATGATGAATAAATTAATGAATTGTGAGCATAAATGCTATGGCAAAGCACGTGACTACTTATTGACAAATTTGTGTTTAGAAATTCATCAAGGAATTTTTCATTTTTATAAGCTAAGGGAGGAGAATAATCAGAAACTGAGAATGTGGTTCATTTCTAGCAGAAAGCTAGTTACATCCCTTCCTCCCAGAAATCATAGCTTCTCATCTTCTCAGTTTAGGTTCATTAAGAGTATTCCAGTTGATTATAACCTGTATTTTGTTTCTTATCTCTGTATTGAGACTCTTAAATTCTATTAAAAAAGAGAAGGCAAATTGTTTAACATTAAGTATTTATTTTATGTTACTTCCTCACAAGCATTATAAATAAATGTATTTCAGCTTCCTATGAAATGAATTGGTTTAAATTCTATTATTTAAATGTACCCATCATCTGAAAAATGTAATTGAAACAGTTATTGTGATAAAAAACGGAAATATATCTCTTTATTTTTTTTAACTTTCAATGATCTTCCCTACAGAAAATGGAATGTCCTTGGGAAATTATTATTAAGGAATTCACCATACAATTTTTACTTGCTTCTAGTTCATTTTATCCTTTAAGATACTATTGTAATTACCTGTGTTGAGATCTTCTGGAACTAAAAAGTTTAAAATTAATAACATCGTATGGATGTGTTTTCAAAATTAGAGTACCCTAACGTTAGCATTTGTGGTGTCTAAAATGGACTAAGATTGTGAGTACAGTCATCTAGAAATTAATATTTCCAGGTTTTTCTTAAGTGCTCTCTCCCAAATATTGGATATAGTTTAATGAATCCTGGATTTGGTGGCAGCGGGTTTTGGTTTAAATCTTTGTTCTCCCATGTACTGACTTTGTGAACTTAAAACAGTGAGGCCACCTTGTAGACTAACCAGCTCCACATCCACATCCATTAAATAGTATTAAAAATTGCTCCCTTTGATAGCTCATTAAAATCATGAGAAATGCTGTATATAAAGCACTTGGTAAATGATGAAGTACTGAGCAATGCAGTATTACTTTTTTTTTTGGTGAGGAAGATTGTCCCTGTGCTAATGTCTGTTGCCAATCTTCCTCTGTTACCAATCTTCCTCTTTTTGCTTGAGGAAGTTTGCTCCTGAGCTAATATCCGTGCCAATTGGCCTCTATTTTGTACATGGGACACTGCCACAGCATGGCTTGATGAGTGGTGTGTAGGTTTGCACCTGGGAACTGAGCCTGTGTACCCTGGGCTACTGAAGCACAGCACGTGAACCCAACCACCACGCCACGGGGTTGGCCCTGTACGTTTTGATATAAGCTTCTTTAATTTAAAGTACATGGATTTTTTATTGTAAAAAAAATCCTTTTTAGCATGAATATGTAAAAATTTCCGATTTTTAAAATTGAACCCAAGAAATTAAAATTTCAACAAAGATCCTTAGAAAACATAGATCATGTGCTTCCAGCATGATAAACTCAATGACAAGTAAAACTGCACACTGTTGTAGAAAATTACAGCCCATCTGCTTTTGCAGTAATCCTCTTTATGGCTTCAAAGAAAAACGATAATGTCCAGGTCTTGGGTGGCTCTAGGACATTGATTGCCAAACCAAACCTTTCTTCCAAATATCAGTAAACTAAGGATGGTAGACTGCTGCAAGCTATTTTTCAGCCAAAAGGATTAGATTTGTCTCATGGATGGGTCTGACACGTGATATAGATTTCCAGTGGGTAGAGGTTTTCCCAGTTGCAGGAGGACTTTCTAAGAGTTGCTGCTATCTGAGGGTGGAGAACGGTCTCTAGTGGGAAACTGAAATTCAAAATTTTGTCTATGAAATCTTTCCTCTGTAAGAAATTCTCTGTTGAGCTCCCTCCATTTAACCGTATGCCTAGTATGTAGGAATAGTTCCATTTGTCCTGCACAGAGCTGTTGCTTCAAGATTTTTGTAAGGACAATGGATAACATTTTGGTGGTTGTTGCTATGTGTCAAGCCCTGGTCTAAGCATGTTCTATGTATTAATGCTTCTAATTCTCACAGTGACCATGTGAGGTCACTCTTATTATCATCTCAATTTATGAGTGAGGAAACTGAGTCATAGAAACACTAATTAGCTTGTCCAAGTTCGGATAGCTAGTAAGTGATGGAATAGGAAACCAAACCGAAGCAAACTGTCTAATTCTGGAAAGTGAGCCCAGAATTACTCTCCTATACTGCCATATAGGGTCTAACAACATTTAAAAACAAGAAAAAGAGGAAGTAGTATAAATTAAAAATTCCATTTTAATATATGTATTTTTCCATGTCTTTTTCTTTTTTTTCTGAACTAACAGAAAGAAGAGTCCCGTTAAATGCTCACTAACCACACATAGTTGTCTATTTCCAAGTACACATAATCTAGAAAAGCCTGACAGGAAATGTTTCTACATTTCAGTGCTATGCATATATGAAGAGGATAGCCTGCAATTCTTCCAGGGAGAGCCCAGAGACAGGTGTGTCCAGGGTGGGACTCTAGAGGATCTCTTTCCTTTATAACGATTGGGAAAGGATGTGAGATTATTTCCTATTTCTATACTCTATCCTTCAGACTCTATACAAAGAAAATGAGAGGAAATATTTATAACTAAGTAATACTGATAAGACATACTTATTAGCTCAATTCAGTCTTGAAATTGCATTTTGATTTGTTTCTCTACAAATATCAACATTATTTATATAAATAACACCAAAGTGCATCTGCTATTTAGCTTTGTGTGAGATTTTCCCTATCACTGACGTTTAGGGAATACCACTTAAGGGAAAAAAGCAATTTTAAGGTTATCATATAAGTGACAAAGACATTGATCTGACAAGATAGGCTCAGGAGACCCAACACGCAGCTGCAGAGTTCCTTTTGGCTCTCTCCACCATAATTTCACAGAGCCTGGTATAATTAACACACTTCGTGAGATTTAAGTAACATTTGTTGCTTCTCTATCAGAATGCAAATTTGAGAAGGGTATGGATCTGCACAGGAGATGGGAACAACTGTTCTCGAGGTAATAACCGGCGCTCCGCTTCCCAGCGCAGAAAGAGGTGACAGATACAGCATCACTCAGATTTTATTAGGGAGTTAACATATGTTTTATTGCAGCTACAAATGCTAAAACCAGATATATCATAAAATTAACTAAAATTAAATGGTTTATTGTCATTTTGGAATTCTTAGTCTCCATTTTCTTGAAAGCTGTGTTAAATAATAGGGCCTGCTTTTGTCAGGTGAGTGCATGTGCGTGGATAAATGGGAATACAATCTTCTAAACAATAAAAAAAAAAATTATTGGGTCAGTAGCCACTGTTTAGACAGGAGGAAATTGTCTCAGCAATAGAAAGTAATTACTAGTTGGTGTGTGTGTCTGTGTGTGCCTGTAAGCACAGGCACACACATTAAAAGTGATGCCACTGTCAGGCTTCCTAACCCTGGAACTCATTCTTTTCTATAATAGGTTGGAGCATTTGATAAGAAAAATCAGTTAGAGAAATGGTTTATTCTTCTGTCCTATATTTATGTCAAATGAAAGCAACATAACCGAAACTCTTCATTATATAGAGATGAGGTAGCCTGATTTATTTATTTATTTTCTAATTCTGAAATTTTCCTGGAAAAAAAAAATCAGTCTAATGGAATACAGACAGAAGGAATTATGCCAATAGTCCATGACATGGTAGATCTTTTGAAATGACACTTTAATATAGGAACATAATTCAAGGTTCTGTATGTACTGCTTTTACTTAAAAATTGAATGCAAATAAATAAATGTAAAAATGCACTTTCTTCTATGTGTATAATGCATTTCTACATTTATACACATATAATATGTATGATGAAGAAAGGAACACTGTACATATTATCTAGTGCTTCAGGGTTATATGCATATATATATTTCTTTAGGCATATTATCTACAGTATTTCTACTGATCAGGTTTGCTCACATCTGTTACTCTCTCATCTAAGACAAGAAGAAATAAATATGTAAATCCAGAAGCATGCTACAAATCAAACTTCCCTTAATGTGTTCAGCTGCAGGGGGGACCCTGATCCAAGAGAATGCTCCTACGCTTTTATACGCATAAAACTGTATTGAAGACTCATTTGTCCCATATGTCTCTTATTTTTATTTAACCACAGACAAATTATTTTAAGCTTTCAAGATCATTTTAGGGTACTACAGCAGTACCTCTTTATATCAATAGTGGATTTCAAAAATAAATTATGAGAAATGTAGTGGCTAAGCTAGCATGAACGGCATACTGAATAAAATCAAAGTCTCATTATCATAGCACATGAAAAGAAGCTATGAGCCCCTAAGTAGAAATGGTGCTTTTAAATTCTAAACTTTACTCTATAGACCATATATCAAAGCTTATTGAAAAGGAGAAATCTACTAGAAAGAATAAGGAATGAAGTCTATGTAGAAGTTAAGTTTCTTGCCAGTTGTCAAAGGGAAGTACACCCCTACTGAAGTAAGTGGACTGGAATAAAAAAGTACGAGTAACACATAGTTCTCCTCAAAGTGCAGGTGTGTGGAGAGACATGATGCTTGAAGTAAAATGTCAGTCAGTGCACTCCTTCCTTCATCCAGAATGTCTTACTAAACCACATGATAGAAAGGTCCTGTAAATGAAACAGTGAGCTCAGTGACTTCATTGCCAAGCTCGTTAACAGCTCATAGACTGGTAAGAAAATCTGAGATGAGTAGCCAGGCCACAAACATACCTTGAATAGACTTTCAAAGATACTTCGAGATTCAAATTATTTAATTATAACACGAAGGCAAATATTTCTTGTAGTTATAGTGGAAATAAGTTACAAAATAGAATATAAGAATTTGAGGGTACAAATATTTTTGGACTTTATGTGATAAGTTTTATTTTTTAAATAAGAATTTCAAGAAATAAATGTTTATTTGCAATTTATGTTTCTTTTCTTGGGAGATAAATGTCATCTCATCAGATAAATAGTCATCTCATCTTATCTTACAGTAGATGTTTCACATGAGTTCATTGCACATTGTCAAGTAACAAATATGATTCAATTCAGTAATGAGTGTAATGTTCTTTATTTAGAGGGAAACAATCTGTGAATTAGGGAGTACAGTGCCTCACAAGCAGTGGAGTGCTCTTCCCGAGGGATTTGGGGCAAGAGTGAGGTTTAGAGAGCATTGGAAGCAGCAATGTGGAAACAAGGCATGACTGGCTAGGACGCTAGGGATTTCCTGGTAAGGCCAGCAGGTCTTGTTTTCGAGGGAAGGTGAGCCAGCCAAAGCTTGAGTTGTAGGATTAGTGACTGGTGTGTGTTAGGTTTCGTAGACCATGAGGTGTTTCCTCTAAGTGCAGGCTGACTTAGGTTTAGATTTGTAATGTGAGTCGGGCCACTGGGCAGCCCTCATTTTGTAGGTCTTGATGTACAAATTTCCTTTATGAACATATACAAAATATGTGTAGCAAAAGCTGAACTCAAGAATAGTTTCTCTAATGTAATATGAAATGTACTTCTCCTCTCATCTTTTGAGCCAACATTTGCTTTCTATATGTATTTTAGCTACTAGTGTAAGGTCATTTCATATGAAATCATACAATGCCAAGCACTTAGTGATGATAATTATGAGGAAATGTATTTTAATGGTTACAGATTAATTAAATCACAACTAAATTTTAAATGTGTTCATATTTTTATAACCTCCTGAAAATCATTCCTGAGACACTTACCAGCTGCGTTATCATTCACAGTTTTATGGTTCCCAGACACTTGCCTCCAAATCACCAATATTGTTTAGAAGTCTGTGGTTTGCTCTGTGATACAAAGCCAAGTTTTTCTCTTCAAACTTCATTTTAAAAATCAGAGAAAGAAAAAATTAAGTCTTTGCTTGTGTTTCTCCAATCCACGTATTATCTCAGATTCATTTAATGATACGTAAGCTAGGTCACTTTGCAATTAATATAGCTTTAATGTTGAGTAGGATTTGCTCCATATTTATCCATCATTTAAGTATCAAATGAGAGGTTTAGTGTTTTATCTAATATATCTGTTCTTCAATATTTTACAAAGAAATAATGTGTTTCTCTCTCCAGACTGCTATGGGTTAGATCTTGGTTAGGTCTTGAAGTTTCTAGTTTACATTGAACCATAACAAAAATTTCACTTACGTATGAATATTTAATATTTAAGCCCAGATAGTGTGAAAAGTCACTAATAGTGCATGCACTGGCCTTCCAATTTCAATTTGGAGTTTTCCTGTGGTCCTACTATCCTTCTCTTGTCTGGCTGATAACCCTTTTAAAAAGATTTCCAGGCTGCAGATTAAATTTATGGGAATTATGTTGTTATTTTTTGAGACAGATCAGGTGTTTGATGTTTAAAATACCAAGTAAATAATTTTGGGAAATAACTAAAACTAATTGTGACGGAGTCTCAGATTGATTCGCATCTATATTTTTTCCAGGATTCAGACATGTCTAGGCAAATATGAGGATTAATGACATGCCTTCCTGCCCTATCCTCAACCTAATTTTTTTTTGAGGAAGATTAGCCCTGAGCTAACTACCACCAACCCTCCTCTTTTTGCTGGGTAAGACTGGCCCTGAGCTAACATCCATGCCCATCTTCCTCTACTTTATACTTGGGACGCCTACCACAGCATGGTGTTTGCCAAGCAGTGCCATGTCTGCACCCGGGATCCAAACCGGCGAACCCGAGGCTGCAGAGAAGCAGAACATGCGAACTTAACCGCTGTGCCACCGGAACGGCCCTTCAACCTTCTTATTTTTACGTAAGGGATTATAGGACCTCTTGGAAGCCAAATCACTTAGAGAAGACTGTAGGTGCACAAGTGTAAGCAAAACAGAGTCTAAGCTTAGAAAGAAGGGTTAATTCTTGTGCATCACAGTGCCTATCACTCAGATTTTTCTGTTTCGACCTCCTGAAGTCATGAATTAATTTTAAATCGAGAAAGCTGTAATAAAAGAGTAAGAAAAAAATTCTTTGTTTTTACATGCCGGTGCACACACTAGGCAACTTTGAGATAGGAAAGCTGTGTCAAAATTTCTGCAGCATCCAGAGTTAGTGCTCTCAAAGTCAGCACCATCAGAAAATGTGACCTAGGGTAACTCTTAGCTTCTTTGACACTGTCCAATACTGTTGACAAAGATAGTAGTAGTCATCGTCAGGAGTGGTGATGACTTCAGTGGGCACCAGTTGCTGACTTGTTGTTTCTGACATTGCCATCAGTGGGTCACAGGGGCCAGACTGGTGGCGTAGTCATTAAGTTCACGCTCTTTGCTTGGCAGCCCTGGGTTCACTGGTTCAGATCCTGGGTGTGGACCTACACACCAGTTATCAAACCATGCTGTGGCAGCACCCCACATAGAAGAATTAGGACTTACAACTAGGATATACAACTATGTACTGGGGCTTTGTGGAAAGAAAAAAAAAAAGAGGAAGATTAGCAACAAATGTTAGCTCAGGGCCAATCTTCCTCACCAAAAAAAAAAAAAAAAGTTACAGGAACAGTGAAGAATGGGAATATTTAGAGATTTTCCAAAATTAAGTAGGATAGAGTTAGAGAAAGATACATTGCTGATTTCTATTGTGACTTAGCCTTACTATTCTCCATCTTCTACACCTTCTGCTTCCAGAGCCCATGGCCAGGTAAATAAGTGGTACAGTGTTATAACAGTGGTAGAAACAACAGATGGAGTTGAAAATATTTTTTGTTGCTTCGTTTTGATTCAACCTATACTTTATTGATTTAAATCAAATCTAATCATATGAATATTATTTCTCTAAAATATAAATAATGTAGATACTATAATTTTTGTTTACTGTTATCCCAATAAAAGTAATTTTAAAATATTGTGAATATTTATAGACTATAATTATGCAGGTTTTTAAGGGTAACTTTCCATAATAGGACATTGTCTTCAAATATGCCTAAGATACATTTGGTGCATCATAGCCAATGTGGGAAATCTCGAGACAGGGATAAAATTAAAAAAAGAAAATAAGGCCTGCTGTGTCTCTTGAGAAATGTCCAAATACTCAATAAATATCAATAAGTAAATACAATCTACAATCTAATCTAAGGAATTAAAAAATTATGACTTAAAGAATGTTGATTCAATAGCAAATTCATTTAATATTTGATGCATAGTATTCATTCAATAAAGCTTCATTAATCATATACTATTAGTGGATACACTATAGGTCTTCTAGTCAGAAATGAGCATAATCCATAAGTTTGGCTTTTGATTATTTTAATCAAGAGTTTTTCTGTCTTCTCTTTAAATTTAAATGGCAATTCTTCTGCTGTAACATCATATACTAATAGAAATATTGTCCCATGTGGGGTGCTATGACAATTTTTGTAGTTTTTTGTAGTCCTCTCTCCCCATGTATTTCTCATTTCTAACATGCCTAAGAAACCTCCCATTAGAACTACCCTCCCTCAAAACTCAGTTATGATTGACCAACTATTTTTTTAATTATAAATAAAATTATCTTTAAATTCAACTAAGCACAGAATCTACTCAGTAATCCTTAATCAGAATTTCAAGTCTCTTGGCATTTAAATTAATTTATTCTTTAAATATAAAACAGATTGTCCGTCAGGAAAGGAAAAGTTTAAATGCCCTTTTTACAAAACTCTTAAAGAACTCACCCAGGCATTGATAAAGACCTAAAGTTAAGAGGAAAAAAAGTCTTTTTCATAAATTAAGTGTATATGACTCAAATATAAGATAATTTTCTTCGAATTACATTTTACTACAAAAGTTTAAAAATTTTGTTTTTACTATGCCCGGAAAGATTGATGAGTTATCTCTGCTGATTATGCAATCTTACAGTGATGAAAAACAAATACTCCTTCTTGCTTTGGTATCTTAAGTTTTCATCTAAGCATCTATATGTTAGCCATTTAGATGTGTTTCATTTTTAAACTGCATAGTCAAAAAAGAAATCATACTGCCCTTCAATTTTTCTTTTTGATTCATGATTTATTCTGGTATCTCAAAATGTTTTGTTAATGAGGTTTTCCAGCCTCATGAAAAATGGGCTTGTGCTGCGGGCCCAGTGGCATAGTGAAGTTCATGCACTCTGCTTCAGCAGCCTGGGGTTTGTGAGTTCGGATCCTGGGCATGGACCTACACACTGCTCATCAAGCCTCACTGTAGTGGTGTCCCACATACAAAATAGAGGAAGACTGACACAGATGTTAGCTAGGGGGAAATCTTCCTCAAGAAAAAAGAGTAAGATTTGCAACAGATGTTGGCTGAGGGCGAATCTTCCTCACCTCCCCCACCCCCCCCAATGAAAAAGAAAAAGAAGAAGACGAAGAAATGGGTTCACCAAAAACATAATGATGGGATATACTTATCTAATTGCTTGCTTGATAACTTGATAGTGATTTCCATTCAATTCCAAAGGATGTTAGTGAGTGAAGTCTTTCATTTTTTGTATTCATATCTAATACATTATTATTATAATCCACTAGTCATTTTGACCTCTACTGTTGTTTATATCACATTTCCCCACTGAGACCCTTTTGTTTATCACATATTTTAGTTGTGGTAGCTTCCCGAATTGAAGTTCCTTTCAACCCCGCCTCAGCTACTATCTAGTTAACCACACGGACCCTCTATGTTTGTTTCCTAGTAGATTGCCCTGATTATTTTAGGTCCTCAATAAGTGCATATTTTTGAGATATACTACTATAATCCCAAAGAGCATGGTTCTGTGATAAAAATCTTTATATAATCTCAAGATGATGTAATAAAAATGATCTTCTCACTTCATATATATCTGATAAATAACTTGCATTTAGAATACGTAAATAGCTTTCAAAACTCACTGATAATAAAACAAAAAACTTAATTTGATAACAAACGAGTAAAATAAAAGATCACATGTAACGACTTTTTAAAGGATATGGTCAAGACACACAATTTGTTTTTAATTACAAATCAAGGCTTTGAATAACATTAAGGTTTGGATAGGTTTACTTCAAGCAAGTATGCTGTGGATTATTATTTATATATGTTGACTCTTTCCCAAGGAAAGATGTTTACCCGAAGAACATTTTACAAGCTGCAACAATCTTGAAGGTACCCTTTTTGACTATATTGACAATTATTTGTTTGAACTGCTTTAAAAAAATTGCTACTTATCAGTAAATTTGTTTGCATAATTTTTCACTCATTTGCATACAACACACATTTCTAAGCATGAAAAATTTTTCTATCTTAGATTAAACATAGCTACAAGATAGATAAAAAACCAACAGCATGAAATATTTTTCAAAAATAGTTAATTTAACTTTAGCAAAATTAAAAACTTCTGCTCCCCAAAAGACACTTGAAAGAATGAAAGACAAGCCATAGACTTGAGAAAATATTTCCAATACATATATCTGATAAATAACTTGCATTTAGAATATGTAAATAGCTTTCAAAGCTCAATGATAATAAAACAAAAAGCTCAATTTTAAAAATAAGCAAAGATTTGCATAGACATTTCACCAAAGAAAATATGTGGTTGACTAATGAGCACATGAAGAGATGGTATCATTAGTCACCAAGGAAAATATAAATTAAAACTATGATGAGATATCATGGTATACTTAAGGAGCAACCAAAATTTTAAAAGATTGATTATACCAAGCTTTTCAAGATCAGAGCAACCATAACTCTCATCAATTTCTGATGGAAATGCAATATATTAAAGTCAACTTGGAAAATATTTTGGCAATTGCTTCCAAAGTTAAACATGTACTTACCAAGTGATGCAGCAACTGCAACCTAAGAGCAATGAAAACTTGTGTTTATGCAAAAACTGTGCACAAATGTTTACAGTACCTTTATTCACAATCTCCCCAAACTAAAGACAACATAAACATCCTTCAGTGGTGAATAGATGAAGAAGCTCTGGCCAATATAATGAAATACTACTCAACACTAAGAAGGAATAAACTAGTGATATGCACAGCAGAGATGAATCTCAGATGTATTATGCTCAGTAAAAAGCCAAACTCAAAAGGCAAAATCACATGTTATGTAATTCCATTTATATAACATTCTGGACAAGGTAAAATCATAAGGACAGAAAATAAATTAGTGGTTGCTGGTAGACCACTGTTTTTCCACATCATGCTGGAAGACCATGCTAGAGCAATCAGGCAAGAAAAGGAAAGAAAAGATATACAGATTGGAAAGGAAAACGTAAAACTGTCTTTGTTCATACATGACATAATCATCTACGTAGAAAACACAAAAAAATAACACCCCCACACACACAAATCTCTTGGAACTAATAAGAAATTATAGCGAGGTTGCACAATACAAGGTTAACATACAAAAGTCAATTGCTTTCCTGTATACTAACAATGAACAAGTGGAATTTGAAATTAAAAGCACAATGCCATTTACATTAGCACCCCCAAAATGAAATAGGTAAGTATAAATCTAACAATATATGCACACTATCTATATGAGGAAAATGACAAAACTATGATGAACAAAATCAAAGAACTAAATAAATAGAGAGATATCTCATGTTCATGGATAGGAAGACTCAATATTATCAAGATGCCAGTTCTTCTCAACTTTTTCTATATAGTCCGTTCAATCCCATTAAAAATCCCATCATGTTATTTTGTGAATACTGACAAACTGATAATAAAGTTTAAATGGAGAGGCAAGAGACACAGAATAGACAGTACGATAAAGAAGAACTAAAAAGTTGGAAGACTAACTCTATCTGACTCAAAGACTTACTATAAAGCTACAATAGTCAAGACAGTGTGGTGTTGGGAAAAGAATAGACAAAGACATCAATGGAACAGAACAGAGAGCCCAGAAATAGATCCACATAAATATAGGCAGCTGGTTTTTGATAAAGGAACAAAGGCAATACAATGTAGCAAAGATAATCTCTTCAACAAATGGACATACCCATGTAAAAATCTGAATCTAGACACAGACCTTACATCCTTCACAAAAATTAATGCAAGGTAGACAATAGACCTAAATGTAAAATTTAAAACCATAAAACTCCTAGAAAATAACATAAGAGAAAACCTAGATGACCTTGGATAAGGATATAGCAAGGGCATTTTAGATACAACACCAAAGGCACAATCAATGAAAGAACTGATAAGCTAGACCTCATTAAAATTAAAAACTTGTGCTCTGTCAAAGACAATGTCAAGAGAATTAGAAGAAAAGGCACAGACTGGGAGGAAATATTTTCAAAAGACACATATGATAAAGGACTCTTGTCCAAAATATGCAAAGACCTCTTAAAACTCAACAATAAGAAAAGAAAGAACTCAATTAAAATATGAGCCAAAGACCTTAAAAGAGACCTCACCAAAGAAGATACACAGATGAAAAATAAGCATATCAAAAGATGTGTTTCATCATATATCATCAGGAAAAAAACCAACAATGAGATATCATTACACACTTAGTAGAATGGCCAAAGTCTGAAACATGACAATGCCAAATGCTATTAAGGTTGTGGAGCAACAGGAATGCTCATCCGTTGCTGGTGGGAATGCAAAATGGTACAGTCACTTTGGAGGACAGTTTGGTGGTTTCTCACAAAAATAAGCATCCTCTTACTGTACTATCCAGTAGTCACACTCCTTGATATTTAGCCAATGGAATTGAAAACTTACATCCACACAAAAACCTGCACACAGATGTTTATAGCCGTTTTATACATAATTGAAAACTTATTCCACACTTGGAAGCAACTAAGATGTCTTTCAGTAGGTGAATGGATAAACTCTGCTACATCCAGACAATGAAATATTATTCAGCACTAAAAAGAAATGAGCCACATAGCCATGAAACAACATGGAGGAACCTTAAATGCATATTATAATTGAAAGAAACCAATTTGTAAAGGCAATATACTGTATAATTCCAACTATGTGACATTTTGAAAAAGACAAAACTATGGTAAAAAGACTAGTAGTTGCCAGGATTGAGTGAGAGGGAGAGAGGAATAGGTGGAGCACAGAGGACTTTTAGGACAGTGAAAACACTCTGCATGATGCTATAATGGTGGATACATGTCATTACACATTTGCTCAAACCCATAGAATGTACAACACCAAGAGTGAACTCTAATGTAACCTATGGAACTTAAGTGATTATGATTTGTCAATGTAGATTCATCCTTAGTAACAAAGGTACCATTCCAGTGAGTGATGTTGATAATTGGGGAGGCTATGCATGTGTTGGGGCAGGGGTGTATGGGAAATATGTATACCTTCCCCTTAATTTTGCTGTGAACCTAAAACTGCTCTAAAATTTAAAAAAAATTTAAAAAAGAAGCAAATATAAGAAGTAAGTAAATATAACGTAAAAATTCCTGTAGCTTTGGCATACGCAAGATGCAATGTGAGCAGAAAGGAAGTAATTCTAAGTATATCTGATATCAAAGAGATTCTCTCAAGCCAACATTACAATTACAGAATATTCTCTAATGCAGGCAACTCCAAAGAATGCTACAAATATTAATCATTCCAGCTGTTGTTTCTTGATCAAATTTTAAACAACTATTTATCTTTTATCCCATGTTGGAGAGTGGTCCTACAAGAAAGCAACCTATTTTAACTTTGTTTAATCCTCTATTGCCTATAGGTAATTGTCCACGGAGCTCCAAGAAAATTACATTTGGTAGTAAAATAACGTCAAGAAATGAACGTCAATCACTTTCATTTTAGGGACATGAGTATATCCTTTGCTGTTTATTTACAAAAAGTTTTTGAATCATCATCAGTGGAAATTTTCTGATTTTTAACCTCTTTGCTTTGATCACTGAATTGCCTTTAATCATTACTTTGAAGATTTCTTTTTAATATAATATGAAAACTTTGATCAAGTGATCAATTCAATTAGATGAAAAATTTATTGAGTAACTGCTATCTTACGGCTCTTATGTTAAACTCTGAGAAGTCAATAATGAACAAAAAAGGCTCATTTAAGGAGATAGCAAAGCCAGCACAAAATATAAAACCTGGTGTTACAGCTGCATCAAAGGCAAGATGCTATGGAATTTTATAAGAGGAACTGAATGAAGTCATAAAGAAGGGGGCGTGTCAGTGGAGAAATACATAAAATAATCTAAAGAATATTTCACAAATATTTAATATTTTTCTGAACTGTGCTTGCTGGAAGAATTTTGATGTTTCTGATGAATCTCACCACTGATCATTGCTTTGCTATCAGGTCGCTATTACATTGTCCTTCAGACAGATTGAATGTCTTATCTTTCATATTCTTTCTGACCCTAGATCCTGGTTTCTGACACACTGAGTAGGTAGATCTTATCTTCCTTTCATAAGATTTCTATTCCAGATATTTGCCATAATTATATCCTCGAGTATATTTGGTCTTAAATTCCATTTTATCTTGTATCAAAAAGTTCAGATAATTCAATCACCACAAATCCAGTGGACAAAGTATAAGACAATCTATACCACAAATTTCAGTGTTATGTCAAGAGTACTAAAATTGTTTTAAATATATTTCTGTCTAAAATTAGTGCCCACTGGGACAAACCTGTCTCCAAGCCGCAGATTTGAGCAGTGCTAGGCCTTGAGGCTAGAATCTGGGTGTACCCAAAGATACTCCTCATGTGATTGAGGTCCTATAAAATACATACCTGGAACATTCTTTTTATTTAGGGCTAAAGGACATCGCACACTGCAGACTATCTTGAAGACAATAATTTCAACTTAGAGTGGTTTTACTTTGCTGTTTTCTTTTCTTCCTTTTTGGTTTTCCTACCTTTGTACTTACTCTAATGAGATTTAACTTGGAAAACTGGAAACCTAACTTTCTTTTTATAGACTTAGCTTAATTTATTTGACCTATTTGCCTGCCTTGCTTTCAGTTTTAGTTTCCTAGGTAGACATGCGAAAGACACTGAGGATTGTTGTTCAACCTTAAACATGCCACCTGACTTCTTGAAATAATCACACCTACTGTTTTAGTGTCCTGGTGGAAATGGGGCAGAGTTTCCCATTTCTAGGCAGCTATGCATATAATTATAGTACAGTAAAAGCCTTCAGAGGTCATCTGGTTTCTTAGTTTACTAGAGAATTTTTTTTCTTCTTCAAACGTTTTAGGACAAGAGAGCAACAAAACCTAGCCTTGAATCAGTTCTGGACTGCATAATCACAAAGGTCAATTGCACTTCCTTCATCTTGATATATGGAGGGAATATTACAGAATCCAGGTGCTAAAAAAACCTGCCAACATACCTACAAAAGCTGAAAAACATTGCAAGAATTTAATGGTATAGAATATATAAGTAGCACTATGTGGAAAATAATTGGATAGTCAGTTGATTGAACGAATTTTCTGGAAAAGTGATTTTCCTAGTTCAAGTAAGTTGAGTTTTCTAAAATAACTAAGAATGAGACTTCTATTTCCCTAATATTTAACAAACACATAGCCTAGAACTTTGTTTCTTTTGGGCTTTCTTTTTCTTTTGTTGATTAGCTCTTGAGACTAAATCACGATTGAAGAACAGAAATTAAGTCATAGAAATCTGGAGCAGAAAGAGATATTGGGGATAGGCTTTTTCATGTCTCTTCTACTAATGCCTGATGAAATGGAGACCTAAGGTTGTTAGACACTTCAACCAAACTCACTCAGATAACCAATGAGCCATACCATGGCTCACATCATAAGGTAGCATGATATACTTCAAAGAGTGAACTAAAGTCATAGCAAATAAGAAAGATGGTTTTAAGTTCATTACAAATCTGCTCCTAAATTTTTTAGCAAGTAAACACAATGATAAAAGGAAATAAATTCTGGCTTGTTATTGACCGTGTTTGGTCAATTAGAATAACTTCTAATCGATTCACGTTCAGTTGGTCAGAAGACATTGTTGCTGCTCATCAAATCAGAAGGTCTGGAGACCACAGACAAAATAAAAGTGAAGTTGGTCAGGTGAGGATCTGGACTAGTTGCAACAGGGATCCTTGGATGGACGTTCATGGATATGGGTGCAGAATAGCCAAATTTTGACACAGACAGATTACACTCACTTATAAAATGTTGAGAAGTCTGTTCATTACTAATTGTTCATATTTTTCCCAATTGATAAATGCATTACCAACATATTTCTTGCCATGTTTATAGGCATATCTTGGATTCTTAATTAGATCATCTATTCTTTAGAGGTTAGAGTCAGAGGTTTTCTTGTCATGGCCTTTTGCATGTAGCCTATGATGATGCATTCAGGAATTCAGAAACTTTAAAGAGTCAAAAGCTTAGTGATACTTTCTATGTGTACTTGATTTTAAAATATGGGTTTTAGCTTTAAGGATGATAGAAGTAATTTTGTTTGGCAAGCCCCATATCTTATAGGTGTTTAACTTAAGTCCTTCATTGATTGATCAACGTTCTAAATAATATGGAAATAGAGCTAAGATAGAAACAAATGCTTTGTACATTCTATCTCATGCATTTATTTTAATTTATCCACTATTTAATTTGCTTTCCTCTTTGTCATTTGTTCAAAGGAATTGATAAGACCTAAAAAACATTGCTTCTCTGAAAAGCGTTTTTTTTCTCTATGTAGAAATGGCCGTGGCTTACAAGATACAGTAAATCACAATCAAACTGTATTAAAAACATTTTTGATCTGGTAGAGACTTATGGATAATCTAAGATATGATTATATAGAATATGAATAATAACACACAGTAGCATTTTAGCTATCCTTTTTGTTGGAAAGAAAAACTAGAAAAGTCACCAGCCCTTCAGAGACTTGGAAAACCAAATATATCAAGATAAGGAAACATTAAATGATTAATGTTTCATAAGTAGATCGCTCAAGTGAACATCCTTATGCTTACAAACATCAAATTTTTAAAGAACAAAATGAAATATTCAATAAATATTTGTTGAACACTTACTATGCATGAACTACCCTGCTATATGTTGCAAAGCATAGAGAAAAAAGTAAGGCACAGTCCCATTCTGAATATCATATAATCTGGGAGGCAGTGTGAGACCCACATAAATAAATAATTGTTTCTAAAAGGCAAAACCTGATAAATACCAGAGGAAAGAGATAAGTAAATTGCTATAGGGTTCAACCTCTTCCTTTTTAACTCTTTGAAAATGCATTTAATGAAATTAAAATCTATATTTCTGCTGCATAGCACCTGGCATTGAGTGCCTGTTGTCTACTGTAGAGAGTCTAACAGGATGAGGTCAAGTGTCAGATAGGTGGTAGCTGGAAGTACGAGGACGAGGACGAGGTGGAGAAGTAAGGCAGTGGAGAGAGCTATATTAGGAAAATGTAGGAGCAGTGATGAATTCAGTCAGAAAGACAAAAATAGGAGCCCGAAGAACCCAAGAAAGAGAGAAGGAAGGATTGAACCAGCAGCAAGTGGGGAAAGTGAGATATGCCTGCAGCTTGGACACAAAACATGACCATAGGCATCTAGGTGAACGGTCTCAAACAGGTCATCCTGCCTTCCGAAGCTTTTGGTTTCATCAATGGTAAAAGCCAAAATTCAGTAAACATTTTTTGAACTTCTGCTATGTACCAGGCTTTTTTTCCAGACCTTGAAGATGCAAATCTAATAAGGCATATTTTCTGTCTTTAAGAAAGCCAAAATTATGGGACAATATCAAAATGAAATTTGCTGTTCTAAAATTCAAAATACAGAAAGGATAATTTTATTTTATAAAAGCAATCAAAATTAGCTGAATTTCCACTGTACACCAGGTTTGCACGGTAAGAAGTAGTCAAATGTGAGAACTTTCAAGTCAAAACAGGTCTTGATTCTGTCTCTGGTTCACTCCCTAATTCCCTGGTGGACTCCTAATCTCTGTTGGTCTGTTGTTTCTTCCTCTGAGAATACGAATAATAATAGTTCTCATTTAATAAAAACCCATGTGACTTATTTATTCTTTTTCTTTTGGTTGGTTGTTTATTTGTCATTGTGCTCGTGCCCAGGACAGTATCTGGTCCAGGAGGCATTCAATGAATATTTGTTGAATAGAGTTTTGGGAAAAGATGAAATAATAAAATGTGTGTAAAGTGCTTAGGCAGAAGGCACAGTATGTAGAAATGCCGATGAATGCAAACTATTATTTTAAAAATAAAAATGCGGCTTACAAGTAATGGAATATTGCTGGCTTTCATCTGTGCTATCTGTGGTTGTGAAGAGAGAAATATTTTAAGGAAATATAGATTTGGACACTATTCCATGAGAAAGATTTGAACTTCATTTTATTCTTTAAACCTTGAATTAGTTATTGGAAAGAAATAACTTGCTCACTTACTGGGAGTGCAACTTAGCAACTTAGCAAAGCTAGTAATGCATAAGTTCTCAGGGAATAATAATAAAATTAAATTTAAAAAGACATTTAATGAACTGTTGATAAAGAAGACACTTGCCTTTTCCACTATGCCTTTCCCCTGACAATCAATAGACATGTAGTCACATTTTTTAATCTGTTGGCCAATACATTTTTCAGGCACTGAAGATTCATTTATTGATATCTTTTCATGCTCAAAGAAATTGTCTAAAAAATCCAAAGATTGGAGAACTCAGATGAAGCTCATAATCTTTGTATGTTGCCCTGTCAAGTTTAAAGGTAAAGCACCAAATGTGAAATAAATAGTAATTATTTACAAAAACAGACTAAGTCTTTCTTAGGAGCAGCAACAGTAAGTGTACTTCTCATTAAGGAGATGGACAAGGGTGAATTAAAAATGATATCTGGCATTTGTAATCGATTTACTATTTTTAAATACCGTGTACTATGTTTATTACTCACATTTTATAAGTGAAGAATTGATACCTAGAGATTTTAAATGGCTGGGCAAGTTCATAGAGCTTGTTAGTGGCAGTACTCACATTAGAACAAACCTACACTTCTACTGTTCTGTGCTGCATAAAATAACCATTACCTTTACCTCAGAATAGACAATGCCGCTTCTACCCTGAAAGCTTTCCTCCATGCCATGCTACCTCCTCCAAAGAAGACATATTTTCCTATGCTGAGATACCCAGTTATTTTCAAAGATAAAAATTTATATCAAAAATATCCTTTGTTGATGGAAAATATTTCTTCCTTGTTCATTATACGGGGAAACTAACTCCTATATGTGTTATCTTTTCTTAAATTATTAATACTATCTTCAGTTTATCACCATCAGTTTACTTACTGGTTACGGATATATACACTGAAGCTTACCAAATGCCACTTCTTAATGAATAGATACAGAAGAAAGAAAATAAAAAGATGAGAAAAAAACAAAACCTCCTCAAATTCTTTTGTTGGTACTTAGTTCATTTATTTTGACAAGTGCAGTTTAATTTTAACAACTGGCTTAATCATCAACTTGAGGGCGGAAAGGTCTTTGCTGCCTTGTGATAGAAGACAGAATGTTTATTGATTCTGTGTCTTTAATGATAGAGTTTTTAAGACTATCAATCAAAACGTTTACTGAGCACCTTCTATGTCTGTAGAGCTAAGAGAATTGATGCTAGACATATTTTTGTGATTTTTCCTTTCCGTGACCCAAATAAAATGTTAGATATCTATGATAATTTATTGTTTTTTTTCTCTTTCTTTCCAAGTTTGGACAATTCCCTAGTCCATTTCTGAAATTTACCTTTGTATTCTGGGTTTGATGAAGGCTCCAAGTCCTTACTGATTTGAAGATATTTACTACCTGTCTTCTTTGGATGACAAAATAGAGCGTAATGCAATACTAAGGGGACTGCCACTCAGGATAATAGAAAAACAAGTTGGCCTGCATTATTTCAAACTGCAGATTGTCAACAGTTATGAAAATTAAATTGACAGGAAATGTTATTATAAAATGCCTCTAAATGGCAAAAACTCTGTTACTGAGTGTTGAGTCGTGTCCTTAGGAATATACAGACAGAGAAGCAGGCTGAGGCTAAAGTGTAAATAAACACATAAATAAAGTTAAGAAAATTTTTTTTCCTCTCAAATAGGGGATAGAACATAGCCAGAAGGAGATTTACCATACAGCACGAAATACTATAAACCATAGAACAGTTTTTAAACTTGAGGGAACCAATGTGCTCTTGTCCAAGACCCAGGGGGAGGTGGTAAGGGTGGATCTAGCAATATATTTATATGTTCAAATGTTTATGTAACATTTGTAATTTTAATCAGTGAAGTCCACTGTACTGTTCCACCTCAACTTCACCTCCATCATACTTTCCCTTGTATTAGTGGCTTTGGGGTGACTGTGGGCGTTATTGGACTCTGTCTGAGGGAAGGTGAGTTGGAAATGCACTTAGTTTGGCTTTAAAGTGTTATTTATGTGGCTCACAGTTGTTTTCTTATAGCTAAGTTATTGCCAGCAGTCCTAATGTAAGACAATTTTCTGGGAAAGCTTTTACCACCAGCTGCATCAACTTAGATAACATGTCTACCAACTCAGGACTTGTGGTACAAGCCAGAAGTCGTAGAACCAAGTGGGCATATTTTATGTCCCCAGAACCACGTATGGAACTCTGTGGGCAGTGAAGTAAAAGCAACGTTTGGCAAATATGGAGCAAGAAGCTAGTCTATGGAAAATTCTTCTAATAATCAGAGCAACAAAATTATAAGCAGATGGTTTTAAAACATAGTGAAAACAGAAATTCTCCCTTGTCATGAATATGCTCAACAACGTCACATATGCCACTATAAATGTACCACACAATAAAATTATTTTAATTTATTTCTGTATGAACTTAATAAGAATTATTCTGACACCAAGAAGGAAATTGTAACAAAATTTTCAAAGCATAACAAAATCATTAGTTCAAGTATCTGGAGTAGAAGTAATGTATAGGCTCTTGAATTATTTGATAACACAACTCATAAAGACTGTAGCATATAAACATATTGGAAAACATATTTTTAATTAAATATTTTAATTTCTTCCTAAATAATAAAGTGAACGAATATAACATAAAACTCATAATATACCTCTTAATGCAAATAATATCATATACTCCCTTAAGAAATCCTTTTATGGTCCTCTGAACTTGAAAAGCAATAATTCAATAAATGACAAATTCCCTATTATGTATGAAGCATTATAACAGCCATAGGGAAGGGACAGAGAAATAAATAAGAAATAGTCTTTTATTTCTATCATATGATTCAGAATGTTACTAAGAACCGACAGACATATAAATCAAATACTAAAGGGACCTAGAGCAAGGAGTAGAAGAAAACTGTCCCCAGATCTGATAAGTTTTTTTTTTTAGTAATGGGATGCAAGATCTTTGAGAAAAACATGCAGATTAAAATAATGATCCTGATCTTTGTAGTTTGCATTTGTATCTGTAAGTAGAATGGGAAGATAAGGCTGTGATTTAGACCTCAGCCTTAAACCCATAGGGAAGACATATCACATTGCACATGCTGTTTGGGCAACCTTTCCAACTCCATGATTTGCTAAACTAATTTGTATGAGTCTGAGGTTCTTTGTGCCACGAGTTCACATTTCCCAGGGCAGGACCACTGCCCTGAAGGTTAATACGTTTCCTTGGGTATAGTTTCTTTTCAAATTCCCCATCTGTGTTTGTGTTGGTAGGAGAGCTGGTTCATCCGGGCAGGCTGGTCATTCCTGTTCAGGTGGCAAGATGAGTTACTATGACTTAGATGTTCATGTTTGGCCTGAAAGTCCCGTCAATCTATATTCAAGGAAAGGGAGTGAGCAAACAGCCTCAGCTTACCAGCAGGCTTAAACTGTAAATTACTGAGCAAACTAGCAATGGACTATTCCAGGTGTGTTCCTGCCATTACTGATCCTTCATGATGTTCCCTTTGCAAGGAAGGATGGAAGGAAGGAAAGAATGAGAGTTTCAGAAACAGGACTCCACATTGAACCATTTAAAGATATAATTTCCAATTAATTATTAAAATGAAATTTGAGCAAAAATAATCCAATAATTGAGGAATTGAATTTCTATATCTGTAATGGTTCATGTGTCCAATGAAACAAAGCACCATGTTATGAGCTGTATTTATTCTTCCTCTTTATAAACTTTGAACAATTTCCATCAGTTCTCTTTCTTCTCATTTCTATAACTTTTATTGTTAAAATTATCTAATAATTCTTATGATATTAAATATCATGTTGCTCTAGTAATATATAGTTATGATTGTGTGTATGACTAACTCGTATTCAAAATATACACATAAAGACATCTCCTAGGTGTGGTGAAGAAGGCTGATTTTCTCATAGTCTCCCATTATTTATGCTTCTATGTATTTGTTTACTTTTTTTCTTCTCACATTTGCTCAAAGCCAAGGATCATCGTCTTTATTTACCCAAAGCCAAGATGTTTTATTTGCCTCTTAGTTCTTTGTCATAACTGTTTGTATTCTCTAACTTTACATAATAGAGAACTAATGTTGTACTCTCCTAATAAGTGCCATTTTTCCATAGTTACTTCTATAAAACATTAACTTAACAAGTCTAAAAACTAAAATGTCAGTAATTTTGTACAATCATCATTTTGACTCTTTCTGTGTTTTTATTACAGTATTGTCTGGGTGATAAAACCCAAACAAAATGCCCGAAACATAGGATGTGTGTTTATTTGGCCTATGGATCATAAAAAATAAAAAGTGATAGCCACAAATAAATCCAACAAAAAGCCACCTACTCAGTAAAGTGGAGAAATACGATTTCTTCTAGTGACCATGGCTAGTTTTAGACAACACACTGAAGAGAAGTGACCATGATCATATAAATGTAATTCTCAAAAGAAATCCTTAGGTACCAATTGTAAACATCTATGCAACCTAACTTGTGACAGTAAGCGCACAATGGAATTTCTACAATTTAATTGCTCTCATTTCTAAAGGGTAAAATATTTTTATTTTACTGATCAATATTTTGAGACAATTTGTAGCAAATTATTTATTCCCTTTTTTCTCTCTTCTTAAGAAATATTAGTAAATACGGTATTTAGTAATCTTTTCAATTTTCTGCTCTGCTACATGTAAAGTTTAGTATCATTTAAAATTTTTAATTGGTACACAGTGAATAGCATTCATTTCCCTTTTGCGAATCTATCACACCTACAAGTCTTTCATCCCTGTTTAAATCTTCTGCATTGCTATGATTCCCAATTCCATGAACTCAAGAAACCAGATATAAAACAACGCAATGACCATGAGTGCTATTTTCTGTGATACATCTTTACAAACTATGTCCACTGTGTATTCATCCAGATGTTAATATTATCAGGGATTCATATAATTAAGTAGAATCTCTGACTTCAGGGAACATGCAATTCTGACTTAACATGGAAGTAAGAGAGCTATTGCTTCTGAAGGTGGTAGTGCTGATGTTGAGACAAGGACACACAGAATCTGGTTTACCGGGATTTCTAATCTGTATCTCACTTACTGTCAGTACATTTCAAGTGTTAGTGTTCTAGTATTTGATATAAAACTCACAGGGATCAACAATAAACTTTAGTTTCCCATCTATGACAAAATTAACATGTTGACTTCCTAAAAGAAAGACAAAGCTTTTCATATAACGCAAAATACTGAAAGCAAGACATATTAAATTGATGCCAAAATGCTATTTGAGTACATATGTTATATGGTGATTCTATATATATTGGGATCGTTTGGGGTAAATTCACAGTAAGTTTAGTCATTTGGAAAAAAAATCAGATAAATTAGGACACTCATATGGAAAATATGATCTGATAAACAATCCTTATTTACAACAGCGTGTGTTGCCTGATTGCCAATCTGCTGGTGGGATTTCTGTATCCTCTTTGCACTTATCTGTTGTTTGTGAGTATATGGATTTTGAAACTAATCTTTCCTCCCTTTCTTTCCATAAAATACAGAGAGCAGTAATGATGCAGTGCCACATGAATAAACATTACTTTCCTAAAGGTGAATCAAGAATCTTTATTCTGAATCTATGAAATAAATAAAAAGTGAAGAAAATATACTTTATAATCAGTTTCATAAATGATATTCTTTGTTGCACTCTTATTTTAAAACTTTTAATGAGTTAACTTCGTATTTTAGTAACTATAATAGAAATATGTATGTATACAACTGTGAATGATTTATTAAAAATTATGGGGTTTTATTGGTTATTTTCTTGCAATATGTGTTTATTTAGTCCTAAATCAAATGGCAAATGGCTGTAATTCTCTACCAATGTTGTGTGAGTAAAGAACACTATCAAACTATTGCCCCATTGTGTAGTAGGAATTTGGTGTCCCCAAAGAGATGTCCAGCCTTTGTTCCTGGCTAAGTTAAACCCTTGGAACTTGCCAACAAATAGGAATGTCTTCCTTATTCACTGTGGGCACCTGGAACTATACTTGATGGCTTATGATAACAAGGTGACTCATGGTGGGCCCCTAAGCCCATGTGATGTCATTCAGATTTCTGGAGGAGGAGGGGGCACTGGAGGTAGAGCTCAACAAAGTGGGCAATGATTCAGTCAGGCCTATGAAAAGAAGCCTCAATAAAAACTCTGAACACTGCAGCTCAGGTGAGCTTCCCAAGTTGGCAATACTCTGTGTGTGTTGTCACACGTTTTGGTTGGGAGGAGGTAATTGAGTCTGTGAATCCGCAGAAAGAGAGTAACCAGAGCTTCCTGTTTGGTCTTCCACCAGACTCTGCCCTATGTGTTCTTCCTTTGGCTGCTTCTAATTTGTATGCTTTTCTTATAATAAACAAAACTGTGAGTATACTACATGAGTTCCGTGAATCTTTTCAGAAAACTATCAAATCTGAGGGTGGTTTGGGAAAACCAGAAACTTGCAATTGGTCTTAGAAGTCTTGGGCAGACTTGGCAATTTGGTTAACTCTGAGTATCCATCAAGACAAATTGCTGTATGGCAATTCATTTTTATTTAAAATATATTCTAACTGAATGAGTAATCAAGCATGAGTATAATTCTGTATTTACATTTGATAGAATCAACTGTTAGCCACTATAATGTAATAATTCAGTATCTTCAATCGATTGATTTCTACAATAATGTACTCGATTTCCTTTTATTGAAAATATTTTTTACACATTAAAAATTCTAATTGTTAGAAAATTGTGTGTAAGAACATAATTTGCAATGTATTTGTTTAGAAATAATATGTGTAATGGTTTGGATTAAGAAAACTTTTTAAATTTTAAAAATCTCATCTATGTAGCTAATGCATTTTTTGTTTGTTTGTTTGATCAACTGGTCTATTTTTCATGATGATCCACTAGCCCATTCACTAATACTCCCACGAGACTGCTTAACTTATTTTTATAAGAGCCCTGATGGTGACCAAGGGCAAACAAATCCTGATAATACCAAAACAATTATATTTACCTGTAACAGATGGCATGTTAATAAGCAAATATGTAAAACATTGAATTTTTAAATGAAATGAAAAGTATTTCATAAGTATTCAGTGATATCCTAACGACATTAGTGAAATATCAAGACCTGGCATGAAGATAATGTTCCTAAAAATCACTTGGAAGAAAGCACAGTAAATCTATGCTCTATTGGCTCTCATTTTAAGAGATTTAAGGGACAATTAAAAACCACTAGAAAATAGGAAAATCTTTTATCCTTTTTTTAATTTCACTTTTGAACTCAAAGCTGATAAACTTTTCCTGTAGACAAAGCAAAATACTCATTTTTATTTTTGAATGATCAAATTTTCCATTCCCTAGTGGCTTTTTCAGTCTGGATGGTGATCTTCAGATCTTTGCAGTGAGAAAAAGACAAATTGCTTAGATGGGAAGTGTTCCAGAAAATGAGCCACAATACTTGACCCGGTGTCAAGCTGGAGTCTGGCTGCTTTTTTTTCCCCACTTTAATGATGCTAACCTTCAGTTATGATGGGAAAATGGAATTATTTCTTAATGGAGACCTGTTCTTCAGTATCACAAAACCTAGATGTTATGCAAAGGGATTAATGACTTAGCAGCAAAAAGATTTTAACCCTGCTGGCTTCTAGCCAAAGAGTGATCTATTATATTAACATCAACAATTTGTGAGGTTTTGATTTCCAAAATGAAAATACGAAAGAGTTGGCAGAAATATTTTAAGAACAAAGAAACTTCTTTTCTACAGTCAACAAGAAATCACTACAGAGCAAAGCAAGTTGCTTTTTTAACATGTGAAATAAAATGTTGCCTTTTGAAGCTAGATTATCCACATATCAATAGTATGGTGCAGGATTAATGATTTTCTGTTAGTTAAAATTAGTATTTAAAAAATCTTGCAAAACATGGCAGGAACAAGAGCAGATGGAGTTAAGATGATGCAGAAACTTCTGCCTAGGCTCTTGGATACATTAGCAAATAATCAAACATTTTAGAAAAATTGAAACATGTTCTGGTAAGAGATGTGGAAGAATGCCAGTTTCTAGAGAATAACTATGTTCTTTTCAGAGAAAAAAACATATTATGAAAGAATTATTATGGTGTTTTCCCTGACACGTTTTATTTTTAAAATGTATTTCCATTTACTATGATAAAACAGAATATATTCAAATAGAAAAATAGTGAACTAATAAAAATGAAAAAATAGAACATGACACTTTAATCAATAGCTCTTTCATGAAGAAGTATTACCAAAATCCTGAAATTTAAAAATATAATTTTCACATCCAAAATTACACAGTGCCCTAAAGATGATTTTTAAAATCTCTCTCCACAAGGTAGTTTATACTTTTGCTGTTACCAATTCTTCTTTTCTTATTACATGTATCGGTTTTCTTCTCACCAATGATAGTAGCATATTTTTAAGTGGTAATGTCTGTGTGTATTTTTATTCTGTTTTCTGTGTATTTTTAATTTGTTTTTTTGCTTCACTGTTAGTTTTTTAAGCTGGTGACATGTCATCAATTATTTTTTGTTTTGCTTTCCAGACAAACAATGCAGTTATTTCCCAGTCCACAGAAATTACTCTCATAACACAGAACAAAGTGTCTTTATTCCATGAGTTTTTATGGCAGAATAACATGATAAATGAGTGTTCCTGTAAACACTAATAACAGATAAACTTTTCTCACAACGCAATATGTACTATATGAAGAAAGTACTGTATTTAACATGGAAGTATTTTAAAAGCATATTGAATGTTTCTATAGACCAGACTAAAAATAGTATGAATGAAATCTTTCCCTGATTAACACATTAACATTTCATATAATAAATTGTCTTCAAAAACTAAGAATCTGCTGGTACCATTGCAAAAAAATAGCAATCTTTCTTAATAAACACATTTCTTGAGGAACCAAACACTCCTTTAGTTGCTAAAAGATTTGAAAAGCAGCCCTAAGAACAGATTTGAAAACAGGAAGCCAAAGTAGGGGGGATTTGCTTTTTCCAAGTTCTCAAAATGTTTGCAAAATGGCACTAACAACTTCCAAGTGAGATTTTTGAAACTTATTTTTCTTTGGGGGAAAGCTTGCAGGGTAGAGAAAACCAATTATTGATTCATGGAGTCAATAATTTTCATGATTGCTATATTTGAAATTGTCTAACAATGTTGGCCTTTTGAAATGCTTCTAAATCACTTAACCTTTCATCTGTTTGGATATGGATTTTCACAGAAAATTTTAATTCTAGAAGCCCCACTTTAATACCTTTGATATCTGATGATTCAGAGTCATTTCCCCTGGATACACTGTTACTGTTAGTGTTTCACTTAATGAGCATTTTAAGAATACCTACATTTTCGGATAGTTTCTATAATAATGAGAATTACTATAATTAAAAGTAGCAATTTTTATCGTTACTTACCTTGCTTTTATTTAGTAAATAAACCTTGATAATAATAAGATTTCTTCATTATAATTGACCCCCTCTCTATCTCCATCTTCACCCAACTAATACAGGAAAATGTTCAATATTTACATTTAGAAATTCACTTATTTAATTATCCAAAGATATGGTCAAAGTTAAAAAACCACTGATAATATCAGGAAGTGAATGATCTCTTCATGACAAAATATAAGAGGAAATACTAGATATGATTTTGGAACCCACAGAGAATATTTGATGTGATTAGTTTTCTAGTAAGTAGAACAGAGGGACTGAAATCTATTCCTTAGAAAATAAAATAGATTTCCAAAGTTTCTTGAACATTTTCCACAAACTGCTTTCAGCTGATAAGCAGTAGGCAAGCTATTCATCTTTTAGATGAGAAAATGTTTAGTCAATTCTTAATAATGAGTTATTGTAGCTTAGAGGAGGAAGAAACATACAGAAAGAGTAAATGAACCTCAAAGTCCTCATTACAACTAGAATACTGACACAGAATTCTTATTAATGACTTTCAAGTGTACAACTTTCCTTAAGTAGAAATTGTATTCCCACATGGAGGCTGGAGAAAATAGTGACTGTCTAAAGGGCACTCTCATTAGCCTTGGGCTTCCTGGCACAATCTTCCTTTCTAACAGCACCCGCTCTCCTGAGAGGGAATTCCCTCTCTTTCACTGAGTATAGTCTTGAAAGAAGGGTCTTTTCTGGCTCTCTACAATCACTGCCCACATTACCTTAGAGGCCTGGTGAGACAGGTCATTTTTCCATCCACAACTTGAGGCAGCCTGTGGCTAGCATTGACCAGCCGATAACGGAGTCATTATCTGTAAGGACCACTGCAGGGGAAGGGGTGATGACAGAGGTAGAGACTAACTGGTTAAGGTAAACTGACTAGTCATTGCCCCTACAGATGGCTGTTTTATCCCTGCTTTCTACTTCTTAGCTCTCAGGAGCTTTCTTAATTTCAACAGTCCCCAAGATTGCACTCCCAGACTGTTTGCTTCTGTCAACTTTCCAACTCTATCTCCCATTTCTTACCAAAATTAACTTTTGACTAATGTCATCTTGAGTTGGTTTCTGTCAGTAAGAACCCAAATTATTGACATGGTCTTCCTACTATTGATACATATACTGAAAAGTTAATTTATCTTTAGGCATTTCTTATTCTATTAAGACTTTTCGAAAATGATCCTATCAATCTCTTTTAGGAGACCTGTACTATTCGGCCTATAATTCTCTTTGCTATATTTGAGTTGCTGTTCCAAGATACTAGTGCTTATGTATAACATTTCATTACATTTTGGACACAATTTTTAAATTTTCAATATACTTGACACCTAAATTGTTCCATCTCATCTGATCATCATAAATGCGAAGTTTTCAACAGACAAATGATACACTTGGGTTTTGTAGATAGACTACCATTCAGTGAGGATAAGCAGATTTCTAAGTGTAGACAATAATAAGGGCTATAAATTTAAACCAAATTTTAAACTCCATATTTGGTTTTATTTACCACTGCCTCTCATCACTGTAGGTGGGACAATTAAAGAGCAAGAAGGTGGAATATGTTACTGTGTATTAGTGGTTCTGGCCACCAGTTCCAACATTGTGGGGTGGTTCCCTCAGCACCACCAAGCAATGTTCAGGACACCTGTTGGGTGTCCTACAATTCAACTCAATTCTGACACTATTTACCTGGAGACAGCATCAGAGTCCACAGGTAAAGGGCTCACTTCCACAGGAGTCACTTCAGATGCCTCTCCACTTCAGATGCCAATTGCAAGCGCAGGTTGTTACCTGTGCTTCTGACACACCAGCTACAAATTGGGGGTTCCCATGACCCCCTCCAACTCAGGATGCCAATCACAAGTCCAGGTTGTTATGCGTACTTCTAACCAACAGGTTATAAACCAGAGGTTCCCACGACCCCCTCCTTGGGTTCCATTAATTCACTAGAGTGTCTCACAGAACTCAGGAAATCAGATTATTCACTAGATTACTGGTTGATTAGAGAGGATATTAAAGGATACGAATCAACAGGCAGATGAAGAAATACATAGGGTGAGGTTCTGAACAAAGCAGCTTCTGTCCTCATGAAGTTTGGGGCCCGGCATGGTGACTGGTGGAAGCATTCTGGTTCCCCAAACTGGAAACTCTCTGAACTTTCTCCTTTTGGGTTTGTATTGAGGCTTCATTACATAGGCATGAGTGATTAAATCATCAGCCATTGGTTATTGATTCAATCCCAGCGCCCCTCCCCTCCTCAGAAATGAGGAGCAGGGACTAAAAGTTCCAACTGTCTATTCTTGGTTTGTTCCCCTGACAACCAGGCCCCATCCTTAGGTGCTTTCCAAAAGTCACCTCATTAACATAAACACAGTTGTGGTGGAATGGGGTTTGTTATGAAAAACAAAACATCCTTTTCACCTTTATGGTTCTGAAATGATTTGAGGAGCTGAGGACACCAGACCAAATATTATGACAAAAGATGTCCCCATTGCTCTTATCACTTAGGGAATTCCAAAGTTTCTGGGAGCTGAAAGTCAGTAATCATGGATGATAACCAAATATATATGAGAAATATATTTTGATCAGCTAAATGACCCAGTCACACTATTGTACTATGAAACAAAGAATTAGGAAAAAAAATAGAGGAAAAGTCTATACGCATTTTTCTTAGGCGATTGGTTTAATATTGTATAGAACAGTGTTAAGGATTAGTTATAATGTCATAGATTTCACTGAAACAGTCAGAAGAAATCTACCACAGTACCTCTCTCACATTTTAAGGGGCTTTGTAGAAATTTCACTGGAGTCTGGGAATCTCCTATTGCTGGTGTCTTTTGCCAGAACACCTCACCTGCATAAACTTAGGAAACACTCTAAGGACTCTGGCCACCTGAGTCTTAAGCTTCTTCCTCTCCTCAGTTGACCTCCAGGATAAGGACCCTATTCACTGCGTCATGGGTGGAATATGTGAGTACTGACAGTGAGAAGCCAACACAAAGAATATTTAACTGAATTCATTAATTTTAATAATTGACTCATATTTGTAAGCTTTCAACTAATATTCAAATAATTAAAAAACATATAACCTATGTCTTTGAGGAAACTCCTTTCGAAACAATTGCCAAAGACATAAGGAGAAATGAAGGATGTGACAATATATATGTGAAACAGAATTATATTTGGATTTAAGAGGTCAATTATTCAGCTGCTATTTCTATTTGAATGAGCTTACATAGGAAAAGGTAGGGATAAGTTGAGCTTATGGTGATGAGCAACAGGGCAGAGAGGGTCAGGAGGAGCAGTGTTATCCATGCTGGTGAAGAGCCAACAGGTCCCCAAGGCTAATGGATCTAAGCAGTTGATGACATTATGCATCCAGCACATGCTCAGAAGACCTTGCACACTGTGTGAAAGGTGACTGCATCGCTGGATGAAATTCCAAGTGTACACTGCCTACGCTGACTCTCCTAAGGGAACATTTGAACTTTTGGTCAAAGGGCAGGCCAGTGAATTCTGGAGGAAAAGAGCATTAAAAACATCAGAATATTTTTGTTCTGAAGAGTGTACAGTCCAGTCAGATTGTATTGTGCCTAGTCATATTGTATTTCTCATAATATTTATTCTGGTGTGCTTTGCTGTTTGAGTGCTGTTTTTCTCTCTGAAATATGGAAAACTTGGATCCTTCTTGACCAAATTACTGTAAACAATGACAGACTTATTGGACCTTACATAAAGACATTCAAACATAACAAAATTCAGCTCCAAGTGAGGAAGATGAACACTAACAACAGACAAAACTTAATTTTTCTTCCTGCCTGAGTTGTACAAGCTGGTGATCCTCACACCACTGCGTTCTCTCTCCAGGGCTGAACTTCGCCTCCTCACTCTATGCTTGCTTGCTGCTATTATGATGTTCAAACAGCAGGCCACTGGAGGGAGGCAGGAAAATGGTCAAACAGTAACCACATCACATCGACTTACAGTGGCGCTGCAGTAACATAAGGCAGTTCCACAGAGCTGTATAATTTTTGACCTGCATATGTTCTTGTGCGTGACATGGTGTTGATGTCTTTGCTTTTATCCTGTGGTGAGCTCAAGTGCCAGGAAGGGGCTTTCCCCTCAGTTTATTTCCTAGTCTTAGCTTCTGTTTATCTAAATAGTACAGGCATAAAACTGAAAAGCTTTATATTATTAGAGATGAGATTTTGAGCATTTGTTATTTGTGCTTTCATAGCCACGTCCTCAGGGAATTAACGAACAATACCTTTTAAGTGTTTAATTTTATTTATCACTGTAAGATCCAGTTTATGGGTCCAAACTTGATTAATAGTTAGTGTAGTAGAATCATTATCTGTACAAGTAATCTGACTAGGAAGGATTATAATACTGGTTTAGGGCACTCTTGCTGTTATCTTGTAGGTGTTAACAAAGGACTCATCTGTTTTACTTCAATCCAAGAATCCAAATGTTAGGTCTCACCGTTGCAATGTGGATATGTTAAGTGATGTTCTATTGGTTTACGACACTATTAGATGATATTTTCAACAGTGGACCAAGAGATAATTGAATAATTCTTTGGTCCAGCCACTCCTTCACCTAGTGAACTTGTAAACGAAACATGCACTCAATGGACCATGGCTAAAAAACGATGCAAATCCCACTTGATTATTAGCAAAGCTGATGTTCCAAATCCTGCATTGTTAATAAATGCAGAAAGTATCCTAGCCCCCAAATCCTGAATGACAGACTTTTTCTTTCATCTGCCCTTGAACCAAATATCAAGATCTTACCACCTCGCCACATGCTCCAGCTTAAAGGAGAGCAAGAGCTGAGAAAACAAGTTCACATGAAAGATGATTAAAAAAATGAGTGCAATTCTGTTTAAGTATATTACATTTGAAGAGTATGCCACAAACAAATTATGGTACTTTACATGCAAATGACGAACAAATGATGGACAGAGGAAAAACACCTTAACCACACAATGACCAGCCCTACAAAAGCATAGTCACATCAAGGTCAAAGAATGAGATCAATCTGATTAGCTATTCCTCCTCCAAGGATTTAGTCGATTAAGCAGATACTGCACTAGAGTTTTATTTATTGAACTAGCATTGATTTTTAAATCTAATAATTCTAGCCCCAAATTTGCTTTATCTTAGTTTCTTTTTTTAAGTTGCTTTTTAGTGGAGGACATTAATGAAGAAAATTGTACAAATTATAAGTATGCTGTCTGATACTTTTTTACAAAGTTACTACATTCAAAGCACCACCAACAAGACTAAGAAAATAGGATATTATATGGACTTACGAAGTCTTGCTTGTACCTCTGTGCTGTCAAAATACTTCCTATCATACGTAACCACTATTCTGACTTCTAATGTCATAATTTGTTTGCCTGTTATTGATCTTCATAGAGTGAATCGCACATGGACATTTTTGCATAGCAATAGTTCATTCATTTTCATTGCAGTATAGTATTCCAATTTGTAAACACATCACAATTGCTTTGTTTATTTTGTAGCTGATGGACACTAGGGTAAAATAACATTTGGAATGATTACAAATACCACTGTTATGAACATACTTACACCGGTCTTTGCAGGGTCAGACATACTACTCATTTCTATCATATGAATACAGAGAAGCAGAATTTAGGCTCAGAAGTCACACACATGTTTAGCTTTAATATTTACTACCCGATAGCTTTCTAAAGTGGTTGTTCCAATTTGTATACCCACCAGCTGGGTATGAGAATTGCAGTTGCTCTATATTAATACCACTTCTTATTATCCTTTTCTCAATGATAGTCTTTCTGGTGAGTATGTATTAATAACTTGAGATTTTAATAAGAGATTATTGCCTAAGCCTGAATCAAAAATATTCTCCTATATTATCTTCTTGAAGAGTTATTGTTTTACATTTGAACTTTAGTTTGTTAATCCATGTGTACTTGATAACTGTATGGTTGGAGAAGTAAAGGTCAAGACTACTTTTTCCCACGTTGATACCAACTTGAGCCAGCACCATTAATTTGAATGACCATCTTTTTGTCACTGCATTATGGTATTATATATAGATCATAAATCCAGTAACAAACATGTATAGGGTTTGTTTTCACAGGCTCTATTTTGTTATATTACTCTATTTTTCTTCCTTGTTGTCCTATTGTATTATCTACATTGCATTGTAATAAGTCGTGGTATATGATAAAACAAATTCTCCAAATTTGTTACTCTTCTTTATGCTACTTTTGCCTATTCTTGAACATTCACAATTCCATATAAATTTAGGGTTATTTTGCCCAATTTTAGAAAACATTGCTCAGACTTTGATTGGTTCTGCATTGAAAATATACATGCCTTTAAGGACACTTAATATTTTTATGATGTTGTGAATACTGATGAATAGAGGTCTTGAAATCTTTTCTGACATTAATTCTTAGGCTTTGATGTCTGTTAGATTAATTCCTAGGTATTTGATGCATATTATTTACTAAATATTCTGTTTGTTGCTAGTAAGTAGACATAGAATTGGTATTTATATATTGGTTTTTTTTTTTTTTAAAGATTTTTATTTTTTCCTTTTTCTCCCCAAAGCCCCCCGGTACATAGTTGTGTAGCCCCCCGGTACATAGTTGTGTATTCTTCGCTGTGGGTTCCTCTAGTTGTGGCATGTGGGACGCTGCCTCAGCGTGGTCTGACGAGCAGTGCCATGTCCGCGCCCAGGATTCGAACCGACGAAACACTGGGCCGCCTGCAGCGGAGCGCGCGAACTTAACCACTCGGCCATGGGGCCAGCCCCATATATATTGGTTTTTTATGTAATAAAATTCTCAAGTTCAGCTACTTATTCTAAAAGCTTATCTGGAGATTATTTTGAATTTTCTGCTTAAAAAAATTACATTGTATCCAAATAATTATTTTTAAAAACGTCTTCCTGTCCAATCCTTACGCCATTTCTTACTCTTTCCTGAATCCATGAGAAGGTCCTGCTAGAATAGTGATGAATAGAGCTGTTGATAGTGGCCCTCCTATTACATTTGTAAAGTCAAGGGGAAGCTATCATTACTTCACTATTAAAGAGTGATGCTTTCCATGTATTTTGTAGATCACCTTCATCAAATGAAAGAATTTCTCATAACTTGTTGCAATACTGATCAATTTCCATAGGTTAAGCCAACATATTTCTCAAATCTAAGATATTGTGACATTTTATCTTTTTAATATATTGTTACATTTTATTTGCTGATATATTTGTTGAGGTTTTTTGGATCTTTTTTATGGTTTTTGTATCTTTGTTTACTTTATGTTTGTTAAGGCCTGAATTTTGCCTTTATTGTAATGCCCTTATCAGGCCTAGAATCAAGATTATGACTATCTCATAACTTAATTTATGAATCATTTCCCCATTTTATGTATTCTGAAAGAATTGTATAAGATTGATATTATTCCTTCCTAGACATTCAGGAGAATCTTCTGGTGAAACTTTCTGGAGTTTGCCTTGCGGGACCTTTTAAGTTATTGATTACACCTCTCTAAGGGACATAGAACTATTCAGATTTGATATGTTTTCTTAAGTCAATTTTGATGAGTAATATTTTATAAGGAATTTCTCCATTTTCTTTAATTTTTCAGTTTTGTTAGGCATAGAGTTGTTAATCATATCCTATTATGAATTTATTATCTGTAGTCTTCATAGCGATATTCTTTTTTTCATTCCCATTATTGATATTATGTTTTTTCTCTTCTTTTTAAATCACTTTTTCTAAGGGTTTATCCAATCAACTTTTGTCCGTATGACTTAGTCGGATACGTTCGTTTTCTGATAGTCTGATATGATTTAGTATGATACGTTTGTTTTCTTTTCCATTAACTTTTGTTCTTAACTTCAACAATTGGGAAAGGCCATCAATGGAAGTGGAAGCCATCAGTGTTGAATAAACCAATACTATATTCTGCAAGAAATGGTCAAGATAGATGTCGCCCTTAAGGATTTACCTAGGGATAGTGTTGTCATCATATCTTGGTTTAATTTACCTTCTGGCCCCTGCAGAGGCAGACGGATCCTGAAGACTGGCTGCAGACTCCTTCACATCCTCCTGTAGTAGCCCCAGTCACAACCACTGTGACAATGCAGTTATGTTTCCTAGAGTAGCTTAGTAACAGCCTAGCTATATGATATGCAACTATTGATTTGATGAATGTGTTCTTTTTTATCTTAAATCAGAAAAAGGTGTTAGAAGCAGTTTTAACTAACATAAAAAGGACAACAATACATGCTTATAGTTTTGCTCCAAGGCTATGTAAATTTTCCCACCCTCTTTCATAATATAATCTAAAGAAATCTGGACCATTTTGACAGTCTCAGAATATCACATTGATTCATTACATCAATGCCATTGTGTCAGTTCTGCTGAATGAGAAAAAGGTGACTAGTAGCTCAGAGAACTTGGTAAGACACATGGATTCCTACGGATAAGAAATAAACATGGTGAAGATTCAGGGGTCTGTCACATCCATAAAACTTTAAGTCTCTGATGATCTTGAGAGTGCCAATACATTCCCTTCAAAGTTAAAGATAATTATTAAATTTTGCGGTTCCTAAACCAAAGAACAAAGCACGATACCAGGTATGCTTCTTCGGGTTTTGAAATCAGTATATTCTATACATAAGCATTCTTATCTGCCCAATATGCTGGGTGACACAAAAATCTGCCAGCTTCGAATGGGACCCAGAGTGGAAAAAGACTTTGTAGCAGGTCCAAAACATGGTACAAACCACTTTCTCTCTTGAGTCCTAAGATCCTGCAGATGCTATGATTTTTGAAGTATCAGTGGTGAGAAAAGATGTTTTGTAGAGCTGTGCCAAGCTCTAATAGGAGAATCACAATGCTGGTGTTCTGGATAAGGCCATGGCATCTGTAGTGGGAAATCACACACCTTTTGAAAAACAACACCTTTTTGCTACTAGACCCTGGAAGAGAAAGAACCCCTAACTGTGGGACACTGGGTAACCATACAGCAAGAATTGTCTATCATGAGCAAGGTTCTGTCAGACTCACAAAGACATAAGGTTGGACAGGTCCACATACAATCCATACTATGATGAAAGTGGTATACATTGGATCAAACACCAGCTGGATCAGGGGTTATAAGCAAGTTGGGTAAGTAGCCTAGACTCACTGTTGCATCAGCACCCTTCCATCCATTCAGGCCTAAGACCAGATGAAAAGGACCTGTGACCAGATGAAAGAAGAGGAAGATGGCCAATCTTGGTTTATAAATGTCAACTCAATATGTAAGTTTAGACCAATAATGTATGGTCATTTTACTAAAGCCTCACTAAAAAGTACCTTTTGAGGCAGTTATGAGGGAAAATCCTCTGAATAATCAGAAAGTCAGGTAGTACACAAGCACTTAGTTTTACTGGAAAAATAAGTGGTTTGAAATTAGAATATATATAGATTTATGAGCAGTAGCCAAAATGGCTTGGTAAGCTGGTCAGGGACCCAAAAGGGAAAAGACTGGAAGGTAAGGATAAGGAGATGTGAAGTAGAAGCTTGTGGATGTAACCACGAGATTGGACAAGACCTGGAGAGATCTTTGCGTACTCCCAAAGAGCATCAACTGTAGAAGAGGCACTGAACAATGTACAGCAAAGGACCCAGCCCAGCTGGTGTCAGCCAGGTTTTATCTTTGCCCCCATTCTTGGCATGATGGGTGCAGAAATAAAGTGGCTGTAGAGACAGAAAAGAAGAATAAGCACAGACCCAAAAGTGTGAACTGATCTAGCTGCTATCATCACAGAATGCCAAACTTGCCAGTCATGGAAAATTATGTTGAGCTCTCAGTATGGTGTTCTTTGAGGAGATCAACCAGCTACTTGTTGACAAGTTGGCTGCTTCGGGCCTCTTGCATCTTGGAAGGACCAGTCGTTCCTTCTCAAAAGAATAGATATATATTCCACATATAGGTTTGCCTTTCCTGCTTTCAGGGCCTCAAATAGCACCACTATCCAATGTCTTATGGAGTGTTTAATCCACAAGCATGAGATCCCACATAATATCACATTAGACTAGAGGATCCACTTCTCAATATAAGGAGATGCAAGAGTAGGCCCATGAACTTGGGATCCACTGGTTAGATCATGTATCACACCACTGGTTTATCATGCTGGCTTGATAAAATGTTGGGATGGTTTGTTGAAGGCACAACTGAAGTGCCAATTTGGAAGCAATACGCTCTGAGAATGTGCTACCATCCTACAGGATATAGAATATATATTGAATCAAAAGTCTTTGTATACCTCTGTGTCCTCAGAAGAATAAGAGGTCTGGGATCAAGCAGTTGAAAGAGGAATAGTCATTCCCGATGAACCACCTTGGCCTCCACAATGTTGGATGCCATGATCCAGGAGATAGAACAAGAATATCATTGAATCGTAAACTACAGCTGCCACCTGGGTACTTTGGGCTCCTTGCTATTCATGGATGAGCAGTCAATAAGTGGAGTCACTTTCTTAGCAGTAATATTAAACCTGATCATCAGGAGGAGGGAGAGACGAAGGAGGAATCATCCACTTGGGTGCCTCTTAATACCTTCTTGTTCATTGTGCTGTAAATGGATGGGTATAGACACTCCATCCAGAAAAGGAGGTGGTGATCCGGAGGAGCTCGGGTCCCTCCAAGATGCAGGTCGGGGTCACACCACACCTTAAGTTATTAAGGAGAAACGTAGAATGGATTTTCGCGTTGGATAGAATGAGTTACATTTGAGGATCCAAGCCAACTCAAGTGGTAGGGGCTGTGGTTCTTCTGACTAAACTTACATTTTAAAATTTTCCCTCAGGAAGATAGGCTCACAGGAAGAGTTGCTTCTTTGTTGTTTATGGAGAAGTAGAGATAAACTGCACAAAAGTTGAACTATGGAAGAAAACGAGATGCATTTCCAAGATCCCCTTCAAGGAAGGACTTGCTTCCTAGCCGTGGAAGTGTTGTCAGCAGGTACCTCCTAGCTCTCAGCTCTGTCTGTGTCTTCCTTACCTTCAGAGAATCAGCAAACCTAAGGCTGCATGCTTCCTAGAGCATCCCACATTCAATGATTAAGAATTGCAGGGGCAGACATCCAACTATTTTGGCTTGAGGTAGAACACTATCAACAGTCATTTCTCACTCTAGAACTTCTAGCCTGCATCACATTTTGACTATTTGTTCTGCCATATCCTGCTTCCATCACTTTCCTTTCACAAGTATCAATCTTTATAAGTATCTTGCACCTCAAATTCTGTCTCAGTGTCTGTCTCTAAGGAACCCAAGATGCAATGCTCTGGACCCATCAGATTACCAAAATCTCTGGGCCTCTTCTCTCAAAATTCTCAAAACCTCTGCCTCTTCTGGACTTTTCTCCTTGCCTTTTATAGATTAGTGAATATTTGGAAGAGCAGCAAAGCAGAAAATGTCAGCTTCACCACAATGAATTTTACTTCTCTCTAGGACCTTGGTCCCTCCGGTCCTGATTGCCTTGACTGCTTTCCAATGCCTTCAGATACCATTTTTTTTATTTTATCCTGCTTGTTTTTGTTGTACTTGGTGGGAAGGTCAATCTGATACAGGCTACTACGCTGTCTCAGTCAGCTCATGATGCCATAAAAAATACCAAAGACTGGGTGGTTTAAACAACAGAAATTTATTTTCTCACAGTTCTGGAGGTCGAAAGTCTAAAATCAGGGTGCCAGCATGGTAGAGTTCTGGTGAGAATACTCTTCCTGGTGGAGAGGCAGAAAAATTTTGCCTTCTAGATTTTTTGGCTGATCTAATGATTAAATTGACATGAGACAGATAAACAGGTGAAAAACTAATTTTATAAATACCGGAGGCCCATAAAAATATGAGACTCCCTGGCAATCAGGTAACTGAGGCTTATATGCCCTTCTGAGCTAAGGAGAAGAGGGTAGGGATCTGGGGCTTCAAAGAGGAGGAAGACAATTCACAGGAAGATGAGAAAAGCAAATGTTTGGTAAACAAACGTTTGCCATGCCATGCAGATAAGTCTTTCTGATATAAAAAGTTCTCTCTGGCAATAGCGCTCTTCCTGGTACAGGCCCTTATCTAAATTCTTAAGACTCTTCCTGAGTTTCCTGGGCCCAGATTGTTTTCAGCTCAGAGTAATCTACATGCCAAAGTGGGACATTCCGGACAGCACATTCTGCTCCCCTTCACTGGCTTATAGACAGCTGTTTTCTTGTTGTATCCTCACATGATGGAGAGAGACGGAAAGCTCTCTATTGTCTTATAAGAAGACTAATCTCATTATGAGGGCCTTAGTGTTATGATCTCATCTAAACCTAATCTCCTCCCAAAGGCCATGTCCTCAACTACTATCACATGGGGGTGAGGGCTTCAGCATACGGATTCCGGGAGTACAGAATTCAGTCCATAGCATATGTCATAACCATAAGGAGATTATAACTATTTTACTTTATTTATATAACAAATATATGCAAATAATTTAAAAAAAATAAAATATTGTTTAAAATTTCCCTTCCACCCTAACTCATTTCTAAGAGGAAAACACATGTTCTTTATTTCCATACTCCTGTATGAATTCAAGCTATCATAACTTGTGAGCTTTTATATATACATTCATCAGCTTAACATTGTCTGTTGACTCTCTATGGTGGCAAATAAGAATACTAGTTTACTAACATGTAGAATCTTTCCTCCTGACAATGTAATTATCTCTCAAATTGTATTAAATTTATATTTAATATTTTGATTACTATGTTCACGTGAATACTGTTTACTATTGAGCCAAGCATTATACTATCAATTTATTTCACTTCGTATATAACTTTTTAATTTTAATTTGATATAATCTTTCTTACATTTGTTCATTACTATTTCATATCTGAATATTCTTCCTACAGATTCCAAAAGCTCCAAAAAATTCATCTCCATTTAAATTGATGTATGATGAAAACTATTTTGACAACTTATCAGTTGTGTTTACTCTTTCCTGGAGCCAGCGTCCTGAGAGCCCTCTGACTTCCTACTCTAGTCTCACCTATTTGCTCTCCACACCGTTTGCACAGCTCTCATCCTGCGCTTGCTTTTTCATTATCCTGAAAGTTCCCTCCCCTCTCCTTGCTCTGGTTTTGTACCTTCACTTGCATTTTCCTCATTATTTTTCTACCCTTCGCTTGCCCCACAGTCATAAAACCAATGCTACATATTTCAGGTTTCTGTTATGGTATTACCCCACTTCTAGGCACCAATTCTTGTATCAGTTAGCTTTTACATAATAAATCACCACAAAACTTAAGGGCTTAGTTCATGTTTCATGGGAGGATTGTAAGGGTAGAGAAGTTTTCTGGTCTGAACTAGTTCAAGTAATATCTACTGAGCTATCTCATGTATTTTTGGTTAGCTAGTTGATCGGCCAGTGGCTGGATGTTCTAAGATGGCCTTCATCGCTTGTCTGTTTGTTGGCAAGTTAGTTCTACTCCGTGTAGTTTCTCACAGTCTAGCAGGATAGCTCCGGTTTGTTCACCCGGTATTCCCAGAGCTACAAGAGCGAGCACCAGTGAACATCAACTTCTGAGACTTTTGCTTCTCTCGGACTTGCTAAAATGAAATTGTCAAAATAAATTGTCCAGTCATCCCAGAATCAAAAGGTCATGGAAAGGGAAGAGTTTGGACCCCTATTTTCAATTTACCACTCTATCTTCCACAACAACACATTTTCCTACTGTTAGTCAAAATTCTAGGCTCAAAACTTGTGAATCATCTGAGATACTATTTATCTATCTATTTATTAACAAATAATTTTAAATAGCTTAGAATTTTCCAGGCACTATTCTAAGTCTTCTATAATTATTTACCCTTTCATTCTAAAACATCTAGGAGATAGCCCTCTTAATATACCCCCCAAAATAGATGAGGAAGCTGTGACCAAAAAGGTTAAGAAGCGTCACCAATATCAAAAGCGGAATTTAAATCCAGTCTATTTGGGTCTTGAGTGTGCTCTTCATTGTGGCCCCAGAGTTTATGCTTTTGGCCACTCTACCATGCTGCCTGCCACAACTAAATTTAGTCTCTAACTGGTTTTTCCTTTGAGAATTCTCCTACCTTTGGAATATATTTAGTACGCCTTTCTTTTCTGTACCACCTGCCTGATTTTCCTTTAAAAAATATTTATGAACTCATGATTAACTACATTAACAGTCCTCTAATAATTTAGCATTTTTCCTTCCTCCAAAACTACAGGACTTCTCTCAATTTCCTCACATTGTGTGCTTATTCATAATTCTAACCTTTTCCCCAGGGTCTTAATAACTGAAATACACCACATGATCCTCCTGTTCTCTCTAAATCCATTCCATATTTCAAGCTTCAAGACCTTTTTTTAACATGGTCTTCTCTGATATTTCAGACTTTGTATACGTCTGTAACTCTCGAAGTATGCTGAATCTATATTAATCAATACTCCTTTAGACAAATCATTTATAGTCCTGATCATTACTTTCTTGTTTTAAGGGCATGATTTATTTTTTCGAAAGAAAATTTAAACTTAGATCATCATCAAAATTATTTCTTTGTTTCTTGAGCGTTCTTCTTTATTGAGAATTACAAAAATGAAATTATAATGTGAATATCAATGTAAGCTAAAAGCATAAAACTTATGAAAAAAATTACCATTAGTAGTTGATGTAGAAAGAGTTGATTTTCAAGCCTGGGTCTTGTGTAGAGTTACTAAAAGTAGCTTCCAGGAAATTGTTAACATTTCTAAATTTATCTGAAGACAAAGAAAAATGTGTGATTTAGTGAAAGGATGATATCCTTCTAGGAGTAGGGGAACATGATGAGAAATTTTCAGTGCTGTATTTGGCAAATTTTAAGCAAAGTGGTAAACAGAGAAATAATAGTATTAGGGATAGGAGAAGGTCATATGCTGGGATATATAGTCAGTAGCTCTAGGTCTAAAAACAATTCAAATGAAAAGTATGGTTACCACTATTTGTTAATCTATAATTATTTCTGGCTCCCCAACTGAATCCTTTGTGTTACACATAGGCAAAATAGAGACAGAGCAGATATATTTACTTTTAAAAGACTTCAAAAACTGATCTAATAGAACCAAGCTTCACTTAAACTTCATAAGAAATGTGTTGTCCTAATTTTCAGATCTGTTTCCATGAGAAATAAGGATGCTCAGCTTAACCTCTAATTTGCCAGTTTTATAATCCCATAGCTTTCTCTCTCAGTCTAGGATTTATAGCTAAACCATAGCCACAATTAGAAAGCAACAAGACTCACCATCTGGGCAACATGACTAAATGGGATCTAATGTTACAAGATAGCCTTCCTAATTAAGAGGTCTGCAAACCCTGCCGATGCATTATAGCAAACTGAGACTATATCAGACATCATAATAAGACATAACAAATATTTAGAGGGTAATTATAGTTTTGGATTAAATCTATCCAAATTTTATTCCTCCATTCATTTAGTTATGAAATTTCAAATAAGGTAAACTTTAATTCTCTAATCCTAAATGTTCTTGTGTGCAAAATTTGGAGAGGATGATACTTGACACAAAGGAATATAGCAATTGTTAAGAGCTATGATATACGAAAATAAGTAATGCATATTAAGCATGGTGGACACTGTGTTAGGTGCCTAAATTCTCCTTCATGAGTTAAATATTTATGCCCCCACTTACAACCCACAGCTGTTATCTTTTTCCAGGAATTTCCTTAATCTAAAGAGAGCTATCCTAGCTTTGTCTAAGATAGAACCTTTCCTAGGGCAGCCAGCATCCGATGACTGGCAAATAGAGGATATAAACTCTAGAACAAAGGGAATTCTTGTTATGCAGTGGCAAAATATTTGGCTAAATTATCTCCCAGAATAACTTGGGAAGTAGATGATTTACTGCACGAATCTGAATCTCTAGAGAAATAAGATATGAGAGAATGTTAGTAACATCCATTGATTGTTGTTGGCAAGATATTACAGAAAGATTTCTCATTGGAATGCTGTGAATACAGATATTTTCCAAGTATTCTACTTCTGTCATAGTTCCATCCCTTCTTTCTAGCCCAACTTGAGAGATTTTAAGTCAATTTACCCTCAAATTTTTGATTCCTTACATATAATCCCTCATCATATTCTCCTCTTCATCTTTTGAAATATCTTAAATGCTTGTTTTTCACTGATTTAGTCATTCTTTGAGGAAGCAACAGAGTATGGTGGAAAGAGTGTGGATTTGAAGCCAAGCAGAGCTGGATTAAAATTTCAAGTCTGGGGGCTGGCCTCATGGCATAGTGGTTAAGTTCAGTGCTCTCCACTTCAGTGGACTGGGCACGCAGGTTTGGATTTTGGGAGCAGACCTATACCGCTCATCAGGCCATACTGTGGCAGTGACCCACATACAAAATACAGGAACATTGGCACATATGTTAGCTCAGGGCCAATCTTCCTCATCAAAATTAATTAATTAATTAATTAATTAATTAAAGTCTTTAAAAAAAACAAGCCAAGAAACAAAACAAATCTTTAAAAAAATTTCAGGTCTGCCTGATATGGTCTTGGGAAAATCCTAAATCTTTCTAACCTTCTTTAAAATGGAGATAATCATTTCCACCTTTCTAAATTTTAGAAAAAAATTAAAGAATATTAATATGTGTGCATGCACTCAATCACTGCATAACACATTTTAAGTATTAAATCAATGATAGCTTTAAATAATGAAACAGTTGATTTATTCATTCCTGCTGTCCTATTCAAATCTTTGTCAGACAGAAGCTCTTACCTGGCCACCCTAACTCCATTCCCTTCTCATCCACATAATTTTATCATTTTACATCAAATACCACTACTTCATTCAACATTTACAGCTACATATATAAATATTAGCTGATTTGTGGGATTTTGTTCCACATTCAAATAACAAAGATCTATATTTAAAATTAGAGATAAAATTACCATGCTTAGGACACTTTCAGTTTAATTTATTTAAAAAAATATTGATACTTATAGAATACTTGGGTAAAAGATAATGTAATCTTTCTCTTCATTCATGTGAATTTAAGCTAATATGTAAGATTTGACAGGAGAGAAATTACAATTTTTTTCCTACTCAAAAATGCAACTAAGGTTTTTTTTTCAGTTTTTAAAACAACAATTTGGAGAAAAAAATTAATCATTTAAATAATTAGGATACAAAGCTACAATGATCTTCTTTCATACAAATTATTTAGACAATTGTAGAAATTATTCTATGTGGAAAAATATAGAAGCTTATACAACTTTACTTATGGGCACACTTGCTTCCATTGGCAGATAAAATAGAAATGAAAAAATAATGAATGAAATGTGTTTTCTTTGGTTTTAAGGAAAACTCCTCCAAGCAATAAAAGTATACGAGATTTCCTTTGAGATAAAGTTTATGAAAATGCTCCAGTTTGGGCTTTTTTCCTCCTTATTCCTCAGCACACAATTTTAACTGAAATGGAATAGTCATAATGATTTCTTATACTAGTAAGTGCTTTATGCTTTACAATGGGTCTTCATCTCCATTGTATTTTTCAACCTTCACGGTAACACCGGGAGAAAAATCGATAGGAAAAATTATGACCCCAAAGAGGTTAAACGATTGGCAGAGATCCCACAACTAATAATTGAACCTCAAAATTAAAATCAAATAATCTGAGTCTTCAATTAGTGCTCTGTATTACACAACAAGCAGCTGATATTCCATTCCACAGTATCGTCTTATATGGAGAACTTACTATTTTCTCTTTTATATTTCAAAATCACTAAGAAATTGACACAACTGACTCACTTTACCTAAAAATAGGTACAAATTGACCTGACTTTTTTTCTAACCTTCTTTTTTTTTAAGATTTTATTTTTTCCTTTTTCTCCCCAAAGCCCCCCAGTACATAGTTGTATATTCTTTGTTGTGGGTCCTTCTAGTTGTGGCATGTGGGACGCTGCCTCAGGGTGGTTTAATGAGCAGTGCCATGTCAGCACCCAGGGTTCGAACCAACGAAACACTGGGCCGCCTGCAGCGGAGCGCGTGAACCCAACCACTCGGCCACGGGGCCAGCCCCACTAACCTGCTTTTTAAAGAAAAAAATAGATGCTGGATAGTATAAATCTGGGTAGATCTATTTGGCAGATATATCATCATATCAACTTTAGTCTTTTAGAATTCTCTTTTAAGATACAAGAAGATAATTATAAGAAGATAATTCTTATTCTAAAGAAATAAAGAAATTAAGGAATGGAAATAATCATGGAAAAATTCCTACTTCTCTGAGTTTTTCCTATAGTTCTTAAATTTTATCCAACTTATTTAGTTGGACACCCAGGCCAGCAAGAAACTCTGAAAGTTCTTTTGTATACTATGTCCTTATTAAGCTGTTTGCTTCTTTTGACTGAAGCCATGATAAGAAGTCTTGACACACCAGCTTTTTGCTTATTTTTTGCTATGCTGATGGCTTGTCTTTACCCCCTGCAAGCAGTGAAATTTAATGCAATGGTATCTGTCATTGTCTCAATTTGCATGCAAATTGTTCCTTCTCAGAAAAGAAAATTTAGACAAGTAGACTTAATAAAGGAAACAGACAAATCATTTTACTAGTAGCATGAGAAAATAATGTATGTAAGAGAGGAATCATGGGAAAAATAGAAAAATAACCTAAGAGAAATATTAAACTGTAATTTGGAGGGTCGGAGGTTGAAAAGTACAAATTTATTTGGTGGTATATCAAATCAATTCTTGTTTCATATTTTATAGTGAATATTTCCTGCTATGTGCTGCCTTTATTGGTAATGTCATAACTACTGCATGAAAACTTACTACTAATCTTAAATTTAGAAAAATAATTGGGCAAAAAGAGACATTGGAACAAAATTCTATTATGTGGTACATTTAGATGAGCATGTTTGATTTGTATATAGTACCTTCTAGCGCAGAGTCGATAAACACACAATATGTATTTACTCCTGATTTTGTACCAATGACAGGTGTTACCAATCAATCATGATCCTTTTCCTCAGTGAAATAAAGAGTAGTTTCTTAATCCTTTCCAATAAACAACTCTAGGCATCCATTACCAGTAATTTGGTGCCTTTATTCAGGTCAAAAATACTCGTCATCCTTGTATCTGGTGTTTTATTTTATTTTAGTTTTTTTTCAGCATGAGTTCATATTAAATGACTTGACCATATTGGGTGTATGCAATCAGAAAATATTTAGAGTAACAGATGCATTTGCAGAATAAAATGTGTGTAACTACTGAAAAAAAGAAAAAAGAAAATTTCAGTTGGCCCTCTGCCTTCCTTATAAGGTCTTCTTGATCTCTGTGTATGCCCAATTTACTTATAATATTTAGACATGTAGGTGCTGGTGAATGCAGAAAAAGTGAATTCCCTATTTTTATATTTTATGGCTATTTCTATATCTACATATCCTGTACTCACATCATCATCTTATCCAGTTTGTTGATGAATGTTTGCTATTCCAAATATTTTTGCATAAGCTGGGCAACAGATTCTGCATATCAATACAATATCTGAAGTTAGTGAAAAGTTTTCTACAAAATTCTGAAGGAAGAGAGCATGACCCCCAGATAATATATGGTCTCTAGACAGCCTTTAAGTATAAAAGTAGTAAACAGGTATTCTCAAATTGAAGACACAAGTAAAAAAAAGTCGAGCCATTTTTTAAAATAACCACAAAATCCCGTCAACTAATGCACAAATTTTAAAAAATCTGAAATATAAAAGCCATGGCTGAAGTATTTTGAGAAATATTTATTCATCCATCCATCCATCCATCCATCCATCCATCCATTCATCCATCCTTCCATCCATCCATGGACGTGTAACTAACAGTCATATAGAAAAAAGGGCAAATGATTATTGGTATTAGGGCTTTTCTTTTTATTTTTTTTAAGTTTTTATTTTTTTAATTGCAGTAACATTGGATTGAAACATTATATAGAATTCAGATGTACATCATAAAATATTTCAAATTCTGTGTAGATTACCTCATGTTCACCACCCAACAACTAATTATAGTCCATCCCCTCACATGTGAGCCTAATCACCCCTTTTGCCTACCCCCACCTTCCCATATGGTAACCACCAATCCAATCTCCATTGCTGTGTGTTTGTTTGTCATTGTTTTTATCTTCTACTTACGAGTGACATCATATGGTATTTGACTTTCTCCCTCTGACTAATTTCACTTAGTATAATACCCTCAAGGACCATCCATGTTGTCACAAATGGCTGGATTTCATCATTTCTTATGACTGAGTAGTATTCCATTGTGTATATATAGCACACCTTCTTTATCCATTCATTCCTTGATTGGCACCTAGGTTGCTTCCAAGTCTTGGCTATTGTGTATAATGCTGCAGTGAACATAGGGGTGCAGGTATCTTTATGCCTTTGCATTTTCAAGTTCTTTGGATAAATACCCAGCAGTGGGATAGCTGGATCATATGGTAGATCTATTCTCAATTTTCTGAGGATACTCCATACTGCTTTCCATAGTGGCTGCACCAGTCTGCACTCCCCCCAGTGGTGTACAAGTGTTCCCTTCTCTCCACATCCTCTCCAACATTTGTTGTTTACTGTCTTGTTATTTATAGCCATTCTGACCCAAGTGAGGTGGTACCTCATTGTAGTTTTGATTTGCATTTCCCTGATAGCTAATGATGTTGAGCATCTTTTCATATGCTTGTTGGCCATCTGTATATCTTCTTTGGAGAAATCTCTGTTCAGATCTTTTGCCCATTTTTTAGTTGGGTTTTTGTTTTTTGTTGTTGTTGAGCTGTATGAGTTCTTTGTATATTTTGGATATTAACCCCTTATCTGATATATGGTTTGCAAACATGTTCTCCCAATTGTTAGGTTGTCTTTTCTATGGTTTCCTTTGTTGTGCAGAAGCTTTTTAATATGATGTAGTCTCATTTGTCCATTTTTTCTTTTGTTTCCCTTGCCCGGTCAGACATGGGAGTTGAAAATATGCTGCTCAGACCGATGTCAAAGAGAGTACTGCCTATGTTTTCTTCTAGATGTTTCACGGTTTTGGGTCTTAACATTTAAGTCTTTAACCCATTTTGCGTTGGTTTTTGTGCATGGTGTAAGAGAACGGTCCACTTTCATTCATTTGCATATTGTTGTCAAGTTTTCCCAACACCATGTATTGAAGAGACTCTCCTTTCTCCATTGTATGCTCTTGGCTCCCTTGTCGAAAATTAGCTGTCCATAGATGTGTGGATTTATTTCTGGGCTCTCGATTCTGTTCTATTGATCTGTGTGTCTGTTTTTGTGCCAGTACCATGCTATTTTGGTTACTATGGCTTTGAAGTATATTTTGAAATTAGGGAGTGTGATACCTCCACCTTTGTACTTTTTTCTTAGGAATCCTTTGGTTATTTGGGGTCTTTTGTTGTTCCACATAAATTTTAGGAGTCTTTGTTCTATTTCTGTGAAAAATGTTGTTGGAACTTTGATCGGGATTGCATTGAATCTATAGATTACTTTACGAAGTATAGGCATATTAACGATGTTAATTCTTCCAATCCAAGAGCACAGAATATCTTTCCATTTCTTTGTGTCTTCTTCGATTTCGTTCAACAGTGTTTTATAGTTTTTGATGTACACATCTTTCACCTCTTTGGTTAAGTTTATTCCTAGGTATTTCATTCTTTTTGTTACAATTGTAAATGGGATTGTATTCTTAATTTCTCTTTCTGCTATTTCATTGTTAGTGTGTAGAAACGCAACTGATTTTTGTACGTTGATTTTGTATCCCACAACATGACTGTATTCACTTATTGTTTCTAAAAGTTTTTTAGTGGATTCTTTAGGGTTTTCTATATATAAAATCATGTCTTCTGCAAAGAGTGACAGTTTCACTTCTTCTTTTCCAATATGGATCTCTTTTATTTCTTTTTCTTGCCTGATTGCTCTGGCTAGGACTTCCAATACTATGTTAAATAAGAGTGGTGACAGTGGGCATCCTTGTCTGGTTTCTGTTCTTAGAGGGATAGCTTTCGGTTTTTCTCCATTGAGAATGATATTTGCTGTGGGTTTGTCATATATGGCCTTTATTATGTGGAGGTATTTTCCTTCTATACCCATTTTATTTAGAGTTTTTATAATAAATGGATGCTATATCTTGTCAAATGCTTTTTCTGCATCTATTGAGATGATCATGTGATTTTTATTCTTCATTTTGTTAATGTGGTGTATCACGTTGACAGATTTGCAGATGTTGAACCATCCCTGCATCCCTGGAATGAAACCCACTTGATCATGATGTATGGTTTTTTAAATATATTGTTGTACTCAATTTGCTAGTATTTTGTTGAGAATTTTTGCATCAATGTTCATCAGTGATATTGGCCTGTAATTTTCTTTTTTTGTGTTGTCTTTGTCTGGTTTTGGTATCAGGATAATGTTGGCTTTGTAGAATGAGTTAGGAAGCCTCCCCTCCTCTTCAATTTTTTAGAAGAGTTTGAGAAGGAGATGTATTAAGTCTTCTTTGAATGTTTGGTAGAATTCGCCAGGGAAGCCATCTGGTCCTGGACTTTTATGTTTTAGGAGGTTTTTGATTGCTGTTTCGATTTCCTTACTGGTGATCGGTCTGTTCAAATTCTCTACTTCTTCTTGGTCCAGTTTTGGAAGGTTGTATGCTTCTAGGAATTTATGCATTTTTTCTAGATTATCCAATTTGTTCGCATATAGCTTTTCATAGCATTTTCTTATTATCTTTTGTATTTCTGAGGTGTCTGTTGTAATCCCTCCTCTTTCATTTCTGATTTTATTTATTTGAGCCTTCTCTCTTTTTTTCTTGATGAGTCTAGCTAAGGATTTGTCAATTTTGTTTATCTTTTCAAAGAACCAGCTCTTGGTTTGAATCATTTTTTCTATTGCTTTTTTAGTCTCTATATCATTTATTTCTGCTCTGATTTTTATTATTTCCTTCCTTCTGCTGATTTTGGGCTTTGTTTGTTCTTCTTTTTCCAGTACCTTTAGATGTGCTTTTAGATTGCCTGTTTGGTACTTTTCTTCTTTGTTGAGGCAGGCCTGAATTTCTATAAACTTCCTTCCTAGAACCACTTTTACTGTATCCCACAGATTTTGGCATGTTGTATTTTCATTTGTCTCCAGGAGTTTTTTAATTTCTCCTTTGATTTCTTCATTGACCCAATCATTGTTCAATAGCATTTTGTTTAATCTCCACATTTTTGTGCCTCTTCTGGTTTTCTTCCTGTAGTTGATTTCTAGTTTCATACTTTTCTGGTTAGAAAAGATGCATGGTATTTTGATCTTCATAAATTTATTGAGATGTTTTGTGGCCTAATATGTGATCATTCCAGGAGAATGTTCCATGGGCATTTGAAAAGAATGTGTATTCTGCGGGTTTTGGATGGAATGTTGTACATATATTTACTAAGTCCATCTGGTCTACTGTGTCCTTTAAGGGCAGTGTTTCCTTATTGATCTTCTGTTTGGATGATCTATCCCTTGGTGTAAGTAGAGTGTTAAAGTCCCCTACTATTATTATGTTACTGTCTGTTTTTCCTTTTAAGTCTGTTAATTATTGCTTTATATACTTAGGTGCTCCTATGTTGGGTTCATAGATATTTACAAGTGTTATATTTTCTTGTTGGATTGTTCCCTTTATCATTATGTAGTGCCCGTCTTTGTCTCTTGTTACAGTTTTTGTTTTAATGTCTATTTTGTCTGATATAAGTATTGCTACCCCCACTTTCTTTTCTTTGCCATTTGCTTGGAATATCTTTTTCCAGCCTTTTACTTTCAGTTTGTGAGCGTCTTTAGGTCTGAAGTGTGTCTCTTATATGCAGCATATACATGGGTGTTGTTTTTTTTATCCAATTGTCCACCCTAAGGCATTTGATTCGAGCATAGGGCTTTCACAGAAGATAAAATGCAATTGAGTGCAGGGAAACTAGAAAAAATATATTTTCTATATTTCACATTTTTCCTATTATAGAAAAAATATTGTCTAATGTGGAACACACAGTTTTAAATCATAGTGATTCTAGAGTCTTTTTCTGTGTTACACAGTGAAGTTTTATAAGTCAGTATACCTAGTCATGATGAAATGTTTATATTTCAGCAATTCATTCAATTTCCATTCAGTTTGTTGGTATTTATCTGTTTAGATTCAAGCAAAATTAAATGCTAGGATTTTCACTAAAATTAAAATGAAAATATAATCTTTTTAAAAAGCATACTTTGTATCCATCTTTTTCTCCCTCCTTTCTCTTTCTAACTTTTCTTCTATTAAAAACTTCATCCATATATTCACATAAGTTAATGATCAGTATATGCTAATAAAGGTATTTTCTTAATGGTGGCCTTTTTGGCGTTGTATAAAAATGTGTTTTCTTTCTTGATTTTTTTCTAGACTTTATTTTTAATAAGAATAGAATCTATATGCAATTTAACAATGCTAAATCATTATTTGGAATTATTTGAAAGAACAATTATAAATTCAAATAAATGTTGACAGAAAACAGTGGTCTTTAATGGCTGCAGTGTAAGAAGATGTGCAGGCTTATTTGGACCTTCAGTTTTCATCTTGTAGGTTTGATTAGATTTTCACATGTAAAAGATTTGGGGAGGACATTCTAATAAAGGAAATGAGAAAAAGAATTACTTAAAGAAGAAAGACTGACTCTGGTGTGATATGAATACAATGAAGAGACTAGTTTAGGTATAGAATGGGTTATAGAGTTGCGAGACAAAAGGTAAGGAGACTTGTTTATTTATTATTCATTCATTCCTTTGATAGATATGTATTTAGCCTCTATTGCGATCCAGGCATTATTCTAGTACCTTGGTTTTAATTAATGAACAAACAGATAAAAATCCTTGCTGTCTTGGATCTTGCATTCTGTGGATGGTGGACGCTATGGTTGTTGAATGTGGGATGCTGAGTGGGTCTGAACTATGGCAGTGATGTTAGAAATTGAGAAAAATGAAAAAATAGAAAATACAAATCAGATACAGAAGAAGCATTGCATATCAACGAATTGGATGTTTAGGAATATTGTTATTTCTAGTAAGGGTGTCTGGTAGACTTATGCTATCATTTATGTATGAATTACCATGGATTCCACCTGAATGTAATAATGCATTGCTGATCTTATCTTTATTTATTTACTACAGCATTCAAGAAGGATTTAAGGCATCTTACAGAAATCTGTATAGTAAAATAAGATAAATCTCTGTACTCTTTGTTTCCAAGCTCTCTGGAGACTTGAGTTTTTCTAACAAAAATAATCCTCTTATCAAGATCACATAACTATTCATAAGACAGAGGGGGCGTCTAGAAAACTGTGTTTCTTGGATCACTAAATAATTATTTTGAGGATTATGTGCTTCTATAATTCTTATCTCATTGGAATTTAAGGATTGATGAGCTCAAAATCTGTTAAGGATATTTAAGGAAATGATCTATATAAGTATAGGATTTTACATTACAATATTCTCTTTTTCTACTGCCGTGTCAAGGTGGGGCTCTCTCAGAGAGCAGCTTACGTGGCATTCACTCCATGAGGTGCTGCTTATGTTCTTTAATGTCTGTGAGGCTCAGCTTCTCACAGATGGTACCTGCTGAATTCAGAACTTTTTAGCATGATGTGTCAGTCATCACAGGCTCGCTACATGGCCACAATTCTTTTTAGGTTCTTGGGTGACATTTGAAGTACATCATAACTGACAGCTGTTAAACTTACTTGATAAACTATGTTGATGACAAAGTTTTCGTAATTTTTGTTTCGCTGACTCCATTTACAACTTAAAGTAGAGTTAATTTGTGTTTACATGAGAAAAATAAATTTGCACATGAATTGGCAAATTACAATAATTTTCTAATTACCTAAAAGAAAATTAAAAACAAAAATTACCCTCATTTACCAGCAAATTTCAAGGAACAAAAAACCCTGTGAATTTCTTAATTTACTTGACTATTAAAATTATTTTCATATTTTCTCCTCATTTTTTTCCATACGACTTTGAGTAGCCTATATTTTTTTTAAAAAATTACAATAATATTCATGTATTTCTCCATTTTTCCCTGTAATGTTATTGTCTGAAATTACTTGGTATTTGTACCAATGTCGTTTAACAGGAATAAAGAACATTATTATTTAGCTACAACACTGGCACTAATACATGTTTTATTTAGAACTGAATGCCCATGCTATATTTGTATTCTGACATCTAGAGGGCAATCTCCTAAGTAGACAGGATATAGCAAAGAGTCTAAAGAAGGAATCAAGTGTGCTGAATTTGGGGGCGGGGGAAAGCAGGAGAGAATGCAAAGTTCAATCAGTAAAAAATAAATTAAAAATTCATTTTGGCAGGGAGGTTTGCAGTTTGCTCTTTAATACTCAAATCTTTTTTAGCCTGTACCTATGCTATGTCTAGAATCACTACTTCTGCAGAGGCAACAATGCTCTTTGCGATATGTACTAGAAATCCTTTGTAATTTTGATGTGGGCTGTCAGCCAAGTGTGCTTCAGGAGATTGTTATCTTAAGCACTTGCTAGTGTTAGTGCTAGCGACCAAGAGGGCCTTAACTTCCCCTCAGCTTGATAAACTTTACACAGGTTTCTTCCTGACTATACGCACCCAACTTTCCTTTTCTTAGAGCATTTACTTTATGCAAGTTTTAGTTGTACATTTTTTCTCTGTTCCTCTAAGATGTAAATCTTCTCCCAGCCTCTTGCCAGTTTTACAACTCAGGAATGTCTTTCTCAAGAGCCTGGAAGCTATCCCTTTGACATGCAATCATCAAGAAAGATAGAACCATGGAGCCAGCCCCAGTGGCACAGTGGTTAAGTGCACATGTTCCGCTTTGGTGGCCCAGGGTTTGCCAGTTCGGATCCCAGGTGCGGACATGGCACTGCTTGGCAAGCCATGCTGTGGTAGGAGGCCCACATATAAAGTAGAGGAAGATGGGCACAGATGTTGGCTCAGAGTCAGCTTTCCTCAGCAAAAAGAGGAGTATTGGCAGCAGTTAGCTAATCTTTCTCAAAAAAAAAAAAGAAAAGAAAAGAAAAGAAAGATAGAACCCTTATCTGGCAGTCTCTGTGGGAGGGTAGGAGCCTGACTTCAACAGACTCCAATTAGCAAACACAGACGGCCTCATCACATTGACTAACTTGCCTCCTAACGTCTTTCTGCACTTTTCTGCTAGCTCACCCCAGCCCTTAAAACCAGTCCTGCCTTTCTTTTCCAGAGAAGTTCAGTTCAATAGGGTCAGTCTCTCTCCCTATTGCAGTAGTCTTGAACAAAGTCTTCCTTGTTGATGCAATTTTTCTTGGACACCAGTTTTGAGAGAAATGATGTGACTCCTGTTGTATCTGAATCTCTGTAATTATGAGCTGTATTTCAATTGCAATGTGACTATTGTAGAGAGTCACTAACGTGAATTGCCTTTAAAAGTGAAATAATAATGATCACATTAAGAAATAATGAAGTAAGATCATCTTCTCTAATCAGTACACATTTTTGTGAGAAGCTCGAATCTCCTTGTTTCTGGGAGCAGAAGGAGACTTGGCAAGGTTACAGAGGGTTGGCTGATACCGGCCCTAGCTTGTTAAGCTCTCTGTGTAACAGAAATTGACAAGAAGCCCAACCAAAGTCTCAGACCAGCTTTTACTAGGTTTACGCTCCAGCAGAAGGGAGACAGCACAGGAGCAGAGGCTCTTGGGCTGGCTCTCCGAAGGTACCCATCCTGAGTCTTTTATAAGATGATGAGAGCGGACAGGTGACACAATTCTCCGCCTCCACAGGCTCTCTGTTTCCCTCTTCCCAGTGGTGCCGCTGCGCGTGCCCCATCAGGGTTGCGGTCCCTGCGCCTGCCCAGTAGGCCCAACATGGCGGTGTGACTCGCTGCTGCCACCCCAGGAAGATTGTAAAGTAGTCATCTCGAGAGTGTGGCATGAGGGAGTCTGGGTGGCCTGCTTGGAGGGAGTTTGCGGGTGGAAGGTAGTTTATCTTGACTTGGAAGGTAGTTGGGCTTGGAGGTCCCTTATCTGATGGTTAAAGCTAACAGGCAAAGTCTCGTGGTCTGTCTCAGGCCGGTGATTTTATGTAGGATGGTAGAAATTCCCTACCTTTTTGATGTAGCCAGCTGTGTGTCAGATCATTGTACTTTGGCATAGGCCTGGCTAGAAAGGCCTTTAGTAAAAGAGGTGCATCCAAAGGAACAAGAATACTGAGTAACGGTGATCATTCTGGTGCCATTTCCAGAGGTCACCTCCTGTATCATCATAGAAACTCAGTCCTGCTCTGATTATGTCATTCCAGTAGCATATGATGGCAAAAAGTAAATAAATAAAAATTCTGTTCTGCTCAAAGAAATTGTTGATTAAGAAGTGGAAAATGGATAGATATTTTTGACTATTATCTTTAATTTTTTTTTCCTCAAAACTTGAAAGAACTTTTGTAAGCTCTCTTACAAATTTAAATGGGGAAAATGCATCCTCCATAATGTTTTTCCATATTAGTTCAAGTGAAATTAAATCTTCTTAGGAATACTCAAATTATGTTCATATTTTGTTTAAAACTTAGATCTTTTATATATCTACATACATATATATATATTTCTTATGGTTTTTACAGATGTTTTGCAACAGTAATAATTAACATTAATATTTATCTGCGGCACTAACATTGATATATGTTATATTTAGAGCTAGATTCCACGCTATATGATGTATTTTGACCCCTGGGGTGTGAACTTTAGGTAGAGAGGATAGAGTGAAGAGTCTAAAGATTATATTTCTTTATATATTGTATAAATTTATATGTGTGTGTATACAATACACATCCAAACATGTATCTTTAAATGGGTTATATATAAATATACGTGCATGGTAACCAGAGTTTGTAAAATGAACACACTTTATGCATACTATAATATCACGCTGAGTTAAAAACACACTAGAATGCAGGTTGCAAGAAGTTTATCAGATATAAATTTATGCATTTATTTAAATTTCTTAAATATAAGATAAACTTTAGAAGTTTTGTTTTACCCTTGCTTGCATTTTGAGTAACTTCTCTGATAGTCAGGATTAGAACATCCTCCTGGGGCCTCTGATAGGCTTTAAGCCTCCAAGCCCCTTCTAGAATCAATGGGAACACTATAAAGATTTCCTTTATTTGACTCTCAGTTTGTCATTGATTTTTCGGGATGACTGTTTGAGTGTAATCTAAAGAAAGACTGTAGAACTGCTTAATCAATATGCCATTACTCTTCATGAATTTGGTTGATTATCCACTTACTTTATTGGATATTGGGTAATAGTTCAGCAGTACAGTTCTCAACTCGTAACATTTTGTTAAAGCAAAAATCTGGCTAATCTTGAGTCTGAACAAACATTAAACTTACTAGTGACCTTCTTCCACATGACCAATTCTCCCACAGATTCTAATGCTGCAATTTAAGTTTAATTAACATGAAAATACTTGGCCTTAGAAAAACTTAGCCTCTGTCCTTCAGTAAATATGATTGGAAGAACCATCAAATGAAGTGGCAACTCAATTTAATGTGGATTAAATTTTCTCTGACTGTGTAATGAAAGGTGACTAAAATTACATTTTACCACTGCAGAAATATTTAGTTTTAAATCAATTAAGAGTACGGTAATTTGAGAGTCAATACCCCCGAGGTAATGAAGGGCACCTCAAAATCAGAATAGTTTTTGGAATTGTTCTGTAAAAGATAGTGTAGCCTGGTTTTTCATGTGTGGGTATAGGAATTTGACTGTAACAATGGATTGCATTCATTCAGCCAAGGTACTTCACATTTAATTTCACCTGATAGAGTTCTAGTAACTCAAAAATTTATAAAATAACAAAAAATAAATAGCTGCAAATATTTGAATTGATACCATAGGATGAATTATAAATATACATAACACACAGTTAGCTTACATTCAGTAACTGGAACTAATATTCAGAGATTACTTGTATTAGTAAAATTTCTACAAGAAGAAACAGGCTTAGAATGGTTAAATATCATGATGAAGTTTACAAGCAATTACAGAATTCAAAAGCAGGCAGAGCTGACCCCATGGGCTATGCTTTTTATCACTATGCTATACACTTAAGATACTTTTAGACAGAAAGTTTTCAGAGAATTGTTTTGGTATTGATTCTAGTCAGGGTCCTCTTTTGTGGGAGTTGCTTTGCTGTTCCTATGATAATCCAAGGCAGACAGGTTGTTTCCTTTCACCACCCATGTTACGACCCTGCAGCATCCTTAGTCCCCATAAGTGGATCTATCAATCATTGTAAAACCCCTGTAGAGAGCAATGATCCACTCACTGCTTTGTTCATCCATAATGATGCCTATTTTTGTGACCCTGGCCAATTGCTCCTTATTCTAATCCTCTTTGGTTCTCCAACCCTCCTCTGGCTTCGCGTATTGGCTCTTAAAACTTGCTTCAGGTTTGTTCCCATTGGGATCCCTTTGGCATGCCGCTCCACATAACCCTTCAGTACTTGCTCTCAGATAGTCTTCTGGAATTCACCTTTGTTGACCTATAAAACCACACTGAAAGGAAGTGACCCAGCTACCTTTCTTTCTGACACTATGAAGAAAAAAAACATGAACTCCTTGGTCAGCTACACTCAACAACTTCTGACTGAGAAATAAATCAAATGCTATCTATATGTATGCAGTCAGTCAATTTAGGGTCTCTGAGGCATAGAGTCTCCATGACATGTAAGACTGTTGTTCCAGTTATTTCCTTTACAAATTTGTTGTTTCACACACCTGTGAATATGCAGGAGTTGTGGCTCTTGTCCAGTTTTTACAATATGTCTGTCATAATTTCCTGTGGCTGTCCATAAAGGCCATCTGTAGCTTCAGTGGGAGAGGACTTAAAAACCTTTGACTTTTAGCAGAAGATAACCCATCCCCATCTGACTCCCTCCTACCTATAACTTCACAACTTAGCATCCTCTGAGTACTTTCTATTTTCAAAACAGCTACCCCTCCTATCCCTTAACACTTAAAGCACCCAAATCATTTGAACTAACAGGAATTAGAAATGGATTCTGATTTGAAGTATTTTTTTCCAACTCTTTTATTCATAATTCTAAGTAACACATTAAATCACTTAAATAGGCACAATAATAATAATATAAGAAGTAACAAAGAAATAGAATGCATTAAAGATTTTTAAAAATAGTTAAGATAACCATATAAATGTCACTTGAAATTTATCAGTAAAGTTAGAAATTGTATCCTTTTCAGATATCCATAGAAAAAAAATACTGAATGTAGAGTAATTACTAGGTAGCAGGCAGGAGCTATGCTAGATATTCAGAGATAACAAAGCTAATGAGGTATTGGCTTTTCTCTCAAGAAATTTGAAATTTAATATAAGGAATGAAATTTAAACAAATAATGACAGTGCTAGATGGATAAGTGTTATATGGATGTGCAAAAAACAACTATGAGAACATTAAAGAACAAATGGCACTCTGCAAGAAAGTCTTCATAATATGAAATTTGTATTTGCTTTAAGAGTGAAGATGTATTTTCCACATGGTAAAGATGGATATTGAGGCAGTTAAAATATGTGCTAAAACTTGAGCCATGAAAGAATATTGTGTCTTTGGAAAAGTCCAGTGTTTGAACCATAGGGTGTGGGTGAAGGTAGAATTGAATTTGGAGATGAAGAGGTAAGATTAGTGTAGGAAATGTTAGCCACTCTAGGCATTTAGGGAGAAAGAATCTAACACAGGAAATTAGGACCTTACAAATATTGAGTCGGCTGGGGGGCTGGATGTCCTGGAGCTGTCCCAAGAGGTTTTGATGTCCAGAGCAAACTGTGTGATTAAAGCTATGCTTCAGAAGTAAAGGAGCTAGAGCCCTGGCCGTGGACTTTTAACACCCAAAAGCAGTTACTAGCTACTGGAATACTGAATCTCACCATTGATGTTTCCTCTTAACGGGAACCTCCCTGTGACTTCTCTTGCCAGCTGAAAGAGCAGCAGGAAGACAGACTTTACGCTCTCCACCAGATATCACTGGAATTCATTTCACTTGTGGAATCTAATTTATAATATCTTTTTGGTACGTGAAGACACTCTAGAGAAAGAATTGAACAAAAGGACAGTACTCTCCACAGACCACCTCTTTGAGTACTCAATATACATATGTACACTTTCACATAAACTTTTTCTTCCAAGATATAGCAGTGGTAACAACATATCTGCAGCATTATAAAACCATCCATTTTATAAAGAAAGATTCCTTCACCCTGTCTACAATAAAAAAGACTAAAAGTCCTGTTAGTCACCATGTAAACTCTAGTTCATATTCATTCCTCCTCTAGTTCAGTCAAATTCCTACCTGAGATCCTATAATATAACAAAATCATAAAGCCAATATTTAAAGTACATCTTATATTAAATAATAGGAAATACTAAAGTGACTAAGCTTTGTATATATCTCAAAATAATGAATGATCATATATATGTCTGTAGACATATATAGCAACAGTGTTACTTCTAAAAATTCTTATTAGTATTGATAACTTTCTCATTCTTCTAAATAGGAGACACTTCAGACACTATTGTTCTGTAGCCTAGATGCACTGACCTTCTCTTGCTTTGGCCCTTATGAATCACTCAGTGAATGAGTCAGAGCAACTCACCAAACTGTTATGTTCTACCCAATATCCAGAATCTTAGAAACCATTTTCTCTCTAAGTGGTAGAAAGGTCAGAGGTTTGAAACTTTTATTTCTCCTTGGAGGGGTTATTTGATCCTGCACCTACAGACTACAATATACCTTGTAAATTCACTGAAGTGCAGAGTCTGTAAATATTTATTTATGTCTTTTATTCTAAGGTACCTGTGTCTTGTCAAGGCATTTAGGATACCCCATCCTTCTTACTCAAAAAGTAATTGGGCATGAGGTGAGCTAGGTGAGATACCCCAAAGTAATGGAGTGAAGGTGTACTTCAGTTGCTACTTGGTGGAAACAAACCACTTCTGGTTTCTTTTTCTTTTCTTCTTCATATAGGGAAATATTGACTAATTGTGAGGTTAGATAAAGGTCTATTAGATACTATTGGCAATATCAAATTGTCCCAGTTTAAAAACCACAGTTGGAACATCATTTGAAAAAGAATCATCATTTGAATAAGTTCAACATATTCCACTGTCATTTCTCAAGTGTTATCTGTCTTTAGCACAGACCAAATATTTGAGCTACTTGGAGATCTACTAGCAGTTTAGCTCTGAATCTTTCCAGTTTTTGGCACTAATCTCTGGGATTTCCTATTTTGTGCTATTTTGGCAGGGATGTGTAGCCTCAGAGCTTCCCACATTACCTTTACCATCATTATAGCCTCATTCCACGGGCCCAGGATTAGTGGGTGAATATCCCAACTCTTCTCAGAAACTGGCATATCTACCGGATGGACTCTTGACCTACAGCAAAACAAAGTCAGACTCAAACCATAGTTTCACTTGCTTCCCAGTGGTGGACCCTAGTGCTGTTTGGTTCCCCACAAACTGGAATTTGCTCAGAGAATGTATCCAAAAATCTCTCCAAAGACAGTCTGTTCTCTTTCTTCAGTATACAACTATCCAGGTAAATATTTTTACACTGTTTTGGAAAAAGCTAACACACACTCATAATCGTGTCACAGGGCCCTTCTTCAAGTCCCCAGGTTTCTCTTCGTTGATGAGATATGGATCCATGATCTGGTTCATGTCTGAGAATTGAGTGTAATCGAGTGTAGGGTCATAACTCTACATAATGTTGAACTCAGGTCAGTCTCTTGCTCACCAGACGGAGACTTTCCAGATACGTGAATCAAGAAGGATCAATATTTTTCAGCACTAGAATATAATGATCAATTAGACGTCTCAAAGTTCCACACGGATACGATTTCTGCTTTGGCCCTGCTGTCTTTTATTGTAGCTCTGCCAACCTTGCCTATGGGTTAGTGGTTGAGTACTGCTGCTGGAGATCTACTATTTTGAGAGTCCTTCATCACCTGCAAGTCAGGGAGCTCGTTTCCATGGAGCGCCTCTCACTTTCATCACCGGCTTATAGAGAAGAACCAGTACAGTTCTTTAAAAGGATACTTATGCTCCTGTTCTGTGTAGTCCTCAGTGCTTTTCTTGAAAAACTGTCCTCTTAACCCATTTGGGAAACAGGATAGTAGGTGAGGAATAAGTTCAACAAGATAAATGCAAACATTCTTATCTCCCTCAGACGTAAGACTCCTTTCTTTACATTACTTCTGACATTTTAGCTTCATTCAGTGTAAGTTGAAGTCGAATCAAGTTTTAGTCAACCAGTTGAGCTAAAGCTTATTGTCTCTTTCAGCTACTTATGCTCAGATGTTAAGTCCAGAGCTTTGGACTTACACCAATTTGTAATTATATTTCTTCCTTCTCTAGAATCCTTAGAATCCATTTCCAGGTTTATATCAATATAAATTCATAAAATCTTGCAACTCTTGATTTGTGTCTTATAATCTATCAGATATGATACTTATCTTTCTGGGTCATGATCTGGCTTTTAACTCTAGCTATCTTTGGAGACGTGAATGGAGTTTGGGGTGGAGTGTGAGAAGAATTTGTAGACTTTTCAAATAAAGTCACCTCAAATCAGGCTGTATAAGATTTCTAAGCTAGGAGATCTAGTCACATCAGAAACAGGGAGTGTCTCTCCTGGCAAGGAAAGCTTGGTTGAGTTGGGAGTTCAGAGCCCTCACCTCAGATAGAATCGTTAGAGATGTTTCCTTTTCAACCAGTGATTAAATTTCACGAAAAAAGGGGGAGAAAACCCCACCTGGCGAGCCTTCTAGTAACATGGGAACTCAGCAATTTGTAAAATCATTCTTCACACCTAACTTTTAGATACATAAGACCATGGTGAAGTGAGAAGTCACTCTGGGGAAGTCATAGAAGCTATTTTGATTGTATTTTGAGTCAAGCGTAAAACCCCAAGCTTGCCATTTTTTTCTTTAAACTCTCCTTTGCAGTCAAAAACACCAGACTAAGCCAAAGCATTTGTATTTCTTATTTCCTCATAACGACGTGTTGAAGCACTTACTAGATATGCCAAACCTTGTCTTTAACAGGCATTTTATTGCAGGCGACCACAGTTGATTAATTCCATAACTCTTTGCTACTGTGTGCCATAGACTACCAGTATCTCATTTCCAGTGGTATCAGGGTTGTTCTTCACTGCCCACACATTCAATCAGGTCAGATAATCAATGTTTGCCCCTGCTGCTGATACAAAACTGTGGCAGTAAATCAAGTTTCCCTAAGGTGTTTTAAAGACAAATAAATTTATTATACAGAATTAAGTGCAAGGAAAAATGGAGAGATGGACGAGGAAAGTGAGTTGAGTCTACTTTTAAAGGGTTTGAGTTTAAAAACAACAATTGTAATGTAGCTGCAATGTAGATATCAAGAAACTGTCGCTGCCCTCACCATTGCATAACCAGTGATTGTCACTCAAACAATGTTTGATAGTGCACATGAAGATGATCTCTGGCTAGAACAATAGCTGCAACTGCCATAGTCATGAGGCTAGTGGCTGGATCCTACAAGGTTCAGTCCAAGGATTATCACAACAGCCTCTTGACCATCACTTCTCTAAGACTTCTAGAGCCAGCAGAAACAGCAGCAAGGCAATGTTACCCACCTCACTTCTAACCTCCAAGTATCAAATGGATGCATATAAGTGGAAGAAATGAACTACAATCTAGAATCCAGGTTCTCAGAAGTTTTGTTTTAACAGTCCAGCCTCTTCAATAAAGAAAGGTTTCCTAAAAGTGTGGAGTGCATAATAAATGAGTCAAACCATAATATCCTCTTCCAGAGAAAAATATAGCTTGTAGAATTATTTAATTCTTGCAGTTTCAACTTTCGATTTTAAGCAATCTGGGATGGGAGGAGAAGTTTTTAGGTGGAAGGATTATGCCATATTTGATTTAAGAAAGATGTTTTTATTGGAAAGTTGGAGCTTGGCTTGGTAATAGTTGAGGGTTGGTTGGTTGGAGTCATGACTGGGGAAAAAAGACACCAGTTAAGAGAGGAATGGTGGTGTAACGGCTGAGTGATTCCAGTGGGATTAAGGAAGTGGAATCATAGGACTTGGAAGTTTTTCTCATGGATGTGTTTACCTGTGTAAAATTAAAGCTTAGAGAAAAAAACAGACGGTAAAATTTTAGAGATTTCACCATTAACTGTGACGTAAATATGATATGACACCCAAAATAAAACCCTTAAAAATAAATAAACAAGTTGGGCTTCAACAAAATTAAGAGCTATTCTTCTTCTTTTTTTTTTCTCTCTAGGAAGATTAGCCCTGAGTTAACATCTGCTGCCAATCCTCCTCTGTTTTTTACTGAGGAAGACTGGCCCTGAGCTAACATCTGTGCCCATCTTCCCTTACTTTATATGTGGGATGCCTAACACAGCATGGCTTGCCAAGCAGTGCCACATACGCACCCAGGATCCGAACCAATGAACCCCAGGCTGCCGAAGCTGAAGCACAACATGTGCACTTAACCGCTGCACCACCCTGCCAGCCCCAGAGCTATTATTCTTTAAAAGGCACTATTAAGAGAATTAAAGGATAAGCTACAGGCTTGGAGAAATTATTTGCAAATCACATATTTGATAAAGGATATTTATCCAAACTAAAGAAATCTCAAAGCCTGACAGTAATAAAAGAAAAACCTAATTTGAGAAAGGGCAAAATTTGAAGACATTTCATCATAAAAATGTTGATGGAAAATAAGCAAATAAAATAGGAGAGGAGGGTACACTTCCCACACCATTTTATTAGTCATTAGGAAAATTGAAAGGAAACCAAAGTCTGATACTATTACAGCCCAATTCGTGTGTTTACAATTAATAAGACTGATCACACTAAATGTTGGTGGCCGTGCAGAGTGGCTGGGGCTCTCATAAACCGCTGGCAGCAATGCAGGATGGTACACTCACTTTGGAAAACACTTTGGACGTTAGTTCAAAAGTTAACCCTACTTCTAGTATGTGACCCAGTTATTTCACTCCTGGTATTTACCCAGGGAAAGTAAATGTAAATACACAAACAAAACCTTACACATGAATGTTCATAGCCGTTTATTGGTAATAGTCAAAAGCTTGGAATTACCTAAATGTCCATCAACAAGTGAATGGGTAAACAAGTTGTGTTATATGCATACAATGGAATACAACTCAGCAAGAAAAACTAATGAACTAAAACAAAATAAAAGGAATGAACCTGCAAATACTTATGTTGAGTGGGAGAAATCAGATCAAAAAAGCAATAGAAGAGTATATAATATTTGATTCTATTCTTATAAAATTCTAGAAAATGCAAACAAATCTATGGTGACAGAAAGGTGATCAATGTTTTCCTGGAAATATGGGGGAGTAGAAGCAGGATGGGCAGGAATGAAGGATTACAAATGGGCACAAAAAGCTTTCTGAGTGGTGAATATGCTCAGTATTTTGATCGTGATGATAGTTTCATGGGTGTATACCTATGTCAAAGCTTATATAAATGTATACATTAATCATGCACAGTTTATTGCATATCATACACAGTTTATTATGTATCAATTACACCTCAGTAAAGCTATTTTAAAAAACAACCAGCTTTTGGCTTTATTAATTTTCTCCACTGTTTTCCTTTTTCAATTCATTGAGTTCTGCTCTTGTCTTCATTATTTCCTTCCTTCCACTTGCTTTGGGTATACAGTCTGCTTTTCTTTTTCTAGATTCTAAAGGTAAAAAAATGAGGTAATTGACTTGACTTCTTTTATAAGTATTCAATGTTATAAATTTCTCTCTAAGTATTGTTTCAGCTGCATTCCACAAAGTTTGATATATTTCATTTAATTTTATTTGAATTCAAAAGTATTTTCTCATTTATTGTGTGACTTTTTCTTTGGCCTTTGATTTTTAAAACCATATTATATAATTTCCAAATACTTGGAGATATTCCAGATATCCCTGTTATTGACTTCTAGTCAATAGAATTTCTGTATTGTCATACCTACCCACACTTTGGCCTTTCATTTAAAAAGCTCAATTATGTTTTGCTCATTTCTATATTCCCCGGTATCTAGTCCTCCTATGCTCTGCCACTGGTAAGCCAGTGTTTACATCATATCTCTACTTGGAAGTATCTATTTCTCTTCATATTTCAGGCAATTTTGTTGTCCTGCAAGCTCAGTTCTTTTATAGTTTCAAGAAAAATTATAGTTTTGTGTTTTAGCTGAATTTTTGGTTTGTTTTCAGAGTATAAGCAGTACTCTTTGCAGCTTTCTCCATCCTAAGAAAAAATGAATAGATTATAGATTTTAAAGAACAAAAACATGACGATAGGAGGCCAGCCTGGTGGCATAGCCATTAGGCTCATGTGCTCTGCTTTGGTGGCCCAGGGTTCCCCAGTTAGGACCCCGGGCACAGACCTATGCACTGCTTGTGAAGCCATGCTGTGGCAGGCATCCCACATATAAAGTAGAGGAAGATGGGCATGGATGTTAGCTCAGGGCCAATCTTGTCAGCAAAAAGTGCAGGATTGGCGGTGGATGTTAGCTCAGGGCTAATCTTCCTCAAAAAATAATAAATAAATAAAGATTAAAATGTGGGGATAAAAAATTGGACAAAAGACAATGTAATTCCAGTAATTCTAATTGTCCAATTAAAAAATGAATTTTGTCTGTAACAACAAAAGAGTTGTCATCCTTTCTATCAGTATTAGAAGAAGCTATGAGTGATAGTAAACCTAAAATAAAATTGGCCTAACAGAAACAAAGCAGTTTATTTCTATCTGTGGAAGGAGGTAGTCCATAGCTGATGTGGGGTACAGATCAGGGACCCAGGGCATGCCATCTTGCTGCTCCCCCACAGTCACCATGCAGTCCACAAGTGTTGATCAAACTCCAGCTGTTTACATTCCATACAGCAGGCAGGAGAGAAGGAGGGGGAAATGCACCATCCTTCTCATTGTAAGGATACTTCTTCAATGTCCTGTCAACATATCTGCTCAATTTAAATCACAATAGTCATTTGTCCACACCTAGCTACAAGGGACACTGGGACATGCTGTCTTTATTTAAAGGGTACATGTGCCCAGCTGAAAACATCATGTGACGTTCTATTGTCAAGGGAGAAAGAGATAATGAAAGTTCAGAGACACATTTAGTTCTGTCCCTCACAATTAGTTCACTTGTATATTTAAAAGGGAGATGTTTAGAATATTTATTTTGAGATAAAAATTCCTGCTGAGCATGCAGACATTCTAAAAATATAAAGATCCTGACTTTTGCTTATTTACATGAATGTTTTAGCAAGCGTATATGTTGTGTGTATTTTTAAATATGTGTGTGGTAAAACATTTTGCTATGGTTATAGCTAGAGTTAGAGTCAGATAATTCTAGCAAATATTATCCCAATTAGATAATTCATTCTTCTCACAGTGCTTTTTCATAGTGAAGACATTACTCATGTTTCATGGAAAACTGTCATATTTCCTTAAGTATATGGATATGAAGTAGTTAAAATTTTTAGTAACTCTAATAGAGACCAACATTTTTTTTTTTAAGATTTTATTTTTCCTTCTTCTCCCCAACACCCCCCGGTACACAGTTGTATATTTTAGTTGTGGGTCCTTCTAGTTGCGGCATGTGGGACGCTGCCTGATGAGTGGTGCCATGTCCAGGATTCAAACTGGCGAAACCTCTGGCCACTGAAGTGGAGTGCAGGAACTTAACCACTCAGTCATGGGGCCAGCCCTAAGACCAACATTTTTATCATGGTAGCTACAAAGATAATTTTGTTTTTGTTAGTACAGAAGTCATACTATTAAATATATGTATTATTTTGCAGAATTTTAATAACATGCTGAGATTTTTTTGTTCACTTCTACAGTTACAGGGGAGGAGACATATAAACAAAAAAGCAAAAGTAGAAGGACACGATTAAGAATTGAACTATGGCATGACAGTGTCTAAGCAAATATAAAATGTAGGACCAGTAAAAGTAAAACTGATGATTATTTTTGGCAACTAAGGTTATTTTCACTGGTCATCAAAAGGAACCAGAGAGCTATCTCATTTTATTGCTAATTCAGAAAGTGTTATGTTTAGACATTTCATATATTCCAAAGAAGATTTGTAAAACATGAGTAATTTATTGTAATGTAGGTAGACCCTTCAGTCTATGCAGTTGCAATGAGTTAAAACCTATTTGATTTATAAAACCAGACAACTACAATAATAAACACTTCACAAAATTATATATAGTGAATTGTTCTTCTATTTATATGCTGTATGATTTGCAAAAATGCATATATCTAGAAAATATACATGTGATCATCAAAGTAAGATTGTGTCCCACGATTGAATCTTGAAAGAATTGGACAAATATGCTAGATGGCTAGAAGTATAAATGGCAAGTAAGACTCAAGAGTATAAGCATGGATGATCTATTTAAACATGCAAACAGGTTTCAATATAATGAATAAACTTTACGTCAAACTAAGACAGACACTTTTGGCTTACAAACCTATTAGGGAATGGTTTCATTTTAGCCATTTTTTACTTTCCTTTATTGTTTAATCAAAAATACTACAAGTTGAATTTTGAAACCAAATGAAATGACTTGGAAAGGGCAAAAGAAGCTAAATGATCAAAAACAAAAATAATTATACCACTGGTTGCTACGCCTGGTTATAAAGAAAACCTTTGAAAATGCATGATATAGAACAAAAACCAGACGGGTTGTGTTATGTTTCCCACTTATTTTAAAGATAGTATAGATTTCCAGATTTGTGTATTGGTAATATAACTGAGCCCTGATATCTCATTGTGCATTCATTATCTCATTTAATTTTCACAAAAGTCCATTGTACTTCAACAATTGTAAGCCAGTTAATTATTTTTGTCTTTCTTCTTTTATTTTAGTCTCTCTGAAATCAGGATTCATGTTACATTTGATGGAGTGCCACAGTGTAATTGCTGGGTTTTTTTTCTTTGTTAATGGTACATAAAATAACGATGTGTCAAACTACATGGCAGCTTAGAGTCCTTGACATACGGCAATGCCAATTTCGTATATGAAAAAAGTGATGACCAGAGAGGCCAAAAAGCCTGATCCAAGTGAAATAACTAACAGGTTTTAGAATCAGGATTCCAACTCAGGACTCTTTGATATCTGTACATATACACTTCACAGATACTCTACAATACTTTCCCCCATATTATTTGTACATAGCACTTCCAACATTAAGATTCACTTAATGATTACAAGGATTATTTTACTGTTATTTCGGCTATGATTAAGTAATTAATCTAATAATAGTTACTATTGAAATGAAAATAAATTAACATTTTTATTCACTTGTATGAATCAATAATATGTATTATGTTAGTTCTTTGAACTTAGAGCACCAGCAGTGACCTTTGAAGAAGGTTACAAAGCAAAATTCTTATTGCTACCATAATGTCCATTAACATACAGATAGCCTTTGGTTGCTCATGTGAGAAAACTTTTTTTTTAAGTGAGATGACAAAAAGTGCTATGTGATTGTCAGAATTTACGTGAAAGCAATGAATCTGTTTTGTCGTACCTTAACTCTATAGCAAATTGAAACTGAAACTGGATATGGAGTGAAGACATTCAACTTGTATTACGTAAATATATTTTATACCCTATCTTTCTTCTTCTTTATGGAGATTGAGATAAAGATGAGATCATCATAAAAATAATTCATTTATTAATTTAACAAATTTCCATTAAGTGTACCTTTTAAATTCCAAACATACTTCTTGGTATGAAAAATATATTATTAAAGAAAAATTATCTCTATCCTCAAGGATAATCAAACCAGAGGAAGAGATTTATATTAAGTATTTTTAGAAATGCACATATTAATACAAATTTTGATATGTGCTCAATGGAGGAGAGGATACAATTGCCTCATAAGATAGTATAGCGGCTAGATAGACTTCCCCAGAGAGGAAGCAGGGAGAGTCATGGAAGGTTTCTGTAAGAAAGTAACATGTAAGATGAATCCCAAAGCATGAATAGAAATTGATAAGAGTGGAAGAAAGTATATTTCATACAAAATGAACAACTATATGAAGTCAGCATGACAAGAGAGTGTCTCTTATGCACCACTGCAGCTTCTCTTGGCCTCATCTGTGTCTTGTTCCACCTGCCCTGCAGGGCTTAGGTTGGTGTGGGTTTTGACTGAGCTCATGCAGGCACAACCTGATCACACCTCATCTCAAACTTCCGCCCTATGTTTGGCTTCCAACACATGACTTCTCTTTTGATGCCACTGGACTCTACTCAAGGTTTACACACGCAGCTTGTAAGTGCAGGGAATTCAACACTGGGCCAAAGCTTTCACCAATGGAAATAAGAAACTCATGATTGAATTTCTCCCTACTTTCTCCCTTACCCTGGGTTGTCCTCAAACACAGTTTAAATTGCTTCTTGGAGGAAATCAGGCACAATTAATGCAGAATAGTTTAATTACAGACCCTCATATTTTCTCCCTCCTTACCACCTTCAGTCTTTATTCTGCTCCTGAGGCTGTACTCTGTAATAAAGCAATACCACAAAAGTCCCCTGACTTAGTATGCGAAGAACCCAGGTTAGGACAGAGATATTCCAGGAACTGCTACTGTGTTAATGTCAGGTCAGATGCAAAATAAATAAATAAATAAAAATAAATTCCATTCCACCTTATTTTAGCAGAAAAAGATGTATTAGGTTGAGTTAAATGGTTTCCATCAGGTCTTCACCAGGATCACAGGGCTGTACGTCACGTGGAACCCTCAGGCTTCTCATGCCCAAGGAAACCTGTCTTAGGGATTCTGACCTACTCCCCCCATGCCCAAATCAGTTGCTCAATGAATGAGAGTGATCAATATCAAGGCACCCACAACCCAAGTGTAACACACTAGCATGCAGTGGCCTGTCACTTGGGAAGCTCTAGCTAACAGGTTCATGGGCAGGGCTGAAGAAAAGATGCTAAGATGAGCATTCAGGATGACTCCCAAAGTCACACAGGGAATGGACCACGAAGGGAACTGCTATTTCCACCATGAACAGAAACTACCTCAAAAAGGAGCTACTATAAATGCAGCTTATAGAACAATGCCAACGTTGAAAATTAAAGAAACCACCTTTGCCCAATCAGGAAATTGCTACTACAGTTACCGGCTCCAGAACCACTTTACCTATGACCATTTGTAGAAGAATAAAATGTGATTTTCATCCTTATTCTTCCCTAGGAGCAAGTTGAAATATATATTTATAAATTTATATACTTTTATATAACTATATATATACACACATATACATATACACATACACACACATATATTTCTATACAATTAAATGGTAGTAGAGGGTTGCAAAAAATACTAAGTAGTTTATAGTATCTGAAATAGTCTACCCATTGGCTTCTCAAAATTTGTATAGAAGCTTCTTTCCAAAGAAAGTTAAAAGCCAGTTTCTCTAATCACTTACCCTAGTAAGTGCCACAGGGTAAGGTGCCTTCACCTTCAGGAAAGGGTAGGAGGTAAGAGGAAGACTGTGGTTCTTGTGGTGTTACTGCATGGTCCTTCCACAGGGGTTTATGGCCTGTCCTTCTCTCAAGGGGCTCTGAGTTTGTGAACTAATGCAGCCTTGAGATTTGGAGAAAGGCTATGACTTATCATTTGAGTCCATTTGGCCATAAACTGTTTCCTTCCTTGCTGCCTTCTTTATCGACAGATCTGAGAGAACTTTATTCAATTTGCAATATCAATCTTACATAATCTATGAGGAATTACATCAGGCAAAGTATTCCTCTTTATTAAAATTTATTAAACCATCTGATGACCATTCGGTTTCTGCTGTCCAGAGAAGTGGCTATGCTTAACGTCTCTGTCATTACGGATCCAATCATCCTCATTAAAACCACAGAGATCTTTTCAGTAGCAGCATCTCCCTGGCCTACAGAACAACCACTACATTTCTTTTCAGAGATAAGGGTGCTTTCTTATCAATGTATTTTGCAGCTTACTCTAAATCTTTTTAAAAATTTTTCTTTTAGCTATTTTGGTGAGGAAGATTGGCCCTAAGCTAACATCTGTTGCCAATCTTCCTCTTTTTTATTTCTTCTCCCCAAAGCCCCAATACACAGTTGTATATCCTAGTTCTAGGTCATTCTGGTTCCTCTTTGTGGGATGCCACCACAGCATGGCTTGATGAGTGGCATATAGGCCAATGGCCAGACACTAAACTGGTGAATCCCAGGCTGCCAAAGTGGAGTGTGCAAACTTAACCACTGGGCCGTGAGGCTGGACCCTACTCTAAATCTTTTAAGGGACTCAGTTATGGAATTGAATGAGTAGGTTTTGCATCATAAATATATTTTATATTCCAATCTATGAACATTTTTGGATTAATTACTCTATATTCTATAAGAAATTTCCAATGTCTTAAAATCATTTAGTGAAGTAATAGTTTTTTCCTGGCTCCAGTTAACTAACCTAGCAAACAATTAAATCCACTGAAACTAGAGTCATTGTTAAGTGCACCAATATTTGTGACTCAATCTAAATTACATTTCTCCCTCTTTGATTTAGCACTCTCACAATCTATTCTCTCGCATATTTATTTCTACTGATATAAAACGGAATCTTGCAGTATCTTTGGTGTGTTTTTCTCCTGAGATAGATTTTAAGTACACGCCTCTCTCCTTCCCAGCTATCTATGTCTATGTCCATATCTCGATACAGGTCTAGATAGATAGTTACAATGAAGGGGGCAGGAATTGTCGTGCTCTTCCAGGCAACTCCCTATGGTGAAGTCTTTATAAGCTGTTTAATAAGTCCCCATGAGGAAAGGGAGAAGGGGAGAAGGGGCTTATGCTGTTGTTGGTTGAAGGTTTGAGGACTGATTATTCTTCTCATTATGGGTCATGTTTTCTTGCTTCACTGCATTTCTGGTAACTCTTGACTGAAAACCAGACATTGTGAATTTTACCTTGTTGAGAGTTAGATATTTTCATATTCTGATAAATCTTGACCTTTGTTCTGGGATGCAGTTAGTTACTTGGAAAGAGTTTCATCTACACAAGTTTGGTTTTGTGATTTGTTAGGTGGCTCTGGAACACTGCTCTGGCTAGAGTTAATTAGTCTCCTCTACTGAGGAAAGACTTTTCTGAGTACTCAACCCAAGTCATATAAATTATGGGTTTCTTTCAGTCTGACAGGTGGGAACAGGCACCATTCCAGCCTTGTGCCAGCACAGGGGACTGTTCCTTCTAATCATTTTGGATGTTTCTTTCCTTGGCTTCGGTTTCCTCATACGCATTAACTGGTCAGAATTCTGCGGTTCCTTAGCTGTGTAGCTCTCTCCTCTCTTGGACTCTGTCCTGTGAAATCCAACTGCATTGCTCTCCCCAGCTCTCAACTTTGTCTCCTGGGTTCCAACTCAGTTCTCCCTGTCTGCAGGAGTGATGAATAATTTCTTAAGACACTGAACTGGAGCAATCATAGGGCTTTCTTTGTTCGTTTGCCATCTCTTAATTATCACCGTCTTTTATCGACAGACTTCCAGTGTCTTGAAAACCATTGTGTAGTATATTTTGTATGTGTTTTTTTGAGGGGGTAAGGGTGTTCATTCAAGCAGAATGGTAAATCTGTTTCCTATTTCTCCATTTCAGATGGAAGTGGGAATCCTCATGAACTGATTTTTAACTTCTGAAAGATCAACCTTCACAGTTCAGAAAGAGTGGACTAATATACTATAAGTATAAAAGCAGAAAGATCAGTTTGGAGCTTATTTTAGAAGAAAAGGAATAGCAAATGCTGAGTTGGACTACAAAGGTGGCTGAGTAAGTAGAGACAGATATGATATTTTAAAGATAGGTCATCATGACAATCACGCAAAGTAATTTTAATCTATTAAATTTTCTCGTATTACTAGAAAGTAGTATAAATAGCATATTAAAAAACTACAGGCCAAGCTTTGTATGCCATAACTAGTAAGAAGAATGTATTAAATATTAATGGAATAAAAGGTTTTTTCATTAGCAAGTAAGATTCAGCATTATTAAACTTAAGCATTTATTATAATAGATTTTCCCTGTTTTCAAAAACATTGAATGGAAAAGATAGAAATAATAGATTTTTAAAAAATTTTCTTAGTATCTCCTAAGCTGATTTACTAAATTCAGAGGCATACTTAATTGAATGACAATTCACATCATTACTCTCAGAAAACAATGTGTGTTTTTGTAATTTGTTGGCATCCCAGTTTGTGTAGCAGATTTAATTTTCAAGATTCTTGTTAACCTTACCATAGCACTGAACTTGGAGTTAAACCATGATGGCAATGACTGCAAGTTTTTTGATTGCCAAGGCTGCCAAGCCACAACATCAAGCAATAGGTAAGAATATCCAAAAGATTTTACAATTTAAGGCTATACAAATTATAAAAAGTGCTTTAAGGCAAGAAAGCTGAATTCTGCATAACGGGGAAAAGCTTATATTTTAACGAAACTTAATGGATAGGTAGATTTATAAATAAAAGAATGAGTGATTCCTGGGGCCAACCTGGTGGCATAGTGTTTAAGTTCACATGCTCTACTCTCGCTGCCCAGGGTTTGAGGGTTCAGATCCTGTGCACGGATCTACACAGTGCTCATCAAGCCATGCTGTGGCAGCATCCCATATACAAAAAATAGAGGAAGACTGTCACAAGTGTTGGTTCAGGGTGAATCTTCCTCAAGCAAAAAGACAGAGATTGGCAACATCAAAAAAAAGAATGCACGATTCCTAATAAAGTATACAGTTGCCTTTGATATGACTGGTATATAACTTAATCACTTTTTTTTGAACCACACTTGAATAGCCTTTCTTTCTAAAGCATTCAAGATATTTTATTCTGTCTGAACCCTTCTTAGGCTAAGCAATAACAATTCTATAACTCCTTTTAATTTTTGTTACAAGTTGCTTCTCAGTTTTAAGCAAATATTTTTTCTGCCTAATAGCTATTTCAGCCCCCATGTTTGACTTAGCACAAAGAAGATATACTCACACTGCTTTAAAAATTCTCTTAAGTTCTTGCTTCATTTTACAGAAAAATATGTAACAGTAAGTGATTTTTAATGTTTTTTTCCTGTAATTATCAGACCCACTAAAATGTTGGTGAGTATAAGTACATGCATATAGTTTAAATTGAAATATCACATTTAAAAATAATTTTTATTCCTATCTTTAACCTACTTTTTTTCATTATCTGACCAACTAATGGTCCCAAACTTATTTGAGAAGTGAATTTCCATTGACTGAGAAGGAGATGAGATATAAAACAAAAATTTAAGATACATATGATCCAGAATATGAATATTAAGTGTTATTTCCAATGTGATGCACTCAATTATAAATGGCATATACACGGCACAGAGAATTTACAGCCTCTTTCCCCTTCACTTCCACTAATGTCTTAAGATATTAAGAAGTCAATTACTTAAATAACCCTTGATTATTCAAAATGAGAAATTGAAATTTTAACATATATTTCAAAATGCACATGTTCTCATTTCTAATGATAACTTATAATGATTATTTCTGAATTTGAAATAATGATACTAAATGTTCTCCCTTTTAAATTGAATTAATATGAATTGAATTGAGAGTCTATAGGAAAAATTTCTCTCTAAGAATCAACATACATAAAATTTAAATGTCCTTAACAGTGTACAATCTATCAGGTCTTACATGGGATCTCAGTAGTTAACTTGGCTCATCCCAATTTGTTCTGCATGAATATGTACATTTCAATCTATGCAATATAGAGAGCTACTAAATGCGTTGCAGTGTATATGACAGGCCCACTCAACCAAAATTATTTTCTGCATCCTCCACAACTTCTGGATGTCCTGCTGAGCATTGATGAGAATGAGAATTTGTGTATATGATCTGAATTTAGAATCTGATTTCATTTAATGTGCAAACATTAATAGGTTTGTACAGTTTTAGTACTTACTTAAATTTACCAGAAAGTAACTACTGTATACAGTGAGGAAACACTGTTTAATTGGAAACTTTGCCAAGTTTTTTTGCCAAGATGTTTCCTAATCATGAGTTCAACCTGAAATTGGTTCCTGTTGTATCTTTCTACATTTCATTAAATGTCAACTACATTCTTGCGGTCACTTAGACCCCATACCTTGGAAACATCTGATTCTTCTCTTTTACACAGCATTTTAAAGAATTTCCATATTTTAAAGGATATTCCACATTTTAAAGAATATTCTCATTGTACAGTTAAAATAGATCCCAAATCCAGCCTCTTCTCTTCAACTCATCCATGCCATCTCATCTCTTACCAAGATGATTGCAATAGCCTCCTATTTGGTTTTTGTGTTTTTGCCCTTGATCCCACAATTTGTTGTCCATGCATCAGCCAGAATGCTCCTCATAAAGTGACCTTAGATCAAGTCATTTTACTCTTACAAGTCTTCCAATGGCTTTCATCTTACTTAGAGAGAAATTTAAAGTCCCCGCAACGCTCTACAAAATGCTGCATAATTTCACCTCTTACTGTTCTCTCCCTCTGGTTCACTTGGCCTCTGGTTCATATGCATATTCCCACCTCTGGGCCTCTCCATGTATTTATTACTCTGACTGGAACACTCTTTTCCCAGGGCTCACCTCTTCACTTCTTTCAGGCATCTAATCAAACACTGCCTTTTAAAAAAGCTCTTCCCGATCATTTCTTATGAAATAACAATAATGCCTTCTTCCTGGCCTAACTTTTTCTCCTTATTCTGTTTTGTTTTTCTAAATAACACTATCAACATCTGATAGATTATATATTTAATTTTTACTTATTTATAACTTTTCTCCTTCTCTCACAATATAATTTCCATGAGGATAGTACTTTGTTCACTATGATGTTCCCCATATCTAAAACTGTATGTCCAATACAGTAGCCACTAGTAACATGTAGCTATTTATATTTAAATTAATTAAAATTAAAAACTCAGTTCCTCAGTTGCACTAGCTACATTTCAAGTGCTCGATAGCCACATGTGACCAGCGCTACCATAATGCACAGCGCAGATATAGAATATTTCCAGCACAGAAAGTTCTATTGGACAGCACTGGTTTAAAATGTGCTGCAAGCAAAGGTAGGCACTCAATATATGTTGGTTGATTAAATTAATGGTCTACATAATTAAAGAAAAATGAGTGAAAATGTCAAACATTAGAATAAAGAAAGGGGACCTAATCACAGATACAGAAGTAATTATAAGAATATTAAGTCACTATTACATGCAAATCTATGGCAAAGATTTGAAAACGTGAAAACTTTGTATTCATAGAAAAACTTGTTAGAAAAATATATTCGAAAGGAAGTGGAAAAGTTAGCAATTATCATAAAATATTGATAAAGTGATTAAAGACCTACTTCTTTAAAAGTATAAGGATAAAAACACATGATCACAGTTGAATTTTAGGGACTTTAAAAAGCAGATGATTTCAATTAATTTAGTTTATTTTGATACACTTAAAATTTTAAAAGCCTTCCTCATTCATTTTAAGAAAACGGCATAATTATATTATCAATACTGATCGTACCAAAAAGAAAACTATACATCAATATTATTCATGAACATATGTATAACATTGTGAATAAATATTAAATAATTTGATATTTAAATTCGCAAGAGTCAAAATTAGAGAAATACACTATGACTAAGTGTAATTTGCTTTATAAAGGTAAAATATGATTAAAATCAGAAAATCTATGACTATAATTTATTATATCAAGTTGAAAGAGAAAAATAAGTGTATGATCTTATTAATGATCAAAAATGTTTGTTAAAATATGTCAGCCATTACTAATAAAATTCTAGGTAAAATAGAATAGAAATATACTATATGGAAATTTTAAATCAATTTTAATTAAAAGCAATATCTAGACAGAATTTCCCTCTACCCTCATTCCTTAACTTTACTGGAACATTCTTGTTAGCATACGGAGATTTTTAAAAATGGGACAATCACAAAAAGAAGAAAATAAATCTTTGTTGTTAATATGTGATTGTTTAGTTAAATTAAAACTGATATCAAAATGAAATTTTTTAATATAATCAGATATTAGTCAAGTATTCTATCCCAAGTGATTTCTCCATTTTAGCAATAAACTCATAAGAAAAGGAAATAAAATATATCACATAATATTGATAATATTTTAAATTAAAAAAATCTTACAATAAAAGAATATAACCTACATAAGATCTATTTGAAGAATGCTACTTGAGGTCTGAGAAATGTAAATAATATCTATGTTCTTATATATAAAAACAGCATTATTAAAAACTTAATCATAAAAGTAGTGTATTAACCTAAGCAATTATTAAATTTATTAATTATTATTAAAATCCCTGATTTTAATTGGATAAAATTATTTTAATATTGTTAGCTAAAAATAAATGACCTTAGTATGGCCAAGTAAAAATATTTACAGGCATTTTTATTCTCAGATATTAGAACATACATTAAATCTATCAACTGTACTGACCAAGAGAGCAAAAAATAATAATAATGATTGAACAGGATAAGAAATCTAGACAGAGAGTCTAGTATATAATTTAATTTACCATCTGGCAAAGGTGGTTTCAAGTCAGTTAGAAAGGTTATATTCTTTTATTTTAGGAAGATTAGCCCTGAGCTAACATCTGCTGTCAACCTCCTCTTCTTGCTGAGGAAGAATGGCCCTGAGCTAACATCCGTGCCCATCTCCCTCTACTTTATATGTGGGAAGCCTACCACAGCATGGCTTGCCAAGCAGTGCCACGTCCACATCCAGGATCTGAACCGGCAAACCGCCGGCTGCCGAAGCAGGAAGTGCAAACTTAACCATTGCACCACCAGTCTGGCCTCTAGAAAGGTTATGGTCTTAATAATAGGTGAAGGTATAAATTCATTGAGAAGAAAACAAAATTGTACCAATAATTGTGCTATAAATGAAAATGAATTACACACAAATTGAATGTGTCAATGTAAAAAAACTATTAAAAAAGAAAATAAGGGGATGGGCTCCGTGGCAGAGTGGTTAATTTTGCGCTCCGCTGCAGCAGCCCAGGTTTTGGATCCTGGGCGCGGACATGGCACTGCTCGTCAGGCGGCATTGAGGCAGCGTCACACATCCCACAACTAGAAGGTTGTGCAACTAAGATATACAACTGTGTACAGGGGGGGTTTGGGGAGATAGAAAAGCCGAAAAAAAAAAAGATTGGCAACAGTTGTTAGCCCAGGTGCCAATCTTTAAAAAAAAAAATAAGGAAAATAAGGAAACTGCATGAGTGGCAAAGGTGTTGAGGAGAATTTCTTCATCAAGACTGGGAACTCAGAAGCCAAAAGAAAAAACATAGGCATATTTGATTAAGAAAATATGACCATGGCAAAAAAAAAATAGTATGAACTGAATACATGAATAAATTATAAAAATATTTACAATGCTGAAGTTAGAATTATTATCTCTAATCTATAATAGTGCTTGATAAATGACAAGAAGAGTTTTAGGTATTAGAGAAGGTACAAAGTATGTGAAGAGGCAATTCACAGAAGAATAAATCCAAATGAAAAGATGCTTAAACTCATTAGTTTTCAGGGTAATGCAAAGTAAAGTAACAATGAGCTATCACATTATAGGAATCAGACGGGCAAAAGTGAAAAACTCTTTTAATATCCTTTTGGCGGAAAAGTATGTATTTACAAAGGTATTGTCATATATCTTTCATGTAAATGTAAATTGTTACAGCTTTTTAGCAAAGTATTGGGGAAATTTATATAGATACATCTTGTTCAAACCATCAACCCCATTCTTGGTCGCCTATGCCACAGACACAAAACCACCAGTCTATAAGGACATGGGAGCAATTGTGTTATGATAACGTTGTTTGAAGTTACAGAGAATCCAGAAATGAAGTACATTTCTATTGATAAGGGAATAATAGTTTAGATTGTAGTATTATGATGTAACCACACAGTAGAATATTGTGCATCAGTTAAGAGCGGTGAATTGGAAATATACCAAGTGATTTAAAACAAGAACTTAAGTCACAGTTGAATTAAAAAGACAAATGTGCTGACTACAATCCCACTTTAATATAACAATTATAATAAATCCTTAATGTAATATGAATGTGTATAATTATATTATACATAATTATATATTATATATGTATATTTAACCATACATATGTAATATATAATTATACAAGCATAGAGAAAGATACTGAATAAAATATGCACTACATGGATTGTGTTTGTGTGTGTGCGTTGGGTGTGGATGTGAATGATCTGGGGAGAGGGCAGGAAAATGGAAGAAAAAAGCCACAGAAAATTAGGATAGTAAAAATCATGAAAAACAAAAAATAATATGCACGATATTATGACATGCATGCATTTACACAATTAAGTAATTGCATAAATAAGGTTTTTAAAGAGGAAATGGCAGAGAATGAGCATTTTTCCAAGCTTTTGAGTTGAAAATAGTAGACTAAACAGAGTTACCTTCCGAAAATCCATTAAATACCATTCATAATGCCACAACTACATAAAGGATGAGAGAAAGACACAAATAGACTAGAGATTGGATCACATTTTTAGAGGACAGATAACGGATTGCTATTAGTGGGTGAAGCAGGGTGGTGGAAGCTGCAGGCCTCTGAAGAAATGAATCAGGTTTCCAACCTGTCACAAAGGTGGGAAGACCTGAGTCCAACTCTTACAAGGAAACTCAAGGAACTGAAGGTGCTTATACAGGAAAATAGCTTCTGGGAAACCACAGTGCTGTCTTCATCTGGTTGAATGACTGCCCTGTGGATTAATTATTTGACTTTTAGCTTCCACATACCGATTCTACAAAAATAGTGTGTAACCAAATAGAACAAGCCTAATCAAAAAACCGTGTGTCAGAGCCAATGATTCCATAGAGGTAAAAGTTAAGTGAACATTTGTCCTTGGACTTGGGATGGATTTGATTTCCCATCACTTTGCCATCTGTATCCTGTGACTATTATAATTCCAACCTTTATCTTCACCTAGTCAAACTAAAAGAGGAAATCAGTTCCCTAGATAGTCTTAAAATATTCGTGTAACTCTTTGAAGCTGCTAAATGAAACTTTTTATTGTAAAGATGCTTGAAATAATAACTATTACATCAACATCTTTAAAATTTGTATATAAGGAAATTATGCATAATATTTTTTAATCATGATCGGGGTTGCATAACTGAAGGACCAAAAGTCAATGAAAAGGTTAATAGATACCATTACCACCAAGAAGAAAGTGAAAATTGGGATAGTTTTCTCAAATATATCTTAGGCTCCTTAGAGTCTAATTGGGAACCTCACTATATTAACTGATTTTCTTTTAATAGGGAAGGAGAGGGGATGAAAAGCAGAATAAGAAAAATGGAAATTAGCATTCTTGTATCTTAATTAATAATTACTTAATAATTTACTTAATTAATAATTCACAAATCATAACACTTAAAATAGGCAAGTTGAAATTGTTACATCACTGCAAATCCCATTTAAAAGATGTGATTTCATATTCCAAAAAATGTACAAGTATAGGCTAAGTTAATTCAAGAAAGGGTCATTTTCTTCTGGCACACTGAAAAAAATTTTTAAAAGACATCTGTCTTTAAAATTTTAATATAGATTATCCAGTTATTTGCAAAGTGATCACTAAAAATTAAGGACTTCATGGGGAGTATTTCCTCAGGCTATACAGTGGGTAGTAAGACATACTGGGAAGAGAAGAATTCGTGGCCTTGCTTAGAAGATTCAGTTGAGATCATATTTACAATTATGTATTTATTTGCTTTTGCTTTTAGATTAACCTTTATCTCCTCCACTAAACTATGTTTACCTATAACAGGTAAAGCCTGTTATCGTCTGCTCAGTATTTTATTCCCCCTATCTAGCACGTGGCCCAGTGCTTAGCTGACTCCCAATTCTTAAACAGTATATAAATTAGTAAAGAAAATGTAATATAACTTGTTGCCCAATGGGATGGTGTGAATCATCATTGAAATAAACGATCAGCACTATGCGACATGTATAGTTATTACACTTCACTCTGTGACATGTACCATTATTATTAGATGCCAAATAATTGGACATTTAAATGTGATTATGTGGTTACTCCTTTGTAATTATTTAAATAGCCACATAAAGAGTAAAAGATCATAGGAAGATAAACAAACAAACGCATAGATAAAAGAACAGATTAGTGGTTACCAGAGGGGAAGGAGGTGGGGGGAGTGTGAAAGGGCTAGAGGGGCACATATGTACTATGACGGATAAAAACTAGAGTATTGGTGGTGGACATGATGCAGGCTATACAGAAACTGAAATATAATAATGTACATCTGAAATCTCCACGATGTTATAAGCCAATATGACCTCAATAAAATAATTAAAAAGAGTAAAAGATCATATATCCAAACTAAATTAAAGCTATTTTAAAATTGAATATAGATGTATACAGAAGGCTAAAAAGAGAAGTACAAAAGGAAAGGAGTATCACTGAAGATAATGACGTTTACTTCTGAAGTTTGCAAAAATCTAACAATATAATAACAAGCAGAAAGCCAAGGTGAAGAGTACAAAGTTAGAGACAGATAACTAGTAACATTTCCAGCCATAATAAAATGATTTGGCTACATGATTATAGATAGTTTATTAGAAAATAAACTATGTAAATTCAAGGACATCACAATCCATTCTGATTCTTATTTGTGCAGAAACTGGAAGAAATTTTGGCATATATCACGTGCATAATAAATATCTGTTGAGTCAACTAAATTGCACTGCCTTGAATATTCCTTTAGTTGAATTTCCTCATTTTAAAAAAGAAGCTTAAATATAGTATATATGTTTTATAAGTATATGTTACATATTTAAGTATATATATAGCATTATATATAAATGTATATGGCTTAAAATTATGGCACAATAATGACTAATTTTCTTAATGATAATTTTAAAAATCAATACATTTAAATTTTATTTCTCATGTCGTTCTTGTTAGACTAATTTCATGTTTTTAATGCTACTGATCTTCTTTATTACTCTATGAATAAACTATATGAATCAGTTAATCCCTTTTCCTACATATATTTTACTCCCTCGGGCAATGAAAGGGGTTAACGATGTATACTGTGAAGATTTCAAGCTATGAATTCCAATCTGCGTTATACATTAGGAAGGCAAATATTAAAATGTGCATATCATGAAATACCAAATTTTATCCCATGAATATTTCCATAAATGTGTATTTAATGCACATTTTTCAAGTAAATCAACAATTACCAACTTCTTTACAGACACAGTGCTCTTATAGAGGACTCATCTCACAATTCGTAACAATATTAAATCTTTATTCTCCACAGGTGAAGAATTCCATCATCTTACTGCATCTGGAAAGTAAGCAAAAGATGTTTAAAATAAAGAATTTGTGGCCTTTTTGAGGAAAGAGTACTAATTTGAATAATAAATTTGTATCTTATGAATATTTGAGAAATTAGACAAAAGTCATTTTTATCTAAATAAGTTTACATCTTCTGAAACAAAATAAATTATGAGACCAAACTTATTCTAAAAGTGTGGATTGCTTTCTCTTTTTTCCTTTTTTCTTTCAAGCATTTTTCGCTACAGGAGATTTTTTTTTTTGGAGGAGGACTGAGTAGTGAGGTTATTTTCCTAGGAGAGCCCAGGAGCCCTTTGTGGCTACCGGAAGCCCAATGACTTTTGTTGAGATGCCTGCAGTGAAACTCAGGCTGCCAACAGGTGCCCTAATGCTACTCCCCAGATCCCTCACTGTGAATCCTGGCTCCTAAATTCAAATCAGTGGATGCTCCTTGCTCGCTTCATTTTGTTTTAAAAACTCCTCCAGCCCTAAGTACTTTTATTCATTAAATAAATTTTGCTGGCTACTTCTAGATGCGCCAGGTGCTGTATTTGCTGTTAACTCATCAAGGTGAAGAAAACAGTCCTTAAAGACAAGAAGCTCGTAAACTCATAGGAAGCAGAGAAGAAAATAGACTACTATGAAATGATGTGTAAGTTAGAGTAGAGTTATTCACAGGGGTTTTAGGAAGCTCATAGAAAGCAAGACACTCTGAGATGGTAGGGAGTGGGAGAGCCTAGTGAGACAAGGACAAGTAGGAAATCCTGAAACCTAAACTGAGTCTGAAACTTGAGGAATTTAGAGAAATGAACCTGGTTAAGGAGGAAGTAGAAAGGATTTACAGGGAGAGTAGATGGAATGAAAGAATAAGAGAGAGAGAGTGAGGGAGGGAGAGAGGAAGGGAGGGCGTGAGGGAGGGAGGAAGGAAGGAAAGAAGGAAGGAAGGAAGGAAGAAAGGAAGGCAGGGGAAGTATGAGCGTTTGTTGGTGGAGGATGGTGGAACATGTGCAGTTAGGTGTGTTGGACTGTAAAGCATGAGAGAATGGCACTTGATAAGGCTGGAGAAATAAGCAGTGGACAAGAACTAAATTGTACAACTAACTGTTTAGTGTGGTGTTAACTGAGTTTACGTATTCAGTAGTTTGTGTTACTTGTTTTATCAAAGGCTACTTTAGCTAAATATATTTTTTTATTTATCCTTTCTTAGTTAATCTAGATTTTATTGGTTGTCTTTTGCTTATCTCATTTTTCGTCAACATTAACATTTTATTTTGGTTTATTCCATATACATTATATGTCTTCTTCAATATATTGCACTACATAATTTAGCTCACTTTTAATATGTAGGTTTACTCTATCTTTAGATAAAACAGTTTAAGCAAGCATGAATAGTCAGTCTCGAGGTGGTTGAATGTCTTTTCCCACCATTGGCATGGTTATTAATCTTCTCTACGCTTTCTATCTCCGATATATACCTACTCTCTACTACATTCATTCTAAAGATGAGCCCTCAAACTAGAAAGCCAGAAACTAAACTATATTTCATATTTATAGGCAAAAAATCCCTCTGTTTTTCTCTCTTCTCTCTTTTCCCTTAAGCTAACATTACTCAATTTTTAGTAAGAAGGTAGCTAGACTACCGGACATTGTGGCGTTATTTTTGTTGTTGTTGTTGCATTCTTATACATTGCTAAAAGCAATCTTTGGTGTAAAATTCATGAAATAAAATCCAAAGTTTCTATAACTGATAGGCACAGTGGCTAAGCTATGAAGACAGCAAAAACAGAAGAAAGAAGTAAATGGAAACTTTCATGAAGAAAAAATTCCAATATACCTTGTCTATACTTTCTTACTTTTTAAATTAGGTAAAATTACATAGTATACAGCTAATCAATTTTAAGTATACACTTTGGCGAATTTTGACATACATGTACAACCTTGTAATCATTATCACAATAATGGCATAGAATATTTCCATCTTCCTGAAATATCTCCTCAAATGTCTTTGCAGTCCATGTACTTCTCTCTACTCCCACCACCCACCTCCAGTCCCTAGGAACTACTGAGCTGCTGATGCCATTATAGTTTTGTGATTTTTAAAGAAACATTATGGAAATGGAATCATGTACTCTTTTTAACTAGTTTATTTCATTTATCACGAGACTTTTGATGTTTGTCCATTGTAGTGGGCTGAATGGTTGTCCTCGAAGGATATGTCTGCATCTTAATGCCTAGAACATGTGAATATTACCTTACAAGGCAAAATAATAAGAATAAGGGGAGGTGCTTATCCTACGTTACATATGTGGTCCCTGAATGCAATAATATATACTCAGAAGAGAAGACAGAGGGAGTTCTGAGTCAGATACACAGAGGAGGAGTCTACGTGAAGATGGAGCAGAGAAAGATGAGACCACAAGCCAATACATGCTAATAGCCATTAGAAGCTGGAAGAGGCAAGGAATGGATTCTCCCTTCAAGCCTGCAGAGAGAGTAAGGCTTTTAGCAACGTATGAGAGTTTCAGTTGCTCTGCACTCCTGCCAGCACTTGGTATTTTCAGAGATTTTATTACTTCTAAATTTATTTTATTTTATTTCTTGCAATTTAGTGGTGTGTAGTGGCATCTTACATTGTTTTAAATTTGCCTTTTCTGGTAACAAATGATGTTAAGTATGGCTTCATGTGCCTATTGATCATCTGTCTATCTTCCTTGGTGATGTGTGTGTTCAAATCTTTTGTCCATATTTTTATTGGGTTGACGATTGCTGTAGTTTGCTAGGGATACTGTAACCAAGCATTATAAGCTGAGTGGTTTAAACAACAGAGTTTTATTGTCTGCTCTGGTCAATAAGTAAATAAACCTGGACAATAAAACATTTGTGGAGGCCAGAAGTTTGAGATCAAGGTATCGCCAGGGCTGGTTCCCTCCGAGGTCTATGAGAAAAGTTCCATTCGGTCTCTCTCCTAGTTTGTGGTAGGTAACTGGCACTCTCTGGGGCTCCTTGGCTTGTAGAAGCATCCCTCTGACCTCTTCCTTCATCTTCACCTGAGCTTCTCTTTGTGTGTATGTCTATGTATAAATTTTCTCTTTTTATAATGACACCAGTTACTGGATTAGGTTTCAAACTAACGATCTCGTTTTAACTTGTTTACTTCTGTAAAGACCGTATCTCCAGACAAAGTCACTTTCTGCAGTACTGCGGGTTAGGACTTCAGCATATGAATTTTGGGGAGTACCATTACCCTTGACAGTGACAAAGATGAGAATTTCCATGTTAGAGATATTGAGTTAGATGTTTCCCTAATGTAGCCACATGACTATGTCCAGGAGGCAACTGATAGTGATGGTCTATATCTCAGCAATTAAGCCCAAATTATGCAAATCCTGTAAAGAGTTGCCAGAATATATGTTAAAACAGAATCTGTGACGGTGGGTACAATTGCCAACAGTAATAGACACAGAAGAGCCTGAGCCAGAAACCTGAGGTGAAATTTTTTAAGCTATAATCTGAGAAACAAGGACCTGTAAATAAAATTGGAAGGGAGAAGCCAAAGACACAGGACAAACAAACAAGCACCATCTAAGACTGTTCCAAGGGTGTGGTTCTTTCTTTCTTTTCTTTTTTTTTTTGAGGAAGATTAACCCTGAGCTAACTGATGCCAATCCTCCTCTTTTTGCTGAGGAAGACTGGCCCTGAGCTAGCAGCCGTGCCCATCTGCCTCTACTTTATACATGAGATGCCTATCACAGCATGGTTTTTGCCAAGCAGTGGGAGCAGTGTCTGCACCCAGGATCCGTCCGCACCAGCGAACCTCTGGCCTCCGAAGCAGAACGTGCGCACTTAATCACTGTGCCACCAGGCTGGCCCCAGGGTATAATTCTTTATGTCACATTCTGCTAAGAGATTCAATATAACCAATATAACTAAAAGGTGTTGCTGGGTTTTGATAAGATGGAGCTGATTGGTGAGGATAATGAAAGTACTTTCAGCAGAATGATGAGGATAGGATCCTGATTACAATGTGGTGGCAGAGTCATAATGCTGGAAAACTCATGGTATCATCATCTTGCCACTTAGAGATCGAAATATTAGGGCAAGGAGCCCAGAGGACTTTGAGTAAGTTAAGAGCTACAGGAAATCATTCCCATTTTCTGAATATTCTTTCCTATCTATTTTTAAGCATATTTTCATTAATTAAGCAAGGTCAGAATTGGTTTTAGGGAAATACAAAACCCTACCCAACAAATCTGATTAAAAACAAAAACCAACAGTAATAACAATAGTAAATCATGGATAGAATTTATGTGATTACCTGGTGCCTGGAATCCTGAACTTGCTTGGCGAATATACAGCAGGAGAGTTTTTTGAACTGCTGGCCTTTAACCACAACACAAAATTTCTCACTGCCAACTCAACATACTAGCAACATCTAACACAATGCTTGCATATGTTCCAGTTGGGCCTGTTTTCAATCTGCACGATGATATTCTCTTTAGATTTGCTTCTCAATGTAGGTCTTTCCTCATCATAAGGCAAATTTTCTTGTTTGTATGGTCAAATCTGAATTTATTCCAAACTATTCTCAATGAAATATATATATATATATTATAATATGAAAAGCCATTTTTTGTATAAGTATCCTCCCAGATAAGATTTTATTGAGGTAGTACAAGCCAAATTTCTCTTCTTCAACTTTATTTTATATATACAGTTCACACCAAATGAGTTACCACTGGCCCTGCAATCCACCCAGTTCAAGTCCTACATATTCTATGACTCATCTCCTGATTAAAATAACACCAATTTAGGGGGCTGGCCCCGTGGCCGAGTGGTTAAGTTCGCGCGCTCCGCTGCAGGCGGCCCAGTGTTTCGTTGGTTCGAATCCTGGGCGTGGACATGGCACTGCTCGTCAGACCACGCTGAGGCAGCGTCCCACAAGCCACAACTAGAAGAATCCACAACGAAGAATACACAACTATGTACCGGGGGGCTTTGGGGAGAAAAAGGAAAAAAGAAAATCTTAAAAAAAGAAAAATTTTAAAAAAAAAAACAAACACCAATTTATTTCCTCTTCTTTAATTGTTATTATATAGTGCCATTTTTTAATTATCTAAAGCTGAAGTGATTGCAGCATTTAAAAAGTATTGCTTATATATTGCAATTGTCATATATATTTTATGATATAAATGATAATACATACATATTAGATAGATAGATACCATGACTTTCTTCTCTTTTTAACTAATTTAAATTGTTAATTTAAAGATAGCTTTGTAGTTTCCTAACTAATGACATACACATGGCTCAGTGCTAGACACTGAATACTGGATATAAACTTGTTGATTAATTTGATAATTGAGAACATGGGTAACATAAATTCTTTCCTTAAAACATACATTTATGTTACGTTAATGTAGTTTATTTTTTGTCATTCTGAAAGAAATGGAAGACTTTTCTTTTCTTTAAAGATAAATGTCAGATAATTGGGTAGGGGTTAAAAATTATCAGCTAATCAAATGTCTATTTATAGATTCTCACATTGAATTCATTCATCTTGAGCACATTTACGGAGTGCCTACTCTGTGTCAGACATTGTGCTAGTGGTGTGACTAGAGTATTAAGTGAGACTGACAAGGCCCTGCCAGGTTGCAGCCTGCATTTGAGAGGGAGTGACAGATAATACAATAAACAAGCAATTCAATCATGTTTAATGGGAGTGGAGTCTTCTTTAGACTCAGCAACACATGCTGGACCCTGAGAAACATGCCAAGCTAAGAGCCAGAGGAGGAATATTCCAGTCATGGAAAAGGACAAACAAAGCCCCCTAAGACACAAATATCATATTGTAAACGTTCAGATGTTAGCACACATCAAAAATCACGCGTATTGTGCAACTGAAATTTGCTAAGAGTAGAACTTAAATTTTCTCACCAAAAAAAGCAAGGTAAACAAGTGAGGTGATGGATGTGTTCATTAACTTGATGCAGGGAAATTCTTTCTTTCACAATATACATGTATATCAAATCATCACAGTATACACTTTAAATATCTTACAAATTTATTTGTTAATTATATCTCAATAAAGCTGGGGAAAATCACATGGAAGACTAGTTAAAACCAGTTTCTTGGCCCCTCACCTAGAGTTACTGAGTCAACAGAACTTGGGAGGGCTTGAGAATTTGCATTTCTAAAATGATTCAGGGACCACACTAGGAGAACCACAATGAGAGACACTAAAAGAGACCAACGTGGCTAATGTATGGAGGATAATTCTTTTTTTTTTAAAGATTGGCACCTGAGCTAACATCTGTTGTCAAACTTCTTCTTTTTTTTTTTTTCTTTTTCTTCTCCCCAAAGCTCCCTGGTACATAGTTGTATATTGTAGTTGTATGTCCTTCTGGTTGTGCTATATGGGGCGCCGCCACAACGTGGCCTGATGAGCAGTGCCATGTCCATGCCCAGGATCCGAACCAGCAAAACTCTGGGCCGCTGAAGTAAGCACACAAACTTAGCCACTTGGCCATGGGGCCGACCCCTGGAGGATAATTCTACAAGGTGAAACGAGTGAGTGTAATTCCATAAACTGAAAGTGTGCACAAGAGTCGGATCACATAGAGTCACACTGACCAAAATAAGGAGTTTGAACTTATTCTAAGGGCTATGAGAAGGCGTTGAAGAGTTTTCAGCAGGATGGTATTATGATCTGATTCACATTTTAAAAGTATCAGTCTGGCCTCGATCAATGAAATGTGTTGAAGTGTAGAAGAGATGCAATAGAGAGACTTGTAGAAAATCATTGTAGTTAGTCTAGATGAGAGAGAATAGCTTTTTGTACAAGGAACATGTCAGTGGAAATGGATTTGCTGAAAGAACAAATGTGGGGATTGACCGAAAGGGAGAAATCAAGGATGACTATTAAGCTTTGGAGTTAAGCACCTGGGCGGCTCTATCAGTGGGGAGAGAATAACATAGAAAATCAAGAAAAGTTGCTCTTACGTTGTTAATGCTGCTGGGCCATGAACCACATTTTGAATAGCGCTGATTTAGAGGTTGCATAATGGAATATAAAGATGATTGACAACCTTGACGGGAGGAGATTTAGTTAAGAGATGTTGAAGGAAGCCTGGTTTTAGTGGGATAAAGAAAAAATGCGAAAAGGAAGCAGTGGAAGAAAACACGTGATATCAAAACTTTCAAGATGATTTTTAGGGAAGAAAATTGGACTGGTAACTAGAGGGAATTGTGGGTTCACTGCAGATTTTTAAGTTGAGAGATGTCAGAATTAATGTTTGTATTTGTGGAAATGATCAGCAGAGCAAGGAAGACTAGCACAGGGGATAAAAGAAAGAATAACTTTCCTGGAGAATGTTTTGGAGAATAAGATCCAAACATCAATGGAGACTAGCTTTTGATAAGATGAAGGTCATTATTTTCCCTGTAACTGGAAGTCAGATAGAGGATAAGATACAAGATGATCCTAGGTTTGTTGGTAGAATTAAGACAAAAATTCATCCATTTGCTTTCTGTTTTCTCGGTAGAACATGAAGCAAGGCTATCAGCTGAGAGGAGATGAAGGAGATGAAGTCTGAAATCATTATCTTGGATATTAGACAGTGAAATTATTTTGGAGTCTTCATAGGATTTCATGGCACTTTTGAGCATTTGAAGTATGGTATCATGAATTTAATTTGAACATATGCAGCCAGTATTCAATTTACCCAACAATTTCAAATATTGAAATGAAGGCTGAGAGAGGAGGATAATTGGTTTAAATCAGGGTAAGTGTTTTGTTTATAGCAGAACAGAGAAAATGAAAGAAAAAGTTGAAATATATAGAAGGGAATGATGATAGAATTATACCATGGAGTATAAGCTGGCAAGGTGAAAATCTGTGACTAGAACTAATAAATAATAGTAAATAGGAGGTCAATGGATGAGAAGGTCTATAAGTAGTCGAACAATTGTCACAATATGGACAATGAGTTCATGAGCAGAAATATCAAATATACCTTTGATAGAAAAATATGTTGTCCTTGGATTGTAATTAGTCTTTGGGTAATCTACGTGTAATCTACACAGAAACTGAAGTATATAACAATGTACACCTGACATTTATAAAATGTTATAACCGTTGTTACTGCAATAAAAAAAGAATAAAAAAATAAAAAATGACAAAAAATATGGTATCCAAATAATTACATGGTTTGTTTCAAAATACATTTCGCCTTCTCTCAAGCTTCTACTAAAATGTGCATGACTGCATTTCAAATGGCATACAAACCACTATGTAGGAACATGGATATTCGGGATAGATTAGTGCTGAAGAGAGAAAAACAGAGAAGAAAGAAAAGAAGACAACTGAGAAAGAACAGGAAGCCTCATTTCTTTTTTAACACTATTCTATTCATAAAAGTTCATTTTAAAAATTTGTATTCACTATCCATTTACTATTTTAACTATCCTCAGGTAAACATTTTATCACTTCCCATAGTGTAGCAGGCCAAGGTATTAGTGTAGTATAAATATATCTGTACATTATTTATCATTTACTATGTACATAATTAACTTGTAAAGTTAACAGTGCTCATTCATTAGATAGTGCAAATTACAATCAACTTGATGACCCTCCTTTCTTGCCTCTCAAGTTCTAAGATAGAAGGTCTTCTTGGGTTTTATTAACTATAGTTTCTGAAAAACCTTAAATACCAGTAACACGAGATTGGGGTGTAAAAGCTGTCAAACCTTTATTGTTAAGTGTTTTCAACCATTCAAAGTGATATTGTAGAAATACAATTGCTTACACTGAAATATAGTCATAACGTATTGTCGAGAGACAGAAATATCAGCTTGGAAAAGAGTAACTGCAGTATAATTTCAATATTTTTAATATTTGAATATATTACTGTGTATGAATGTACATATACATGCAGGGAATAATACATATATATTATTAACAGTTATCTTTAGTTAATGTAATATTAATTTATTACGATCATTTTCTTCTGTATTTTCTCTTTTCTGCAATGAGCATGTACTACATAAACAATTTTGCAAGTTTATTTTTAAATCTGAAAAAGAAGGTGTTTAAGGAGCAGCCTGGTTCTTCTTCTCAAAAGACATAATTTTCCTCACTTCACTTTGATCTCCGGATATTAGATTAGATGCTTTACTCCCTAAGCTATGCTAATCAATAGATTTTATATCCAAACTAAAAAGTACTATACAATTAAAAAGTATTAAACATATGTGAAGATTTCTCCATTAAGAAGAGAAATTATCGGGGTCAGCCTGGTGGCATAGTGGGTAAGTTCACGCATTTCATTTTGGTGGCCCCGGGTTCATGGAGTTCGGTTCCTCAAGCAAAAAGAGGAAGATTGGCAACAGCTGTTAGCTCAGAGACAATCCTCTTCACCAAAGAAAAAGAAGAAGAAGGAAAGAAATTGTTTCTCATGGGAAATACTTGTGTATGAATCCTTTCCATTCTATATTTCTTATTGAACTAATGGAAGCATCTTTCTGTAAGATGAAAAGAAATCACAATCACTGAGAAAAAATAATGGGTTACCAAAAAGAACACTCTTATCTATAGACCAAAAAAAAGAAATCGCAAAAAAACGAAAAGAAACTATCACTCATAAAAAATTAACATAGAGCATCGTGGTAAACTCTACTGTAGAAATAAAATTTCCTTTTATTCTTTGTTATTTTTCTCCTTTCACTTTACTGAACATTTTCTACTCTTTTTCTTTCCTTTTTATGATCATATCCTGTTGTCATTCCATTTTCTCACTAAACTAGTACCATAGACAGAGCTATTCTGTGAAAATCTTCGTTTGCTTTGTACCAAATTAATTTTATGTGATTTGTTTTAGACATATTCTTTCAATGCCCATTTTTAGTCATTGACTCTCCTATGTCGGCTCACAAGACGAGCCAAAAAGCTTTGATTCCCCAAAATCATCCAAATGGAGTTTGTAGCAATATTTTAAATTAAAAATTGCAGCTATCAAAAATAGAGATTTATTTTAAAAGCAATATAATCCTTTTCTCAAACCAACTCTATAGGAATGGAAATGTACATAAAAGCACCATCTTAATCATAAAAGCTTATTTTATAAATTCAGGTTCACTGTGCATTTACTATGCCAATCCAGATTTGCCCTGTCTAGCATGATTTTAACCTAAAACTTCTCTGTCCTTTCCTTCAAGTGTTCTCTATTACCCACAATTTCATCACTTCAAGAAGCTTATCAATATATTAATCCACAAAATGATGTCTTTCATAAGAGGAAATTTCAATGATAAAAAATTATGTTATTTAATATTATCTATCAGTGAAGCAATAAGATGTGAGCTGGCTGTTTTTAATGTTTTAAAAATTGGTATATCATACAGTTGAGTGTGTATAATTTTCAATTACAGTGATTTTTAGCTACAGCTTACTTTGTAAAATAAGAAATATAAGTATTAGTGAAGACTGTGAGATGGAGATGGTGTATATTGTGTGCCCCAAAGCAAACAAGCAAGCAAGTGACTGTTTCTCTATGGCCCCAGTCAGTAATTTCTCTCTCTTTGTCAGGTTGCCACCACATCCAATATCAAATATTTGTTTTTTCCAGTTATTTGGATAATTATGCTTGGACTAACCTCTGTCCTCACAGTGGCATGTTGAAAATAGAGGTCAGCAAAATTTTTGTGTAAAAGTTGAATAGTAAATATTTTAGATTTTGCAAACCATATGGACTTTTTGGCAACTGCTCAATTCTGCCATTTTAGTGCTAAAACAGCCATGGAAAATATGAAACAAGTGGGCTGTCTTCCAATAAAATTTTGTTTACAAAAATAGGTGACAGTTCCAGTACGGGATCAAGATGATGTAGACTCACTTTTCCCTGTTTCTCCCCTCTAATTACAACTAAATTGTGCTGGAAAGAACTCAATAGACAATGATAAAAATATTTGAAAGCTGGAAGGGAAGACTGACTAGGAATAGTGAGCCTTGAGGAGCAATAAAGTACTTAGTTCCTTGGGTTTTATTTTTATGCCTCAAATATGTTGGACTGGTTATAAGAGAGTGCTCCAATCTGAAACCACTAACAGGAATAAAAATAAATAAATAAATAAACAAGAAAGGCCTACTCTCTCTGCTTAAAGGATCAGGAAAGGCAAAGGCCAACACCTATTCCACATCTGAGATACTGATTCCTTGATCCACTTGCAGCGACAGCTTCAAAGCCCCAGTGTACTGAACCACTCCTGCTACCTACCTGGGGCACCAATGGCCAAGCAGATCCAACCACAGGGACAACAGCAGGGCCCTATGTCCTAGTCTTCCACCTATTGACATGAGGAGACCCGAAACCAGCAGCATCTGGCCCAATTCCTCCCTCACCATACACAGAAGACGTCCCAACCAACCATAGGGAAGCTTGGAAAGCAGGTTCTGCTTTTGGGTGGGGCACCAGCAGGATTTGAGTAGGAGCCCCAGTAGCAACAGATGAATGAAGCAGGACAGAATAGTATTGCAAGAGTTCTGAAAAGTAAATACTCATTGGAAATACAGCTCATAGAAGTAGATCAGAATCTATCTGCTAAACCTGCATAGAGTAAAATCAAGTATCTCCTAACATAATAATCAAAATGTCCAGGATGAAATAAAAAATCACTCGTCATATCAAGAACCAAGGAAACCATAATTTGATTGAGGAGAGACAATCAATTAATGCTAATATTGAGATGAACTGGATGTTGGAATTATCTGATCATGATTTAAATAATAGCAGCAAAAAGTACTTCCATAAATTCTTGAAACAAATGAAATAATAGAAAATCTCAGTAAAGATGGAGAAAGTTAAAGAACTGACTAAAAAAAATTATAGAACTGAAAAATATATTACCTGAAATAAAATCTCTCTGAATGGATTTGATAGTAGAGTGGAGATGAAGAGGACAGAATCAGTGATTTTAAAGACAAATCAATGGAATTTACTCAATCTAAATGACAGATAGAAAAGACAAAAAAAAAAAAAAAGGAAAAAAAAGAAAGACCAGAGCCTCAGGAATCATCTGTGGGACAGTAACAAAAGATCTAACATTTATGTCAACAAAGTGCCAGAAGGAAAGAAGAAAGATAGTAAGAAAGAAAACTGTTAATAAAACAAACGGTTGGAAACTTCTCAAATGCAGAGAAAAGACCTATTACATATTCAACGAATTTCACAAGGCTAAATTGGATAAGATCAAAACAATTCTCCTTGAAATAAATTATGATTAAATTTCTGAAATCTAAAGACAAAAAGTCTTAGAAATATCCAGAAAAACGTGAAACATTACCTATGGAAGAACACCAGTTCAAATGACAGTAGATTTGTCATCCCAAACTGTTGAGGCCAGAAGAAGTGGGGCAACATTTTCAAATGCTGAAGGAAAAGAGCCATCAATCCAGAATTATTTATCCTGAGGAAATCTTTTTCAAGACTGAAGGAAAAATAAAGATGTTCTCAGATGAAGGAAAGCTAAGACAATTTGTTGCAAGCCGAATTGTCTTTAAAAAATATCTATAGGAAGCTCTTCAAAGAAAAACAAAATGATAATTGAAGAAGGGTAGAACCTTCAGAAAGGAAATAAACACATCAGAATAAGTAATAATAGAGATAGAATAGATAATCTTTCAACACGTGAGTTCCTTCAATCTTATTTTATGGCTGAAGCAAAAAAACATTAACAGGTTCTGATATCGTGCTCAATGTATGTAGAGGAAACAAACACTAGGGACAATTACATTTAAAAGTCGAGAGGGTAAAGTGACCTAAATGAAAGTAAGGTTTTTACATCAATACTGGTAGGTTGTGGTAAATTACATATGCATATGGTAATATCTAGTAAAACCACTAAGAAATTACATAGCAATATACTAAAAGTATTATAGGTAAATCAAAATGGAATTGTAAAAGATAAAAGTTCAAGTAACCAACAGGAAGGCAAGATATAATAAACAGAAGAAACAGAGGAAACAAATGAAAAATATATAATAAATTGGCAGACTTAAACCCTAACATATCAGCAATTACTTTAAACGTAGATGGTCTAAATGTACCAATTAAAAGACAGAGATTTGCAAGTTGAATTTAAAAGCACACAACACAACTATATGTTGTCTACAAGAAACTCACTTCAAACACAACAGTATAGAGCAGTTGAAAGTAAAAAGATGACAAAACATGTATCATACAAACATTTTTTAAAAACAGGAATGGCTATATTGATATAAGATAAATGTACATCAGAGTAAAGAGAATTACTAGGAACATCATATAATGCTAAAAGAATCAATGCATTAAGAAGACACAAAAATCCTAAATGATTGTGCTCTAAATAGAGCTCCAAAATGCATCAAACAAAAACTACTGGAAATGAAGTAGGGAATATACAAATCCATAATTATAATTGTGTGCTACAACACCCCACTCTTAGTAATTAATAGAACTACTACATAGAAAATCAGGGTCAATATGAAATTCAAGAATACCATCAACTAACAAGATCCATTTGATAGTTATGGAAGACTCACCCAATGAGAGCAGAGTACACATTCCCTTCGAGTGCTTTGGGAACACATCAAAGTAGATAAAATCCTGGGTCAGAAAGCAAATGATAAATAAATTAAAAACAATTAAAATCATAGACACTATGTTCCCTGACCATAATGGATCAAACTGGAAATCCCTAATAGAAAGACAATAGGAAAATCTCTAATCACTTGAAAATGAAGCAGATTTCTAAATGTCCCGTGGGTCAAAGACAGGATCGCAAAGGAAATTAAATAATACACAGAAGTGAATGAAAATGAAAACACATCATAACAAAATTTATGAAATGCTGCTAAAACAGTGCTGAGAGGAAAATTTTTAGCACTAAATGCTTACATTAGAAATGAGAAAAGTTCTCAAATTAATAATCTAAGTTCCTCCCTCAAGAAACTAGAAAAATAAGAGCAAAATAAACCCTAGCAAGCAAAAGGAAGAAAGAAATCATAAAGATAAGAGCAGACATCAATGAAATTGAAAACAGAAAAGAAATTGAGAAAATAAATAAAACTGAAAGCTGGCTCTTTGAAAACACGTTTTTTAAAATTGTGAAACTCTAGCAAAACCTACAAAAATAAAAGACGTAAATTACCAGTATCAAGAATGAAACACAAGATATCACAACAGGTCCTACGGCTTTTAAAAGAATAATAAGGGGTTACAACAAAGAATCTGACACCTACATTTAATAAATTAGAAGTGGACTAATTCTTCAAAAACCACAAGTTACAAATACTAAGCCAAAAATGAAATCAATAACCTAAGTAGTCATATAACCATTAAGGAAATATAATGTGTAATTAAAACACTACTGAAAAGGAAATATCAAGGACTAGATGGTTTTACTCTAGAATTTTACTGAATATTTTTAAAGAATTAACACCAATTTTCACAATATCTTTTATCAAATATAAGAGGAAGAAACACTTCCCAACCAAAATGTGAGACCAATAATGCTGTGATAACAAAATAATCAGACAGCCCTAGAAAAGAAAACTACAGACCAATATCTCTAATGAACTAGATACATAAATTCTCAAAAAAATATTAGCAAATCTAATCCACCAATATATTAAAATAATAGCAGACTGTGATAAGCGAAATTTATTGAGCAAACTTGGCTCAGTGTTTCCATCAATAGAATCTCCCATGTCAACAGGCTAAAGAAGAAAATTATATGATCGTATTAATTGATTCAGAAAAATCAAGTGACAAAATTCAACCACCATTCATGATAAAAAAACGAGACAACTGATCTCACTAGAAATAGAGGTGAACATCCTTCGCTTGATAAAGACCATCTGCAAAAAATATCATATAGCTGTGATCATACTTAATGGTGTTAAGACTGAAAGATTTCCCTCTAAGAACCAGAACAAGGCAAAGATATTCACCCTTACCACTCTTATTTAATACAGTACAAAAAATTCTAGCCTCTGGGGCTGGCCCGTGGTGCAGGGGTTAAGTGCACACATTCCGCTTTGGGGGCCCGGAGTTCTCCGGGTAGGATCCCGAGTGTGGACATGGCACCTGTCTCACACCATGCTGTGGTAGGTGTCCTGTGTATAAAGTAGAGGAAGATGGGCATGGATCTTAGCTCAGGGCCAGTCTTCCTCAGCAAAAAGAGGAGGATTGGCAGCAGTTAGCTCAGGGCTAATCTTCCTCAAAGAAAAAAAAAAATTCTACCCTCTGCACTAAGGCAAGAAAAGGAATAAAAATCAGACAGATTTGAAATAAATAAAATTACTTCTATTTGCAGATGACGTGATTGTCTATGAAGAAAATGCCAAGAAATCTACAAAAACTCCAAAAGTAAGAAGTGACTTCAGTGAAGTGATGGGCTGTACCATCAACAAATAGAAATCATTTATGTTCTTCTGACAATAAATAGCTGGAAACTGAAACTAAAGATGCAATTCTATGAACAATTACCCCAAAGAAAATGACGTGTCATAAAATGAAGAAAACATGTACAGGGTGTGTATAATGAAGAGAAAAATGCTGATGAAAGAAATCAGAGAAGATATAATAGTTGAAGAGACACCTTGTATTCATGGATTGGAAGATTCAACATGGTAAATTTGGATCTCCTCAAAATCTTATCAGAATCTCAGCAAGATATTTTTATAGACATATACTAGCTTATTCTAAAATTTATATGGAAAGGAAAAGGTCCCAGAATAACCAAAATAATTTTGAAAAGAAAAGTAAAATGAGATGACTCACTCTTCCTGATGCGAAGGGGTACTTTATAGCTGCCGTACTCAGTGCAGTGTTGTACTAACAGAGGGGCAGACATAAATCAATGGAATAGACTAGAAAACCCAGAAAGAGATAACACAAACATGCGCAATTAACTTTTAACAAAGGAACAAAAGCAATTCAGTTGAAGAGGACTAGCCTTTTAGAAAAATGATTGTAGAGTAATTAGACATTCATAGATAAAAAATAACACTGACCTAAGTCTCACACTTTATACAAAAGCTAATTCAAAATGAATTGTGGAGTTAAATGTAAACATAAAAATATAAAACTTCTAGAAAAAAAATGGGAGAAAATCTTCGGTAAAGTTGGCACCAAAATGTGATCGGTAAAAGAAAAAAATGATAAAATTAAACTTTGGTAAAATTAAAAACTTTTGTTCTGTGAATGAACCTGTTGAAATGATTACAAATGTCAGATTGAAAGGAAATATTTGCAAATAACTTATCTGACAGAACTTGTATGTAGAATCAGTAAAGAATTCTCAGAATGCAACAGTAAAAAAAATATTCCAATTAGAGAAGGTGCCAAAAGTATTAGCAGACATTTCAACAAAGAGGATAAACAGAAGTCAAATACGTACCTGAAAAGATGTAATCATTAGTGATTAAGAAAATGTACATTAAAACCACATTATACTTATAAGAATAGCATTAAAAAAAAACGTACAACACCAAAAGCTGGTGAGGATGCAGGGAAATCCTCAATGATACACTACTAGTGGGAAGTAAAGTGCTACATCTTCTCTTGAAAACAGTCTGGCAATTTCTTAAGAAATTATACATGTAACTATCATACAACCTAGCATTTACACTCTTGGGCATTTAACTCAGAGAAATGAAAATTTGTGTTCACACAAAAGCCTATACATGAATGTCCATAGCACTTTATTCCTTTATAAAATTATTTGCAGTATGTACTATCATTATGTGATTTAATCACTACTTATGAGAAACAAAGAACATGTTTCTATTACCATTTTAATGATATGTCAGCCAAGGCTCAGAGACAGTCACTTAAAGTCTCATAGTTGAATAAGTTGAATAATGGAGACTAAGAGAAACTTCGGTGCTCTCTGCATTATACCTTACTTGTCCTCACCCTCCCATAGATGTTACTGTAATAAAAACAACAAAGGAAATAGCAGCAAATTATAACTACTTCTTTCAAGATGCAATCTGAATAGTTAGTATATCGCAAAAAGTTGGCAGAGTTTGCAAGTGCAAAGGCATTATTTGTTTATTGCAGTTGAAAATGGATATAAAAAACAATTACCACATGACTGAAAATGTTCAATAAAAATACAGTAGCTGTCTTCAAGAAAGGAAATATGGCGTGGCCAGAAAAAGCAGAAGAGAATAATTTAAAAAAATTAAAAATTATATAATTATTGTAAACTAATTTTATCTATGATATAAATAAATTTATTTTTAATAATTATAATTGAAACCATTAAAATAATTTAAAACATGCCAAAATATCATCTAGGGGATCTCATCTCAGCCTATTGAAAGTAGCCCCAAATTGACATGAAACTTCCCAGTGTTGGTGATGTTTGTCTTGTGTTTATGCAACTCTTTTTCAAAAGAGATCAGAGCTCCTAAGACTTCAATTAAGTGAGCCCCAAGAGTCAGGTCCTGTTTACATAGGCTCTAATAGAACCCAATTTAAATAATAGAATTTAAACTGTCTCTCTTATACCATCTTTGATGAATCTGATAGAAACCGTGATTCACAAAAAAAATGGATACAGTTTCCTTGCCAGATATTGATAACTTTTTATAAACTGAGGTAAGACTATTTTATGAGGGCAAAGTATCAGTCTCCCAAAATTGGTTGATTTGTGAAAAAAATTGGAAAATATTATATCAAAGACGTACTGATCAATGTTTGCAAGGCACCTATTGTGGTTTTTTTTGAAATAATCCAGCCATCTTCTTAAGATTTTATTTTTTTTTTCCTTTTTTCCCCCTAAGTCCCCCTGGTACATAGTTGTATATTCTTCGTTGTGGGTCCTTCTAGTTGCGGCATGTGGGACGCCGCCTCAGCGTGGTTTGATGAGCAGTGCCATGTCTGCACCCAGGATTCGAACCAATGAAACACTGGACCGCCTGCAGCAGATCGCTGGAACCTAACCACTCGGGCCATGGGGCCAGCCCCAAGGTACCTATTGTTTAACCTGGGAAACTTTGCAGCTAATTAACATAACTCGGCCAGAGAAACCAGTACCTAAGTTCAGATTTCTCATTCTCTTCAGGAATCATAAAACCATAAAAGATCTTTATAACACTATACTATTCCACAAAGGACTTTTTTTAAAGAATACTTTCACTGTGGTCACACAGGATACTATGAGCTCTTAGGAAGAACTGTGGTAAAATTTTAATAGCAACATATTATTATCGTGATTATTATACTTGTGCTGAAGTTCTTAAGTAGAGGATTTAGGAAAGCACATCTGATGGAACATTTACTGCTCTAGCAATTTCACGGGAACACTGAGGTCTCTTTTTAAAGGCCCTTAAAAATGGGACTTGAAAAGATGAGTTCAAGGAAATGTCGTTCTTTCAAAATACATTTCCTCAAGTTGCCATTTTATAAGTAAATTAGTTTTACTCACTTGCTCTTTCCCCTTTCATTGTACATGAAGTACTGTAAACCTGTATGCTAATGATCACCAGTTACATAAATGACAAAATAAGAGACCATTATGTGACAAACAAATAGCAGCAGTAGTAGCTGGTAAATAATGTCAGCCATTATACTCTATTTGCGATTCCCAAAGTGTGACCTCCTGAGACAACCTTTGGAAATATGTTATCATTTGGGAGGTTAATCACATGCTAAAAGCAATTCTTGGCAGAAAACACGATTTTGGCAGTACAGCTTTTTGTGTTGCAAAAATCTCGAAAGTATTATAAATTCAAGGTGAAATTACACAGGGCTATGACTTACCCTTATCACTGTATCTGTTGAATTCTAAAAGCTAGTCTATTTTCAACATGGCAGAGGCAACAATTCTTGCCTTTTCTGAGACTTTTCTTGTTTATCAAGTTGCCATTAATGGTTAAGTCTTAAATACAGTGATTTACTCAAGAACCATTGTTTCATTTTTCTTGACTACGTATTCCTAAACTTCCTTTACAATGAATATATTTGCTTTCTCATACACACGACAACCCACTGTGCTATCACAAAGAAATATTAAGCTTAGCAAACTATAATATGTTAAACAAAAGAACACATTCATTATCTTTAATACTAGTAAGTTCAGTGATCAATAGAAAAGAAAGAGAAGGATGTTAAGTTTTTTATGAAGAAAAAATAACAGATGACCAAAACAAGATATTTCTATTATTATTAGGAGGGGAGAGAATTTAAACATCTTAAAAGACTGAAAGCAAGGGATCAAGATGACGGCATGGTCACTTAAAAATCATTGATCTCAGTTTCTACTCTGCTGTCAGGTCAAGATTAGTGGAACTACACAGCTCTATCAAAATTTCCGGTCCTGGAGACAATTACTCAAGATGTTTTTTGGGAAAACAGTGATGTTTATCTTTAAAAAAACTAGTTGGGTCCTTTCTTTGCTTACTGAGAACAATCTAAATTTAAGATCTTGGCTATTCTCAAAAATTTGTCTAGTCTCAAAAACTTAAATGTACATGCTTTAGTCACAGAAAATAAACATCAACATCTGAATGACTAATATCTCACAGACTGAAGAACAGAGAAAACAAAATTAAAGAAACCAAAGCAGCAATCATTTCTTTATTTGTTGTACAGATAACATATTACTATAGCTGGTACAGAAACACACAGCAGAATCAGAATCCCAATCTCCCTAAATGTTCTGATCCCATTTGCAAGAGACAGTCGATATTATAGTAATATGTCACCATGCCTGGAGAGAATTTACATGGCTCATAAAGTCTGTAAATAATACTGATATTAGTATGTGTGTATAGTATGATATCCAATAGTAAAATGCAGTGCAAGTCTCTTTTACATAGATGACAAGAGCAAATACCGATTTAATCATATTTGGTAATCTCAAGACTGAAGTCCAACCTCTTTTGGAAGAGGAAATGAAAGGAAGAAATGCACAATTAAGAAAAAATCCAAACATTGAATTTGCCTTTATTTTCTAGATGACAAATATAGCTGAAGAGCTATGGACTTATTATACTCCCCCAAAATTAAAATAAAATAAATGTAACAGACTAAATTGACCCAGAAAGACTCAATTGATAAACACATTTTCTCAGAACATCAGATCCGTTCTGTCAATTCTTGACACAGATCTATTAAAATAAGCCATCAAGGAGATGATTATGAGATAAGCTGAGAATTCTGAGAAGCCAGCTTGGATTTGAAATGAAAAAAACCCATGTGATTTATTAGACTATTTCATCCAAACTGTTACTAACTGTAAAATGAGTTTTGCCTTCTTTTGATTCCTTCTTACAACAAATTTATCGAGTGCCTTTTCTGTGTGAAACACTGTGCTTGGCACTGGCTATGAAATTTCTTCCCTCTTTGAGTTTATAGTGTAGTAAATGATTTAGAAAAGTTAATAAGAGGTTAAAACACAAGTTGGTAGGTGTTAGGGGTCATGGGTGGATATACTCAAGTGACGTCTAAGTTCCAATCTGAAAGATAAGGTGTTACACAAGAGATAAGGATGGTGGTTTTAGTTTTTTAGTTAGGGGGAAGATAATGTGTAGTGGGCTGTTGGAAAAAGAGAGAATTCCTAACTAAACAAGTTCTTAATAGAAAGGGGCACAGAGGATTGGGCCAGTCTGAGAAGGTAAGGATGCCAGGTCCTATAATCCGTGATAGAAAGTTTAGATATTTTCCTAAAAGCAATGAGAAGTTACTGAAGTCTTTTAAGTGGAGGAGTAACATGATGAGATTTTGATGTTGTCACTGAAGATAATTCCTTATGCTGTATAAGAAATGGATGAGAAGAGTAAAAAGCAAAAATATTTACATATTAGTAATTTTAAAGTAGTTTAGGAGAGAGGTAAACAATGTTTATCTTTATCAAAAGGACAGTGGGGAATAAAGACAAAGAATGGATTTGAGCCATACTTGAATGTATACTTGGAATGATTCTGTGGTTAATTGGATGAGTATGAGTGTGTGACAATTCAAGAGTGATGCCCAGGCTTATGGTCTGAGAAGCACTGTAGATATAAGATAGCCACTGTGGCTTAATCTTGGCAACTATATAAACACACTGTGAAGATATGACAATGCTGAAAATTAGAATTTTATGTCAATCAGATACAGAATGCTCTTCACAAATGTGCAATTGTACAAAAAGACATTTTTAATATCTAACACAAATCAACTATAAAATACACACACACATATGTACCCACAAACATATACAAACATACACACAAAGTCATCTTTAAAAGAACATTAGGAAACTATCCTTCTCAATTGCTATAAAAGAAAAATACAGGGTTTTTCCCCAAATAAATTTAAAAGTCAGCTAAATTGTCCAGATGAGATAAACCTGCATTTGTAAATATAGTCAGATTTTTATTTTGACTTTGAATTCATTCTTGGAAAATTTTTCCTAAGATTTTTCCAAGAATAAATAAACAGAAAAGTTATTCTCAATAATATATTCAACACCAGCTACTCCTCTTTCATTAATAGATTTTTTCTCAGAGCAATTTTTGGATTTTCTAATTGATGATGATGTCATTTGAGAACAACGGCAGTTCTATTTCTTCCTCCCAAGTCAGTATACCTTTTCTTTATTTTTTATTGTCTTATTGCATTAGCTAGGACTTCAAGTTTGATGTTAAAAAGCAGCAGTGAGAGGAGGGATCCTTGCCTTGTGGCTGATGTTAGTGGCTTCAAATTTCTCACTATTACATATGATGCTATCTATAGGTTTTTGTGTAGATCTTCTTTATCAAGTTGAGGAACTTCCCCTCTATTCCTAGTTTACTGAGAGTTTTTATAATGAAAAGACTGGATTTTGTCAAATGCTTTTTCTGCTCCTATTTGTATGATCATATAATTGCTTTTTGTAGCCTCCTGATGTGATGGATTACTTCAATTTATTTTTGAATTTGAACCAGCCTTGCATACCTAGGGTAAATCCCACTTGATCATGGTATATAATTCTTTTATGCGTTCTTGTGTTTGACTTGCTATTTTGTTGAGGATTTTTGCATTTCTATTCATGAGTGATATTGGCATATGGTTTCCTTTTCTTATAATGTCTTTGTCTGGTTATGGTATTAGGGCAATGATGGTCTCATAGAATAAGTTAGGAAGTGTTCCCTCTACTTCTATCTTCTGAAAGAGATTGTAGAGAAGTGGTAAAATTCCTTTTTTAAATGTTTGATAGAATTCACCAGTGAACCCACCTGAGCCTGGTGCTTTCTGTTTTGGAAGTTTATTAATTGTTGATTCAATTTCTTTAATAGATATGTGTATGGATATCATCTATTTCTTCTTGTGTGAGTTTTGGGAGATTGTGTCTTTCAAGAAATTGATCCATTTCTTCTAGGTTATCAAATTATTGGGCATAGACTTATTCATAGTATTCCTTTATTATCCTTTCAATGTCCACGGGATCTATAGTGATATCCCCTCTTTCATTTCTCATGTTAGTAATTTGTGTATAATAATTTATGGATAAACTAAATATTTATAGTTTCTCTGTATAAAGTAATAATAGTTTATTATTTCTTTTCTTCTGCTTACTTTGAATTTGATTTGCTCTTCTTTCTGTAGTTTCCTAAGGTAGAAGCATAGATTATCAATTTTAAAACTCTATTTTTTTCCTGTATATGCATTCACTGTTTTAAATTTCCCTGTAAAGCACTGCTTTCATTGCATCCTACCCCTTTTTGTTTTTATATGACATCCCATTTCACTTACCATATCCTGTAGCAAGTATAATAATCAGATCACGTATCTGTGTTCTGCTTTATATTCTAAGCTCCATTAAGGCAGAGCTGCCTCATTCACCTTCGTGTTTCCAGTATGAAACATAGCTCCTGGTACTAATAGATGTTCAACATACAAATATTGAACTAACCATAATTGGATAAAATATGGTATACTTTATCTCTTTCAAATAATTATCAGATATTTGTATTTGTACTTAGAAATTTCAAGTAATACAGAAAAAACTTTCAGACCCTAGTAATAAATTAGTAGAAAATATCATAATAGAATCTTAGAATAGTAAGAAAACTTAGAGGTCATCTAGTCCAACCAGCACTCAGTACGCAAATCTCTCTATAGAATCTTGACTGATGCTCTATGAGCCCTCCAACTTCCCTAATGCTTTTCTAGCAATGGGGGCAATGACAGGTAGCCTTATACACTGCTGGAAAAGATTCACTACTTGAACTTGTTTTCTAATATTGAGCCAAAACCTCCCCCAAGTAAATTCTACTCAGAAGTATGATTACATTTTCTACTCTCTTTCACACTAGAGCCCTTTTTATCCTCAACTCTTTGCATTTTAATGGCCTACTGACATTTAATCAACTAAAACTCCCATATTCTCATTTTTTCATGTTTTTTAAGTCAATATAAGTACCCTACATTCCAAATTTAAACAAGTGTGTGCCTGTGTATGTGTGTGTATCTGTATGTGTGTATTCTCAATGAGTTCACAGCTATGCCTATTAAACACTTCTGCTGTCTGTCACACAACATTAACTATGCTTCTCTCTTTTGTAGGACTTTTAAAATTTGCCGACCATTTTTGGTTTCCTCGGTTGTACATTTGTTTTCATTTTAATTATAGATAAACGTGGTAAACAAAACAGGATCAAATCAAAGTTCCTCCAGGTTAAAAGCAATCTATCGTGTTTGGATACAAGTTAAGCACCCAACTGTATTGTTCCGGTTCATAATCCCTTTGTCTTTAGGGATGGAATAATCAATATTGTCACTTGACTTGCCAAATCAAGAAATACTTAAATTTGTGATATCTCCTTTACCCTCTCATTTTGAAAAAGCAATTAATTCAGGTATGTGAATTGAGAGGTGAATGTTTGATCACTGTAAAAATCTATATCTTTGTACTCTATCAGTGGGGACAGTTGCAAAAGTTATCAATCTTTGTTATATTTAGATTATGACTATTTTTATATTGATTTACTTCTTTTTTGTAGTGAGAGAGAGAGGCCAGTATTCTTATTATTCCAGTCTATGTCAATGCCTTTTTTTTTCTTTTTTTTAACAGGGAAAGATTCACCCTGAGCCTACATCTGTTGCCAATCTTCCTCATTTTTTCTCCTCCCCAAAGCCCCAGTACCTAGTTTTATATCCTAGCTATAGGGCTTTCTAGTTCTTCTATGTGAGCTGCCACCACAGCATGGCAACTGACAGATTGGTGATGTGGTTCTGTGACCAGGAAGCAAACCTGGGCCACTGAAGCAGTCAGCACTGAACTTTAACTACTAGGCCATCAGGGTGGCTCTAGATTGATCTGCTTTTGAATAATTTTTCTACCTCTGAATGTTCTCAAGTTTATTTAAATGAGAAAGTCAGCCAAACTGGATATCTCTCAGTATAAATTGGACTATCTGCTCTACTCCAAAGAGTAGGTTATACATATATCTTAATACGACACCTTTCATCCATATTCTTTACAAATTTTTGACAATCTCTAGTTAGTATTACTAAGATAGCAAACTCAACATCTATAATCAATGATAAAATCTTCTCAAAACTTTTGCATGAATACTGGAGCCAACGTTTTCCCCTTTGTCTCATAGTAGGAAGAGAAAATTTATGCATCTACTTTTAATTTTTTTCCAGTTTTATTGAGATACAATTGACATATAACATGGTAGCAGTTTAGGGTGTGTAATGTGTTGATTTGGAACACATATATTGTGAAATGATCACTACAGCAGGGTTAGTTAATATCTTCATCACCTCACACGAGTATCATTTCTTTTTTGTTGTTGTAAAGCCAGTTTAATTACTTAAACTATTTATTCATTTTTTTTCATTGAGATGACATTGTATAAATTTCAGGTGTACATCACATTTCATCTTCTGTGCAGACTATGTCATATTCCACAACAAATATCTAGTTTCCATCTGTCACCATACAATTTTGCCCTTTTACCCCTTTTTGCTCTCCCTGTACCTCCCTTTCCCTCTGGTAACCACCAATCTGTTCTCTATATCTATGTGTTTGTTTGTTTATCTTCCACATGTGACTGAAATTATACGGTACTTATCTTCTCAATATGAGTTATTTCATTCATCATAATACCCTCAAGGTCTGTTCATGATGCTGCAAGTGGCAAGATTTCTTTTGTTTTAATGGCTGAGTAGTATTCCATTGTATATATATGCCACATCTCTATCCTTTGATGGGCACTTATTTTGTTTCCAAGTCTTGGCTATTGTGAATAATGCTGCAATAAACATAGGGGTGCATATATCTTTTTGAATTAGTATTTTCATGTTCTTTGATAAATACCCAGAAGTGGAATAGCTGGATCATATGGTAGTCCTATCTTTAATTTTTTGAGATATCTTCATACTGTTTTCCACAGTGGCTGTATACCATGTATTTTTTTGTGTGAGAACATTTGAGATCTATTCTCTTAGCAACTATCAATTAAATAATATGACAATGACCATGATGTACGTTATATCACCGGAACTTATTATTCGTCTTATAACTGGAAGTTTAACTTCTCCCCATTTTCCTCACCCCCCTCCCCACCAGTCCCTGGATACCACTTTTCTACTGTCTGTTTCTATGTGTTTGGCTTTGTAAGAGTCCAGATATAAGTGATGTCTCATAGTATTTATTTTTCCCTATCAGACTTATTTCACTCAGCATAATGCCCATAAGGTCCATCCATGTTGTTCCAAAAAGCTATATTTTCTTCTTTCTTTTGGCTGAATATATTCCATTATGTGTGATATATATCATATTTTCTTCATCTATTCATCTATATTCATCCATAGACAGATTCTTAGGTTGTTTTCATGTTTCTTGGCTACTGTGAATAATGCTGAAATGAACTTGAGAGTGCAGATATCTCTTCAAGATCCTGATTTCATTTCCTTTGGATATACACCCAGAAGTGAGATTGCTGAACCATATGGTACTTTTACTTTTAATTTTTTGAGGAAGCTCCATACTTTTTTCCATAGTGGCTGTGACAATTTGCATCCACACCAACAGAGCACAAGGCTTCCCTTTTCTCCATATCCTCAAGAATTCTTGTTATCTCTTGTCTTTTTGATGATAGTCATAGTGACAGGTTTCAGACTGTATCGTTTTGTGGATTTGATTTGCATTTCCCTGGTGATTGATGATGGTGAGCACCTTTTCATGTACCTGTTGGCCATTTGGGTGTCTTCTTTGGAAAAATGTCTACTCAATTCCTCCGCCCATTTTTTTTAATAAGATTGTTTATTTTTATTGCTAGCGAGTGGTATGAGTTCCTTATACATTTTGGATATTAACCCCTTATCAGGTGTATGGTTTGCAAATATTTTCTCCTATTCCATAGATTGCCTTTTTATTTCGTTGATGGTTTCCTCTGTTGTGCAGAAGCTTTTTAGTTTAGTGTGGTCCCATTTGTTGGTTTTTGCTTTTGTTGCTTGTGCCTTTGATGTCATATCTAAAAAGTCGTTGCCAAGACCAATGTTAAGAAGCTTTTTTCCCATGTTTTCTTCCAGGAGTTTTGCAGTTTCAGGTTTTATGTTTAAGTCTTTAATCCATTTCAAGTTAATTTTTGTAAGTGGTATAAGATGGGGTCTAATTTCATTCTTCTGTGCATGATTAGCCTGTTTTACCAATGCCACTTACTGAAGAGATTATCTTTTCTTCATTCCATATTTTTGGTTCCATTGTCAAATATTAGTTGACTATATGTGAGTGTTTATTTCTGGGCTTTCTGTTCTGTCCCATTGGTCTATGTGTCTATTTTTATGTCACTACTATACTGTTTTGATTACTATAGCATTGTAGTATAATTTTTAAACCACCAATGGGAATCAACACAAAGTTATTTGACCTCACCGATTTTACATATCTCATGTTAGAAATAGGAATGCCCCTGGTTGTGACTTTTAATCCTACAGAACCAAGGAAAGTGCTCCCTCAATTCAAGTCAACACATATGCACACACACACTACACACTCGTAAACATGCATACCATTCTATACTATGCATGCTACTCATGCTTACCCAATGGAAAAGTACACACATTAGTTTAGTAAGGAAGACTGTTTTTCCCCAGAATAATACTTGGGAAAGTTATCTTAAATACTGCTGAAATCAATTACTTTGAGGGAGGTCTAAAATTCTTACAGTCTCTCTTGTTTATTTTAAGTATTCGAAATTTCCTCAGCTATGAGGCATAATCTAAGTAGTCCATGCATAAATTAGTGTGAGAGCTGTACCTACTGTTTCCTTACTCACCCATTACTTCTCATTCCCTTCTAGGCTCTTGCAATATAAAGTTGTAGGACAAACATGCTGAGAAAACATGGTTAGGTATGCCAATGTTGTAAAGGCATACTATGACTTTGGTATCATCAGGTACATTCTCTCAGCATGTCCATCATCTGATTTTTAAGAGGAAAATAAAAAAAGTCTTTCCTAGAAATGTCAGAGATTGCTGGAAAAACTATTGTGTCTTCTATGTATGGGTGAAAGCTTTCAGAAAAAGAGACAAGAAAAAGATTAAAGAAAAAGACAAAGACACTTGAGGTATAATTTTCAAAGAATGTGAAAGAGAAGCACAAACAACTTCATAGCACTATAAATTTAAATCCTAGTGCAGCTAAGAGATCAAAATTCCAGAGTTCTCACATTACAGAAGAGAAATTGATGATCACAGAGATCCAATATCACAGAAATTCTTAGTGGTAAGCTCTTGACCTCAAGCTAGTTTTCTTCTTATTCCATGAGTCCTTATTTTATTTTTGTGCATAGTCCAACATATATAAATATGAAATAAGAGTATGTTGAAAAGGCTATGAACAAATAAGCACCAATGCCTAACTAGTGATTGATAAAACCCTAATACCTCTGGATTTATACATAGATACTTTTCCTTTTATATAAATGCTAAACGGTAAAATCGCCTTGAGAAAGATTTATGCTAGGCCATCAGCAATAAAGCAGACGTGGTGTAGCATGAGTAAATGTAGATAAATATTAAACATGTTATTGTTACTACCTGCTATGTTTCAGAGTGTAAGCAAAAGATTTCTTCTAAATTGTGTGTGCCTATATTTAATCTCTTTACTGTTTAATTTTACATTTAGATTCTTTCAAGCCCAATTTTATGACTTAAAATCTTTTCTAGCTTAATATTCTCCATGTCATCATGAAGAACAGTGTAAAACCAATTAAAGTAATGTTTAAAAAAGGAAAAGAAAATAAAGCAAAAGTCCCATCTGCTGAAAAAAAATGTTATCCTAATGTGAGTTCAGATGCTAGACTGATTCACAGATGTAAAGAAATTACATAGTGTAGAAATTATGGGCCAAATTCTCATCCCTAGGGATTTGCTGGCAAGTGCATATGAGAAGAATATAGCTTAGATAGAAAACATGTTATTTAAGCGATAAGAGGGGCAGACAGTTCATGAATTATTATTATATTTCTTCATTAGCAATTATAGATCCTGCATATTAGCTGAAGATAGCTTGAAGATGATGATTATATAACACTCTGAGAAAATCAAGGTGATGCATAAACGCTGAATAACAATAAGCCCAAAGGTTATGACAATAACAAATTGATGGCTGGTGACTTTTGCATTTTTAGTTTGCTATTGTAAGATCCTTAAAAGCTTTTATTAGGTAATTTGATGTGCTTCAGAGACGAAAAATTAAGCTATGTAGGTGACAGAGAGACCATTAAAAGAAAATTTTCCAAAGAGGAAGGAACGTTGACAACATTTGAAGAAACAGGAAATATCATCTAAAAAAAATAGTTGATGACATTAGAATTATTTAGCCTTGAATGAAAACACTAAAGATGACTTAATAACTTTCTTCAGACATGGAAAGGTTTTTATAAAGAGAACTTGTAGGTGTACTTCAAATAAATCTATATCTCCTGCTTGGATACATTTTTGATAGAGAAGTGATAAAATGACCGTAGCAAATACATTATGAGAACAGAATAAGTATAAAAGACAAAGAGTTATTTGTGAACTTAATTATTCCAGAACATGAACTTGAGCAAATCACTTAACTTCTTAGAGTTTCCTTATCAGTAATTTCAGAGTATTGACTAGATGCTGCTTAGGGTAGCTTCTGATTCTAAAGTATAATTCTGTTTCTAAATTCCTCTGATCTGATGGACTTCATTCTTGCATGTTGTCAAGATGTAAGTTCTTGGGGTCAGCCTGGTAGCAGAGTGGTTGAGTTCCCACGTTCCGCTTTGGCAGCCTGGGATTCGTTGGTTCAGATCCTGGGTGCGGACCTATGCACCACTTGTCAAGCCATGCTGTGGCAGTCGTCCCACATATAAAAAAAGTAGAGGAAGATGGGCATGGATGTTAGCTCAGGTCCAGTGTTCCTCAGCTAAAAGAGGAGGATTGGGGGGAGATGTTGGCTCAGCGCTAATCTTCCTCAAAAAAGAAAAGAAAAGAAAAGAAAAAGATGTTGTAAGTTCTATTATCAATGTGGCAAAAGCTAAAAATGAGAAGAAAAGATGACCTAAACTGTTAATATCCATTGTTCTGTATATGTTTAATAAATATTGTGTATGTAATAATTTAAATATAAGGATAAAGTTAGATTACAAATGAATTCATCAAATATAGCTCTTATACATCATAATCTAGAAATAAGAAGCGAATTCTGATTCCTTATACATCTATACATATTTTTGATCCAGCATGTACAGTTTGCTCCCACAGAATTATACAGAGATCCATGGACAAGTTACATCCTATTTAATGAGACTTCTTAAAAAATATGCCATAAATTCAATTTAACGTGTAAAAAGAAATAAAATGTATTGTTGGCACTCACATAAACAGTAATCTTTCTATACATATTTTTATTATCTTTAAACTAAATCAGGCTGTAGGGCATTGCTCCAGTCTCTGATGCATATCCAATCTCTCCCTGTCTGTTCCACCTGGAGATCAGATGTCTGCCCCACCCAGAGTCTAACCCCTTTGTCACTGGCCTGTAGTCTTTGTTCTGGAGGGTGGGCTTCAAGTTCACCATCCTCCATCTTTGCTGGCAAAAACAAATAAATTTTTTCTATTCTACCAACCTGGCTCCTGACTTTGACTAGTGTGAGGCAAACAGAATGAGCCAGTTGCTTGGTAATAGTATTATTGCTATCACCACACATACACACAAACACACGCATTCAGGAACATTTTTTCCATAGTTCTTTCTTTATACTTATCACATTGAGAATGATATAAAAAAAGTGAGGAAAGTATCATATTCTGGAATCCATCACATAAAAAGTGAGATTTGCATGTGAATCCATTGTATTTAGTATTTTGCCCCTGTTATATATAATTAGGGGTCTTTACATACTTTTACCACCTTCATTTCTTTAGTTCCTTAAAAAGGAAATAATCTGTAATATCTTTGTCTTCAAAATCATATTCACTTTCTCTTAGTTTATATGAAGGATTTCTGTTATTGTGATAATCTCTATGATCAAGAGGTCATATAAAGTCTGATTCCATCTGTAGTCTTTGATTTCTCCAAGCACAATTTATAAGTTCAAACAATTATGATCTCCAGACCAAATGGAGCTGACCACCAATTTTCCATGGCCTCCTGAAAAGTGCCTGTTTTGTCATAGAATTGGATTGTGATGCAAGAAGGAATTTGCTACTTTATTTTCAATGACTTACAAAAATAATGCGTAAAATGTATAGTTTTGAGCAAACATTCAGAAGATCCTGTAGGGAAGGAAGAACAAGTCCCCCATCCTCTAGGTCCTTCTGGCTGATATAAGAATTAAATTGACATGAGACAGAATAACAGGAGATAATCAAACAAAGTTTAATAACATGCATACATGGGAGAAACCCAGGAAAACTGAATAACTCATCAAAATGGCCAAAGCCACCACCATAAATACCATCTTCAGCTAAAGACAAGGGAGAATGTTGGGGCTAGTGATTTGGGACTTCAAAGAGGGGGAAGGCAATTTACACAGAGATGTAAAAGCAAAAGTTTGCTGGGCTATCTATAGACAATGTGACCCAAGAGAGACAACTTTGATAAGAATGGGCTTAGCAAGGATACTCCCAGTCTACCATACCCAGAGTTATCTATGGTGATGGTTCCTTCCTGGGATGGCCCTTCTGTCTTAAATTCTGTTAGGCATTTAGAGGGAAAGTCAAAATTTCCCTCAGAGTCTTTTTTCTTTCAAAGTAATCAAGCCAAAGAGACATATTATGGTATGGGAGGCACAATTCTGATTCCCTACAGTACCATAATATCAAACTAATCTCATAAGATTCTGTGAGCTAGGTCAGTCTCCATTTTGTTATATGGGAACCAAACAGGTCCCGGCTTTTTAAGAAGTGTTCTAGCACTGATTCAAATGGCTCCATCACTAGGCATAAGATCAACAGCAACAACAACAATGGGGGAAAACCTGATCTCTAAGCAACAGAAGCACAGAAATAATTGTATGAATTCATCTGGAGGTTGCAAGAACTCAACATCAATCCAATGTACTTTGATGGATTTGGGTCATTTAGTACAAGTAAATGGATTATCTATTTAGCTACTAATGCCCATAATAAGATCAGCATTTTGAATCTATTCTGTGTTGATTGAGTAAAGTGCCAAGAGATAGAAGACATGAGAAAGTAGAAAGTGGAAAAGCCTTGTGAACAAAACTTAGTAGACAGCAAGTGGCAGAAGTCTTGAAGAATACATGAAAAGACAGTGCCGGAAACATCAATGAGAACAAATGAGAGCAGTATCTTTAAAACTGCACTGATATTGGTGAGAAATGGAGATGATTAATAAATACAAACATTTTGAGCTAGGAGAACAAAAAGATAACCAGTGATGAAGAAATACGACAGAGGAAATGTTTACATTCTATATGGGAGCAGAAGTTCACATTGGCTCCTCAATGTGTAATCTGATTTGTATGCTACTCAGAATGCATGACAACAGAATATACCTCCACAACTAATATATGTGGTGGTATAGTCTGCTTGTCACACAAGGATATTCACGGGCTGCAGTGGTTCTCAACTCTAGCTGAAATTTAGCATCACTTGAAAAGTTTTTCAAACACACTAATGCAAGTGTATCACCTCCAAAGATTCTAATTTAATTGGACTGTGGTTGTTCCCCATTATTCTAACATATATTCTAAAATACTGCCAGAGTAAGAACCACTAGACTCAAACATCTCATCCTATGCATTATAGATTTGAACATGCCACCACCACAGCTTGCTATGATAAATCGAGAAAGAAAAAGTAGAATTAAATGGTGTATTTTTAGAAAGACATTCATTAAAAACATTTATATGTATTGTCGGCACAAAACAACCAATAACCATTCTATAACTAAGAGAGATAGGCGAATTTTACTTGAGCCAAATTGGGGATTATAATGCAGGAAGCCCTTTCTTGGAAAGGAAGAAAATGTTTCAGAGAAGCATGGTTTTCAGTACAATCTTATATCTTTTCAGAATAAAGAACATGCATCAAACACACCCAGGATACATATTTAGCAAAGTTTCAAAGAGGTATTCAGTTGCAAATTAGCAGGTTAACATGACCCTACTGTGGGAAGGGACTAATCAGGGTGTTACCAATAGGGCATTACCGATAGGATATAGGAGGGGAAGTATGCATTCTCATTTTAAGAGAGTGCATTCTTTACTTTAATGGTTAAAGCTGATGTACAATATTAGGCCATAAGTCAGGCTTTTTAGTTCAAGTGAATCAGTTTTGAATTAGAATGGTTATCCCATATACCTCAATATGTGAAAATCTCTTGTCAGGATGCAGAGTGTTTCTATCTTGCAAAGTTTGTTTTTGATGACAGATTTTTAGGTAACTAGATGTATCGTAATTTAAATAATACTTAAAGGCATTATTTATACTCATCTAGCTATTCTGCCTTTAGAATTATCATTTTATCTATGGATTCAAAGAGTTTGAAGAATTACTTATTTAAAAGTAAATATGAAGAGCTAAGCAAAGTTTAAATTTGAATGTAAAATTTCCATTCCATTCTCTTTGAATCTACTCAGATATTCATATCATACATTACTATTAATTCTCCTAATATTTTTTCTTTTAAATAACCTTTTTATTTTACAACAGTTTTATATTTACCAAAAGTTATGAAGACGGTTACCATATACTCCAAACCCAGTTTCTCCTATTATTAACATCTTAGTTAAATGATACATTTTTCACAATTAATGAACCAATAATGATATATTATGATTATTAATTAAGTCTATATTTTATTCAGTTTTTCTTAATTTTTACTTAATTTTCTTTTTCTGTTTCCGGATCCCAAACAAGATACTACATTACCTTTAGTTTCCATATCCCAATAGACTCCTCTTGGCTATGACAGTTCCTTAGATTTTCCCTTGTTTTTGATGACCTTGACAGTTTTGAGGATTACTTGTCAGTTATTTTGCAGAATGTTCCTCAATGAGATTGTCTGATATTTTCTTATGATTAGATTTGGATTGTGGATTTTGTTGAGGAAGACCAGAGAGGTAAAGTGCCATTCTCATCACATCATGTCAAGAGTACATAGTATCAACATGACTTATCACTGATGTCGACCTTAATCAGATGACTTGAGGTAGTGTTTGTCAGTTTTCTTCATTGTAAAGTTACTCTTTTCTCTCCTTTCTACACTGTACTCTTGGAAGGAATTCACTATGGACCTCAAAACCAAATGAACAAAAATAAAAACACGATTGGGGATGTCCAAGGGACACAGGACTCAATTGCAAGAGCTCCTAATTGCCAAAGCTGGAACGATTTCAACAACAAAATTAATAAAGTAGTATTGAACTATATCTTAAGGTATAAAATAAATATCAGTGAGTCCATACTGATATAAATAAGTGATTGAATAAATAAATAAATAGGGAGAATAGATAAATCTACTGTACAACAGAATTCTAAAGAATGTATGTAGATTTGCTATTTTCAGGGAGGAGTACCCATGTTAGGGCAAAACTCTCCAGGAACTTTCATAGTTTAAATGTCCATGCATATAGTTCCATCACTGAAATCTAGCTTTAAATGCATTGCTAGTTGAAATGTTCATGGATATTTGCTTTTAAAAAGTAAATGAATATGTCTCGAGGCTCTAGTTAAGCACTCATAAAACATATGTTACTTTCTAAAATGTTTTTACTTAACTGAAAAGAGAACTTAGAAATCTTAGGGAGTTTAAATATTTAGCAAACATAAGAATATGCCAGTTTATCAATATATTTAGAGCTTTAATGTAAAATATTGACCAAATATCAAAAATAATAAGACCGTATTTACTTTGGGAGTTTTCCATTACAGAACTCTATTCACATTTAAAAAAATGCTATCTAGATGAATGAACTGGATTTCTTATCTAAATGATTTGACTAGCTAACATTAATTGGTATAACTAAACTCTTTCAGGCACCATATAATCAGCCTTATTCCATAGAAAATTGCATTATTTTAGAACTGTGGTTTGGATCCAATTCTGTCTTCTCTTGATCTACTGCCTTTTTTTTTTTCTTTTTACTGGGTTACATAATAAAATATAATAAAATATTTACATCATTGTTATTTTCCTAGAAAACATAAGAAATAATGTTTTTATTCTATATATTTTCTAAATTTTTAATTATGTGTAACCACTTTATTGAAAGAACTTCAGTGAAGGATGGAAGCAGAAAAGTATTTTATTATTTTCACTAATACTTGATTAAATTTACTTTGTGGACTCAATTTCGCCACTGTGAGATAAAATCTTAGATAAATTTTGTAGCTGTTTTAGTCACTTACAGATAATAAAAGAATAGTTTATTTTTTGCACATATAAAAAATTCCAAGCCAGTATAATATCAAAGTTGCAAACTCTCATGTAGTTTATTTTTGTTCTCCTTCAGATTAGGCTGAGAAACCCACACTGGGAAAGTAGCATATGGTTGATTTCTTCTGTCATTCTCACTGCGTTACCTCCGTGATGCTGTTTTAAGCACCCATAAGTTTAAAACGGAGAATCCGAAGAGGTAAATAAAAGTAAGTTTACTTCATCACTGTGGATTTAATCTGACCATATTGCCCATTGCGGGGAGATTCATCCACATCGCTCTTCCTCTCAAGAGAGCTTCTGTGAATTCTTAGGAGATCCTTATTCCTTGAGATCTCTCAAGAACAAGTGAAAACTTATGAGATTTCAAGATTTCTCTCTTAGCTCTAGTTTCTGACATCCGCATCTCTGTAGGGATCACCCAGCCTCGCCAGAGAACCTGTCGATATTGTCCCTCTCGAGGCAATTCTCTTCCATGAGGCCCATCACTGCCTTAGAAAACCTCACACATCCTTTGGCCCCTAAACCCTGGGATTACTGGCCATTCCAAAAGCAACCACTTCCCATTGTGTCATCTGAACTGACCAGTCTTAACTTCTCACTTTTAGACCCTTTACGTATGAATTAGGCCCCTCCTTGTGTGCCCTCAAGAGCAAGAGCTTAAAGCCAAGCTCTGAATATTTGTTTTCAAGCTCTCCTCGTGTGATTCAAGTGAAAGTAGCTCCTCCTCTCTGGTCTTGCAGTGGGAGATGCAGAACACACAGCACATCAACAACTCTCTCTCAAAGCGAGGTGGGTGAAGGGATAATGCTGACGGAATGCATTTCGGTTTACTTCTGTGCAAATTCTGCAGGAGTGGTCTGGCATCTTGCTTTGGAAAATGTGAGTGTCTTTAATGTGCGGGCACATTAACACCCTGTTCTTGCAGAAGAAGCAAATTATGTATTTTGCTACTGTATATATTTGCTATATACTTACATATATAAAATTAGGCCATAAATAAAAACTCATTTGCTCACTCATTTTGTAACATCCACAAGATTGGTGTCAATTAATAGTTGGTGTTAACCTCTCTAAATGATTTACGTATTTATATGTATATACATTGAAGATATATATATATCATTTTTTATTGCTTAGAAAAGTTATGATTATCATATTAGAAAAATTGTATTACTATTGAAGTTCTGCAAGGTTTTCATATGTACTTTAAGCAATAGTAGTATACATGAACAATATTAGTATCAAATGTTCTAGGAGCAAATAATGTTGTAACATTTTTTAACAAACTCAACTTCACAAACCAGTAACTAAGTTTAGGGATCAAAGCAATAGACTTCACTAAGGGCAAGTCTATATTGTAGGTCAGTAAAACAATAGAGGAAAGGATGCTTTTCTTTTGGCTAACTTTAAGGTTTATGTGAATCACTACATCATACTTGATCATTTATCTTGCTAACTTATGATATCTTAAGTATGCACATACGTTTCTGTGCGTGTGAATGTGTGGAAAGGCTGTTCACGAAATCTCTTCCTCTGCCTGTTATTGAGAACCCAGGTTTTGCTAGTTATATTCCTAGGTCTTTGTGGTGCAAAATCAGGATAACTGACATAAGCAGTAGGACTAAGGAGCATCAGACTGCCTGGCTCTTCAATGGAGCATAGAGTTTTTGGTGGAAGAGATCCTAAAAGTTAAAGTGAAAGAGACAAAGACAAGAAAGCGTCAGCATCAGAAGAAAACTTTGGAGAGTTTGGGTTGATGTGAAAAACCCTGGAGCATCTATTGTGTATATAAAGTGTTTAAAAAAGAAATGAAAAAAATGGGAATTGTAATTCTGCTTGTGTTGAGAAGAGAATCATGCTGTGCATTTTTAGGAATCTCAAATAAAAATTTACATTGATTTCATATTATATAAATATTTTTATATTATTTTAGAGATGTTAGATTTTTTTTTCAATGTGACTACCCAGACTAGACACATAGAAACTAAATTTAAGATGGGTTATAGTTTCTATTTCACTCCTTCCTTTTTTATCCATTTCTTTAACTTTTCTATTATGAAGAGCATTATATACTTAGATCTGTATGAAATAGATAGGAAGGTAGGTACAGGGACAAAAAAATCACTGTTTCCTTCCTCATAGACATTTGGTATACATTCTATCAAATGATAATTTTTACCGGAATATGACAAGTTTTCTAAAATTAATAACCAATCTCTTTTCTTTTCCCTTGTCACTAGGCGGCAATTTTTAAAAGAAAACTTTGTGAAATCAGCTGTCACTTAATGTTAGTTTTATGAGCCGATGAAGAGCTTCTACAAATCAGGTTTTAGACTGCTTTAATTCTTTCCCAATGTAATCAATTGAAGAGGAACAGATTCAATCCGCTTTTTGAAGAAAGGAAAAAATGGCTAAGGCTCTCATTCTCTGGATTTTGAAAGGTAAATGGTGAAATAGAGTTAAAAAGTTTGCAATTTCTTTCTTTGCCTAAATGGGCAGAATCAGACCCCTCTTCAATTGATTGCACAGCAGCTCTGGAAAAGGTGTACCAATTGTCAAGGCTTTTGTTCCCCTTTAAAAGTGCTCTACAAGCCAGTCTGCTCCTCATCTTCCAACTTCAATCAAGAATTAAGTAAACTATTATCTCAGCCTGATTCTTGTTGCATTTGCTCTTCATTCCTCCTATTGCACCTTTTTGGCTTAGTTTTTGATCCAGAACACCAAGATGATCACTCTATTTATAATAGAAAATAAATGTAATAAATATGTTAGAATAAATAGCATAATTTCTTGTATATATCTAAACATGAATAAATGTGTTTGCAAAATATCAACCTAGGTAATTCAGTGTTATATCTAAATTCATGTCATATTTAAATTACATGACATTATTAGGTTGCATAGATCAGTAACTACTTTTCCATGTTTCCGAATGCAAACTGCTTTTAATCACTTGCATTTCTATAAGATTTACATTGCATTATAAAGGATTAAAGATATTTTATTTTATTCTTGATAAATATAGAGAGAAACGTTATCATCATTCTATTAAGGAAATAAATTGTAACGGGTAAGTTTTTCACTACCTTTTTTATATGAAAGGTTATAAAATGATCTTTATTTTCTCTTGCACGTGTCACTATTCACATTGACTTACAGTGTATGTATTTTCTACCCAACTACTTCCTTAAAAACTTCTTTTTCTAGAAAACCCTCAGATACCTAGAGACTTATAAAATTGCCAAAGTTGGTGCAATTTTGAATTTGCTTATTTATATCTGTTCTGTATTATCATTTCTATCTTTATATGTTTGCTCAATTTTCTCCATTAGTTTGAGCAGTAAGGGACCATGTTTATCATTTCCATTGTATCTGACCACTGGAGCTTAGATATTTTCAAGAATATAGCTCAGAATTCTTTTTCAGTTATCTCATTCTGAAAGATAAAATTAAGCATTCATATATCAATATTTTTATTTAGGATTAAGGAATAAAGTAAATGGGAATAAGAAGATGAATGATTTATGATCATTGTAGGATCTGGCATACAGTTTTAAAAAAGTTTATGTGACTTTAATGTTGATTATAAAAAGACAATCATAATATTGCTGTGTAACTAATTGCTAAAAACAACACTATTAGAAGTGGTCACAGACTTAGCTCTTGATAATGCTGTAGGAACATCTACATGGAAAATCTTGCAAAGATTTTTATTAATATGAAGATAAAATTAGTGGTACCAAACAAATTTGTGATCTTTGCTTATTTGTTCATTTTTAGTCTGCTTTTGAGTAATAGAGGCTGTTTTCCAAGAATAAAATACACCGGCTAATAATGAATGTAGAGTTAACAAAATCAAACTCAAGCGGTGCTTCTACTTTAGTACAATACTGAGCATCATTAGCCATTACTACCTTTCATTTATTGATGTTTATGTGCTTGTGTTTAATTAACTTTAATTCCGTTTGACTTGTATCTGATGACTATTGCTGCAAAATGAACTTTCTATTGTTATAGCCAGAAAGCACAGGAAACTATATCTCCAAAGATTAGAGAAGAGCTGGTCTTAGCAGATCACAGCAATGTTCTCAGGACATACGAGAATCCAGCATTGATTTTACTGGTGAAAATAATCAAAGAAACAGCAATAGAAGTGAATAGAACTAGATACATATTAAAATGTAAGTGTCTCCTTTGGATTTCTAAATTTGTTTATCCTAAGGTGATGTCGTACATAGTTTGGATGTAAAGGGGCCCTTAGCTAGGGTCAACACTTGCAAAAGATTTTTCAATGTAAGATTTTTTTTTTTAATGTTCTAAGACATCCATAAAAGGAAGGTCGTATGGGAGAAGGCAAAACAAAATAAGGTACATCATTTGAGTATTCAATTCAAGTGATATATCCAAACAGACAATTCAATAGAATAGATTTGATTTAAGAGAAAGCTGCTTGTCAAACTTGTAGTATTTGACGTGGTTAGTTGCAATCAGTGCTGGTAATAATGTTTTGTAGGTTGCTGCCTTGTGGCTTTCCACTAGATAAGAGTAAATTAGAGCGAATAAATTCTCATTCTATATATTTAAACTCCACTTGCAAGGTAGAAAAGTTTGCTGTATTTTGCATATGGAAATAATTCCTGGTGTTGACAGTGTTTTATTGATGTAATATTTCTGCTCTTCCTGTTTTAATTTAATTTTATACTCTTAGAGTCATTGTAAATTGATTTATATTCTCACCTTGTGAGCCATGGTATTAGAATGAGCCTTTAGTAGTCTTATTTGCATACAGAGAAATTATTAAGATAACTTTGGTTCCATAGACGGATGCTGAGATGCCAGACTTAAAACTCTAAAACAAAACAATGAGTTAAAAAGTGGCCCCCACTGCCCCAGGGTCTAGCATGGTGGTGCAACAGTTAAGTTTGCACATTTCCCTTCGTGGCCCAGGGTTCCCCAGTTCGGATCCTAGGTGCGGACTTACACACCACTTGTCAACTCATGCTGTGGCAGGCATCCCACATATAAAGTAGAGGAAGATGGGCACAGATGTTAGCTCAGGGCCAGTCTTCCTCAGCAAAGAGAGGAGAATTGGCAGCAGATTTTAGCTCCCCCATCAATGTGACCCCCAGTCAGTGAACTTCTTCATATGGACTATGAGCTTAATTTACTGAATTGTTGTAGAAAGTTGAGTTTTCTGGAAAATATTCAGAACAGGTGTTGAGGAAAGAAGAGAAAGGTATTTTAATATAATAATTCAAAGCGCTAGTCACATTCCTCTGTCTCCTCCTTAGGAGAACTTGTCTCAATTCCTTAAAAAAAAAATTAAGAAAACTGAATGATAGTGAGGAACATTCCATGGATATACATAGACATTTTAAAGTTGGTAAAGAGGGGTCAGCCATTTCCTCACTTCGCCCATTACAAGGATTCAGGGTGGGTATTGGTAGATGCTGTTTACTAAAGTTAAGTTTGGAATTCAGAGAGCAGCGCTGATGACAGAAACAAAAAATCCTAAATGGCCTACCGTGCACATGTCACCCACATAAGCTTCCGCCTGATGAGAGAGACTGAGAGATTTTAGGAATGAACTGACTCCTCTGGACACAGACTCAATAAAAATACTAATGTTTCTCAGTTAATTGGGTTTTTTTGTCCTTCATTTCCCCCCTTAAACTATTGAAATGTAGGTAATCAAGAGTTGTATATAAACACATTTATCAGGCATTGACTAAATGACAGAGAAGTATATAAAAATAAATGTGTAAAGTAAACAAATTGTTAAAAATAAGACAAAATATAGTTACTACGTTTTGGGAAACTCAGAGATACACGTTACATATGTAATACGTATACACAAAATGCTAGGATAAGCACAAGATTAGGATTTAAATACTGGAGGAATTCAGAAAACTTTATTCTAAGTGAAATGGTCATAACAGACCACACAGGGAGCGAAATTTGAGTGACACAGGAGTGCATAGTAGTGAATAGTAAAAATTGCTAATATATATTAGTAGTTGTTGTGTGCCAGTTATTCTTCCAAAAGCTTCAAATATATTAACTCATGAAACCTTTGTAAATGTCTCGTGAAATAGATATACTCACTGACCTCATTTTACGAGTGGGGAAATTGAGGCATATGCAGGGCTTTAAAAAAATTCAGAAATATTTGAGAAAGAGTGGTCTTGGGCTGGTCCCATGGCCGAGTGGTTAAGTTTGTGTGCTCCACTTTGGCAGCCCAGAGTTTTCCTGATTCAGATCCTGGGCAGTGACCTAGCACTGCTCATCAAGCCATGCTGAGGCTGTGTCCCACAGAGCAGAGCCAGAAGGACCCACAACTAGAATATACAACTATGTACTGAGGGCTTTGGGGAGAAGAAGGAAAAAAAATAAAGAAAGAAGGTTGGCAACAGATGTTAGCTCCGGTGCCAATCTTTAAAAAGAAAAAAGAGGGAGTTCTGGATTTTAAGTAAAATCCTGTCTCTTACCTGAAATGGTTGCTGTGAACATTTAATGAAATTTTACATAAAGGAGCTTAGAACAAGTCCCATTATAGGGTACTATATTAATAAATATTAGATATTTTCTAATCATTATCATTATTTTTATGTTCTTGATTCTTTGCTTGGTCTTGAGAAAGGACGGTCCTTAGTCAGTGAGAATAATGGGTGCAGGAAAAGGCGCAGAATGAGGGAGGGGAAGTATCATGATGGAGCACAGAAAGAACAGTGGGAAATGCAGGTTGATGAAACTTCATGAAATGTCTGAAAAAGCTATGCAAACATTTGTCTTTATTCCAGCAGGGTGTGGGGAGACAATGAAGAGATTTAAATAGAATTATCATAATTAGATCTCTGTCTTAAAACATAACTCCAACTGACATTGTGGAGAGTGAATGTAGAGGAGATAGAGATTGCAGGAAGATAAATTGTTTAAGAAACTGTTGAAATACTTCATGTGAGGACTGAGTGCCTGGACTAAAAGAACTTCATGAATATAGAATAGTAACAGCAAAAAAATCAAAGATACCCAAAGTTTCTAGTTTGAATGATTGGCTTCAATGGCAATGATACTGAGAGAAGAAATATAATAAGGAAAACCACTTTTCAAGGGAAGAAAAGTTTGACTTCAGACATGTTGAGGCATCATCACCATGAGATCGCCAGGTGAAAATGCAAAACAAAGGTAGCATTGATGATAACAGTTTGAGAAGGCATGCACAAATAGGGAATAGTTGAAGACACTATAGTAAATGAAAGTGAAAAGAAAAGCAGAAAAATAATAACATGAATAAAGAAAAAGCTTAAGAATAGGGGTAGGAGAAATAGAAAAAAATATGAGGCATTTCAGATTACAGCAAAGGCATTTACATACACATAATTGATAATTAAGTAAAATAGACAGTTCCTAATGATTTGGAAAATGCTTCCCAAACATAAGATTCACTAGTTATGGCAAATGGCCATTAAATTTCCTGACTTCCTTGACAGCTAGAACAAAAAGACTCAGGTGCTGAGGTCATATTGATTTCATGATCTGATAAAAAGAAACGTCTTTCTTTTGAAAAGATAAATGACTTCCTGGCAGTTAATTCAAGGAGCAATACTATCGTGTGAGCGCTTATGCAAACATAATTTAATATTATACCAGATAATGTATTAAATGGAATTTTTTCAGAAGAAAAAGCGATGACCATATCTTATACAGGCACTTGATAAAAGCAAAATTGATATGAATACAGCAGAAATGGACATGTTCTAAGTCCAAAAATATCTTTAAATAGAGATAATGAGAAAAAAGGAACAGAAAGAGCAAGAAAAGCAATATACACAAGAGAAATAGAAAATAGGCAAATATGCAAAAATTGTGACGTATTGAAATTTTTGATGGAATTAGAAAAATTATGGTTTAAAATAAATGTCCTATATGAATAAAATAGCATAAATTGCACAATTTTTAGGCACTTGCTTTCTCAATAACAATTGCTCTTAAGCAATGTAATTTTCCTTTTTTTCCCCATGGCATCATTCTTTCTATAGTTCGGATTATTTAGATTTTTGAATGATTATTGTCTTTGAAAATCCTGCAAAACAAGACCCAAAATATTTGTGGTTTAAGGGACTTCCCGATCTTAATGGCTTTAAACAAATCAGGAAATAGTGCCACATATAATCATTAAATTGTATTAATTTTTAATATTACTCTTTCAAATTATTACTTTTATTATAAATTAAATACATTTGAGTTTTTAGTCCTGCATTATTTTCCCTACTTTGTTTCATGTAAAAGGGGAAAAATAAAAAAAAAAACTGGAATCCCTAAAACAATAAAGTAAAAATTGGACTCAAATATAATACAAAGCCTTTTTTACTTCCTCGAAAACCTGAAAAGATAAGTCAGATAAGTTGTTTTTCTCTTCAAAAGAGTGTCTTCCTGCAGTTACAGGATTTTTTGGCTAAATAGTTTAAAAAAGAGAATTATGACTATTTGAGAATTTTTAAATAGTATGTTGACTGGTAAAAGGATGAATTTTCACTTAGAGTGTTTCTACAGTGAAAATTCTTCATCTTAAACATCATTTAAAATGTGAAGAAAGATGGTTGTAGAGAGGGAGTTTGAAATAATATTTTTAGAAATTGGTATGGATACTACAAAGCTTCTCTTGAGCAAGCAATGCATAGACCTATAAAAGCTTCATTTTTCCCTTTCATATTTAATATCTATAAAATAATATATAATCATTATAGCTAGTAAGAACGTCAATATGTTATTATGGTTATCTGTAGGAAATCATCAAATTGGTACTAAAACTCCTGACATGCCACCATGTAAAAATATTTCCTTTTCGTTTGTGGTTAATTAATGTCACAAGTGACAATAAGTTATGACATTTTAACAAAGGGTGGAGGGCCAGAATGCCATTATCATTTTGTGAAAATGGGCTCCAAGTACTGTTGAAAATGAGAAAAATTATCAAGCAAATCACTGAGTTGAAATCCTTTTACGTACAGATATAATTTTAGCTTGTACTGTTGACTTTTAAGTTTTCGTATATAAATTATGGAGTTTATTATTTTGTATCTCAACTAAAGCCAAAAGGAGCTGTAATTTAAATTTCCAAGGCCTATCATTTTTATGCCTGGAAGATAAAAATCAAAACATACCAGGGAAGTAAAAACATTTTTTTTTTTGCTGAAATGGAAAGCTGTAAGCAGCTCAGCTCTAAGTCCTAATCACTGAGAGAGTAGATCAAGTTTGGCGTCCAAGACAACTTGCATGACTGAAGACATCCACTTCGAGGGAGAGGTTGAATATTATTTCACAATTTCATTTGACAGGAAGTGAAGAGCATATCAATTCCTACGTCCTGTATTCAAAGAATCATAGAAAAGTCTGGCTCAGAGAGGAGACATATCCAAAGGGTTCAGTAAATCCAAAATCACACACGTAAAAGAAAGACGATCAATTTCTTTCCAGCAACTCTCTTCTCTATTCCCCACGGTAGACAATGGCATAGCCAACATTAAGAGCTGAGCTTTTTTCTTTCTGGACTTTCTTCCAAAGCAGTATAATGGGTGCATGTATGTGTGTAATAAATATGTGTTTATAATACTCTGGTTTGCCTTAAAAAACAAGAATGATACTATAAAGATTATACCACAATTTGTATTTTTAAAAATAACCTTATTTTAGTACATTTTTAGATTCACAGAACTATTGTGAAGAAAGTACAGAGAGTTCCCAAATATCTCATACCCAGTTTCCCCTATTATTAAATTTTATATTAGTATGGTACATTTGTCACAATTAATGAACCATAATTGATACACTATTATTAACTAAAGTCTACACTTCAGATTTCTTCAGTTTTCCTCTAATGTCCCCTGTCTGTTCCATGATCCCATCTATGACACTTCATTACATTTAGTTATTATGCCTCCTTAACCTCCTCTTGGCTGTGAAAGCTTTTCAGACTTTCCTTGTTTTTAATGACATAGACAGTTTTGAGGATTACTGGTCAGGCATTTTGTATAACATCCCTCAATTGGGATTTTATGATTTTTTTTTTATGATTAGACATTTCTGTTATGCTGTGGTCAATGTTATAGAGTAGGGCATCTAAGACAGGACAACATGAATTGGAATCCTGGGTCTGCCACTAAATGATTATTCAACCATGAGCAAGTTCCTATTTGTTACTCCTAATATATAATTATTTTGTAACCTGAAAAATATATGTGTATATACATACACATATATATATGTATTGTATATATGTGTGTATGTAAATATATAGTCATATTTGCATAATTAAAATACTTATGCATTGTCATTTAATTTATGGTGAACTCTTTTCAGAGTTGAGACAAATTTTTAATTCATATCTGAATCTCTGATCACTCACTAACTGGGTTCCTGACCCACAGAAAATTCTAAATTCTTACTGTTGAAAAATACAACATTTGGTGCATTCTTGAGCCTGAAGGAATAAACCCAATGATAGAAGTTTCTGGTAAACAGGTAAATATTATAAAGAATTTCTAACAATATTATCTTTAACTAGTGTACAATGGATAGCCTAAAGAGTTTGTTTAAAGTCATGAAGGCAGGTATCCAAATATAAACCGTTTCAATGAAATGATTTGGTGTAGATTGGCGGGCAAACTCAATGGGAGGTTGGACTTAACAAGCTAAGACGTCTTCCAACAGAGTGACTACGATCAAACAAAGGATTTTGTACTATGACTAAACACATTATTCCCAAAGCTGTATTCTCCATAAATTATGAACTAGTATGAAGTATTATAAATCAGTTTCACTAGAATTTAGTTAATATACATTCAATGCCTATGATGCGCTTAGTAATACCCTAAACACCATAGAGGAATAAAATAAACAAAGATAAAAGATTTTTCCTCAAGTTTATTGAAAAAATAAAGAGAGATATGCTAAAGAGATAACAATGTAAAATATCGTAAGATTGGAGCTCCGATGAGTAGTATAGAAAAATAAAGCTACCCTCCAGGCTGGGACCTCAAAACCACTATTGTTCTTAAGCAGAGTCATCTGAGGATTAGCATTTCCATTTGCTCATCTAATGAGTACCCACTTACAGGCAAGATTAGGATGTTCAAGTGCTGATAACTGGAAATTTATAGATAATTTACTGAATTATGGGTAGTTACATATATGTTCGTCTTACATACTCCTTTTTACTTACATAACCTAATACTGAAATGATACTGAAATGATACAAGTGTTTTAGTCTTGTGATATATTTTTCAAAAGAAGCACATGCTGATTTTTCTTTTCTTACATATATAGTTGTAAAACTCTCCTTTATTTTCTCATAAAAACTATAATATAATTAATTAACAAATATAATTTTAAAAGATAAAAAATAAGGTCACAAGAAATTCTAATTTTTACTTATGAGTATGATAAAGTAATGATGGTTGGACCATGTTTCTGATTTCTCATCCAGAGAAACTGCCATTTATTAAAAAGTTGCTCAAACTATGTTGTTTAAATTGAAGTCTCTGTGTTTTCTATTTATTTTTCTGAATTCTGACTAAAAATGATGTGGTATACCACCAATTTAAGAAAACTACTAAGTAAAAATTTAAAGTTTTTACGTGTACGTTTAAACATCTCTTTTGAACTCTTAAAGTAGATGAGATTTGACTACACAAAAGTTCGGAATGCCTTGTCACACAAATAAATGGATATACTTCAATCGCACTTCCAAAATGTGATTCATTATGCTGCTTTGTTCGGAATTTACACTAATCTCCCAACTACAGTATTTATAAGCAGCGTGTCATTCTCTCACCAGCAATGAGTGTTGCTAAGTCCGCTCTTTTGTTGTCATGGCAGTGATGGATCATCAATGTTCAGTGGAAGACCTGTAATTTGCAAAGTGAATGACAAGCAACATTGAAAAGGCACCGCAGTGGCCTTTTCTAGGTGAGCTGGAAGCTTGTGGCATGAGAGTCTTTTTCTTTTTAAGTCGTGTTTTATTTTAGTCTTCACACCAGGTTTGACATTTAGATTCAGAGGGTATAAATGAGATCTTCAGATTTTGAACTTAAAATAAATTCTTCGTGTAATACAGCAGTAAATATTTTACCTTTTTAAAGGACGCTGAGACTCATTTAATCAGGATACAGTTTTGTCCTCATTCTTCCTCAGTGTAAGCCTTGGTCTCCATCTTTTTCTATTTAATGTATCTGGAGGATTGAACAAAAGAAGGGGAAAGAAAAAAAAAACCCTGCAGCATCTCTTAAGAAGCAGCCTTTATTTTTGTTATTATTTTTCTTCCAGAGACAAAGTCAACTATCCTCTAGCCTGGAATTAAGCTTCCTTCTATTCTGTGACTATTCAATTTCCAAGATGCAGCACAGGTTCAACGTCTTTATGAATCTATTACTGACCAAACAACCTAACTAAATCGCTCGTCTTTAAACTTCTACAGTGTATCTACTACTAAGTTGTAAACTGATAGAGTGCAGAATGCATAACTGCTCTGCTCAGTGGGGTTGTTTTGTAACTAGTATGTAATAGCCATTCGTTAAATATGTATTGAATCATTAATTAACTAAAAATCAAAATATCATTATTGTTACATACAAAACTACTGGTTAAACTTAATCGTATACCTATATGGCTATTTGATTTCCCCATGCATGTGTCCTCCCTAGATAGATGGTGAGCTCCTAAGGGTGAGGAGAAATGTTCAACACATCTACGTATTTCAAATAGCAAATTAAGTATATTTAAGGCCTCTTATAGAGCCTACACAGTGTTATGCATACATAACAGAATACATTCTAAGTAGCTGATATATAGTAAATATTTAATGATAAAATAGTTGCATACACCGTTATTAAAAATTAGCAAAGAAAGGAAAGCATATAATACAAAACATTAATTGCAAACTGCTATATTAATTCGCATTGGCAAAACACAATATGCCCCTAAGCAGTTCCTCTGATTTGACAGATGTGTCCCTGATTTGAGTGGAACATTTCTATAAAGTAGGACATGTGAGTACTATTTTAAATTGCTTTGTCATAGACCCTGGAGCAGTCATAATTTTTAGTTACTCTGGTTTCTCCAGCTCTAAATGAGAGTAGCAATTCCTGTCATCTGTACAACTTATAGCTATGCGATGATCTTAATATACTGAATCCAGTTAACTAAGACCTTAAGTGTTGCCAAAAGTCATTCAGTATGTACAGGACCAAAGTTCTGTGTCATTTTCCATTAGGGTCCTTGACTCAGACGTTAACATAAACTTACCTACCACTCATTTACTCATTCAACTAATAAATATTGAGTACCACTGCATGACCTGCTGTGCAAACAAATGACTCTAATATAACTCGAGTAGGTATTAAATCGTAGGTACATAAAAAGTGCAATAAGTGTACAGAGAAAGGAGCTACATAATTCTTCTGGGGGAAATTAGTGGGCATACTTTAACTACTGTGTATTCTAGTTTCAAAAAAGAATTATACATGCATTCATGAATGCTTGATTGTAAACTTGTGGAATATAAATTGGGTGATAGCAGAGAAAGGGAAATTCACACTGGGTTTAACATCCTCATACAATTAGGCAATGGCAATTTCCAGCAAGGTACCACAGGGATCCAGACTTGTCTCAGCTTAATTGTTTTTATTTTTGAATTAGATGGCAAGAGACAAAATTTGATTATTAAATTTGTAGGTGACACAAAACTGGGGAATATTACCAATATTGTTGGGAGAGAATTAATGGTAAACATTACCTTAAAAGACTAAAACAATAGGCTGAAATCTAAAGATGAAATTTAACAAGGATACATATGATGCACTGCAGTGCTAAAAACCTCAACTCAAATAAAGAAATGTAGGATTGAAAGTATCTGACATTGCAACATTTGTAGCTAAACCGATGTGGTTGCATTAGATGAAGAAAAGCTTAATTTGGCTCTAACCACTGATGGGTTGCTCAAAAACTTGTGAACAAAATTTTGGGCTGTATGGAAGGATATGTAATGTCCTGGACAAGTGATATAATATTTTTCTCTATTCTATGTGTGCATAATCTACATCTGACAAATTTACTTTTGATAAGCTACATTTTAAAAACATCGCCGACAAATTATAGGAAGGCACTAAAGGAAAATGAAAAGAATGATGAGGAAGTAATCTAGATATCATGCTGCCTCCAGTGAAGTTGATGGTTGGTGATGTTTCAAAGCTATGTCAAACAAAATATAATTAAAGGACCTGGGTATTTCTAACAGGAAGAAAATAAGACTAAAGGGGAACATGACAACTCCTTTCAAATATTTGAAAGGCTATTATGTTGCAGAGGTGATTTGTTAAGCATTGTTACAAAAGACAGAGTGGACAGAGGATATAGAGAATTAGTTAACATGTTGACTCAATATATGAAATGTATGAAGAGAGAGATTTTTATCTGTTCCATTGACTGCTGTACCCCAGCTTTTACAAATAAGGCTAGCCTCCTAGCCTGTGGAAAGAGCGCAACAACTGTTTTTTAATACATTAATGAACAAATAGGTAATAAAGTATCAAAGTCGGACGTGTCGAAAAACAGATTGAGATTTCTCAGTAGGTAACAGATGAGATTCCTGCTATCTAAGGATAACGAGTGTCAGAAAAAGGCAATTGAAATGATTCCACCCTAAAATAGGAAATAAAATTTCATAGCGAAGAATGAAAATATATTTTGTCTTAAAACTAAAATTGCCAAAGTGGAAATTTTATCTGATAGCCAACAAACTTTAAATTGTAGAAATTATGAACTAACTTAGAATGAATCAAGTTTTGGTACATTTCGGTGTGTGTGTGTTTTTCTAACACAATTTTATAATAGCATAATTTATTTTTCAATTCATGTTTGACTTTGGCAATATGATCATGAAGATGAACATTCCTGAGATAGCAGCACAATCCAACATTTACTCCAGGCTCCTTTCTTAATTCTTTGATATGCAAGTCATTCTCTTTGGATGTGTTCAGAATGTTATATATTTTTTAATGTCTCTGCTTTAAAAGTTGCTTTAAACATTCTGATCCTCATTTGTGAAGGTTTTGCGGGCAATTCAAGGATTGTCTATTACCCTTTTCATTTCGTGTGTGTGTGTCTGTGTGAAATCCTATATCTTTTGAAATATTTGACTTAATTTTGCAATTTCCACTGTGTTTCAATGTCTGATCAATTTGTACAATATTTGATAATGAGGAAATTTTGATTTAGAACTTACTATTATGCTGAAAACGGTTGTTTGGAGACAATTATGTAAGTGATATTATAATTGATTGCTACACTTATAAATGATTAGTACATTTCATGATACTTTGATCAATTTTACTGCCATACACAATTTTAGACTGAAGGGACTCAAAGAATATTTGTAGAGGAAGGATCTCCTCTACTAAAATAAAAGCTAGCTAATTATTAATCAGGAGGAAATATCTGCATTAACTGGGAGATTTAACTTGATGATATATAACATTCTTTCAAACTTTAAGCTTGACTTTGCACAGGCACACATGTGCTATGCTTAAGTTAGTCTTACCACAGTACCAGTGTAGTTTGGTTTGTGTTACTAAATGTATTAATTTAGTGTTACTCAATTATTTCTATTATGTTTGACTTAATCTACTATGTTTGACTATTTATTTTGATATTCTGATTCTGATATAGAATTTATTAATGAGACCTTTCAAATTTATGTCATTAAAATTTTGAGCAAGTAGGACTGAAGACATAAACTTACAAACTCTACTTAAAAATTACCCAACTGGGTGCTGGCCCAGTGGTATAGTGGTTAAGTTTGTGCCCTCTGCTTTGGTGGCCAGGGGTTCACAAGTTTGGATCCTAGGCACGGACCTAGCACCATCCATCAAGCCATGCTGTGACAGCATCTCACATAAAACAGAGGAAGATTGGCACAGATGCTAGCTCAGTGACAATTTCCTTCAAGCAAAAAGAAGAAGATTGGTAACAGATATTAGCTCAGGGCCAATCTTCCTCAAAACAAAATAAAATTTAAAAATTCCCCCACTAACTCATATCAATCTATATTTAAAACCACATAGATGTACAACCAATCCTTTGACTCATCTTCTCATCCTTCTCAGAATCTTTTTTATGAAGAGAGATTTTGTCACACCATTTGATAAAATTCAGATGCAATACGTGTAAAATATTGTCAAATTTAGGATTTTGAAAGAAAAAATGTGAGTTGGCTTCTCTTCTGTGTAAATATGTTGCCTGCTAATGCTCAATGTTTTATTTCTAGAGATTTTGTAAACCAGCTATTGAAACATCAATGCCAGAAATTTTAGCTTCTTGCAAGTAGGAACACTTGCTAGCTTTCAGTTTTCCAGTGACTCTCCTGTTCTCCCCAGTTCTACAAATATTCTCAATAGTGGTTCTGTAGCACTTTTGTCAGCCATCTCAGTTCCTTGCTATGTACCATATCTGTGCTGATTAATTTAAATTCACATAGAGCAATTAAATTGCTCTGACTGTCTGTTGGTTTATATTATATTTCTATTCTCTCTAACAGTCTCTTCTATACTTTCCACATCATTTTTTTTCATTTCTTTTGACAGAGAAGATGGGAGTCAAGTATTAGTTAAAAGCTTTGATCTAACTCATGAATTCCAGTTGAGCCATTTATCTCAAGTGAAGGGCAGATCATGTGTTTAGTTTTGGTGCTAACATATTGAGAAAAAAGCAATAACTTCTTTTCCTTACATACTTTCTTACAGACACTTAACCTGGTTCTGGATGAGTTGCTGTTCTCCCTACCTACCTGCTTCTTTCATACCAACCTTTTGGTTTCTTAAGGACAAAGTCCAAGTCTATATATACTGCGGCTTCCGGCATATAGAATATACTTGGCATATGTTGGTAGAAGGAAAAGTGAATTAATTAACATGTTACAAAGTGATTTATTGAAAGTAAAAGCTAATAAGTATAGGCAGGTAGTCATCTTTATCTAAGATTAAAATTAGAACTGAGAAGCAGTTGCCATTCTCCTCTGTTATAATAAGCACTGTGGTTTCTTAGTGACATGGGTACTATGAGGCAATTATCTCAAAGACTGAGAAATTAGGAATCTGTGGGAGAAAAGTTTTGGAATCCTCCCAAAGTGTTTACTCATCTCTTATTTCCATGTTTTTTTGTTATCTTACTTCATTTTTTATATTGAGGAAATGATTCCACCACAGAGTGAGTGTCTGAGGACCAGAGAAGAGAAGATGGCCCTGGTTTTTTCATCTTGGAGGAAATTGCTAGTGAGTTATTACACTCTCTGCCTCTTTTCCGTGGGATATACTTCAGAATGTCTGTCTTTTGCTGTTATTCTTACCGATACTTTACATATGACAATAATGTTGTCATATGTCATGTTTACATATGACAAGTAACAATTACTTGTCAAACACTCATGTTTCAAACATCATGACTATTCCCTAACAGCTAAAACATATAAACAAGGTGTTTAAGATTATCTTCATCTTACCAATTAAGAAACTAAAGATTAGAGAGTTAAGTAACAAGACAACATCTCTCATTTATGAAATGCTGTGATCAGGATTCTAATCCAGTTTTGCTAGATTTGCAAACCTACGTTTTTTACACTTTCGCACATTGTAGCTCTTAGCCTTCAATACTAAATTTTAAATTAGATTTGAACTAACCCTGGGTAAATTTTGGAAGCAAAGACTAGTTTTCCCCTTACACCACATCTTTCCACGTGTTTCTAGGACCAATTATCTGAGAAGTGAATTCAATTGATTGCATCTATCAGGAAACTTGCTGTTACTATACTCGGATTCACTGTAAGTTCGAAGTAATGAGTCTCTTTTGTGGAGTCTCAAGACATTCCCATTTGAAAAAGACATACCATTAAACATTTTATTTATTACTTTTGGCAGTCAGATCTTCAGCCAACTGCCTGTGCTGTCTTTTTGTTTCATTTATAGTATGACAGAAAGGACAATGGGGTGCCTGGGCAAGCTCCCACATTTCGGGATTCTGTTCTGTGCACAGCTTTTCTGCTGCCATTTTGGAGAAAGAAAGGGACCTATGACAACGGTTATGACGGCAGATGTGATTTTTATGTGGTGCCAGCTCTTTCCCCACTGTAGAAGTAAGTGATATCTAAAGTCCATACTAAAAATGCAAAGTGCCATGCCAATTCTGAAAATTCCTTCTGCTCTATTGTAAAGGAAGCTTTTTAGAATTAGAATGAAAATGATAAGCACATTTCATGTAGAAAGCAATACTTGCATCTGTAACAAATTAAGTAATAATTCCATAGCGAAACAGATAGAGAGTATAGTAAACAGAGCGATCACCTACCTCATTTTCAGTGTATCTTTTTCTCCTTGGTAGCAATTGAAATTAGGTTTCTATTTCTATCAATTGAATAATCATTTAAGGGACATTCTCGGTAAAAGTCACTGAGTTAGAAGCTGTGAAAATGAAGAATCTGACTGTGATACAACCTCCTCTCAAGGGAGGACACAATTTACATCGTAGAGTAGAACTTGGATATTTCTACTGTCATCCTATTGTATGACAGAATGTGCAACACGTGTAATGGAAGCAAAGATATCACAGGAACACCTTGGAAAGAGAATTGAGAGAAATTACTGGTTTTTTCCATTTATTCTTTGAAGGGTGGGTAGAATTGGACTGGTAGAGCAATACACAGCCTGGAAAAGTGAGAAATGACATTCAGATATAGGAGTAAGACGGCTAGTTGACTGTTTGGGCAGTTGAGAAAAATATGAATGAAAAGAGTGAATAGAAGATAAAATTGGAACAGTAAGTTTCTACCACTGGAGATGGATTTGAATCTCAGGTTAATGTATCTCTTATTTAATAAAGAGATATTCAAATTTTTGAGCAGGTGACCTAACTAGTGCTGTATTTGGAAAAGTAACAGTAATAATTAGTTAGGTAGCCTAGTATTCGGATTAGAAAGGTGGGCTCTGAGGTCATTTCCTCTTGGTTCATGTACTCACTCCCCCACCTGTTAGTTGTGTAGTCTGGGAAACTTACTGTTCTTTTTCCTTCCTTTTTCTGTGTTTTGTAAAATCAAGAGAATAATAATCATATGCCTATCTCACAGTAGAATTGTGAGAATTAAATGTGATAATACATGAAAAGAATGAACACAGGGTAATCCACAGAGTAAGCACTCTAAAAAACTTGTCTGTGATTGGTACTTTTTATGTAATGTTTTACTAGGTTTTCTAGATATATTTAGATAATGTGAGTGGGAGATATTTAAGAAAGAGATGAGGCAGAGGAGGTGACTGAAAAGGTCTAAGTTTGCTACAAAGGCAGTCACGGGCAGTGAGAACAGGTGGGAGAAATCATGGTCAGCGTAGCTTAGTTGCCACCAACCACTCGGTTGAGAAAGTGTCCAGTAGTCAAGGCCGAATCCAAGGAGGTTGATATCTCTTAGAAAGAATAGAAGACCAGTACGTGGGGTGTGGTTGGAATACAAGACAGTGAGTTCATTTTGACTATCAGTGACAAATTTATATTTTTCACATTACCGCTATAGGCTTCAAAATTTTCACACGACAAAATTGTATGTAAGACAAATTCATTCATTCATTCGTTCAACAAATATTTACTGAACCCCTATTCATACTTGGCACTCTTAACAACACTGGTGAGAAAGCAGTGAACGAAACAACATACATGTGCTCATGGAACTTACAATCCACAGAGGGAGACTCATGTCAGATGTGGGAGACACAGATGCACTACTCTTCAAGACAGGGCATGCTGCACATTGCCCAGCTGTGAGGACTGTGGCTGGATGCCAGTTGCAGGCGTTGGTTGATTCAGGTCTAGGTATGCTTCAACTTTGGAACCAAGTTCACTCTCTGCAGAGCAGACAGCAGCCATGCCTGAGCAAGGCCCTGGCCATCTCTGCCCAGTGTCTGACTTCCTTAATCAACTCACTTGGGATTTGCAGAGACAGTCTCAGGTCTGCATCAGAGTGTTCCACCTGCCCAACCTTACAACCTCATTTCTTTCAGAAGTATTATCATCCCAAAAATCTGTTTTGCTTTTAACTCTGTGAGAATCTCCTTTCTTGGAGTGCTATCACAGATATTGGTAAACAGATGAAGATAAAATAATTTTTAAATTATTTTCCTCTTTTAAAGGATAAAATTTTCCTCTTATAAGGAAGGAAGTCTGTTGGTGAATGTAGCTTTAGACCTGGGGCCAAAGGGGCTTGTTTACTCTTTACCTATGAAGCACACAACTCGTTCTACAAGGGCTCAGGCAGTACAAACAGCTGCAGGGACATCTCTTACTGAAGTGTAGAGAATACACACTCAGCAGCAGGAAGATTGGTAAAATAAACATAACACCAGATTCACCACCCAGATAAATCACCTCTTCCACAGAGATGAATGAGCGAAGTGTGGGGAGAGACGGGAGGTGCTACTCCAGCTGAAATCTATCCACATGGAAACATGATGCCAGGGGAAAGGAGCCTGCCTATTTCCAGACATATCTTTCCCAATTCAAAGATAACAAAAATAAAGTTCAGAAATATTGAGTCACTCGCCAAAGATTATATAAGACATAAATTTTGGAGCTGAGACTCAAGGCTTTTTTAATCCAAGGAAATCCATTTGAACATCTTCTATATATCTGAACATCTTCCAGGTATCAACATAGAGTATAGGATATAAAGAAACAAGTCAGCACCTTTGCCCTTAAGATCATTCAGTCAAGGCGAGAAGCCAGAAATTTTGGATAATTTCAATATAGTGCTTGATTGAGGATACCAAGAGAACACTGAGACAAGCATCATTGTCAGCAGTGAGTTGACGAGAGATTATGGGTGGCTTCCCAAAGGAGGTGATGGCTGAGTTGAATCCTGAAGGATAGTAAGAAACCCACGACCCAGATAAGTGGGCTAGGACTTGTAAGAAGGAGGGCAATTCTGGGTAAAAGGAGCTAAGGTCTAGAGATAAGAGAGAGCACGGAACATTGAGGGATGACAAGTGTTCCCAATGACTAGAGCATGTAGCACAAAGGAGAGAGTGATAAAATATGGGACTATGCATAGAGTGGCACTTATTCACTCAGTCAAGAAACAACTAGGTGCCAGACATGATGTTGTGTGCTGAGAATATAACAGCAATGAATAAGATAAATGTTGTCTAGGTCTTCAAATGACACCATGTGAAAGTGTTCTGACTGGAGAAGGGTCTATTGCTCTGAAAGCAGAAGAGACAGCCCCTATTTTTCCCAGGAGTGGGTGTGTAAATGGCTTTGTAGCAAAAGGAATATCGAACCTGAGAAATGAAGTATGAGCAGGGTTTTAGCAGAAGAAAGATAAAGGGAGAAAATTCTGGAGAGAGGAAATAGGATGTGCCAAAAACATAAAGGCCAAGGAACGGGGCATAATTTATGAACTGAGGAAGAATAATACTGGAGCAAAGAATGTGAAGCAAGGAGGATTCCGTTGAAAATAATGCTCTAAGAAAAAATATATGTAGCCTATCATCACTTTAGTAAGCGTTAATTCTATATCCATCCTTCTAAAATTGGTGATTATTTGAGAATTTTGCTTTCTGTATTACCAGGCCAAAAGAACACAAGACGGATCAATCATGTGACTATCCATAGTTGTTGGGAGGCCCCTCAAGCACCCCAAGTTTGACAGTGATCATATAAACTCCTCAAATTTCATGACTGTACGTTTATCCCACTGACTGTAAGCTTCTCTTAAATTGCCAAGATGCAAATGTCTCTAGGACTTTAGCATTTAATTTTACTGATATTTCTCGCATAGTAGGAATCAACTATCCATATTTAATGGAGATAGAGCAGAACGCATTAAACTTGACATGGAGCACCTGTTCTGATTTGTCAGAGCTCAGTTTAATTTTTCTTCAGTAAATATGACCAGTCATAGAGCTCTGTACATGGGGTATTGCAAATCACGCTGTAAGCAACAGGACCTCCAAACTAACCTCTGAGATATAAGCTTTTTCAGGTGTTTTCAATATGCTTTCTTCCAGATCTATAAAAAATGCAGTCCAATATTTAAGCGAGATCTTATATGATTTTCTTGATATCTCAGAATCTAATTTGTAGTTTCTTGCAAACCTTTATTATGTATCTAAGTATTTTTAATACATATGTAATTTCTAACATATATTTAAAAATAATATTAGCTTTTGTATTTTGTAGGAGATTATATGTTGTTATGCTTTAGTGTGATATATTTAAAGGAAATCTCAAGTCTCATAGATAAAATGCTCTCTGGGGTAAAACAAAAATATAACAAAAGGACAAAGGAAATCAAAGATGGTTTATCAAAAGAAAAATCGTACCACTTTAAAAATATTTTTAAAACAATTCTATGTGTTAGAGAAAAACCATTGCAAGGAATGGAATGGTCAGCATTAAATATTTGCTCTAAATCAGCCATACTTAATTTTTAATGATACTAACAATAGCTGCAACCTAGCCTCCTGTTTTGTTTTGTTTACGTGATGTTGTTATTTCACTATTACTTTGACAAGTGGAGTTCAGAGGGAGTTCACTCAGAGACAACACATCTTTTGGAAGATGCAAAGCCGGGACTGGAAGCCACTGAGGACTCTCTGCTTCACAGTTGAGATATGAACATGCTTAGAACAATCTGGAATTTTCTATTTCATGTCCTGCCCCTAGCTATCCTATTTGTTGGCAGCTATGATCAGATAACAGAAAGCTTACACTTTAACCTACATTTAATCTAAACTAAATAGATATCTGAAGCCACATTAAGAAATTCAGTTTTGTTGCTTTAACAGTCAGGTGAAGGGTGGGGTTTTATTTTGGTATATTAAGTGTTGCTGAGCAACATAAAATCGTTTTCAATATAGTTTATACCAGTGAAGGGCAAAAGTAAGTTGTCCCTTCATTTCAGGGGGATACTTTCTATGAAATTTCCTCTGCAGATACCAACATCTGGATGGGCAAGAGGTCAGGAAGAATATAACAAAATGCGTGTTGGAGAAAATCTTGGGGGAAAAGATATTACTCCTAAAAGGCATTTCAAAGTCTTAGACATTGCAACTCTGTCCTTTTTAATGCAGTGGTTACATTTTTTTGTAACGGTAAAGTGCAGCTTGTCATTCTACCCTTTTCAATGATTGTTCTTTTTATTGTTATTTGAGGCCAGTGACTTTACAATCCATTCTAAGCTCATCTTTAATAAGCATTTACAGTTGAGCAGACCTGGGTTGTCCTCTGTTTATTATTGCCAGGCTTCATAAGGGTCTAGACGGTTTCGTGTGACTTCCCTTATGCACCATAACGCTGAAGGAACACAAAAGCCTTTGGGATCTTTGTGCCGCCTTTTTTTTAATTATGTGCCTGAGTCACTTTTGTTGCATAGATGATAATGCCACCTTCAATTTGATTTACATATCATTTAGGAATTACTTAGAGCCATGTAACTTTTATTAAAAACTGCAGAATATTTTATGAAGTCCTGGAGATCCAACTTTTTTCCTTCTGGTGAGATGTTCCAGGTCTTACAAGAAAACACTGAGATTGTAGGGGTTTGTTTTGTCTTGTCTTTTACACATTGCTCTAATGAAAATCAAATAAGGCCTATTACAATTAAAAAAAGACTAAAAAATTAGAAAAAAACATGTAATTGAAAGACTGCCACAACTCTAAGATGAATTCTTTTGCATTTTAAATACTGGTAAATTTTCTTTTCTTTTCTTTGAGCCAGTAATGGAAGTGAAATGTTAATAAAGTTTAATTAACTACACAATGAACTGTCTTTACCGTCTGCTCTCGAATGATTTCTTTTTTTACATGATATGTTTTTTCCTTGTTTCAAACAAGGTAGAGCAATTAATCTTTCCTTTAAAAGAAAAGAGGTATACAAAAGCCTTAAAGTATTGTACTGTACTGTAAAGTATTGTATAGAGTTGCAGTGATTGCTGGCTCTTCTTTTACTGGTTAAGAGGAACAACCCTCTTCTAAATTGATGCTTGCAAGATGCTGCTGCTTGCACTATTGGAAGCCAATTCATGGCTGCATTTCTGGAGAGTATATAAAACTAACATTGTTATGTAGTTTCACTGACAGGGGCGCACTCATGCAAAGCAAGATGGATGGGATGTCGGTTTTCTCTATCATGGGATCTCCATTTAGTGACCCAGATGAGGAGTGAGAGAACTTGTCACACAAGCATGACAGGGCTAGATACGGCTTTAAATGGAGCTCCCAATCTCATATAGATTTGAAGTTGCTGCTGGAGCACAAAATTTGTCATAAAAGACTTGTCAGTACAGAGTTCATTAAGGTAAAGGATGATAGTACTTTATCTGGCTACAATTGAGCTCTCCTCTGGTGGCCTGATCTTCAGTCACAAGAGAGTTGTATTTTGTTTAGCTTCTTTTCTTAATGAACTTTTAAAATGATTTCATGAAGATTTTCCTTGTTCTTTCATTTTAACTCAAAAGTTTCTTACAGCATTCTCCTCCCAGTTTTACTCCTTTTTTTCTCCTTTGTTAAATTTGGAGGTGTGTTCGTGATGTCAATTCACAGTCACTTGGGACTTGACTGAGTCTTGAGGTGAGGTGTTAAACCTCACGGGGCAGGACTGTGATGCTTAAGGTGAAAGACAAGGCTCTTAATCACTTGTGCTGCCCCTGCCATGCTAGCAACTTCACGCTGCCGCTAAATTTTCTTTTACTGGGGTCCAGAGATCAATAAAGGCTTCCAGAAACACAAGGCTGTCCAGGGTTTAACTGAAATCCTGATGTTACAAAGTCACAAAGGATTTAATTCCCTATTGCAAATAGGTTTCTAAGCAGTTATGTCTGCTGCTTTAAAATAGCTCATTTTAATGGCAATTTATTACTGTTAATTACAGTATAACTCAGATTTATTACGTCTTCTTCAAAGACCATTCAAAGCTTTTTGGTTTGTTAGCATTTTTCTTTCTTTCTTTCTTTTTTAAATCCAAGGAACATAGCCATGAGGTCATCAGGGACATGTCTTCTCCTGTTATCCTCATTTTACAGGTAGGAAAAACAAAGGGAAAGATAAGCAGAAAAATAAAGTTATTTTGTCCTTGTTTTAGAAAGTAAGAAAATGGCCACTGATTTAGTTTGTAATCCCAATTTCCTGCTTAATGCACTTAGCCTGAACTATGATCAAATATTAAATGATAAATCATGAATGTGGTTATGCTCCTTCCAGTCCCCTTTAGGCCTGCAGAACTTCTCCTCCAACTGCTACACGTGCTGCCATATGTAGCCTCAGCTTACAGATTTCTCCAGCAATTGCCCCTTCCCTGTGTAGCCAGCATCCACTGAATGGTCCCTGCAGGGGAAATAAGGGCTGGACCCTTGGCCCCAGCTCAAGACATCTCTGAAGTGTCACCTCAGCTTTGGAGCTTACCGTGGGACCTGCTGATGTTTTTGGTGGGATTACATTGTAGCACAACTTCTCCTGCTCAATCCATCCTGATTCCTCCCCTTCGCCCACAGGTTTAGAGACCAAGAGCACTCTACCACTATCTTCCTGCATCCACATTTGGTCTCGGAGTCTGCTTCCCAGGAAATCTGACCAGCGACATGATATTTACAGCTTACAGGGGTGAGAGACACACATCAATATTTGACCCTTTGACTTCTTCCTCTTAACGTTTCTGATGTACATTAAAATAACTTTCCTTATTACCTTGTATTCAAATAGCTTTTGACACGTAGTATAAGGATGTTCTTATTGAAGATGATAACACAAATAATAAAATCAATTTGCATGTAGGCAAATGGTAACATTTGCTTTATGTTATCTTGAGTATTAATATTGGCCTTTAATCATATTAATAGTGATATGTAGAGTAGCCACATTAAGTGCACATTTTTTTTTAAGATTTTATTTTTCCTTTTTCACCCCAAAGCCCCCCAGTACATAGTTGTATATTTTTTAGTTGTGGGTCATTCTAGTTGTGGCATGTGGGATACCACCTCAGCACGGCTTGATGAGCGGTGCCATGTCAGTGCCCAAGATCCGAACCGGCAAAACCCTGGGCCGCTGAAGTGGAGCACTTGAACATAGCCACTCGGCCTCAGAGCCTGCCCCACCAAGTGCACAGTTGAAAACATCAAAGAGCCTCACTAGATAGAGAGAACAACCATGCATGCTTTACTCTAAAGCCATGGCCTCGGGTCTCCCTTCATGTATGTGATCTCCCCAGTGGAGAGGTTCCTTCAATCGGATGCCCATTACTAAATGTTTATTGACACACAATATTGTCCACATTGTTTATTTAGTGTATCAGCTTTCTATTTTTGCACAACAAACTATCACAAATTTAGAGGCTTAAAACAATACATAGTTTTCACTTACAGTTTCCATCAATCAGGAGCAAAGCTTGGCTGGGTCCTCGGCTCAGGCCCTTCGCAAGTCTGCATTCCAGGTGCCAGGCTGGTTGTGTCCTCATCCCGAGGGACACTTAGGGAAGGATCTCTCTCCAAGCTGCTCGTCTTGTTGGCAGAATTTATTTCTTTGCAGAGGTGGTTCTCATTGAAAGTTGCCTCCTCAAAGCCAGCAACAGAAAACACACATGCAGACACACACAGAGCGAGAGAGAGAGATTCTGTGTGGTGTCTTGCTTTTCGACTCTGACCTTTAGACCTTCTATAAAAGAGCTCACCTGGTTAGGACAGGCCCACCCAGGATAATCTCCCTTTGGTTAACATAAAGTAAAACTGATCAGAGGCTTTACTTACATCATCCAAAATGCTTTCACATTTGCCATGTTCTGTTTGATAGAAGCAAGTGCTAGGTTCCACAACACGCAAGGGGAGAGGATTATAAATAGGTGTGGGTCATCTTAGAATTTTGTCTACCACATGAAATAAAATTATACTTATTACAAAGCAAGCAGCAGTGATTTTTGATGTTACAAACTATGTTCATATGGGTAAGTATAGTTTAATAGAAGGGGTGCATATTTCAGTTGAGGAAGAATCCTAAGATCTGAATTTTTTGCACTGATATTGGAGCCCAACTAATTATTAGTCCACGGTTATTTTGCCTGACTCTTTGACTTCCTGTTTCAATTATGTGTTTTTACTCCAAGAGCAGACCGTGCCCCAAATGTGCTTCCTGGAGTAACACATGCAGATTACTTCTGGGTCTCAAACTTCTCTAAACCCTCTATTTTCTCTTACCTACATGACTAACTTCTTGCTTATTGTTGGCTAAGAGTCAATCATTCTTTTCTAAGGAAGATTGACAAAGTTTCTTTCTTTTTCCTTCTTCAAATGACAATATAAGTGCACTTACGCTTCATTGGATTGCAGTGCATGCTTCTTGCTGGGCACTGCAGAGTGGAGGACATTTCAATGCACCGTTGTACTTGGGTTTGGCCACATGACTTACTTTGGACAAAGGAAAGTTATTGGATATAACAGAAGCAGAGGCTTTGGATTGTCCTCTTGACTTCCTGACACTCACCATGAAAAGAATTTGCCTTGAGTCGACACTGGGCTAAGGTGGATAAGAGAAAATGGAAGAAAGTCTGACTTTGACCCACGCCATGGAGTCAAGCCCGGTTGACTTGCAACTTGAAGTAGCGCCACCCAGTGAACGCAGCCTAGATCGGGGTAACCGTAACTGATCTACAGCCACGTAAGCGTGAGAATAAAGTGTATTGTTTAAGCTACTGAATTTTGCAGGGGCTTGTTAGGCAGCATTTTACCAGCAATGGTTGAGTAAAACTTTATCAGGTATGTATGAATTTACATATTTCTACATAAAGTTTATGTGATATATTAAATAGATCATGATATAGAAAAAAGGATATTTAATAATTTCTCATTTACTATGTTGATCCTGGAACTAGGTGGTAATGCTTTTATTTCTAACACACATAGCTTTACTGCTCCTCAGTAAATTCTATCAACCTATCAAATCTAAACTCAAGTCTTAACCTTCTCTGTGACTCTTCCACTATTTTTTTTCTAAGAACTTCTTTGGACCCCGGCAAGATTTACGAATGTACTAAGTGTTTTAGATTTAAGTACATTATGTTTGTTCAATGGGCTGAGTTTCCTCCTGTGCTTGTGGTTAACCCTGGTATTAGGGCTAGTATTGTCATTTCCTATGTTTGCTCTCCAGTAGGGCACTGTTGCAATGAGTGCTATTTATTCATTAGTTCATCAAATATTTATTGAGAGCCTGCTACGGACAAGGCACCAGGCCAAATTCAGTGTTATCACGTACTCTTCTCTGATGATAGAACTTCTCTACTCAAACCCTTATTGTGAGTGATCATAGATCCATCTATACGATAAAGTAATTGTTAATGGTTATAAGACATTTTCAAATATTGTGCACAATTACAAAATATTTTAATATATATAATAAAGACATAAGTTTTTGTAAGGTTGCTATTGGCATAGTCAGTAATAAAGACATTGAAATGATAACAAAATAATTGAGTAATAATTAAAATATAACAAATATATCATGTATTATGTCCTTTCTCTATTCCAATTACTTTTCAAAGCACTGCATTATTTGGCCATTTAAGCCTTATAATACCCTCTGATGTTGTTAATATCATTATCCCCATGGAGCCCAAGAAAATTGCTTAAGGACACAAAATTAATAGGTTGTGGAGCCAGGTTAAAATCCTATTCTTGAACAAGAAACAAACAAAATACATACGTAGAATGTATATATTTTAAAGGTGTAAACATAACATGTTAGTAAAGAATTCAGATTTTAGTATCAGGCTGCTTTGGTTCCACTTGTGCTGTGTGACCATGAACAAGTTAAGTCAATTAACTTCAGTTACCTCATCTGTAAAATGAGAAGGATAGCAGTACCTATCTAGTTTTTTTATGTAAAAATTGAATAAGGTGTAAAGCTGTTAGACCAGTCCCTGGCAAATGAAAAGATTCTGAGCAAATTCCAGTAGTTACTATTACTTCATGGTCCTCCCAAAATTGATTGAGTGAATCAGCAGTTTTTATAGACACTAGATGGACAAAATAAATGGATGTGTCCAAGTGGGAAATTAACCAGTTATAGAGCAGCGCTTGCCAACAACTGCCTTTGTGACTTTCAATGTGGGACTTACCTGTGAAACCAGGATTGTATCTTCTGGGCATAGAATCTCATATCTGTGACTCATTTCTCCTCGTAGTCACACCACTCTCTCGTTCTTCTTCAGTTCCAGTTGTTCTCATGGATGACGACTGTACAGAAAATAAACTTACAGTGTATCAGCACCGCTTTAGTTGTAAACTTCAACAACCTTGTGTGGTAGCTATTATTATTGCCTCATTTTATAGGTAGAAAACTGAGGAAAAAAGTGATGAAATGACTCACTAAGGGCAGCAGAGATGGTTCCAGACCATAAGATCTGTGTGCTTATCTCCTTAAGAGGTTCATCCATAACTCAGTTTCCTCAAAGTGAATTTTCTAAATCAATTGAATTTAATTTTTTAGAGCAATTTCAGGTTTGTAGAAAAATTCAGCAGAAACTACAGAGTTCCCAAATCCTTCCCTCTCTCTGCCACCTACCTGCTCCCCCTACTCGCCCCTGCACTGTTTCCCCTATTATTGACAGTTTGCATTCTTATGGTACATTTCTTACACGTGATGAACCAAAACTGAAACATTACTGGTAACTAAAGTCCGTAGTTTGTCAAAGGGCTCACTTTTTTGTGTTGTATGTTCTATGGATTTTGACAACTGTGGAAGGGTATGTATCCACATACAGCATCATAAAGAAGAGTTTCATGACCATGCTTTACCTGTTCATCTCTCCCTCACTCTTCTCAAACCCGAGGCGAGCACTGATCTTCTTACTGTCTCCGAAGTTTTGTCTTTTCCAGAAATCATACAGCTGAAATCATAAAGCATGTGGCCTTTTCAGATTTACTTCTTTCTCTTAGCAATATATATTTAAGTTTCCTCTATGTCTTCCTATGACTTGATATCTTAATATCTTATTTGTTTTTACAACTTGATATCTTATTTGTTTTTATCACTGAATAACATCTCATTGTATAATTATGCCACAGTTTATTTAGCCATTCACTTAGTGAAGGACATCTTGGTTGTTTCGAAGTTTTGGCAATTATGAATATAGCTGCTATAAACGTTGTGCGCAGGTTTCTGAATGGACATAAGTTTTCAGCTCATTTGAGTAAATAGTTAGGAATGCAATTGCCGGATTGTATGGTAAGAGTATGTTTAGTTTTTTAAATAACTGACACAGTGTCTTCCGAAGTGGCTGGACCATTTTGCATTCCCACCAGCAATGAATGAGAGTTCCTGTTGTTCCACATCTTTGCCAGCATTTGGTGTTATCAGTGTTTTGGATTTTAACCTTCTTAATAGGTGTATAATGGTATCTCATTACTTAATTTGCAATTCTCTAATGACATATGATGTTAAGTATTTTTTCATATGCTTCTTTGTCATCTGTATGTAGTCTTTGTTATGTTATCTGTTCAGATTCTCTGTCCAGTCTTAGTTGGGTTACTTTGTTTTCTTATTGTTGAGTTTTGAGAGTTCTCTGTATATTTTGTATAACAGTTCTTTATCAGATGTGTCTTTTGGAAAAATTTTCTCTCAGTCTGTAGTTTGTCTTTTCATTCTCTTAACAAAGACTTTTGTAGAGCCGAAAGTTTTAATTTTGATGAAGTCTAGCATTCATTGTTTCCATCGATCATGCTTTTGGTGTTATGTTTAAAAAGTCATCACCAAATCCAAGATCACCTAGATTTTCGCCTGTGCTGCCTTCTACATTTATAGTTCTGCATCTTACATCCAGGTCTGTGAACCATCTGAGTTAATATACGTGAAAAATCTGATGTCTGTGAGTAGATTCACTTTTTGCATATGGATGTTCATTTATTCCATTACCTTTTGCTGAAAAGACTATCCTTTCTCCATTGAATTTCCTTTGATCCTTTCAAACTAAATTTTTAATCATAAATATAGACTATAAGTTAAACACATCAAAAATACTTTTTAAATCCAGTGAATGTCCATCTTGCTATTTTGTATGATATATCACAGATATAACAATTTCTATAGATTTTTTAAAATCTGAGGAAAGCATGGATGCTTCAATATATAGTATTATGCCAATTAGTAGCCATATGGAAAAGAATAAAGGTACATCTCGATCTTAAACATACGCCAAAATAAATTTTAGAAATATTAATTATGCATGGAGTTTTTAAATAATCAGGACAAACTCCCATAAACTTACATTAATTATGGGAAGAATTTTATATTACATTTTTGATAAATTGTTGCTCATATTTATGACACCTTTGTTCAATATTTATTAAGATCCTCTGGAGTGTAAATTGCTCTGCTAAAAAGGCAGGTGGGAGGTGATAAAATTTGAAAAAAATAGAATCTGTTTTCCTGTGAAGTTTTACAAGCTGGTGAGGGAAACAAACATTGATTTAAAATCACAGAAATATATCTTTGAGGTAAATAAAATTTCAAAACCATCAACAGGGGATGCAAAAATGTAGTTTTCCTCATTTTTCTGTGATTGAATTTGTTTTTCTATCAAGTCTCCATTCTCTCTAATGCAGAAAAATGAACTACTTATATCTGGGTGAATCCGATCATTTACTTATCTTTTTTTTTTTCCTTGGGGTAATTTCAAGGTTTCTAGCTCTACTTTCTCCTTTCCTTGGAGTAGATTCTGTTTTTGGTTTTTTTTGTAAGGAAGATCAGCCCTGAGCTAATGTCTGGAGCTAATCACCCTCTTTTTTCTCTCCCCAAGTCCCCAGTACATAGCCGTATATCCTAGCTGTACATCCTTCTTCTAGTTCTTCTGTGTGGGATGCCGCCTTAGCATGGCTTGACGAGCGGTGGTAAGTCCACGCCCGCGATCCGAATTGGTGAACTCGGTCCACTGAAGCGGAGCATGAGAACTTAACCATTAAGTCTTCGGGCAGGTCCCAGGAGTAGATTCTCAGATAGAGGTGTGGGGAAGCTGCACTCCTGCCTTTGCGAATCAACCATTACTTATAATCTTCATTTGTCCCTTCAGTCCTGGAAGCCCCTGAGCTCCAGCCATGTCTCCATTTGATCCCCCGATTGACGTTGTCTTCCTCACCCGCTCCTGGCATCCTTGAAAGTCCACCAGCTGGCTTATGAGCTCCAAGGAACAATGGCATAAACTGAAGGAGGAAAGCAAAAAAGAAAATGCATATTATCCTAACTTACTCACTCCTCCTCGTATGGCTCTAGTAAAAGCTCAGAAAATACAGAGAGGCTGGAAGCATGCCACAGAGGATCTTGTTCTTCACTGAGGGACCAAGAAAGGCTTCCCTGGGAAATATGTGCTTGAAGTGCCATTGGAAGAATGAGTAAATGTCATCTAGTCCAAGGAAGGGAGGAAAGGAGGTATGCAAAGTTCTGAGGGAGGAGAAAGCATGGCACATGCAAAGGAAGGAAGAGAAGGTCGTGGGTTTGGAATTGAGAGTTTGCCGTGTGAGAGTGGGGTTTTATTTGAGCAAGCTGAGAATGAAACTGTCTCCATATTTCCTTTAAAGAGCTTCTACAGGAGACAGCCACTTTTAGATCAAATTGCTCTTTTGGCCTCCTTGCCTCTTCATCCATAACTATTCTATTGCATATGAATAATTGGTCCTGGGTTTCAAGTCCAAGATGTTGACAAATATATTTTGGTAGCGCTCTCTTGTGGGAAGTTAATGAAGGTCTTTTTCAAGCAGAATATTTAGTCTTCAAATAATCCGTGGTCTTTCTCTAAGTGTTATTTAAAGGCATCAGTTTGGGGCTGGCCTATGACCAAGTGCTTAAATTCATGTGTTTCTCTTCCGCGGCCCAGGGTTTCTCGGATTTGGATCCTGGGTGTGGACATGGCACCGCTCATCAAGCCATGCTGACGCGGCGTCCTACATGCCACAACTAGAAGGACCCACAACTAAAAGTATACAACTGTGTACCGTGGGGCTTTGGGGAGAAAAAGGAAAAATAAAATCTATATAAATAAAATAAAGGCATCAGTTTATGAGGTTCTTGTTTCTGTACCCTCTAAACCAGACAAAGCAACTCCATCTTGCTTTTCTACACTAATGACGTAAAGTCGTCCAAAAAAAGCCCTCGTAATTGTGACACAAGTAACTCAGCATGATGAGATTGCATTAGGTGGCTGGCAAAAAAAAAAAAAAGAAATCATCTCTTTGATTACTGTTGCTTAATAGCCACCAATATATAGAGTCCTCAGTGATAATTTGTGCTTTCCCTAAGACTAGTGAAATATTTGATATGGAGAACTATTTTTTTTCCCAAAAAACATGTTAACTACACTGACTTTTAGTCATTTTGTTAAAATAAAATCACTTCCTGTCTTTTAAAGCATCCTACGGGACAGTTTTTAGGAAATTAATGCTTTGCTATGCTGTCTATTAGTAATCATGACTAGAAAGAGTTAAGAGAACTTTCAGGAAATATAAAGTTTTATTCCAAGGAGGAATCCGTACACTGAAAGACTATAGCTTTAAAAAAGTGCAAAAATAAGTAATCCTTTGTAACTCTTAATTACCTTAATTTGAATTTAACACTTTCCTTGGTGTCCTCATTCCTGCTAAAGTCTCTCAGAAGCTGAAATATATCATAATTAACGGTCTTATTCATGCATTTCATGTGTTTTCATTGTGTGAATAAAGCTCTAAAGTTCCTAATTAGATGAATACAATCTTTCCAAGTGGTGAATTTGGAATGGCTCTTCCATTTGAGATGGCATTATAATTCTTAATAATAATATTAGCCATAATCACCATATTACTCAATACCAGCATGTGACTCTTTTTAGTAACATCAAATAGTTTAACTTTTCCAATTTTCTTTCTACATAAAAACATTTATATTTTTACTGCCAACCACATTAGACCATGTATTTGAAACATTGCATTTCTAGGACTGATGCCTGCATGTCATTATCATCTTGTGTCCTTGTCCCTAATAAATGTTTCCCTGTGGGAGCCACATGGCACTCAAAGCTGCCTGCAGTCTTTCCAGGAGGCAAATGATTAGCCGCAAAAATAATTCATTTCCAGAGGGGATTCAAATGAGCTACATTTCTCATGTATCTCTCTATTAGAATGAATTTCATGTGAGTCAAGTCGAACTGCTTCGGTTTGGACTTAATCCTGAGCTTTCTTTTACTGGTGGATAGGAAAGCTTTGGACGTGAAGGATGGTCTCACCCTGGGATCAGATAGATCCACCTGGTTCACTGATTTTGTCTAAAAACTATATTAAAGTAAGCTACCTACATTGCACTTTTAAAGGCAAAGAGCACTTAGATTAATTTACTGACCTATTATGTATATAAGTTACTAAGCAGTCAAATTAAATATGTAAATGTGAATTATAGACATAGGTAAACTCTCAGGTGAGTTGAGGTCTGCCTTTCTTATCTGTGGGTTGATACGGTATCTAAATCTGTTTCTCTTACCCTCTATGAGCGTCTGTATTTTTCTTATCAATTCTGCTGGCTAAATTGATGTTATCTTTTGAAGAGCCACTGCCTATGGTAGGATGTATTGTTGCCTCCTTATACATTCTCTCTAAAGGTGACTGATATTTACTACTGTTATTGGAGATTTGCAGTACTTGGTCAAATTTTCAGGAACCCATTGGTCCACTATTTTTTTCTTCCTTCTCTTCAAACTGTTCTTCTTTTTCGAATACATCGACTAAAGTTTCCTATCCTTTGCTATCTGTGTACCACATACTCTTTACCACTTTGAGTCCCACTACGGCTATTGGGCTCTTGTGTGCCCCTCGGCTGCTCTGAGTCCTGCATCAAGACCTTCTTTCCTTGCATCACTAGCTTTTTGTTGGAGAAATACTCCCTTTATGATGCATTCTGATGCCTGAGGATCTTTCTCTCTCTCCCTCTGGAGAAATTATTTATCTATCCCCCAAAAACCCCTATTTTGGGGATAGGAAATAGCTAACTTCTGTGTAGTTCCACAAGGAAGACAGTTCTCATCAAGAAACTAAGAAAAACCTTTATTTATATGCTTTCTGTTTCTTTAAATGAAAGTAGCCATATATGAAAGGCCATGGCTGGCAGAGAAAAGGAGAAATGTCCTGTCAGCACTTTTATCTTTAACTTGTTACTGTCCATTGAATATAAGTTTAGTAATTATGATGTAATCCATAACAAAATGGATAATCACAAGTATATAAGAATAATATAAATTAAGCTGAAATTTATAAAAATAAGATTATGGACCTCAAATTCAATATTTTCTGTTATACTTTCATGATCTGTCTTTTGTTTTGACTCCAATAAGTTTTTGTTTTTTCTCTTAGAGGAACCTGCAGGCAAGCTAGCGCTGGGTGCCTCAGTGACACCACAGCAAGTTTAACTAATTGATAAATTTCAGAGAGAAAGCTGCAATTAGGAATATATTTCTATCAGGGAAGAAAGTCTCTATAATCAAGATGTCTTATTGCCTGTCTTCCTTCCTCTTTTTCTCTCACCTCAGAAGTGTGAGATTCATTAATGTTCTTCCCAGTGCCTCCAGTGTGATTCTTGCAGGCACGTGCAGGGGAGAATGGCTCATCTCCTTGTCCTTTGAAGCTAGCAGGGGCTCTGAGACCTGCTTTGGCCATGTCTAACTTCTAGACATACCTTGAAGAGACAATGGGATAATTTGCCATGCAATCTTTCTTTCTGTTAATGCAACAGGGAACAGAACCACTCAAAATAGTAGCTTTTCCTTGAGTTTAGGCCGTGGGTTGATAAAGATGACTTGGAGCAAAGCCTTTAATTGAACTTCAATGGTTAAAAATCAAGATAAACACTAAAATAAGAAAATCAAAATAACTCGGAATGCAAATATCAGAGATAATCATTATCATTAATAGATTTATAACCTTCATATCACACAGTCTCTTCTCTCTTGTTCTCTCTGTATATGTACAGATATATATACACACGCAGTATGTACACATCATGTATATAATCCATACAAAAAATAATAAGGTAACGGCTTGCTCTTTTGTTTAATAGGAACATCTTTCCAAGGAAGTAAATATTCTTCTACAATATAACATTAATAACACTAATAAAGTAAGACATTGCATCATATGAATATATTCTCATAGTTTAATGATTATTCTCACTTTTTGTTTAAATCTATTTTTTAAAACATTTGTGATAATAAACAATTGTTGATAAGCATCCTAGCTTCAGAACACTTGTACAAAGCATAACTATTTTCTCTGAGGTTGCATTTCTACATATGGCACTTCTGAGTCATTGCATATGCAAATGGTGTTTTCGTATATGTAACCATAAACATTTTCAAAAATCTAAAAATTTGCCCTTGCACTAACTACATGAGGTTTTAAGTTTTCCTACACTCTTACTAAAAACAGGAATTACTTTTTCTTAGCTATTACCAATTTTACTAATGAGAGTAGTTTTGGATTATTGAATTCATTGGCATTTGTTTAAATACTAGTTCATGCATGTTTACATTTTAATTTCTCATTGTTTTGCACTATGTCTAGGAGATGTGATACAGCTATTGATATGTGTGTTATGTTTTGGCAAGTATAACAATGTGCATCACCACTTTTCTAGGGTGAGCCAGTAAGAGGAAACTCTCTTCCTTTGAGAAAGAAAATATTGAATTAAGTCTGGAAGTGAAGATACTTAATCATATAATCTGTATGCTGATACAATATAGGCAGTCAACTTCTCCCTTTAGGCTATAAAATTAAGATACAATATAAATTGTGTTTTCAGTAAGACATCTTTTAACTGTCTCCAAGAGATTTTCTGAAGACAAAAGTGGTTTACATTTTTATGATTGCTGATAAAGTAGTGTCATATTTTTATTTGATGAACACCAGTATTGAATTTATCAAAGCAAACAGACGTTGAACATTTCATGATAAATTTGATTTGTTTTAATTTTTTATAATTTAATTTTAGTAGTGTCAAACTATTTTCTCTCTAGAGAACGCAACCACATTGTGAAACTGCAACAGTGCCATTTAATAAACTGTGAAGCAGCTCATTTTAATCTACCAGTAGGCATAGGATCAAATTTGTTATCAGAATGACTGATTTCTGACAATGATTTTTAGAATTCAAGATAATTAGCCAATTCATTTTTTATCTATGGATATAATTTGAAATAGAAAATACAAGTTTGAGAAAAATAAGAAGAAAATTGAGGTAAATTTGGATAATTGCAATGTATTTGCAAAGCTGTTTTGAACCAGATAAATGAAACAAAGGCATAAGTCTTCAAAAACTTGGTTCAAACCATGAATAGAAGAAAAGAGCAGAGTATTCTCACAAAACATGAAATCTAGCCAAATCTCAGATCTGTACCTTGATCCAAAGATCACAGTCCAGAAATCAAAATTAATTTCTTAATAACTAATTGTTTACTTGAATTAATCAAATTCCATGAGTGGGAGATAGAGATGTAAAAATGTGTATAGATATTGATGCAATCTTTTCTTTCTCAATCACTTCCTTTATACAGTACAGCTGTGCTAACATGTCTGTCATACTTTCCATCCCTGAAAGTCACTACCCTGGCCCTGGTCCAGCACATGTCTTTGGGTTTTTTTCATCTCCCTTTCTGCTGACTGTGCTACAATGCTAGAAACACCTTGTCTCTTAGGAAAAGATCTGTCTCAAAATTATGATCGGGGAAGAAACTGATTGCACCAATCCAGAACCCTCTTTTGCAGTGAATCACAGAGGCCATTGATAACGGCTTTTTCATATTAGCATATTTTCCTTTAATTGGGAAAGAAAAAGAGATTGTTATTTCATACTCCAAGAAATCTCTAAATATTGTTGTATAGAAAGGTGGAATAAATATTTTATATTCTACCTTGAGAATCCAAAATGCACTTTATACTGAGAACAATGAATCAGAATTGGGAATATGAGAGCTAATAACTTCTCAACAGTAAGAACAAAATGTTAAGCAAATCAAATACAAGCATTTTACAATACTAAATTTCATCATTTTTTCTCTAGCTTATCAACATTTAGAGTTTCATACATCTATGAGAAAATGATATGTGAGAATTAAAATAATTACGTAGAAAAATAACTAAAACTTGGGGAAAACATCATCATGGGTGTATAATCAAAAAGGAATAAACTATGCCAAAATAACCAGCAACCAGCAAGTTGTCTAATTGTAATGAGGGTATATGCATTTATAAGACTCTCAAATTTCCCTAAAATATATATATAAAAAAAAATTGGATTATATACTAAAAATATCAATAGTGATTTCTGGATGGAGGAATTGTTTTTGTCTTCTTTTATCTTTTTTGAGCAATTTTTGCACAATATTTTATAATTTTTCAATCATAAACAAGTGTAACTTATATAGACATACAATTAGAATGTGTATATAATTATTTGTATATATGTATATGTGCATATTTAGAGAGAGTGAAAACATATCTTTATTTTCCTTTCCTTGTTTGATTTATTAAATATGAATGAACAAATGCTTCTGCGTACCTTCTTTGATTTATTCTGGAAAATTGCCTTTTCAGTATAGTGGTCAGTGTATAGTGGTCTACAAAAATTGCAATTTTTGGAATCAATGGCCTACTTAATTCATTGATTGTTCGGTTAATATTTATAAATGTCTTCTTTGTGCCCGGCACTATTCCAATACTGTGAATTTAACAGTGGGGGGAAAATTAGGAGTCCCATGGAATTTGCATTCTAGTGAGAGAAAGACATAAAATAGATGAGAAAAATCAGTAAAATATATAGAGTGCTAAAAGTGCTAATGAAAGAAATAAAACAGGTAACAGAAATGCAGAGGTGGTGGAGGGAGGAAATTCAATGTTAAATAGTCTGATGAGGGAAGATCTCTTCATTAAGTTGATTTCTGAGTAAAGAATTTAAGATTTATGAGGAAGTCAGGCCATGTGGATGTCTGTGGAGAAGGCATTCCAGACTGAGACCAATAAGAATAAGGTACCCTGAGGCAGAACACAGGTGAATGCTCCAGGAATAGAAGGTAGGGGAAAGTCACAGAATCAGAGGTCAGAGAGGTCAGGCATGTAATCTATGGGATTGTAAAACGGGTTTGGCTATTTGAGTTGGAAAGTCATGGAAGCGTTTTAAGCAGAGGAACAGATCATATTTATTTTGGGTCACTCTGGCTGCTGTGTGGAAACATATTTAAAGAGGACCAAGGGCACAGACAGGGAGTCAGTGAGGAGCAAGAATCCAGATAAGTGGTGATGATCGCTCCAACTAGAGTGGTAGCAATGGAGGTGGTGAGAAATGGTCCGATTATTGACTCATTTTGAAGGCAAAGTCAAAAAGATTTGCTGACATGTCAGATTCGGAATGTGAGAGAAAGATTTTGTTCACCTGAAAGAATAGAATTCCCCTTTACTTAGGAGGGGGAAATGGCGAGGACAGGTTTGAGGCATAAAATCAAGAGGTATTCTGTACATGTTAAGTTTGCCCTTACAAAATAACCAAGTGAAGGTGTTCAAAAGCAACTAAATACACTAGTCTGTAGTTTCAGGAGGAGAGAATTGCCCTGTAATTACAGCAATATTTAGGAAATAATGAGTATATTGCACTATTATATGCCAGAAATGTTTTCTTTTCTATTTTTTGTATGAGTTATTTATTTCATATAAAATTCCCATGAGGCACTATTATCATCAGCATTTCATGGTAAGGAAATGGAGACACAAAGAAGTTAAGTATTTGTTTCAAGGACAAAGAACTGGTAATGTAGAGTGAGATTCTGTGTGTCTATTAGTCCTGCTTAGTGCCTCACTTGGTAACTAATTATCATTTGGCCAGTATATAAAGGCACGAAACTGGATAAGATCCCCAAGAAAGTCAGGGGAGAATGGAAAACATCTAAGGATTGAGTCCTAGAGCACTCTAGAATTATGAGCTTTGGGAGTTGAGAAAAACATCACCCTGGGGGGAAGGGTGGGGAGCATCTTACAAAAAAACAAGGAAGTTGTGATGACTTGGAAGTAAAGACAGTGTTTCAAGGAGAAGGATGTGATCAATTATGTCAAAAAATGCTGAGAGGTCAAATAAGAAAGGCTCCAAATTGATTTTTGGATTTAGCATCATAGAGGACATTGGGAACTTTGACAAGATCAGGTCCAGTGAAGGGACAAGAGTGAAATTCAGAGACAGGGAAAGTGAAGACAGGGAATATAAGACAGTTTGTTGAAGAGTTATTTTGTACAGCAGAAGAATAGGGAGCAGGTAGTCAGGGTAGTGGGGTCTATAAAGGGGTTTTTGGTTATTTGCTTGTCTTTTAAGTTTCAAGAATAAACCACTGTCTCTGCACCCTCCTTAGGTAGAGTATATAGGGAGAGATACAAGGAGGTATTCGGAGTAGAGGAAGTTATCATCCTATTTTGTCTATCATCTCAGTGAATGATCATCTAAGAATTAGTCAGAGGTGAAGATATAGGAAGAGGAATGAGTGGGAGAAAAGACTGGAGATATCTACTGTGAAAACTGGGCAGCACTTGGGGTCAATCTCAGTCATAATAGAAGCAATATAAATTAACACTACTCAAAGATGCCACTCATCATCTAGCAGATCGATCAAAATCCAAACGTTTGACAATACACTCTTTTGGAGGAGGTCATGAAGGAAACAAACTTGCCCATACTTTGCCAATTAGAATAAAAAATGGTACAATTCTGATAAAGAGGGATTTAGCAGTATTTAGAAAAATCAGAAACATTGTCAAAAGTATGAAAATGTTCGTGCACATGTTTATTTACTGCAGTATAATTTGTAGTTACAAAACTTTGGAAATAATCCCAAAGTCTATGAGTGCAGGACTAGTTGGACAATCCGTGATTATCCACATACTGAAACACTCAGCAGGCTTAAAAATGGAGGAAGAATTTCTGTACATTGACTTGGAATTATCTGCAAGTAGAATTGTAAAGTGAAAAGGGCAAAGTACAGAGTAATAAATATTGCATGCTATTTTTTCTGCTAGAAAGAGGACACAGAAGTCAACATAAGGGAGCACCTATTGGCCAATGATGAAATAATTAAAGCATCAAAAAAGAATAATGAGTACAATTGATTAAAACACATTGACTAAAAATAAGAAAAAAAACCATTGCTGTTCTAGACTAAAGTTGGATAAAGAGAAGTTGCAACTGAATGCAATGTGTGATCCTTGGTGTAATAGAATTTAAATGGCCACACATTGTTCGCCCTTCCTTCCATCAAGAAGTGAAGTCTATTCCCTTTTCCTTGTACCTAGGTTGGCCTTGTGAATTGCTTTGGACAATAATATACAGACAAAGTGAGGCAGCATCTGTTCTCAGGCAAGCCTTTTGCCTTGAATTTCATTTTCCTCAGTGAAGAACCTTCTGCCTTTGCTCTGGGATCCCAACTGCCACATGATAAGAAAATCCAGGCTAGACTTCCAAATGATTAATGACCACATAGAAAAAGGTAGTTTGAGATGAAAGGCCAGTTTGGATGTTCCAGTCTCAGCTGGTCTCCTAGCTGAGTGCAGCTGTATGAGTGAACTCAGCATGCATCTTGTGCAGCAAATCGACCAACCAGCTGAGCCTTGCCCAAATTCCAAACCAACAGAACCATGTGAAATAATAAATCGTTGTTTTAAGCAACTAAAATGTTTAAGGTAGCAAGAGATAATAAAATATCTTATGATATCCTATACCAACAAATAAACCAAAAACAGTTTTAAACAACGTTGTTCTGACACTATGTTAACTTGAATATAGACTGAATATGAGAAAATCATATTTAAAATTTAATTTAAAATTTGGGATGCATGTTATTGGTATTATGGATATTAGAGAACCTCTATCTCTGTCAGTCCTTCTCTTATATCTCACTTAAACTTCTATACACTGTTCTCACCAAGCACTTCCTATTTGCCTTCCCTTATTTATTTTTTCCCATAAAACTTATTGTCATGTGACAACTTAGATGTTTTTAATATATTGTTATTATGAAAGTATTTATTTACCACTTACCTTCATATTGTTTGTATCCCTTACTCCCACCAGATCATAAGCCCTAAGAGAGCAGAGAATTTTATGTTTTGTTCAGTGGTCAATACCCAGAATTTATTGCTTGGTATGTAGGAGGTATTCAGTAAATATTTATTGAATTAATGTGTCTTGATCTTAGAGAATCTATTTGATAGTAATAGTATAATTTTATTATTGGAATAATTTATTCTAATATATGCTAGGATTATAGAATAAATAATATTTATTTTTGAACATCTGTCGTGTCTCAAAGATCATCTAAGGTACTTTACATATAATTTCTAATTGTTAACATCATTCAATGGTAAACATCAAGCCCATTTTACAAATGAAGAAATTAGAGATTTTAGTGGCCCAAAGTCACATAGATAATAGAAAGATATTTCAGCTCTAGTCATCATTCTTCCCAGCAGGAGGCTTCCTCAGTTCTTGTTTAGAGCTCGTTTTGTCTGGATGGAAGTTCTTGTCTTCTCTGGACTGCTGACCTTTGGGTGAGACTCATTAAGATAAGTGATGAAAAGAATCAGACTGATTATGAAGAATCTGGTTTGCAAAATTGCAATGGCATGTGAAGATTGGAAATACGTTATTAGTCATTACACATTTCTACTTTTCACTTCAATTTTAGTAAAATGTGCTGAGTCAATAAGGGAATCAGTATTAGAGCAAAAGGATACGACTTTTGTCAAATAACATTATGTACCGCCATTCTGATGTCCACTCAAGTTAGATGTGACTTATTACATATTCATTAGAGTCATTGGGATTCACATGAACAAAACAATTACAAGAAAAGAACGCAAGGTGACGAGGTAAGAAACAAATAGAGTTAATTGAGAGAAAATGGGCTATCTTGAGTTTTTTTTGGTGACAGAGTTTAGTGCCTAACAAAAGCAAAATGCTATTAAAAACAAAGTCTTAGTTACTGGAGGCAGGACAATCACATAGACTAAATAATCTGAAGAATTTCCCTAAAATAATCTAAGCCATTGAAAATTTAATACTTAGGGGTCGGTCCTGTGGCCCAGTGGTTAAGTTCGCATGCCCCACTTCTGGGGCCCAGAGTTTCGCTGGTTGGGATCCTGGGCGCAGACATGGCACCACTCATCAGGCCATGATGAGGTGGCGTCCCACATGCCACAACTAGAAGGCCCCACAACTAAAATAGACAACTATGTACTGGGGGGATTTGGGGAGAAAAAGCAGAAAAAAAAAAAAAAGAAGATTAGCAACAGTTGTTAGCTTAGGTGCCAATCTTTAAAAAAAAAAAAAAAGAAAATTTAATCTTTAATTTTAATTGATAAATGTTATTTTTCAAAAATGTCTACTCATAAAATATGTTGCAATTTATAAAAATTCTAACAATTTATGCATATGATAAATATTTTTTCACTTGTGATTTTTACATCACACCAACACCTAAGACACCCTTGTTCACATATGTATGGTTTTATCTTCTAGTGAAGATAATGCAAGTGTGTTACACTAGTGCTAGACAGTATTCATTTATCAGTATTACAGCAACAAGAGATAAAAACTGAACAGAGGCAAAATGAAAATATATAGCTACTGAAATAGTTTAGGGTATCCCCTTGCTAGGTGTGATGGAATTGTTTGGGCAAATAAATGATGTACTGGGATATATATCATAGTTCTATGTATGATTGTGAAGAGAAATTTACAGTTAGTGTCCTGGGGGAGGAGACAAAGTTATCATAGTAGTAGACATGAGGACTAAATTTTATATGGTATCTTAGATAGGATACTAGAATAGATAAAGGACATTAGGTAAAGACTAAAGATGTTTGAATAAACTATATTTTAGTTAATAATAATTTATCAATATAAATTCATGGATTACGACTAATGTAACATACTAAGATATTAATAATAGGAAAACTGGATATGGGGTATATTGGAACTTTCTTTACTTCACAATTCACAATGGTTTGGAAATCCACATACATTCTAAAATAAAATTTTTTTCAAAAACAAAACAGAGATAAAAATTGTGCAATAATTTCATCGCCTAGTTGGGTGTGAATATATTTAGCTATTGCTATCTTTGGTGTGTTTTAACATGAATTGCAATTGTATCTTAGGGAAAATATAATATAAATTTTAAAACATAATTATTGGCTATTAAAATATTTTGATACTTAGGGGAAATACACAATTTCTCTGCTGCCACATTAAGAAAGAAAGCAGCACTTTCTACAGAACTTTCTCCAGTTATACAATTGACTTAAGTTACGGCTAAGATAGTTTGTAAATGCTTGAAAAAGCTCTGTGCACTTTTAAATTTAAGTCAAAATATATTATGTCATTATACTCATGTTTGCAGTAATGTCAACAATATTTATAATAGGATAATAATTCAGGCCAAAGATGATGTCCACATGATTCTAACACATTCTTACTATTTATATGTCTTTAGATTATCGCTTTAGATTTTCCAAAATATGGTTTTCCCAGATATTCATGGCAATAATAATGTATTATTATTTCTCTACCTCATAGAACATAATGAAGGTAAATAAGATCGTGTAAATGTATATAAACTATGAAGTAAGAAAGCACTAAATTGATTACTTTTGGTTTTGAGCTGACTTTTCTCTTTATAGTAAAAAGGAAATTGAAATTCAGAATGCAAACAATTACTATAATAATAACAAATAGTTCGCACATTTATATTATGGAGTTTAAAATAATTTCTAGTGTAGCCTTGCTCCAACCTGTCACATTTGCTTCAGTGTTTGATTTAGTTGAATGGCAGAGCTTTGATCTCCAGTGCAACACCTTCTACTATTTTATAACTAAGCAAAAATCATGTCTAATTTATTGCAAATGATATCCAAATTTTTGATATTTAAAAATTAACGTGTTTTATTTCATTAAAACCCACTACTATTTGCTATGTATTGCCATGCATTGCCACGCACCTGCAATATAATATATACAGTAAATAAAGATATAGGTAGATGGATGGAAGGAAGGAAGGAAAGACAGAAAGAAGGAGAGAGAATAGGGATGGATGGAGAGAGAGAAAGAAAGAAAGAAAGAAAAGAAAGGAAGGAAGGAGTGATGGAAGGAACAAAAGGAAAGGAAGGAAGGAAGACAGAAAAGAAGGAAGAAAGAAAGAAATTCATATAACTGTATATATTTTCTTATACATGTACATTCTGACTATGTGCATTTCTGAATGTTATGTACTGGGGATAAGTAAGCAAGTTACTGTCTGTATTTGTGAGCTTTATTCGTAATTGTGTTATTGATGAAAGTAAGCCTTTGGGAGAAAATCATTTTGGCATTTTAGATTCCTTCTGAGAGAAAGGGGATTAAAGTATATACTTACAGAAAAGAAGGAGGAAGTAAAAACTAATTGGTAACTGTAGCTTATGAACATTTGCAAATTAAAGCTACTTCCTAGACCTAAAGTCTTATCACAAAAAAATGTTCACTAAGCAGATGTTCTTTTGAAAAAAAATACTATTAAACAAGAATCATTCTGAATTATGTTCAAAATCCAATTATTTAAAATTAATTTAAGACCAGTCTGTCATGAGATTTCCTTCTAGAAATTTTAGATAGGTAACCAAATGATTTGGTATCATCTACTTTATAAAGTGTTAGGCCTAGTGTCGAGAATCATTGAGACAGTTTCTCCTGGTGTATAAATGATTCATTTGAAGGAGGTTAAGTGCTTTGGGGAAACTTTATTAACTTTTCCAGCAGCCAACGGTATCATTTAACAAGTGGTTACTGCCTCTTCCCATCAAAATGGCCCATTACAACCAAGTCATGTATCATATGTCAGGTAAATTTGGTTCTTATTTTGTTGATTGAGCTGGAAAGATTAAGAACCTTTCCAGAAAAGGATAAAATGAAGCAGTAAAGAACTGGGACCAAAAATGAGTCTACTGCCACCCTCTAGTCCTTAGTAAGTCATTAGCTCACACTTGCTTCAAATTAGCCAACTGTACTTCAGCATACTACCACATTTCGCAGCATTTATCAATCCACAAAGAGAGTCAAAGCAGTAAGAAACGTGCTCTTCATTGTCGATCAGAGGAGCCAATTACAACTTTTAGTAAATCCCTGGATAAGTCAGTAAAGTGCAAGGCAAGCACAAAAGTCACTTCTCCGGGGTATGCCTTTTCAGCAAGATTTGACAACTTACAAAGAATTATCTGAAATGGATGATCACAATCATTATGTGTCTATCATACAAGTGCTAAATGGATGTGTACTACATACATCCTATAAGAATGGGAAAGACATTTTAAGGATATTGGATTAAAATGATTTCAGTGGCCTTGTAAACTCATAAGCAAATATTCCAGACAATCTTGTCTTTTAACTTAATCTATTCAAACAGAAGTATAGTTTAAGAATTACCACTTTCAACTTCTGTAGTATATTCATCTATATTGAACAAAAATTTACTTTTATTTTAAAACACATGTACTTGAAGCAGTTCAGATACTCTAGGATTACACAATTTCTGATACAAAACAAGACAGAGTCCTTGATGACTTAGAATCTAATAATTATATTTATCATATACATTATACAACAAATTGGGTCATTGAAATTAAACAATAGCCATTTTAAGTTATATTTTCTATGGATACCATCAAAAGCATGATTTTGAGTACACACTCCTGATTCTAACAGCTTTTTTGGGGGGTAGATAGTAATTAATCAAGTAACAATTAACAAATAGAAATAATAGAAATCTTGATCTAAGTTGCATTTCAATTTCACTTCAAAAGACCAATGATTCTAATTTTCTATGAAATTTATTGCTTTTTATGATTTTGGAGAAGACCTCTTATGGTCAAGTCAAATTTTACAGTTTTGGGCAAAGTCCATTGAAGGACTTACAGAACAAGAAGCCGATAATAGTGATTATGACAATTTGTAAACCTAAAATGACTATAACTCTTTCTAATAACTCAGGAGCTGAGAAAGTTGTCATCAAACCAATTTCATGTTATCTCATATCAAAGGAAAATGCCAAAAGTTAAGACACATTTGTGTCTGTTGTAACCAAAATATCTTTCTAGAACTGGTTAGGAGAACTGTTAATTAGACACGTTTATATGTTTCTCTCATAGTTACAGATTTCCACAATCAAGTGAAAAATCTGTGTCATATATTTTTGTGTTCTGTTCATTCAGAAGTCTTAAAGGAAATGACAACCCAGTAGCAACAAGCACTCCTAACAGTCAGATCTCTATTTCTAATAACATTCTCCAAAAAAGGAACCAGGGACCATTGGAGCAATGGCTGCTTCTAGGCTGGGGCAAGAAAGATACAATTGTGTGGAGTATTTTGTAGTGCCAGAAAGTAAAAAAGTGCTCAAAGAAAACCCCAACAAAACAAACCTGCATTGATGAGACTATGTCAAAGGAGAACAGGAGTCAACTGAAATAGCTAGCAAAAAAGCCCTAAGTGAGCATTTTGAGCAAGAAAATAGACAAAAAAGTATTGGATTATAATCCAAAGTATAACATATATATCCATGAGTCTATACTGATAAAAATTAAGGTCTGAAGAAATTAATAAGTGGGAGGGGAAGGATAAATCCTCCATGCATTTGTGTTGCTACACCACCCTTAAAGAGGGGGAGTATAAGTTCACACTCTTAAGGTATAGTGTGTGCATGGAGACTTCCAAAGAATACAGTAGAGAATGGAGGAAGAAAAAACAAGAAGGGATGACTTTACAGTGAGTGAAATTGACAACACTACGTCAGTCAACTTCAACCATCAGAAGTCATGTTAAGATGTAGCCATGACATCGTGTGGTGAAAATGGCACTCTACCTTTGTAGTCTTCTTCTGTAAAACCTATAGCCTCAGTCTGATCTTGAGACACACGTCAACCAAATTCCAATAATGGAGCAGCCTACAAAATGCCTGACTCTTACTCCTCAGAACAGTCAAGGTCATCAAAAGCAAGGAAAGTCTGAGAAATTGCTGCAGTAAAGACTGGTCTAGGGAGACATGCTGGTGGTCTAGTTGTTAAGATTCAATGTTCTCACTGCCGTAGTCCCTGTTCGTTTTTGAGTCAAAGAACCACACCACTCATCTGTCCATCTATAGCTTGTCATACTATAGTGGCTGCATGTTGCTGTGATGCTGAAAAGCTATGCCACCAGTGTTTCAAATACCAGTAGGGTCACCCATGGTGGACAGGTTTCAGTGGAGCTTCCAGACTAAGACAGACAAAGAAGAAGGAGCCGAAAAATTGACTATGAAAACCCCATGAATAGCAGTGGAGCATTGTATGATATAGTGCTGGAAGGTGAGAACATGGTACAGAAAGACCGGGCAGGGTTCCACTTTGCTGTATATAAGGTCACTGCTGGAATCAGACTGGAAGGCACTAACAATAAAAGGACGCATGACAACTAAATGTAATGTGGCATCCTGGATGGGATTCTAGAATAGGAAAATGACAGTAGGGAAAACCTAAAGAAATATGAATAAAGTATGGACTTGAGTTAATAATGATGTATCAATACTAGTTTATTAATTGTACCAAAATATTATAATAAAGTGATGCTAATAATAGAGGAAACTGGATGCAGGTCATATGGAAACTGTACTATCTTCTCACCTTTTCCTATAAATCTAAAACTGTTTTAAAAATTAAGTATTAAAAACGGAAAAACAATGTGTGAAAATTTTTAGCTCAAGTGGTTCATAAACATAAGTTAATGAGACTAGATATTTCTGATGTTCTGCTTTCAATAATTTCAGTGGATATTCTCTAGAAAATAGTTAGCATAAAAAATTTCTAAGTTTGGGAAGGGTTAGATAAGGAATTTAATTCAATAATTCTTGTATTATTCTACATGGACTGGATTATTTTCATTAACCTATGAAGTAAGGTCTGAGCACATTTGGTTTACTCCACGCCATCATCGGATCTCACTTAAATAATAGGAAATGCTTACAAAGTTAAAAAGTCAGTAACTAGGAAATTGCAGCAGGAGAGTCAATTAGAAGTTTTGATAAAACTGTGGAAATCTGGAGATAAATAGCAGAATTGTCCTGTTAGCAGATAAATATGGAGGCTGAGACGAGAGAGGTCCTCCATTTTTCTAGTCAGCAGGTAACAAAAGCAGGAGTGAGAAGGCAGCAGAAATCTGGTAAAAGAAAAAAAAACTGCTTAGAAATAAAGGATTGTTAATAAAATTGAGTCTGCTTATGGAATTTCTATACTGATCACTTCTTCCCTCAAAAGCAAAGCAACTGCATACACTGTATCACTTATTCCTGCTAAAACTTGAGGAATGCTCTTTGTATAGTGATAAGTATGAGCTCCAACAGAACTAGAGTTTCCAGTGTGGCTGTCGGGGTCATAGAGTCTTGTCCTCGTAGTTTCCCTTGGGGTCGGGGTTTAAGAGTGTGCCTGCTGGCTGCGCCTCTCCCAGGAACCTAATGTGATTTCTGTCCAGTGAGCTCCTTACCCACATACAGAGTGCACCTTCAGCTAAAAACCCTGTTGAGGAAATAGTTCTAGAATATGGCAACTTCAGCCAACTTCTTGGATGAATCAACATGGTCCTTCATGTGGAATGATATGAAGATGTGAGGAGGAAACAGCACAGAACCTAATAACAAATAGTAAACAAAATTCAAACAAAAAGGAAAGTACAAGTACAACCGACCCTCAAGGAAATATGGGTAAGTCAAGGCCCATAAAATAACCTTAGAGTTTCCTATTTTCCTGATTGGTTTCCTCAGAGAATTGAGGAGATGGTGTTGGTGAGACTGGGGAAACATTCACTTTCACACAGTGCTCATGGTAACAAACACTGGTGCAACCTGTAAGAAGCAGTACTTGGCAGTACTTAGAAAATTGCGTAAATGTTTACCTTTTCACTCAGAAATCATACTTCTAGGAATCTCTTCCAAAGACTATGAGAAATTATGAAGTGACACAATCACAAGACTATTTATCACAATATTTGTAATAGCAAAAGACTGGAAACAACCCAGATGCCCTTTGAGAAGACAAAGTTTAAATAAACTGCATAAATTCCTCACAAAGAAATATATTGGACATTAAAAAGTAGTATGGAAGAGCTCTCTGTTTTTCTCTGTAATAGGCTTCATGACATACTGTTAAGTAAAAAAAAAAAAGAAAAAAATCCAAGCAAGCTTCAGCAGAACATATATATATATAGTATGTAAACCTGGTGTAATAAATTGAGTGTGTGAGTATGTGTGTATTCATATATATGTGAATACATTTTTAAAAGAAATAATGGAAGGAAAATGAAAAATCAATTTAAAATACAGCTACAAATAGAGAGAGGAAGAAACCATGAGGATGGTGATAGGAATGGAAACTAAACCTCTCAATTTTATAATTTTGACTTTAGAACCAAACAATTGTTTACCTAATTAAAAAGATTTGAAAGGAAAATAGTCAGTCTCTAAGAATAATTAACAAAGACAGGTTTACCCATATGTATTTCCAGTTGGTAGCATATTCACACAAGGAAGAATTAATTCCATTGGTCATTAAAAATGATATTTTGGGAGTATATTTCTAGTTAAAGACATTCTAGTGGAAAAAAAAGAAACACAAAGAAATCTCAAATTGATGTTGTTATTATGTTAAAAAAGGAAATAAGGAATTATGTTGAAGTCAATAGGAACCAAAATTTTCAACATTTGAAAAAATAAATGAAAATGTAAAATCAAAGAAACTAAGCAAAAATTATATGATTTTTAATTTGAATTAGAAACATCACTATAAACTCATGGTTTATTTTTCTCTTTCTAAAAACAAACACAAAATAACAAATTTCTTAACTCTCTCCACTGAGTAGGTATTGAAGCAATGACAACTCAATAGGAATGAACACTCCTAGTGCCCAGATTGTGGTCAGTAAATATTATTTACCATGAAATGAATTATGACTTTTTGGGGTTTTTTGAGGAAGATTAGCCCTGAGCTAACATCTGCTGCCAATCCTCCTCTTTTTGCTGTGGAAGACTGGCCCTAAGCTAACACCCGTGCCCATCTTCCTCTACTTTCTATGTGGGACTCCTACCACAGCATGGCTTGACAAGCAGTGCCATGTCTGCACCCGGGATCCAAACCGATGAACCCTGGGCTGCTGAAGCAGAACGTGCGAATTTAACCGCTGCACCACCAGGCCAGCCCCTAAACCATGACCTTTTAGAGAATGGTTTGATTCTACATGTGGGGCAGAGAATTTATAAGGTAAGCTTGAGACATCTTGTTGTATCTAAAGGCAAAGAATGCTTATACCCTAGTGTTATGGTTAAAGGACACAAGAACCAACTTGAAGAACCCAAAGATGAAATAATTTGAGAATAAAAATGATTAATGAATATAATGAATGTAAAGACATAACATATACAAATTATTAATGAATTTGTAATGGTACTCCCCATTGGTGATTGTTAAGCCACCAACTTAGTATTTTAAATTTGATGAATTAAGAGAATTAAAGATCTGTCATGTTTTTTCCTTTACTGGCTGTATTTGATGTATTCAAGTAGTTGTTCTGGAAAATTTCTTCTTCAGATCACCAGTAATTTATGAGCTATTAAATGCAAAAGAAATAACAGGAGTAAAGAATCACCATTTTGCCACTCCTCAGGAAATAATGAGACTATGTTCATCTATGGCTATGAAAACCATGAGTTGAAAGGTTGAAGTGGAACTTTCTAACAGATGAATCTAATGGCAGTTTGAAGGTGAATATTAAAGTAGATGAATCAGTCTGGCAACACCTGAAATCACTGATTAATTTTAGCATCACAAAAAAATGGGATGACCAGACATCATGGGCCTTTTGATATAGTAGAATAAGAAACACACAATAGTCTAGGTGGCTCATAATTCTTTAGGTAGTCTCTTCATTAAACGATCTTTATCCACCTTTCTTAGGTTTATTTCTAGTTGAACCATTGACTAATACAGGGGTTTATATCAGAGGTAGCCCCAAGAAAGCATCTTTCAAGATCAAATTCTTACCCTGAATTGCCCACATATTTATGAACCCAAGGTAACCTCCTGGCTAGAGAACAATGACTCATTAGTAATCTTTAATATGTAGAATCACAATTATTCAAGTTATTACCAGTGATGGGGAGGAATGGAGTTACACCTAGAGGCCAGGCTTTGGGTGGTCAAGTTGCATTTATTTGTTATAATATCAAAATGGTTACAAAGACGATAGGGTGTGCTAGCTCTTTCTGACTTTTGGAAAGCATATAAAAAGAAAAAATAACTTTAAGGCCTTAAACACCAACCCAAGACAAGGGTAGAGAAGTAGAAAGCTTTCACAGCAGCATTAAAAAAATCTCTTCTCTTCTAGAAACAGGTAGGCAGAAATGGCTGAAGATGATGTTCCAAATCTGATTTTGAGTGCAGCAAAGTTGTAATGCCGGTTAAAGGCACAACCTCACTGAAGTTCAAATGCTAAGGTTAAGATACTGATTTTGAAGGATTAGGAGCCCAAGACTTGTAACTGGGATATTAGAACAGAAACAGACTAAACTTAAGCTACAAATCATCTTGAAACTTCTATGCATCTGGAACAATCTCTTCTTTCTTTCTGAAGAAATCAGTCTTTTCTGGCATAATGATCTTTCAAGGACTTCCTCAGGAGCAGGTGCCTCATTGACTCACCGTGTTTGCCCACTCAACTCAAGACACATTTCCTACCACCCTTCATTGCCTCAAAGCCCCTAACGAATGAAATTTAATCGAGGCATGGCTCAGAGAAAAACCTGCAATGTCAGCTCTGGGTAGAGGTAGAGGATCCCAAGAATTGTAGGATCTTGACAGTTTGTTTCAGCAGGATTGTAGTATGGGAAGAGGTTTTATAGGCATCAGACAAAGAGGATTAAATATAAGTCTGGGTCTGACGATCAGCTGGAACTTGGGATTTAACGTATAAGCAAGTGTAAATGACTCTAACAGTTTGCTTGATTAGTTAATTGAAGGTCAGATTCAAAAGTAGCCCTCTAAAGCATGTGGAGCAACAGGAACGCTCATTCATTGCTGGTGGGAATACAAAATACTACAGCCTCTTTGAAAGACAGTTTGGTAGTTTCTTACAAAACTAAACATTCTCTTACCATATTATCCAGCAATCTCATTCCTTGGTATTTACCCAAAGGAGATGAAAATTTACGTCCACACAAAATCCTGCATGCAGATGTTTTTTGCAGTTTTATTAAGAATTGGTCAAACTTTGAAGCAACCAAGATGTCCTTCAGTAGGTGTATGGACAAATAAACTGAGGTGCATCCAGACAATGGAATACTATTCAGCACTAAAATGAAGTAGGCTATCAAGTCATTGAAAGACTTGAAGGGGACTGGCCCCGTGGCCGAGTGGTTAAGTTCACGTGCTCCACTGCTGGCGGGCCAGTGTTTCATTGGTTCAAATCCTGGGTGCGGACATGGCACTGTTCATCAAACCACGCTGAGGCAGCATCCCACATGCCACAACTAGAAGGACCCACAATGAAGAATATGCAACTATGTACTAGGGGACTTTGGGGAGAAAAAGGAAAAAATAAAATCTTAAAAAAAAAAAAAGACTTGAAGGAACCTTAAATGCTCATTGCTAAGTGAAAGAAGCCAATCTGAAAAGGTTGCATACTATGTATTTCCAACTATGTGACATTCTGGAAAAGGCAAAAGTACAGAAAAAATAAAAAGATCAGTGGTTTCCAGGGATTTAAGGGGGGAAGAGATGAGTAGGTGGAGCACAGGGGATTTTTAGGACACTGAAAATACTCTCTATGATACTATAATGGTGGATGCATGTCGTTTGTCCCAACCAATGGTATGTACAACACCAAGAGTGAACCCTAATATAAACTATGGACTTTGAGTGATAAAGATGTGTCAACGTATGTTCACCAGTTGTAACAAATGTACTACTCTTTTGGGGGTGGTTGATAATGGGGGAGGCTATGCATGTGTCAAGGCAGGGAGTATATGGGAAATCTCTGTACTTTCAATATTTCTGTAAACATAAAACTACTCAAAAATGTAATAAAGTCTCCTAAAAAAATGTGGTCCTTTAGTTAAGATGCCATAACTTTCTTGGAAAGAAATATTAATGCCTTGAAGGACCAGAAAAATCATTGAAAAGCTTTGAGGTGTCTGTTTTCATTAGGTAGGAATGAAGATGAGAAATGATGCTATGGAACTGTGCTCTCTGGTTTCCCTGGGCTCCTGGAATGGCAAAGGGTAGGTAGAATTGCTTAGTTGTCAGAAATTCCCACAGTTACCTTTAACAAGACCACATTACATTTGTAGGTACAATAACAAGTATGATAATAATAACAATGCCTTTCTTTAAAATCATCAAACATGAAGAATAAAAACTTAATATTTTGTTAATCTGGCTACTGGTAAATGGATGTCTTTGTGTCATTTTTACATTTTGATATCCATGCATTTTTTTATCTCCTTTTTTTACAGTAGAAAAAAACATTTAACATGAAATGTTTAACATGAAATACTCGTTGAACAGCAGCTCCTCATCTCTCTTTCCCCTCGCCCTTGACAACCACCATTCTACTTTCTACTCCTATGAGTTTGATTATTTTAGATACCTCACATAGGTTCGATTTATCATTCAATGACTGGCTTATTTCACTTAGCATAATGTCTTCAATGTTTGGGCATTCTATAGCATGTGACAGGATTTTCTTCTTTTCATGGCTGACTAATATTCCACAGTGTATATACACCACATTTTCTTTATTTATTCATCCTTTAATGGATACTTGGTCCATTATCTTAGAGGAAAGGCTTCAGTTTTCACCACTGAGTATAAGATTAACATTTTCCTATTCCTGGTTTGTTGAATGTTTTTATCATGAAAGGGTATTGAACTTTGTCAAACGCTTTTTTTGTAATCTATTGAGAAGATCATGTTATCTTTATCTTTTGTTTACATGTTGCATCACATTGATCGATTTTCCAACAATGAACCATATTTGTATGCCAGGAATGAATCCCATTTGGTCATGGTGTATGATCTTTTTAATGTGATATTGAATCTGATTTGCTAGTACTTTCTTGAGGATTTTTGCATCTGTATTTATCAGGGATACTGGTCTGTAGTTTTCTCTTCTTATTGTATCTTTTCTGGCTTTGCTATCAATGAAATGCTGGCTTCATAAAATGAGTTAGCAGGAGTTCATTCCTCTTCAATTTTTTGGAAGAATTTGAAAAGGATAGATGACAAATCTTTACATGTTTGGTAGAATTCACCCACGAAGTCATTTCACCCTGGGCTTTTCTTTGTTGGGAGATTGTCAATTACTGATTCAATCTCCTTACTAGTCATAGATCTGTTCAGATTTTCCAGCTTTTCATGATTCAGTCTCAGTGGATTGTGTGTTTCTAGGAATTTATCCATTTCTCCTAGGTTATTCAATTTCATGCCATTTAATTATTTATTGTAGTCTCATGATCCTTTATATTTCTGCAAATGTTATCACATGTGTAGATTCAGATGACCACTCTCACAATCAAGATATAGAATACTTCTATCACAAGGATTTCTCCTGCCACCTTTTAGAGTCATAGCTACTTCTCCCCTTGTGCCCCGATTCTAATCCTTAGCAAGCACTAATCTGTTCTGCATCTCTATAATATTGTCATTTCAGGAATGCTATATGAAAGATTTCACAATGTATGTAATCTTTTGAGATTAGCTTTTTTACATTCAGTATAATTCCCTGGAGATACATCCAAGTTGTTGCATACAGCAATTTTTCGTTCTTTTTTATTGCTGATTAATATTCTGTGGTATGAATGTTCCACTCTTTGCTTTACCCCTCACCCACTGAAAAACATTTTGGTTGTTTCTAGTTTGGGGCTATTGCCAATAAAGCTGCTGTAAATATTGATATACAAGTTTTTATGTGAATATAAATTTTCATTTCCCTGGGATAAATCCTCGAGTGCAATTTCTGGATTGTACAGTCATTATATGTTTGGTTTTGTGTGAAACTGCCAGACTATTTTCCAGAGCAGGCACATTATTTGATATTCCCACCAACAGGATATACACTATCAATTTTTTAAACACCCTTACCTGCATTTGGTGTTAATGCTATTGTTTTATTTTATTTTAGTCATTCTAATAGATATGTGTGATATCTTGTTGAGGTTTTAATTGCATTTCTCTAATGTATTCTGTTCCATTGATCTATGTTCTACCCCTCCACCAAGACTCCACAGTCCTTGTTATTGTAGTTCTATCGTAAGCCTTAACATTGGGGAGAGTGATTCCTCCCAAGTGATTCTTCTTTTTCAAAATCATCTTAGTTATGTCCTCTGACTTATCATATAAATTTTACAAAAAACTTGTCTATGCCTAAAGAAACTTTGGTAAAATTTTGATAGGAATTGCATTAAATCTAAAGATTAAATTTGGGAGAATGGAGATTTTTATTCTTTTGAGTCTTCCAACCCATGAATTCCCTTTTCTTTTTATTCATGGTCCCTTAATTTATGATACTTCCATAGATTTAATTGTAATGTTTATGCAGTTAATTTCTATAGTCCTGACTTCAGCATCAGTTGAATTTCCAAATTTCTAACAACATACTGAATATCACATTGATACTTTGCCAGTACCACAAACTTTAACATATACAATTTAAAAATTTCTCTTTCCCCAAGCAAACACCTCCTTTTGTTTCCCTGTTTCTGCTGAAGGTGTAATTTCTCCTAGTTATTTGGTGCAATGTTTCTCTCTTATATGCAAACATCTTCTGTGCTCCATCATTTCCAGTTGATGTCAAATCCTATTGAATGACATTAGGTATAATTTTTTCATATGTGTTATCTTTTTACTTTCAACTTAAGCAAACTTATTTCAAATCTTCTTTGCACACCCTTGTACCATCTATGTAGCCTCTTAACTGATATGTGCTTCAAGTATCTCTCTATCTCAATCCATTCAAAAATGGATTACCAAATTTTCATTCAATAAGATAAAACATTTTATGATGTTATAACACAAAAAGTTGGTGGTAGCACTATTGGTTTTAAAAAGGGAATCTGATCAGCTAATCAGGGTCTTTAAATTCTTTCTTTTAACAAAGCACTTGCCAGAAAGAAAATTAGGACTGTACAGAATCTTAAAAAAAGACTTATGTTTCCCTCATAAGTGGTTTTATTAAGGTCTCATTCCTATTCAAATCCCTGTACTTTGAGAGCTAGGAGGAAGGAAAAGGCAAGAGGAAACAGTGTAAGGCGGTGTGTGGTGTGGTTGTGTGTGTGTGTGTATGCACATGAGCTGTTTAAAGAAGGAAACTTAAGCTGTTGGGCAGGTGGACTGGTTCATTAGCAAAGCAGACTGCAGAGCTCTGAGTCAAAGAGTCCATGGAGATGCATAACTTTAAATAACTTGGTCAAAGTATTTTCTTTCCCTCATTGTATGACACAGTGAGGAGTCCAGTTCTTTGTTAATAACCCATGTATGATTTTTCAGGCTTGATCATAGACATTACAAAGCCTTTACCTGACAGGCCTCATGGGGAAAGATGCCCTCCCCACCACAGACTTGGTGCACAGCTAAAGCATTATCATCCAAAGACAGTTGCAGTCAGGGCCTCAGGCCCCTCTGAGTAGTAATGCCCTTCACATATTCCATTTGTAGCCTAGATGCCTGCGTTCTTAGGTCTCTTCATCTGAGGCCTTTAGCAGTGGTCCTCTTCAGGCTCCTCTACTGAGGCTACTTTATCATAGGGGAGGAGTGGGAAACTTAAAGACACTCTTCCCCATTCGGACTCAGTAGCCAGTAATTTTCCACTCCTAACTCACCTACCTCATTCTCTCCCATCTCAGGATCCATAAAACTGCCACAGCCTTTTATTCTAGTTTTCTCAACAGTGAGGTGACCCTTGCTTCTGCACTGATCCACCTCCACTGATATGACTTTCCTGTATTCCTCTGGGAAACAGGCAGAGTTGATGTTTTCTTTGGTTTTATCCTCTAGTTTATACCATCACAGTAAAATTAAAGGATTAACTCTAACTTTTGGCTTTTCGCTTTAATTGGCATCTCTGTTATCTGACTTCTTCTCTCTCTCTCTCCATCTCATTTGGGTTCTTTATTTTATTTTATTTTTGCTGAGGAAGATTTGCCCTGAGCTAACATCCTTGCCAATATTCCTCTATGTTTTAGTATGCGGGCGTGGACAGCACAGCTGCTAACAAGGTGGTGTATGTTAGTGTCCAGGAACCAAAGCCAGGCTGCCAAAGCAGAGTATGCTGAACTTAACCACTAGGCCACCTGAGCTGGTCCTCACTTGAGTCCTTGATACATAGATGTTGGGAGTAGAAGAGCCATGAAGGGGAATCTATTTCCTTTACCTTCTATCTAGCATACACAACTTTCCACATTTACTTGCAAATCATTAATATCTTCCCACATAATAATCCCTAATCACAATGAGAATACCCTGACACTTCAAAACTGAAATGGAATCCTTACGTGGTTTTGTGAGTGAGACAACAGATCCCTGTATTATGGAGATTTTCCTGAGAAAATGATCCTCATTGTATTTGCTCATTTCCGGCAGAATCAACTGCAAACCTGGAATTTAAGATGTGGCATAATGTGATTGCAATCCAACTTTTCTAGTTTTATCTTATAATTGCCTATTGCACATCATTTAGTCTCTGGTAAAACTGAATTATATTTGGTGTTCTCTCTTTAATCTCAGTCTTTATCAACTGAAATTTTACTCCAGCTCTAATACTTGGCTCAAGAATATATTCCTTTATAGGCGTTTTCTGTTTCAGTATGAAATCCCGTAGAAGATTTTATATGTCTTATAAAATTTATAATCTGAATTATGCCTTTGTCATTTTTGTACTTGTTAAATTGAGTTTAATACTTTTCATTTGTTTAATCAAATGCACCTTGATTCCCAAATGGGAGATTTTTGAAAAGTCAAATTATGAATGCAAGTATAGGTATCTAGGATCCGAGAACTCTGGCAGATGGCAGGTAGTTCACGATTGTGTGGATGGGTGGCCATTTCTTTGTCAGAATAATGATATTCTGTAAAATCACAACATGTAAAAAACTGAACAGAGGTTGGGGATGGATCAGAGAATAAAAACTGTTCTGACCGCTGTTCTCCAACAGTGTGTGGAAGAAGAAAGATGGAGCATGGAGGCGGAAATTTTGTTTTTTTCTAGCTTAGGCACAGAAAGAACTTCAACAGAATATGAAGATTAGCCTGAAAATAGATACAGTCTGGTTCAAGGGGTTCCAATTCTATTTTCAATGGCTTTGTCTTTTCCAGTTCTCTCTTATCTGGTCCAGCTGTTCTCTTCCTTCCTTCTTTGTTCTCGGCCCCTCCCCCAATTAGAGAGAGGTCATTGGATAACAGACAACCTGGGCAAATCAGTACGGAGCCTATTTAGTTTCCCAGGAAACCTTTCATGTCCTCTGATTTCAGGGAAAATGTTTCTGTGGAGTATTTTAAAAGACAATTTGAAGTCTATTTTCTCTCTGTCTGAAGCCTGAACCAACATTTACAACAGTCTCTCAGAGTAAAGTTTCATTAAGTGTTAGGTATTAAGACATTAGCTAATGGTCTCAAAAGGTTTGCGTTAACAACATTCCACCAGAGCTAAGGCTATAGATTTGGTTAAGCAGGAAGGCATTAATAGGAGAACAACCAATTTACGTCTTATCATTGTAGGATTTACTTGAGTGTACAGCAATCTTTCACACGGCAAGAAATGTTTATTAAAATGGAATACAGAATTTTACTTACCAGTAATAGTAATATATTATTGTCCCATTTATTTTCAAAATTAGACTAAAATGTCTATCAAATCTACATCAATCTAAGAGGAAATATGTAATAATAATTGTTCCCAATTTCTAGGCTTTTTCAGACTCTGAGAAATAAAGCTTAATAGAAATTTCATAGCTTAATTCAGTAAGTATAACCTTAACCCCACAAAGTTATAACTATTACCAGGTAAATTATTATTCTTTATATTCCTCTTGTATTTGAAAGATTTTATCTTATTTGAAGGTATACATTAAGTATTTTTAAATTTGTGATACACGTCAAATGATTAATCTTTCCCTGAAAAAAATCACATAATATGCAAATCATACAACTGAATTGAATTCGACTTTTGTGGCATATGTTTGTAAAGTGATTAAGACATACACAGCGGAGAACTCATTCTCAATGTTTAAGGAACTTCAATCTAGTTAGGAAGACAACTCATACATTTGATAAACTTTTATATTCAACTTGTGCTTAACAAATCAATACAGCAGTGGAGAGAAACATCTGTATTCTACTAACAATCCTCGCTGGCAAGACCTCTTTATAAAATTGATGACAAAATCAAAGTGTTATGTAATCTTAATTGTTTTGCGATCTCACAAATTTTAATTATGAAGAAATGTAGACTTGTATTTTGGTTAAAAATAAATTTCACCAATTCAGGATCAGAGAGAACATAACTCCAAAACTACATCAAAAATTCTATGGACAGGACAAAAAAATTAATAATGTAATGAAACTACTAAAATAAACTAATATATTTTTTGATAGTTCATTTATTCGCACATTCCCCAAAACAGTATTTTCAAGCACCCACTATATGCCAACTACTTAAAAAATGAGTAAAATATAGCTTTTGTCATAAAAGTTGATCCTGTTACAGATATAAATATATAAAAAATAATTGTATTGAAAAGTACAAAGGATGTTATTTGGCAAAATTAAGTGACCAGAACCAAGTGAGTCCAGGTAAGGTTACGTTTATATGACTGTATTAATCGGATGACAGACTACTTATCTCCCATTTATTTCAAGCCAGATCTGTAATATTGAGGTTATCCTAAGTTACACTATAAAAAGAGATACAAACACACTAAATTTGTACAGAAGGTAACTATGATAATAAATAAATCTGGGAATTATGTGATAGGAACAATTTAAAGCACACAGGATATTTATTCTGAAACTAATGAATTCTACCAAAAAATATATTTCTTAAAGCAAATATAACTTTCTCAAGGTTAAAATGCTGCTATTTAGAAAAGAATGCACATTATTTTCAGAGTTGTTTCATAAGAAAGAACTAGGATCGATTATTTTGTTAGAGAGAGGCAAGTTTCAGTTGAGTATGAAGAATTGTTTTTTGTTACTTTGGACTTGCCCAACAATGGAATAAGCTGACTTGTGAATTGTTCAAGAACAGGTAAGGGGCTGGCCGGTGGCTCAGTGGTTAAGTGACTACGTTCCACTTCAGTGACCCGAGGTTCGCCAGTTTGGATCCCCGGTGCAGACATGGCACCGCTTGGCAAGCCATGCTGTGGTAGGCATCCCACATATAAAGTAGAGGAAGATGGCCACGGATGTTAGCTCAGGGCCAGGCTTCCTCAGCAAAAATAGGAAGATTGGCAGCAGTTAGCTCAGGGCTAATCTTCCTCAAAAAAAGAAAAAGAAAAGATAAGATGTCAGAAATGATAAAGAAGAAATTGCTGCACTAGGTTATATTATGATCTACCCAAGTAGTGTACATGATTTTGTGATTCTGTTTTTCTGATGCCTTTTATGTACTTCTAATAACATACTAACAATATCAATTTATAAATACCTTGCATTTATACTTTGATTATCATTATTAACATTAATTTTGGTATCAGGGTCTACAGGTCTATTCTATAGACAAGCTACTTTCAAGAACTTGTCAGTTGTTTGAGTATAGTCATAGGCTGCATAATGATGTTTCGGTGAACAACAGACCTCATATAAGACGGTGGTCCCATAAGATTGCACCATGTAGCCTAGGTGTGTAGTAGACTATACCATCTAGGTTTGTGTAAGTACACTTTATGATGTTCGCACAAGGACAAAATCGCCTAATGATGCATTTCTCAGAACATAACCCCATCATTAAGTGATGCATGGCTGTATTTGCCGTACACAGATTTATTTCTAATTGGTGATCCACCTCTCTTATCTCCTACTTCTTTGTTATAGCTCAATGTGTTAAACCATCAAGGAAAGTCTTCTAATATGCTGTCAAGTGCAACAAAGCAGACAACCAATCTTGTTAGATCAATAAACTTAACTATGCATAGACTTCTGAGTCAGTAGCCTCCTGTGTGAGTGAGATCAATTAAAGTGAGTGAACTTTAGGATAAATACTTGATAAGCTAAGAGGCCATGTTCTATTTTCTTGTATATTTGTGATTGTGATCGAAACCAGATGCCGTTCAAAAACTTTCACAGAAACTGAATGATAATAATGGAAGAAGAAAAATTTTCATAAATTGTGTCTGTGTTGGACTTAGACACAATTGCAGTTTTTATTTTGATTAGTTTTGCTTTGGTGGAGAGGAATGGGTAAGGTGATTTTAAACAAGTAGAGAACAGTTGGTAAAAGGAAGAGAGAAGTAAAGCAAAGCCATGTAAATAGTAAGTAGATCACTCTAAAGCAAAATGAAAGAAAAAAATCACTTTAGGAACAGGAAAACAAAAGACAGCAGAGCTTAGATGACAAGACCAAATTTGTTGGGAGATTTTTCATATCAGATTGAAGGAAAGTTTGAGCAACATTCACACACATGGACACTTATAATTATACATACATACACACATATTCTCTTTTAATTCTCCTCATCATGTTGCTCATTTAACAAGATAATATGCAAGTGACACTAACCATTTTTAATATTCAAAATTGAAATTAACAGTCTAGTCATTAATAAATTCTAAAAAACAATTGTATGAATAACGAAAACTGGTTACACCAATATTTTTCAGTCTTGAATAATTTAAGGGCCCTGCTTAGGCATCATTTACCTTCTGTGTGGCAAGAGAGCATCATTTACATTTTAAGATCATTTCTCTCTTTTCTCATTATGGAGTGAAAATTAACCATGAACAATTAACAGAAATGAAAATATTGGGTCAAACCACAGAGCAATATTTGGTTATTAGATAATCAAATAATTCAGAATATGTACATATTAATATTTTGGTTTAAAAAAAAGACATCATTCAAAACCTAGGTTTCAAGAAACCAGTTTTAGAAACACTGCTTGCTTAAGTAACAGAATCCATAATGTTGCAGTGCTCTTCTCTCTCAGCTGCCGAGATACCTTTGATGACAGTCTGTCCTCAACTTTATTTTGCTGAAAGAGGTAATCAACTAAGCAAAGTATCAGAGTTCCTGAAAAGACTTCAATTTTCATTGCAGAAAGCCATCCACAGCAGAAAAGGACAGCAGGGGAAGGCACAGAGCAAAAAGCAAGAGGTAAAACCCACAGGGCATGAGAAAGTGCAGGAAGATTTGGGGAGTCAAGATAGAGTGAGCAGGACATCCATCTTAAGTACTGAGAAAGCGAGAAGGAGAGTTTTAAGAAATGTTGCAGTAGTTCAGAAATTAAATTCCTTTCTTTTATTTAGTTATTTTTTTGAGAAGTTTCTGGGTTGTGTTCCCACCCCCCTCCCTGTTTAGGGAGGTTGACACATGTCTTTGAAATTTGACATGATATTGAAAGACTTACAGGAGCCTGGTTTTACACAGGTTGCACGTGTTTCTTGATTGTTTAAACTGTGACAAGTGGCTGACTATTTCTTTTAGCTACCAATAAGTGTTCTTAATTTTCCTTAGCTTGCAGTGTAACTGTCCTGGGTATCCCCCCCAATCTCCTTCTACCCTGTAGTTCATGTGTCAATTCCACATTCTTGTGGGCTCAGCTCACTGTAGTTCTTTTGGTCTGATTTCATAGGGGACACCTTCCCAGCGGGTACTGGGTCTTAATACACTGAGCACATTTCTAGTACATATAAATATCTTATTGTTATGGCTTTACTGTTTTGTCAAGTTATCATTCTATCCTGATTTACTCTGTTTTATATCTGTCTGTGTCACCAGTAACACCAATTGTGATATAAATTCTCTCTCTTCCTTAAGCTAAAGCCATAAGAAAACCATTTGTGACAATTTTTTCCTTTTTTTAGGCCCAAATCACAACATTTCTCAGGCATTGACATATGCATACCAATAATTTCCCTGCGATGATGTCTTAAATCCCTAGAGTTCAGAGTCAGCACCTCCTTCATCTTTGTGACTTACATAGCAGCTAGTTTAGTACACAGCAAAAAGAGATGCTCGATTAGTATTTGTCTAATAAAAAAAGGAAATTATTCCAAGTTGGCTGAAAGAATGGTAAGAGCAACAGGATTTTGCATTCCGCACTATTAATATCTTTCAGTCTCTTCATGGAGAAGATTGTCTTAATAGTGTGTGATTTCTACATGTCAGATTTTTAACTATCTATGGAATTTCTGAATTAATTTGCTTGATGGAGAATCTTCTGGTATAAGCTTTTAAAGTCCACTTTTATTCTTTTAAAAAATAGAAGAAAAACTTCATCTTAAACAAAAATGGATATAGGCAAAATTATAAAATGTATCTGCCAAACCTGTGAAGCCTGACATGAGAGAGACAGCTAAAGGGCAGCAAATGTTTCTCCAAATCTCAAGTACATTGCCCTAATTCTTTCTTTCTGATTCAGATATAGCCTTTCTGCTCTGGGACACTGCTGTGGGGTAGAAGGAAAGGAATACAGTGACTGTCGCATCCTAACTGGAATGTCAAGGACAAGGGAGCGACGTTGAATAACTGAGGTGACAATGCCAATATGCATGTGTATGTACATACATGTGTATTAAGGGGGATGGAGAGACAACAGACACAAATTAGAAATGTTGATGGTCCATCTTACTCCTTAGAATCTGCATCCTCTTCTTCCACTCATCATTAAACACTGTAACAAGTATTAATCACAGAGCAATTCATGGGAACTCTGCATAGAGGCAGGGGGAAAAGGAAGAAATGAACATAAGCTGAAGACAGCTGGAACACATAGCAAAAGAATAATCACTCAAGGAAATATGGGTGATCTCAGCTAAAGAGTTCTCCACACTCTCAAGTAAATTATAGCTGACCCAGTCTTGCTTTTTATGTTTTTTATTTTTTAAGATTGGCACCCTGGGCTAACAACTGTTGCCAATCTTTTTTTTTTTTTTCTTTCTGCTTTTATCTCCCCAAACCCCCCCCGTACATAGTTGTATATCTTAGTTGCAGGTCCTTCTAGTTGTGGGATGTGGGACGCTGCCTCAACGTGGCCTGAGGAGTGGTGCCATGTCTGCGCCCAAGATCCGAACCCTGGGCCGCCACCGCGGAGCGCGCGAACTTAACCATTCAGCCACGGAGCCGGCTCTTCAGTCTTGCTTTTTAAAAAGCACAGAAAAGACATACATTCTTTCAAGGATTAGAGAGAAACAAAGGAGACTCAAAGTGAGGCTAATCTCAGGAAGGACAGATAAATACACACAAAAATATCAGCACATTATAGAAATGTTTATTTCACTAAGTAGAATAAATAATCATGTCTTCAGATATGTTAGAGAAGTGATTTACATAATAGATTAAATATTCCTGAAAACATTTTAAAGACATGGTGTATAGGACAGAGGAAATCCCAAAAGAAAATTGAAAATATTAAAGCAAAAATGAACATATTGAATATAAAAGATGTAGGAGAAAAGAGATAAAAACACTCCTTATTGGTGTCCATGAAAAGGTATAAAAATATAACATTCCAAATTCTTTGTATATTTTTAAATAATACTTCTTAAATTTAAAAGTATAATTTGGGAATTAATATCATTAGGAAAAAATAACAAGACAGACATTTAATTTTCTTTGTTAAAGTAAAATTATTTATTAAAATAGCATTTTAAGTATGATCTCAATTTTACTTTGTGTTAAAAAATGCAGAGAGGGACCGGCCCCGTGGCTGAGTGATTAAGTTCGCAAGGTCCACTTCTGCGACCTAGGGTTTTGCCAGTTCCAATCCTGGGTGCGGACATCGCACTGATCGCAAGGCCATGGTGAGGCGGCATCCCACATGCCACAACTAGAAGGACGCACAACTAAAATATACAACTACATGCTGGAGGGATTTGGGGAGAAAAAGCAGAAAAAAAAAAAAAAGGAGAACATTGGCAACAGTTGTTAGCTCAGGTGCCAGTCTTCAGTCTTTAAGAAAAAAAAAAACAACAGAGAGAGCTTGTTAGGATCCATTCTTTGTTTCTGAGAGTGATTATTTCCAGACAGTCGGAGTTTGTATGATTTTAAGCATTCTTTTTTCTAGTTTTCTATGTTATCTAAAAAGTGGTGGGAATTTAATTTTCTGGAAAAAAATAAGTAACAGTTCCCGTGAAATGCAATAACTTTGCAACCATAGTTATAACTAATATTTTAAAAGGTAGGCACTTACCTTTTCTTAAGGTCCCACAAACATTTTAAGTTTTTGTTTAACTCTCCTAGGAGATTTGGTAGGAGACTTTACTATACGTTAATATGAAGCAACCAAGAATAAGAAAATGGGACATTGCTACATGTAGAAATATATGAAATAAACAAAATGTCATTATTTGTATTTATCAGAGTGAAAAGATAAAGATTTTCCACACTTATAAGCTAAAGCAGATATTAAGGGAATAGATTACGTTTGTAGGATTAAAAAATCTTTAGTAGAAAATTTTCTTTAATATTTAGTACAGTAAAGAAACCCTATCTGAAAAGATTTTTCTTCGTTTATGTCTTGTACTTTTTAAATTTTATTTCCATTTTACTTGTTTCTCTGACCAAACTATTTTGACCTTTGGAATGTTGGAATTCTGAAAACCATATTTTGGTATACTTTTAACAAATCTACAACACTGCATGGCCGCACTCTGTATCCATTTTATTTACTCACATCTCTTCTGAGTCCACCTACTAATACATTTTATTTTCTTTTTGCCTCATTTTAAGCACGTAATTTAACTTATTTTTCTTACTTTTGAAAATCCTCTTTGGACGCAGTTGGGTATGGTGAAATACGTTAATAATTAACAGAGAATGCAACAAAATCTAACTCACCATAATCTTCTGTAACTCAGATCTCCAAATCTTTCTCTCTCCCCCAGCATGCTATGTGGTCTCTGTTTCCTCTTCTCCCATTCACTTATATACCTGTAGGTTAACATCATTTGAAAAATTCACTTAAAGGCCATTGAATGGGATTTTGAGAGACAGAATAAATAAATGCACATCATATTAATATGTCATATGCTCATCGAAGAGTCATTTAAATATTTTAAACCTGTAATTCACATAATTCAACCTCAGAGTGGTATTTTTGTCAAAACGTTATCCACAATATGAGAAATGTTGGAATTTCTTTGCATTATTTAAACAACATACAGCGTGGAGGGGATGCACAGTTCAGAATAACACTACTTGACATACATTGCAGTCCCGCCTTTTCCTATCATATCGCTTTCTTAAAAAATTGTTCCCCACTAGATTTCACTGGTTCTAGCCCAAAATGCATTTGCTTCTATATTTTCCTGTTTCCTTCCCCATCTATATTCTGTCTCCCGTTCTTCCTTTGCTGCTACAATACAATAGAAATCTAGAGAGATCTGTTATGGTAAATGGTAGAATGCTTCTCAAAGAGAGAGGCGAGGTGACAGATGGAGTCGGGCAAGGAAGGAGCTTCAGTTGTCAGAGATGTAAAAAGTCCAGGAACTCTCAAAAGTAAATATGTTTGCTTCATCACACTTAGTAATTTTCCAGTATTATTCTACTTAACGAAATAGAGTATTTTAATTTAAAACTCTTAGACAGAAACAAACAGTAAAATCCCTGACTTCTTTGTGAGCAAAAAGGGTGTCACTTATAGGCTCTTAAAGGTATTAAGCAGATATGAACAATTATGGAAATTCTTTTATTCTCTTCCTAAAAATAGAGCTAGATAAATGAAAAATAGTAACATTATTTCATCAAGTTTCTAGTTCATAAAAGCTACTTTTGCATCAAAAATCTAGTTACGTCAACACACAAATACAGTTTTTCTTCTTTCTATGGCTGTCCTGTGTGCAACAAGGACATGGGATACTGTGTTACAATGGTCTTGTCTTCTCTTCCTGGAAAAACATAATCCACTCATTTCTGTGAGTTTCATAAAGATGGCATCACCGCCATTGTGAAGGCCACAGAGTTTATAGAAAATTTCCACTCTCATCATTATGGGTGAGTCTACCTTCCAGGTAAAGAATAACTCAGGCCATTAACATTATATTAGAAATTGGTTCTAGCTTTGGGGAAAGACCTTGGAAGAAATAAAGCAATGAGAACGTGTCTTCCCTCAAATTGTCTGCAGTTCAGTGCTTGGCTTCTCTACCAATGGCGAACTGGTGTCAAAACTAGAAACGTCAGAATTCCAGGCGGACTATGCAGCCTGGTAATGAAAATATTTATGTAGTGTACAAATGCCGCACCAGGCAGAGTAGAGCTGGCCAGGGCGTTCCCGGAGTGTTTTGTTTGAATAGCAGGCCTGATCAACAACCAGTCAGGAGACAGGAAGTGCCGGAGTCCAGCTCCAACAGAGTCCAGGTTTCCTGAGGGATGGACGGTGTCGGCGAATGAGAGGCAGTGAGACTGGAAGTGAGGTTTCCAAGTCTGATTTATTTGAAGCATTCAAGCACTTATATAGGGTCCAGGTCACGTGTTTATGATTGCATGGAATTGTCTCAGTACATAATTTTGGCAAACAAAATGGGTACATAAGCATATCTTGTTATAATATTAGCACAGTATGTCTATGAGAAGCAAACAACCTTTGTTAATTATAGATATTGACCTTTTCAATATGTCTACTAGGCGTCTAGATGTCTAAGACTGATTGCAAAACGGGTTGTAACATGTAGACTCAGTTCCCCATGGGTCGAATGGCCCTAAGCCTCTATCTTTACTCCTGTAATAACGAAAGCAGAAGTATTGCAAAGTATAAGGGGACCAAGTACACATGGGCCCCTAGCTCCGTCTGATTGAAAGCCACACAGGCACAGTGTTTAGGGCTTCTCTTTTACCATTAACTATTTTATAGGGTTACCAATCCTCATCATAATCCCAGTTCCTCTGTGTCAATATATTATGATATTTTTCTGCAACTTTATCAGGGTTATTGGTTGTTTTAGGAGAGTGTACCTTTTGCATATCTTTGCTTCTGGGTGGGTGCCACCATTTACCTCCTGTCCTAACAGGCCTAGGATAATCTGTACCTCCTAGAAGGACCTTAGGAGGGAATGTTCTCTTTTGAGGCTGATTATTAGAAGGCTTCCTCCTTGAGGTCTGTCCAAGCTCCCTTTTCCGCCCTTCCAGGAGGGGTCAGAACGTTTTTCCCTTCAGGCTGTTGTTCCCTGAACCTTCCCTAGAAGGCCAGGTTACATCAGCTTCTTTCCCCTGCGTGGAGAGAGTTTCCCCAAGATATCCCCATGTACAGAAAAAGAACAGCAAGAGCAATATTGCTAAGATTAGTAGCATGAGTAGGATCAGGAGCGGCCGACCGCCATCTTCTGAGGGTCCGCCGTGCATTCCCTCATCTCTCTCCCGGACCGTGTCCTTGGGTAGAAGCTTAGAGGACTGGTGGGCGGCTCCCGGCAAGGAAGGATACTGGGTAAAGAAGGTTCTACCTTAATACTCATAATGCACCAGAATTAAGTTTTTCCCTAGGTTTCCCAGGCTACAAAATAATTATGCCCTGTTTCCTGGTCTCACTCACTATTGAAGACGTTTACTTTGCCATGTGAGCCTGCTCAAGAATTGTACCAAGGTGTGGACTTTCAACAGGGCTTTAGTAACAAGAGGGCAGAAATCACTCCAGTGGGTCCTGCTCTAGTGCTTCAGAGGCACGCTGCTCTGTGAGCAGGTGGGTGTGCAGGACCAGCTTTCCACGGCACGCTTTTTCGTAACGTCTAAGTTTGTTCTGCTCAGAAACAAAGAAAAACTCAAAAGTAACTACAAAGCAATTCAATTGTAGTTAAAACCAATAAGAGGAGGCCAGTGGCACAGCAGTTAAGTGGGCACGTTCCACTTCAGCGGCCCGGGGTTTGCCAGTTTGGATTCCAGGTGCGGACATGGCACTGCTTGGCAAGCCATACTATGGTAGGCGTCCCACATATAAAGTAGAGGGAGATGGGCATGGATGTTAGCTCAGGGCCAGTCTTCCTCAGCAAAAAGAAGAGGATTGGCAGCAGATGTTAGCTCAGGGCTGATCTTCCTCAGGGAAAAAAAAAAAAGAAAGAAAGATCATCCTGATTATTTTCTCCATATTCTAGAACTATGTTAAGCTTTTATTTTATTAAAGAATTAACTTCCATATTTGAAGTGAAAAATAATCACTTGGCTATCCAAACCATAGTCAGAAATAGTGATGCATTCCTTGGATGGGCCCACTTTAATATGACCTCCATTAATCAACCTGGAGTTCTAAGAAACTTCAGTTTACTGTTCATTCTTTGATGTTATTCTATCCACTAATAATTTCACATATAACTTTAGTGAAATTCCCTTCTACTTGCAAATCTTCCTGTCCAATAGCATTATATGTACTATGTACATATACCAACTTATATTTTGAAAATAATAGAAAAATTGCCATAAAGACTGAGAATGTGTTTCTTCTTAACGCTGCTTTAAAGTTTTCCCTCTTAACTAGTAAGAGATTTATGTATTAGTTGTCTATAATGACATTCAATTTGGGATATGAAAAGATCGAAGTATATTTTTCTACCAACTTCAAGTCCATTAGTCATGTATATGTCATTATATATTTTCCAGTAAAAATTTGTTCTTAGTAAAAACCATATTGAATAAAACCACAGCAATAAAGGAGTACAATTTCTTAAAGTCGCAAAAATATCTTGAAGACACAGGAACACATAATTTTGCCATTTTCAATAGTTGCTTTTCTAATTCTTACTAAACTTTCATTATAATGGAGTCAGATATACCTCAAGGCTCCCCGATGCCATTTGGATGAAAAATTCATTAAAGACAGTTCTAAAATGTCACTTGCTTTCAAACTTTAATCCATAGCTGTGGAATTAACAGAGATAAGCAATTTCAAAATAGCTACTGCAGTAACTGTTGTAAATAAAATTTTATTACTAATTTTTGCTATACTCTCAATTTTCAATACTTTTAGTTCACAGTTCTGCTTTGAATAATATATCACATTTTTGTAAATGGAATTTTAATTAAAATATGTTTATAAGCTTAATGTATACTTTCACAAGCTATTTTTAGCACCCCAAACTGAACTTTAGCTAGAGTAGAACAAATAGAAGTTTTGGAACGCAACTTATTTTGAAATATGATTTTTAAAACAAATTATTTTAATTCTCAAATACTTTACTTCGCATTCCTAGTTTGGAAAATACTAATGACATTGAATGTACACAGAGGAAGAAAATTTCTTAATTCTATAGGTATATTATTACATAGTCTATTCCCTGCTTCTTACATTCTACAGAAATTTAAGACTTTGGTTCCTGTGTGAGGTTTTTTATTCCCAGCTACCTCTCAACATGATCTTCTCTTATATAACACCTTTCATTTGCAGCCTGAATCATATGTAAGTATCATTTCCAACTACTCCATTAATCTTGATCCCTTCTAATCTGTCACAAGGCACACTTCCAGGGAGTTCTTTCACTGGCACATCTCTTAGATGTCTAATGTGACACTTAATCACATTTTACAGGGGCTAAACAAAATCTCGACTTTGTGTTTACTCAATTATTTTCATCAAGGTAGCCAGTGGAACTGGGAGACTCAAGCTTATAGATGTATATTTAAATATAAGTTAACTTGCTTAGTTATCTACACATGTTGGCTACAGCATTACCAAATGATAATATTCTGTGGTGTTATATTTAGCCCCAAAGTTTCAAATAACCATATTAGAACGAAAAACAAATATTCCTGAAGTATAAACCTAATTAGCTGTTAATTTCTTCATTTTAAAAATCCCTCTGCAATTCTGCTTTTTCCAGAGAAAGAAGAATTTGTGTCAGAGTTTTTTCTCTTTTATTTTTTCAATGCTGGTCAGGGTATTTTCTCAGTAATTTACATTAATTTGACGTCAAATTTAGGAACAGGTAGTTTATTCCTTTATTTATGAGAATATTTTGTTCCAGTAGCACTTTTTATATGAACATTTAACCACTTTCTAAATTATCTTTGTGCCCATTTCTTAATTCTACGGGTGCAGTCTCCAACCAGTTCTTTATGGATTTTCTCTTTCAGTCTTCAGCAGGGTTCATACGTTATTTCAAATAAATCAAAATCACAAATAAAAGCCCTAGCTTGAAGAGAAATTTCAGTAGTACTCTTACTGTGTTTCTCACAAACCAATGTCCATCGCGTATGACCTACTTTGTCGTTGCATTCTAACAAAAAGAACTGAACCCCACATCAAAGACTCCAGATAAAACTAAACCCAATCACTATGTTCAAGTTTGGCATTGAGATAAATTGGGGCTAGATCTGACTAACAGACGAGTCAACGGATGTTCTTACTTTCTTTCTGTGTTCCGTGCTTTTCACGCATGATGCGATTTAGATTCCTTCCAAGCCATTTACACAGACCGACTCCAAACTGTGTACTTTTAATACCTCTGAAATGAGGTGCATTTTTTTCTGGTTAAAAAAAAAAAACTACATCTTTGATGAAGCTGTGGACAGGGTTCCTGACAAGAACTTAGTAGTTCTCTGGCACACTTAAGTGGGAAAAAAATTGCCATTATTGAGATGTCTGTTAAACCAAAATGATTTTTTGAAGGAAATATGAATTTGCATTTTTATTATGCAGAAAAATATGAAGTGAACAATTCAAGATAATTTATCTCTAGACATAGTTGAACCATATATGTGAAAATTTTGCTGTTGAACAAATGTAATTGGAACATACCTTGTCAAAAAATTTCTTCCCTTATCTTAAAACTGTTACATGGAAAATTTGAATTGGGAATAGTTCAAAAGAGCTATTGATATGATGTTCTTTTGAATTTTAGGGGGAGGGTAACTGTTTCTTAATTATAAACCTCACCAAGATGGGACTGACTCAGATTTCCTACTTTAACTACCCATAGGCTGGGACTGACGGGTGCTGCCTAATTTGCTATAGTTGAATTCACCAGAACAATCACTTAGTGAAGGAGATTCAATGACCAAAAACAGGAGATACCCCTTCCTCTAAGTCCTTACGTCACACCAGCATATAATTTGGTCCTGGAAGAATATAATTTCATATATTTTATTTTCATTTGGTGTAATTGATTTGTACAGGAAAGTTTTACTTCACTAAAACATTTTGTGTCACGTCTTTCAATGCAAATCAAATTTTGGTTGGTATAAATTATATTATAGTATCAATAAAAACATGAGTTTGAGGTACATTGTGATATTGGAATTTCTAAAAGTTTTCCTCTTCAAAGTGCTATCTCACTCACCCAAAACCAAAAATCATTTTATTATTTTTTTCTCTGTGAAATGATCAGTTGGTCTATTTAAAACAACAAATTGTAATAATTCTTTGGAATAACAAACTTTAAATATTATAATAGTATGTATGAGCAGTACAATTTTTTTCATGTAGTCTCATAAAGAATTATACATTGTCATTATACTTAGTAATTATGTTGCAAAAATATAATTATACATTATAATGCATTTTCAGTATTACAAGTAATTAAACTAAAAACAATTATTCTATGAATAATTCATTTTTTCTTTAAAATATATTTCTCTTTTTTTAGAAAAGAAACTGATATCAAAGAATTGTTAGAGACTTTAAAAGGAACAAAGAACCAAGTAGGGACTCTATTGAAGCTGCAGGATTTTAGTAGTTTTCCAGAGAAAATTGTAAGAATATTGTTTTGCAAGAATATTGTATAAATAAGTAATTTAATTTAAGAATGACTATGCTTAACTGATATGGAAGCCTTACTTCCACAGTAATATACTGAATCTAAAAATAACATTGGCAGAGAAGAGGATTTATAGAAAAATGCATATAAATTACATTAGCCCTGTGGGACCTACAGATAGTCAAGTTTGTTACTACAACAGAAAAGATGCTTTCATACTCCATATTCTCTTTCACAGATTACTCATATTCAAGGTATGATTTAACTATAAAGAGTATCTAGATGTTCTATCACTCCACCTAGTTTCTATATATCCACTTTTTGTGACTCAACTATATTAAACTTTCAAAGACATGACTAGAAATTTTAGGAATTTGAAGCCTCTATTGATTGTAACATCTAACGTATATTGACTGCATCCTTTAATGTATATTGACTGCATCCTCTGTCCCAGATAGTTCTTTCTACATATATTAGATCACTTTTATTCTTTTTGTTTTTGGTGGGTTTTTTTGCTAAGGAAGATTCGCCCTGAGCTAATATTCATTGCCAATATTCCTCTTTTGTTCCTTTGACGTGAGCCACCGCCACAGCATGGCCAGTAACAGATAAGTGATGTAGTTCTGTGCCTGGGGAACTGAACCCAGGCTGCCAAAGTGGAGTGCACAGAACTTAACCACTAGGCCACAGGGGCTGGCTCTAATCACTTTTATTCTTACAAAAATCCTAAGAGATAGTTATCATTAGAAAGGCCATTTTTCAGATAAGGAAATCTAGGCAGAGAGATTAAGTTACTTGCTCATGTAACTTGCAAATGATGAAACAGAGTTTGAACCCAGATAGTCCAATTGAAGAGGATGATATTTTCACAATGTGTTACAGTATGACCTCAGAGTTTACAAAGCATTCCTGGAATTGGTTGAAAAATACCCAAATTAGTTAATTATGGCTATCATAGAAGACTAGACTGTAGTTATACTGTTTTAACTATATCATTAATCTGAGGATAGATATCCAGTGCAATTATAGATAGATGATAGGTAAATAGGTAGGTAGATAGATAGATATAATTCAACAAACATTTCTTATGTGCCAAATATATCCAATTGTAAATAGTTTCATTAAAGAGTCATTATATTTAGAAGTACTTTGTGTCCATGAAATTTTCATGATGTGCACCGCACCCATGGCTCTCTTTCCATTGTATTGATTTCAAATATTAAACCTGATCACTTTGAGACTTTAAATCAATTGCCTTCTAATTATCTCATTATGGAGCAACAATCTTTACTTCTCTTATAATAGATTAGAAAGGGCATAGGCTTGAGGTTAGGAAGACCTGAGTTCAATTCTTTATTCTGCTACTACTACAATACTTTATTCTGCTTTATTCTGCTACTCTGTAAAGTTAGACTTACTTAAAGTTCTCCTGTATGTAAATGTAAGGCAGTCTTCCCAAGGTTTAATTTATTCATTTCTAAAATGTTGATAAAGTCAATGTCATATCAAACTATGTACATAAGATCTATATAGGGATATAAAGCACTGAAAAGAAATAAGCTAATAAATAAAATAAGCAAATTATCAGTTGATGACTTTAAAAAGCATCAGGATAGCTTCAGACGTGTTTAAACAGGTGCATTCTCCTTGGTGGTGCATCAAAGTGTGGTACACAGCTTTCCAACCAACAAAAACATCTAGTAGGATTGTATATAACATTGTTCAGGGTTGGGTTCCTGGGATGAGTAAATGAAATAAAATTGTCAAATATGCAAAGATGACTAGGATATTGCTTGTAAATTTCTCCCTCTCCTTCCCATCAGAGAAAGACATAAATAGTACATTTGGACATAGATCCCTAGAGAATCATCTTCAATCATGAAAAGTACTTAATTCCTCATATGGAACTCTCTTTAAAAGAAGAGTGGTCTTGAAATAGAAGAAAAGAGCTCTATGTCAGTGGAGGAAATTGAAAATCATGAAACAAAGAGAATGAGGAAAAGAGAGGAAAAAAAGTTACTTTAAAAGAACGTGTGCACACAAAATAGAATTTAATTTCTACTACTAGAGAAAAAAGCATTTTCCATTCATCTCAATTGGCTACCCTTCCTGATATTTATCCTCAGCCATCAATCTCTCTTTAGCTGTAGTAGCGAATCTTCATGGCGTGATTAAATTACATTTAGTCTCCGTTTGTATTCATCCTGCAACAAGCCCCAGATTGATACTTGTGTACTGTCAACATCCCTGTATCTAATGGACAGCAGCGATAAAACTTTCCACATAAATTGTGCAATTAACATTTTTTAAAGTCTGTGCAAATGGAGAAGCCCTGGCTTTAAATTATAAATTAACAACATCTGTTTTGAAGTAAACTGTGTTGTATTCCAGCGAAGCTCCACAAGTTTACCGCCAAATTTTATCATGACCAGTCCTGGGTGATACTGAACTCAGGTCAGCCAGGGTGTTCATTTAATCTGCCATTTTTGACAGCTAATTTGTCATGAAAATCAGAGCTCCAACTATTGAAGCAAAATAACATACTATCTAAAACATTTCCCATTTCTAGGATATGTAGCAATGTTTTCCTGCCTTAGTGAATTCAGCAGCCTAGTTCTTCACAAGGGGAACCCCTAAGATTTAATGAGGTGCTACGTAATTTGTGGGTCCCAGCGCAAAGTGAAAATGTGGGGCCCCTTGTTCAAAAATTATTAAGAATTTCTAGATGGCAACAGTAGGGCATTAAACCTGGTATGGGGCTCTATGTGACTATCTACAAGTCACAAGCCCATAAAGCTGGCCCTGGATTTAGTTCACCTCACTATGGTTGCCTTGAGAACTGTGCTAAAAACATGACCTGTAGTTACTCTGTAGCAGATTTAATAAATTACATTTTAAACAGCTACTTGTTCCTGGATTAGGTTCCATATGGCAATCCAACAATTCAAACCTTGACTGTGTCAATATGCAAAAAAAGAAAAAAAGAGCAAGAAATTTGCACAATCGTTTAGTTAATTTCAGTCTCAAAGTCATACTTTTATTTGGTGTATGTGGAGAAAAAGAAGAATGTTAACTGAATTACTTAAATTATTATATACCTTTAGAGTCCAGATTGTCATGCATTACATATTACACAAGTCAATTTAAGTATGCTTTTACATTATAGTCCAATTTTTTAACTGTTTTGTTATCTTTGTTGCTTCTATTTGAACTTTCTCCTAGTTATCTGTTTAATAATAATAATAATAACTTCATTTCTAGAGTGCTTATGCTTGTCACTTTATAACGTGTTCTAAACGTATACACAGATAGATGATTTGATGGATGGATAGAGAGATAGAGAGATAATTTATTTAATCCAAGCTGAATTTAATCCTGCCCTTGAGATCAGATAAGAGTGCCTTAAATTCTCAATCCCGTGAGAAGCTCTATACCTCCAAATGATTTTTGCTCTTCCTTTAGGATCCCCTCTGGCTCTGGGAAGGTTATTTCTGGAGCATATTGACCTATACTTGCAGTCCAGTACCAAATTGATTCCCCATCCCTTCTCAGAAAAGAGTAATCACACGGAAAAGCAACATTAATGTGATTTCTACTTCTGGCCATAATGGAATTACTGGGATGTGTTTACTCATCATCATAAACAATAATTGGATAAAACGTAGGAAAAAATGTTTTCAAATATTCAACAGCAAGCAGTGCAGGGCAGAGATCCTCAAGAAAAGGGAAGAAATGGACTGAGTTTAAGACTTTCTGTAGGCTCCAAAGCTCGGGAAGAGGGAAACTGATCAGAGTTGAGCAGTCTCCCCACACTGAAGGGATTGCTCTCCAGGCCCTGCCCTGCCTCTGTTGCTGTTCTTGCTGCTTGGTGCTAGGACAGAAGTGTTGGGGGGTTTTTCAATTCCTGATTACATTCACCAGTAAGCCCAGTGAGTCTGGCAGTTAGAGATACGTGGTTTTACCAGCAACCTGTTCCCTCAGCTCTGGGAGCCAGACTCTCCAAGCTCTTCTCCCCTTCACCCACATTAGCAGTTTATATCTTTGTTCCCCAGTGGTATCCCTGGGCAAGAAGCTTTTGTGTCCCTTCTCTGTGGGGTGAAGCCATCTCCCTCCTCCAGAAGCGGTGGATTTTTGCTTGTGCCTGCCTTCCAGTGGGAAGATTTCCTACCCTGACCCCAGCAGTGTAAGGTTCTTGCTTCTTAGAAGGGAAGAGTCTGGGAAAACGGGTTTTATTCTCTCTCCCAGAAGTAGATGGCCGTCTCCTAAACGCCCTCACTGTTGTATAGTTCTCTCTGTCCTGCCCAGCTCGCAATCCTTCTTTCGAGCACCCAGTACTGGGATAACAGCTTGCAAGTGAGTACAATTTCCCCTGCATCTGAGGTTCCCAGTTTTAAACTGTCACATTAGTCCACAGTCAGTCTTTGGAAAATTGTTAAAATTGTAGCTGACTTCTCCTCATCCTCTGTTACTGGAGATCACCGCTTTCTCCCTTACTCCGACAAAGGTGAAAGTTCACATGTCCCGTCTCTCTCTAAGGGATTTGTCACTCTTTGGAATTTATTTCACTCAGTTATTTTAAAATCTCAGAGCTCAGGTGGGTTTGAGAAAAGGTATGATGTTGTGAATTACTCAACCTTTTTGTATGTTTGTTTGTTTATAGAGTGGGAACAATGTTCTCTCACACGTTCCTATATTCCACACAGAAGTGAATGTTCTCTCATAGTATTTTGATTAGTTTTCTTTCTAAAGGTTTCTTCCCTTGGCATTATGTCTGTTTTCCTCTTTTTAATTTCTTTGTTTTTCTTTTTGTTTGCTTTGGTTTGTGTCCTTCCTGTAGGGGCTTTCCCCTCCCCCCCAAATTTCTAATTTCTTCCCAATTTCTTGGAATCTGTGTTTTCAGGCACATTCAGTGAATGTTTCATTGAGGGACACCCTTTCCCTTCACCCCGCAACATTAATGTCTAAATCAGTTGCCACATCCGGAAATATTCACTTGTCCTTCAGGCAGATTGTATATTCATGACAGGCAGTGTTCTGCAAATCAACAGGTGAAAAGAAATGGAAGTCTCTTTATTTAATCATCTTATTCTTGGGTGTTCCCTGGTCCAGAGCCCCTCCTAATCATTCTCTTTCAATCTTCTTGAGATGGTGAACTCTTTGTCTTTTACCATGCTGACATAGACACAATGTCCTGGCTGTACAGGGTGAGGAAGCAGACGGTCCAGCTTCCTTAGAAAATCGGTTAAAATATTTTCCTGTTTTCAGCTCTACCTTTCAATCCCACCTTCAGTGAGAAATGTTGCCTCAAATTCACAAGTTGATCTGGGGGCCGGCTAAAGTTTGCAACATCTGTAACTCCCTATAGTTTTCTTTGCCTTTTCCTTTTTTCCCTTAAACATTGCATCTGTTCTAACCACTGCCCACCTATTATAATTTTGTGGAAATCTCTTATCCACTATTGCCTGCCTCCTCATTCTATTTGTCTTTCTAGTTTATACTTTTACATTCCTTTTCTGTTATTTCACTTTGGATTATAGAAGGTGTGAAATACCTAAATATACATATGCACATATAAATATGCGAAATTTAGCCAGATATGTCTTGTTGCAATAATTGATTGGCCATAATTAGACCATCATTTGGTGATCTTTATTTATATATTCTCCTTTATGATATTCAATTTCAAGGTCTTCCTGATTACTCTACTAGTATATTTGCTTTCTTCAATTCCTTATTAAAGTGAGAGTCAAAATCAGCCAGTCAACATTTTTTATGAGCACTGCCATCACCATCATTACTGTTATTGTCATCAGTATCAGTTTCCTATATGACAAGCACTTTCCTATCCATTTATAGGTATTATTCATTTAAAACTAGGAAGAACTCTATGAATTAGTTACTATTAACACTCAAAATATTTTCATACCAAATATCTGATAAGGGGTTCATATCCAAAATATATAAGGAACTCATACAACTCAATAGCAAACGAATAAAAAAAATTAAAAATAGGCAAAGAACTTGAACAGACATTTTTCCAAAGAAGACAGACAAATGACCAACAGGTACCTGAAAAGGTGTTCAATATCACTAATCATTAGGAAAATGCAAATCAAAACCACAGTGAGATATCACCTTATCCTGTCAGAATGGCTGTTACTGAAAAGACAAGAGACAAGTGTTGGCGAAGGTGTGGAGATAGGGAACTCTTGTACATTGTTGGTGGGCATGTAAATTAGTACAGTGATTATGGAAAGCAATATGGAGGTTCCTCAAAAAATTTAAAAAATGCCTACCATTTGATCCAACAAACTCACTTATGGTTTTGTTTCCAAAAGAAATTAAATCAATATCTCAAAGAGATGTCTGTTCTCCCATGTGTACTGGAGCCTTATTCACAATAGCCAACATATGGAAACAACCTAAGTATCTGTCAACAGATGCAAGGATGAACAAAATGTGGTGTGTATATATATATATATATATATATATATATATACATATATATATAATGGAATATTATTCAGCCAAAAAAAATAGGAAATCCTGCCATTTGTGACAGTGTGGATAAACCTGGAACACACTATGCTTTGTGAAATAAGCCAGGCACAGAAAGACAAATACCGTATGATCTCACTTAAATTGGAATCTAAAAAAGTTGAACTCATAGAAGCAGAGAGTAGAATGGTGGTTGCTGGCGGCTGAGGGTGGGGAAAATGAGGAGATATTAGTCAAAGAGTACAAACTTTCAGTTATAAGATGAATTCATTCTGGAGATCTAACATGCAGCATGATGACTATAGTCAATAATACTGCATTGTATGCTTGAAATTTGCTAAGAGAATAGATCTTAACTGTTCTCAGCGCACATATAAAAATAGGTAACTATGAAGTGATGAATATGTTAATCAGCTTGATTGTGGTAATCACTCCACAATGTATATGCATATCAAGCCATCACATTATACATCTTAAATATATACATTTTTTATTTGTTGATTGTACCTCAATAAAACTAGGAAAAATATAAAATAAGACGAAACTAAGGTTTTGAGAGGTGGAGTCAATATTTAAATAAAGGCAGTCTAATAAGATGTTCATTCTTTACCACTATGCTGTCACCGGCACTAGGAAAGTGTTATTAAACACTAATAACTTATCTTTGATATACTAATAAGTGTCAACATTAGCTAAATTTCACCTCATACATTGTATCTTACACATGGTTTGTCAGGCTTTGACTAAAGCTCCTCCAGCAACCTCCCAAAACAGTTATCCCAGAGTTACTAGCATTAATCAAATAACCTGACCTTAAAAATTACAGGGCTATGGACTGGCCCCTTGGCCTAGTGGTTAAGTTTACATGCTTGGCTTCAGGGTCCCGGGTTTGCAGGTTCAGTTCCCAGGTGTGGACCTACACCACCTGTCAGCCGTGCTGTGGTGGTGACCCACATACAAAATAAAGGAAGACTGGCACAGATGTTAGCTCAGGGAAAATCTTCCTTGAGCAAAAAGAAGAAGATTGGCAGTGGATGTTAGGTCAGGGTGAGTCTTCAAATTACAGGGCTATATATTCATATTTTAGGGCCATAGGAATATGAGGGCAGAAACTGCCTTCTGTTCCATAAAGCTTCCATTTAGTAGAATGCCTAAATATTTGCTTACCAGACACTAAATATGTACTAAATTCATATTACTTTACCATATTACAGTAATACTATATATCATATATTATTATTTTATGCTTAACATCTTTGTATGGTGAACAATTTTTTCCAGTTTGTCTGGGTCTTTCTCAGTTTTGGCACAGACAGTCTCCCATCCAGGAAAATCCCTCAGTTCCAAGCAAACCAAGATGGTGGTTTCTCTATATCTTTGTTATATTTTCTGAGCATTTAGAAGCATAGAGGCTAGAATAGAAGAAACCAAACTCCATGTAGAGATTCAAAAATACATAAGACTTTAAAGTTTTAAAATAAAGAAATCATGCTGATCTGAAAACATATTGGTCATGAGATTTATCTTCCCAGTGCCTTTGCTTTCCTTCATTTCTGTAATACGAAACTTAAAATGATTGAATTTCAGGGGTCCACAGCAATAGTAGACATCCATTTCACAAAATAAAATATTTTTCCTTTGGGAGAGGAAGCATTTCAGGACGGAAATGTCCAAAGTCACAGTGTGGGGTAGGGGAAAGTGAGGAGGGCAGAGGATAGATGCTGGTGAAGTGGGGAGAAGAAGGCAGTGGGACGGAAATTCCAAAAAGGGAATGCTGTGGATAAAGTAGGACGGTGGTGTCCGCTGACGTCAATCTTGAATGCTTAGTTGAGGGTTCAGATTTTCTAGGATATGTGAAAGAAGGGTAACTTTATAAAATGGTGAGAATGGACTATTAGCAAGTGCAAACTACCCCAGTGTGGATCTCCCACAGAGAGGAGGATCACCTGGAACACAAAGATAGAGTAATTTGGTTCTTCTATGCCATGGTGAATTTTGAAAAAGAAGAGGAGAATTCACTCATCTTTTGGGGTTGAATAGTCTTGGTAGAGAAAGAAAACTTCTCATCTCCTCGTCTTCCCCTGCGATTGCTTTTCTTCTTACAATGAGACCTCATCTGCCAGGGGCTGTACCTGCATAGTCATGAAATACATTATACAATACAATCTGTGTCATAAATAATGACAGAGAAAATAATGCTAGATATACACCACATTTAAAAAAAAACCATGAACCTAGTTAAGTATGTTTGTGAGCTCCTAGTCTCACCTCTTATGTTTCCATTGTTCCATTCTACCTTGCTTTTTTAACTTTTTGGTTGTTGTGATCAATGACTACTCTGTTTTAAAAATCCAAGCGAGGGTCTGGACTGAGTAACACTTCAAAGCAAACAAAATAACCAAATGAAAGTACAAAAGAGGCACATGAGCTAAATAATGCTCAATGTTCGAAGATCTCTGTTCCCTTTCTTGCAGTTTCATCGTGCATTCATTGGTAAGGAATTTTGGGTCAATGTTGCACATAAAACATTAGGACAAACATTTTCCTTATTGAGTTCCAGGACTTTTTTCATTTGGTAAGTAAGCATGGAGAGTCTTATTTTTAGCTATGGGGCTTTCTAGATCCTGAGAACTGGGTATGTCTTATCTAGCCATTAACTCAATATTACCAAATTCCATTACAACAAGGCAAGAGAATGTCTCCTGTATTTCATTATAATGGCCTATAACCAGCAGACTACTTATGGCTCTGCATGTTTTTTTTTGTATAAAGTAATTTGCTCATTAGTTTTTTTTCTTTTCACCTTGAATTCTTTTTTGGAATATAATGGTATATTTTGTTCCCTGTTCTATCTATGTCTTTGCATTTCTTCTGGCCACGTTTTCCTTATTTAGGCAGCTTTTTATATTATCCCATAGACTGCATCATTTAATTCATGAATTCTTTTTGCAAAAAAGTTTAAGATGCCAAAAATTTAGGAAAGAAAAACTGAAACAACTGGCAGTGTATTGAGATGGAAAGCTTGGTGTTGTGTCTCATTCTATTCACAGTAGTTAAGGGGTGTGAATTGCTTCTTCACTAGCATAAATTTCCTGCTGGGCCGCCCTTTGTTCACTTCATGCTGCTTTCCTGCTCTGTTATGACTGCAAAAATACCTGATTCTAACTTAATGTAACTTTAAATGTTTTACTTCTTTGAACAATGCTTATTTGTAAGGCCCTTCCTGAAATGAAAGTGGATACAGTAAAGCAAGCAAATACCACATCTTATCTACAACATTGATTCTAGAAATGCTACAGGACTAACGTACATACGCACAAACATATGTAAATCATATATGAATATATATAGGGACAGACACATATATTTTAATGTGTGTGTGTGTGTCCAGTAGTGCTTTAGTCTTTACAGAATCAGATATATGTGTGTGTGTGTTTGTATGTGTGTATATCCATTCACTGGTAAGACAATTTGGTTCAATACTGCAAATATAATGTATTTCTCATTATCCTCTCTGTCTTAGAATTTTAGAGATACATCTTACAGATTCATCTAAACTGGAATGAAATTACTTCCAGAAATCTGTAGTTGCTTAGCACCAGTAGTGGAGCTATGCATTGAGAAATATAACCTATTAATGTTATTAAGAGATTCATACCACGAAAACTACGCTTGCTCCATGAATTATTCATGGTATCCCTGTAATCATGGTGGGCTTTCTGGGTCACTTTCTTGTTTCTTTCTGGACTATAGAATTTAATTGGGATGCCCTGTTTAGGAAAGGTCTGTGCTTAAAATACCATCACTCTTTTACTATAGTACACCTACCAGAGAGTGTAACCATTAAAGAAAGAATTATTCTGACAATTGTTAAAATGATAACGGAAAATTTTATTTAGGACTACTCTGATAGGTGTCAAGACTATCACAACAGGAGAAAGAAACTCGGCTCAACTCTGAATAAACAAGGAGCAATGAGGATTTATAATCAAGAGGTTAGTAGATGGAGACATCAGTGGTAGGAAGATTCTTGCTAAACTGACCTAACAAGATTGTGGTTGAAGACAGGCCAAGATGATTGGATATCAACACGGGGATGATAGGGGATGAGGAATTTGATCAGATATTAAAGGTGGGAGGACTCTCTCTACTCTGATCTTGGAGGATTCTTGCTAAAACTGTACACTGCAAGAACAGACAGGAACACCCGAGGATGCAGCCTAGTTGAGATGAGGGCTTAGAGAAGTCTGACTAAAGTTTAGTCAACGACAGAGTCTTTGTCATAAACTTGTGGTGAAGTGGAAGAGAAAACTCCATCATCTACTACAGGGATTGCAGAAGCAGCCTGCAACAAATGATTGTCTTCACTGAGCACTGGTAGCAGAGGTAGCTTCAGCTGTCATTCTACCTGGGGTCTGAGTGACAGGGCTAGACACAACTGTAGTGACAACGCATTGAAGATTGGAGAAGAGCTCTGGGCAGGGTGGCACCAGTGTGGCAGTGCAGCCTGGGCAGAGCAAGTATCTAAAGAGAGTCTAGAGTGATCACCAGCAGTCAATAGCATAAGAAGCAACTGAGATTGATGAACGAAGGCAGATGAACCACATCCCAAGACGCACACAGATATTTCAAGCAAGAAGGGAAACAAATATGAATCTGAGACACTGTCTTTCCATAGGGAAGGGCTTAAGAGAAAGTGATACCTTATTAAATTGACCTTGTTTGTACTCAGGGCTGGTGAAGCCTGGGGACTTTCAACTACTAAAATAATAATTCAGAACAAATACAAGCTATAAATGCATACATAATACAAATGTGAGTAAAATAAAAATAAGCTCACCTTTCAGGTAACTTACCAATTTAGACCTGTCAGAATCTGGACCGTAAATGATGAAGGTGATGAAGGTATCAAAGACAATGAAAAATGCAAGTGAGAAAATTAAATGACACAGAATAAAAAGACAAATAATTGGAATGCAAGGTGTTTCCTCATCAAATAAGTTATACAGCGTTTCCACCTGTAGTACATGGTCCAACCGATCACTGGAGGATATTAAAATAGAACTTTGCATTCATTCGCTCTTCTCTCGACAAGGTTGACGTTTTCTTTGTGTGACCACAGGAATACAAGACCCCATCCAATACTGGAAATCCTTGAGTCAATATCTGGTGTGCTTTGAAGGATGAATGGCTGAGAACAGATTTTAAATATTGGCAGAGGGAATTACACTCTTAGAACATAAATAAAGCTGTCAGTAAACAAGAGCATGAGAGAGTAGAACTCATGACACAATTATGACCCTGATGAAGCCAGCTCTGACAAGGAATCAGGCTCAGGTTGGCAGTGGGACTTCTTGCAAGAGTCCTTCTCTGCTGCGGGCCCTGGTGCAGCTGCTGCTGCAGCGGAACAGTGAAAATTGATGCCCAGACTCTCTTTGCTTGACTTGTTCTCACATGCACCCAACAATCAGTGCGCAAGTTTTTATTGAGTGCTTTTTCTGTGCCTGAGATTGATTCAATCCCAGAGGAACACAAAGGAAATGAAAGATCCCATTCTCACCATCTGGGAACTTTGGTTAAGTTAGAGGAAGAAGATTAATATACATGATTAATACGCAAACTACAAAAGATGTTTAATAGCAAAGCATTAAGTAATGCATTGAATATAGAACTTACCGGATCACATTATAAAATGACTTGCAGTTTTGGTTCTGCTATTACTATGTGATTTGGGACAATTCTTATTGTATCTCATTCTCAGTGATCTCAGAAGTTAAATGAGGGGATTTGATGGTCTGTTCCCTTAGGTGCCTTCCTTTCAAAGGCTTACAGTTTATGAAATTCTTTCCAGTGCACCAAAAGAAACAAGTTGTTTTATTTAATTATATCGAATTTTCAGTTTTGCTCAGGTTATGAACCACATATGAAGATAAATTCTTGAAAAAATACAACCTTAAAACAAGTTGGAGATCATAAATTCTATATCCTTTTCTTAATTTCACAACCCAATTAGCATAGTACAAGGAAGCAAAGAAAATTTGCAGTATCTGCATTAGTAAGGAAATTTGTTTAACTTTGATCAAGTATTTTCAAATCATATAATCGTACATGAGCAGGATTGTCCTATGCCATATATATGTATATTTAAATATACATACATGTATACATTTGTTTATATAATGCAATTAGTAGTTATGCAAACACACTGAGAAATTCTTGTCATTTTTACATCAACTTCATTGGCACTGTTTCTTAAGTTATCACTTCTCATTTTCATTTGTTTCCATTCTTACTCAGGGCATTAGATAAGACGACAATGTTGAATATTAACACAGCATAACTGAAAGAGCTGCCAAGATAGCATTTTTAAGGAAGTTCAACAATATCCCTGAACAAATATTGAGCAACTATATTATCTGTTCACACTTAATAATTTATGAGATTTAGTACAGTCTGCCTGAAGATGGGAATGCCATGTACATATTTTAAAACATGGCATTATTATGATTGCAAGTCCAGAAGATTTGTATTCAATAAATGGGATATGTCATCCCATGGAAGAGGAAAACTTTGTTATCCATGTTACCTTGCAAGTATCATGGAGAACTAGCAGATACTAGTTAATGTAACTTGACAATTAAACTTTGCTATTTTTAAGATCCTCTTTGGAATGAAGCCTCTTTCTATTTATGATTTGAAGTCCTGTTTTATATTTTGTATTCCTTAAAATCAAATTGTATAAATATATTGAGAAGCTGCAAATCAATAGTACATAATTATTTACCCTAAACTTTCACTAACCATAACTCTCAATTCATCTTTACAGTCTGAGCCAATATTTTAACCATGTAGTTGTAATTGGGGGAAAAAAATCTGTTTCTTTTTTATCTAATTCAGAAATGTCTTGATAGATTAGATGGTTGTGTATGTAGACAAAGAAATAATACTCATTATCCAGGCTGTAAATTGAACTTAAATAAAAAATTTGAGTTTCTTAAATGACTCTGAAGGACACAATAGAAAGTATACATATATAAGATTGACCTCATTACACATATAATGTATTAAATTATTCTAACTCCAATGTTTCTCTCTAACAAATTGTCCTGATACGGCCAACCAGAATTTTAAAGTTATAACCTTACTTATTAGTTGCTGTAAGAGCTTGGATGTTGTAGTCAAATTACTTGAGCTTGAATTTCTGTTGTCACTGTTAATTTGATCTATACCCTTGAATAGTTTACTTAGTCTTTCTTTGCCACAGTTATATCACTTATGGTATGGGAATATTAATAGTTCCAAGCAGATAGGCCTTTTGTGAAGATGGAATTATTTACTATATTTAAAATGTTAAGTGCCTGACATATGCTAGAAACCATAATTATTATTACTATCATTAGCAATAACTATGGTTATTATTCTCCACAATTTGGTATCAGTCAGGGGCAATCACAGACACTGAAAGTAAAAAATTAATTCACATATTAATACTCAGAGCTTCTAATCATAGAACAACAATGTGAGAGGTTCTCTCCTTAATCCAACACTTGTTTGCAATGGAACAGCTAAAGACATACACCTGCTCTCAAGAATGATTATAAAGATACACTAATCAATACAGTGTAGTATTGGTACAAAGACAGATGTAAATCAACTCGCAAAAAGAGAATTGAGGCAAAACCTTGAACAGAGATTGCACAAGAGAAGATATACAAAAGGCTAACATGTGCACAGGAAGACACTCAGCGCCGTTAGTCATGAGCGAGGGCCAATAAAAATTGCAATGAGATACTATTTCAAACCCACAAGAAAGGTTAAAAAACTGACTATACCTAGTATTGGTGAGAATGTGGAGCAACTGGTGGTACTTTAAATGAAACAAACACTTTTGAAGACAATTTAGCCATTTCCTATAAATTTCTTATAAATGTAAGCATATACTTACAATATAGCCCAGTAGTTTCATTCTTAGATATTGACACAAAAACTGAAAAATACATGTCTATACCAGAGAAGCTCACAGCAGCTTTATTTATGAGTTAAAAACAGGAAATAAAATAATGTTCATCAATAAGTTTATTGATAAACACAATTTTATTATATTGATTCAAGGAATACTTTCACCAAAAGAACAGACTACTGATAAACACATAATCATGAAAGAATACTCAAAACATTATGCTGAGTGAAAGAAGCCAGAACAAAAGTTAAATACTATGTGATTCCATGTATTGAAGTTCTGCAACAGGCAAAGCAAATCTATCATTATAGAAATCATATCAGTGGTCACCTGGGGCATGGGTAAGAGGGGATGTGTGGATTGCCTACAAAGTAACTGGAGGAAATTTTCCATAGAAATATATCATATCATGATTAAGGTAGTAATGGTGTATATATTAGTTTAAAAAGTCATCAAAGTGTACATTGAAATGTTTGCATTTTATTAGATGCAAGTTTGATCATAAAAAATTGATTCTTAAAAGGTCAATGTTTCCCTTGCATTCGAGGGTTGATTTTGGATAAGAGAACAGGCAATTCACGTTAGTTTGCCACCCTAGCAAAAGCGAGAGTCAGTGAGGTTTCTTTGAGAGTTCTCCTGCAAGCACTGTTGCCAAAGCCCCATCAGTTGTCAGAGTAGTGGGACAGTCAGATTGAAAGTAGAGATTGAACCAGCCATGACAGGCACACAAAATAAATTGATAGCCTTTGTTGAATATGTTTTTTACTACAAATAAAAATATTGATATAATAAGTGAAGAAACATTAAATGGTAAAGAGAAAAGTTATAATAATCTTGAATTGGAATAATTCTTAGTCAATACCAATTAAAAATGGATTTTAGATGTTGTAATGTTCACCCATACTTTAAAGGGAAAAATACCAAAATAAGTCTCCACAAATGTCCTCTAGTAACATGGTATAAACAAAAATAGTACTCAATATGTTTATAAACAAAGAAACAAACTTTTCTTAATTTTAATGATCCAAAATTCAAGCAGATCATAATAAAGGTAAACATGTCTAATTTGATCAAGTTGTATGGTTGTATCCTTGACAAAGATGAACAGAATGCTTTAGCAACCTGTAAATGGTTTACCGGACCCCAACTCACATGCATGCAGAAAAACATACCCCCACAAGCACATACATACACAATATCCGTACTTTACCCAGACAGCAACTGAGAAACCTCTTTATATATGGTAGGTAACAGAGCTTGAAGTGAAAGTGGTGGCTCATTGCATTACTAATTGTAGCATTTTGACTACTTGTCTTGGTGACTTTATGCAACATTCCCCATTTATCAGGCTGCAGGAATTTTTTTAAAGTAGCCTGGGTCCTGATTTTAGGGTGAAAAACCATATTTAAAAATGAATAAATAAAAAATAAATAAATAAATAAATAAAAATGAATAACCAAGAAATTGTGGTATTGGTGAAAGAATAGACAGATAGATCAATAAAATAGAATAGACAGCCCAGAAATAGACCCATATAAACATAGCCAACTGATCCTGACAAAGGAACAAAGACAATAGAATGGAGTAAAGATAGTCCTTTCAAAAAATGGTGCTGGAACAAACGGACAGTTAGATGCAAAAAAATGAGTCTAGACACAGACCTTATACCCTTCACAATAATTAACTCAAAATAGATGATAGACCCAAATGTACACACAAAACTATAAAACTCCTAAAAGATAACATAGGAGAAAATCTAGATGACCTTAGTTATGGAGATGACTTTTTAGATATAGCACCAAAGGCACAATTCGTGATAGAAAAAATTGATAAGCTGGACTTCACTAAAATTAGAAATTTCTTTTCTGCAAAATATAATGTCAAGAGAATGAAAAGACTAGCCACAGACTGGGATAATATATTTGCAAAAGACACATCTGATAAAGGACCAAAATAGACAAACTTAACACTCAACAATAAGAAAACACAATTTAAGAATGAGCCAAATTGCTTAACAGACACCTTACCAAAGAAGATAAACAGATGGCATATAAGCATATGAAAAGATGCTTTACATCATATGTCATCAGGAAAATGCAAATGAAAACAACAATGAGATACCACTACGCATCTACTAGAATGGCCAAAATTTGGAACACTGACACACCTAAATGCTGGAGAGGATATGGAGTAACAGGAACTCTCATTCACTGCTGATGGGAATGCAAAATGGTACAGCCACTTTGGAAGACAGTTTGGAAGATGGTTCTTACAAAACTAAATGTACTCATCATATGATCCAGCAATCACACTCCTTGGTATTCACCTAAAAGACTTGAAAACTTACATTCACTCAAAAACCTGCATATGGATGTTTACAGCAGCTTTATTCATAATTGCCAAAACTTGGAAGCAACCAAGATGTCCTTCAGCAGGGGAATGGATAAGTAAACTGTGGTACATCCAGACAATTGAATATCACTCCGAACTAAACAGAAAGGAGCTATCCAGCCATGAAAAGACATAGAGGAAACAAATGCATATTACTAAGTGGAAGAAGCCAATCTGAAAATATTACATACTGTGTGATTCAAACAATGTGATATACTGGAAAAGGCAAAACTATGGAGACAGTGAAAAGATCAGTGGTTGCCAGGGGTTGAGGTAGGGAGCAGGAATGAATAGGCGGAGCGTAGAGGATTTTTAGGGCAGTGAAACTACTTTCCATGATACTATAATGGTGGATAGATGTCATTACACATTTGTCCAAACCCATAGAATGAACAACACCAACAATGAAACTTAATGGGAACTGTGGACTTTGGGTGATGTGTCAAAGTAGGCTCATCACTTGTAGCAAATGTACCACTCTAATGGGGAATGCTGATAATGGGAGAGGCTGTGCATGTGTGGAGTCAGAGAGTATATGGGAAATCTCTATCTTTTCAATTTCATTGTGAACCTAAAACTGCTCCAAAAATAGTCTTTAAAATAAAACAAATTAAAAATTAATTATAAACGTTTGTAAAATATAAAATATTATAACGACATCATAAGTTTTTCATCAACATTTAAGTTGTATATTTTATTAGTGAACTATAAATATCATGGAAAAGGGGTATTGCAGTCTCTCTCAATGTATTTTCTGTAAGATTTTTCAGAAGCTAGAAATCTAAACAGTCCTTACACTGCATGCTGGTTCAGCTGGAAATGTTAATCATATAGCTATTCCTCAGGAATGGAGAACACAAAGGCCACAAAATTTCTGCTATAAAGATGATTTATTAAATGTTGAATATTCTCCTTTTCATTACTATGCATTTATTTGGGAAAGCAATCCTTGTAGGGGAAGAGGAACCATATGACCACTAGTAATTTGCAAACAAAAAACGAGGGCTGCTTCACAGATCTGTGGCATTAGCAGAGTCTTGGAGGCTCATAACAAGCACATCTGTCAAACAATACAGACCTCCGTCTCCGAGTTAACGCACACACAGGCTCACACATTCACTCTCACACACACACCACTCACACAAACATACATACGTCACAGAAGCAATATACACACAACACATTTATACCCAACACCCACACCCACAAACACAAACACGCACACACACACAATGGACCATCATCATCTATACATCTATGGCAAGTAGCAAGTATTCTAGAATTATTACCTTAATGCACTGATTACAGGGAAAAGTGAAGAGGCAAAGAAAATTATAGATATTGCAAACTTTACCCTGCTCCCCACAAAATTATTGTCCTTTTAGATTGAAATATATTGCCAGACTGAATAACTGGCAAGTTCCTTTTCTAAAGAAAATAAATACTGTTCATATATGCAATACACATCGAATCACGTTCCTTCTTGGATTCCAGGTTCATCATGGTAGGTGGAACACAGTAAATTCAAAAGACACTTGTTATGTGGAAATCAGTGAATAAGTATATTGATTGGATGAAATAATGAAAAGTTATGGATCATTTTGTGGATCTGAGCAGAAGTGGCATATAAATGCTATTTCTAGGTGATAGATTGTCCATGCCTATTTGGTTTAGTTATATTGCCAAATCTCCCCTAATAGTTGGTTTTCCTCTAATTAATTAAAAATATCTGTTGATTTCTTAAAATTCTTTTATAGTATCTCTCAAATTTTCTTTCTTCACCTGCCTCTACTCTAGTTAAAAATCTTATTATTTCATACCTTGAAAAGGCTGTTCAGAAGTTTTCCCATCTCCAGGTTCTCTCAATTCTAAACCATCATCCTGCAGAAAAATGCCAGGCTAGTATTTTTAAGGCGAGGATTTGGGCAATTTACTACCCTGCTTGAACATCATCAATTTCCCAACCCCTGTATCAATAAAATAGTTTCCAGAGTCCTTATCTTTGTATTCAGATTCTCTCCAGATGTGGTTGCACACTTTCTTTCTTTCTTTTTTTTTTTTTTGAGGAAGATTAGCTCTGAGCTAACTACTGCCAATCCTCCTCTTTTTGCTGAGGAAGAGTGGCCCTGAACTAACATCCATGCCCACCTTCCTCTACTTTATATGTGGGATGCCTACCACAGCACGGCTTTTGCCAAGCGGTGTCTTGTCCGCACCCGGGATCTGAACCGGAGAACCCTGGGCCACTGAGAAGCAGAACATGCGAACTTAACTGCTGCGCCACCAGGCCAGCCGCTGCACACTTTCTTTTCAACTTATCTACTTCTGTCTCTCTCTTGATTCCCCTAGTCAAGTCTTCTTAGTATCTCTGTAACACACATTGTATTTTCCAACTTCTATATTCCTTCTCATTCAAATCCACTTTTTAAAATGTTATCATGTGCTCCATTCCTGCCCTTCCTCTCATCAGGTCCAAGCACATATCATATTCACGTGATGAAGACTTCTCTGATGGCACTAGGAGATAATCTTTCTTTCTTCTGAGTAACCATAGCACTAATATCTCTACCACATTTCCTAAAATATAATTCATGATACAATACTACTTCTATGAGAAAATAAATGTTAATAACAAATGTCTAATAACATTTGGAAACACTGTTAGAAATATATTGAAAAAATTTCTTATCAACAATGCTTCAAGCAGTATTAGATAGAATGGAGCATTGATCATGGATGTCATGTTGTACAACCCATCTAATGGAACTAACATTCCACCAAATGCATTGTGAGAAATCACCGGTCTATGACAATTTTATAATATATATTTATGGCCTGAATTATCCTTTTGTTTTCCCATATAGGCATTTTAATTTTGTAGCTGAACACATTCCATTCTTTGTGGTGATTTCTAGAATTTTCAGGTTACCATTACTGTGTTAATCTTATTCCTGGCACCATATTACTGTTTCACTTTTATTCCCCTCTACGCTGTATTTCTAATTTTTTTAAATCTGGGTATCTCTTTTCTTTCTTTTTATTGAAGTACTCTTAAATTACCCTGAGCTTCTGCATTAATTCCCTATTGCTACTATGACTAATTAGCACAAGCTTGGTGGTTTAAAACAACACAAACTGATTATCTTACTGTTTTGGAGGTCAGAAGTGTGAAATGGGTCTCACTGGGCTAATATCAAGTTGTCAGTCATGCAGCATTCCTTTCTAAAAGCTCTGGAAAGCATCCATTTCTGTTTTGTCCAGCTTCAAAAGGCTGTCCCTGCCCTCATTCCCTGGCTCTCGGCTCCCTTCCATCCTCAACACCAGGAATGGCCAGCAACAGTCCTTCTCACTCTGTGAGGCCGAGTCTCCTGCCTCCTTCATTCGCTTTCGAAGGGCCCGGTGCCTTAAACTGTTTTGGACTGATGTCACATACAAATGCGTAAAACAATTAAAAATAATTGTAATGTCCTTTGAGCACATAATTTATCTTCTTACATAGATTCTGAGTAGGCAGTGTACCTTAACTTTTTCTGTACCCCTTCAGTGCCTAAAACAGATTTTTATCTGTAGCAGTTTTTCAGTAAAAATTTGTTAAATAAATGCAAACTTACATTATTCTATCTCCATAATTCCATAAGCAAATATACACACCTATTTACAAATTATGATATGCCATATCATAAACTCAAGCTATTTCAAATCTTTGATAATGTTGCTATATAATATTTTTTCTATCTATACTATTGCATTTTTTCCTTTCTGTTTAATATAATTTTCAGATCCACCTGAGGTAAACACTTTGGGCAGTGTTAATCTGTTTTAGCACTCATGATTTAAAGACTTATTCATATACAAAAGCTACAGTGCTAGACTATCTAGAAAACAAAGTGAGCTAGGATAAAGAAAAGAACATTCTCAAGAATCTTAATGTGACCGGGGAAGAATGTAAAAAATATAATCTTAGCATTAGTATACAACATATAATGAAAATGCTGCTTTTATTTATCATGTAAAACTTATTCCAATGATTTAGAAATTTGATTTTTATTACAGTGGCAGGATTAGAATACCTTAGATCTCTCCTGTTGCTTTCCGCCCCTCTGTACCAATTTGAGTAAAGCACAATAAACACGTCTCGTGACTCAGGATATATATTTGCTGCTGGTATTTGGAAAACGTGCAACATACAAAATAAAAAATTAAGTGAAGCCCCGTGTTCTCTGTTTTTATCACTGACTGTAACACTCTATAGCACGAATTCAGAATGGGAGAATGTGAAATTATCTCTTTAGAGAAACTGTTCTAAAAAATGACTGTCATTAGAATCTCTGAGAACATTTAAAAATCTCAATGCCCAGGCCATACTTCAGAGCAATGAAGTCAGAATCAGACTTCAAGTCACATCTCAGACTGATGAAACGCGAGTCAGCTCCTGATGCACAGGCACGATTGGAAACCGCTGATTTAGAGACTTGACAATCTTACCTCAGGGTTGATGTACAGTAGGATTGCAACAGCAGGCAACAATCCATAAAATCTGTAGACAAATCTTCATCTACTAATTTGCTTCCTAAACTCACCTCAGGATTGCTAGAAGTTTAAAATCCTAAACTTGTAACCGCCTCCATGGGTAACAGAGATTTACCTCTTCAGCACTCATCTTTTCTTTTTTAATTTTATTTATTTATTTTTGAGGAAGATTAGCCTTAAGCTAACATCCAGGCCCATCTTCCTCTATTTTATAAGTGGGGTGTCTGCCACAGCATGGCTTGATAGGCAGTGTGCAGGTCCGTAACCAGGATCTGAACCAGCGAACCGTGGGCCACTGAAGTAGAGTGCACAGACTTTCCATGCCACTGGGCCAGCCCCAGTACTGATCTTTTATTTTTTGAATTCCCTCATCTTTACTCTAGTGTCATACCTAAAGACTCATTCTCAGAATTCAACAACTAATTTCACACGATCTTACAATTTAGCAAGCTAATCAGAAGTTCTTAATTTATCTATGAATGTGTACCTATATATATTGGGGATTAAACAGCTAAATTTCAAAACCCAAGGGAAAGAGCAAACGAAGGTTTTTAACCACAGATGTGACACTTGTAACACCTAACATTTTTTTTGAGAACTCATTTTACACATAACTCAATTTTATGAAGTGAGAACTATTATTTTTTTCATTTTATTTATTTTAGTGCATGAGCAAACTGAAGTAGAGAAAATGTAAGACCTGGCATAGGCCACACAACTTCTAGACTAAGAATTGGGATTATGAACCAAATCAAACTGGATCCAGAACTTGTGCTCCTACACACTACACAGAATATAAGAGCGAAGCTTTGTTGAGCAAGAGTGCAGACCCTCTCTGGGAGCAGTTTGCCTCGATGCTGTTCTCTTTCTGTGAAAGCCTAAAAAGGCAGCCATTCACCAGACCAGCAGAGAAATATAATATTCCCCAAACATTAGGAGGCAGCTGCAGGAAGCATTTTGTAAACATGTGGTATTTGTATAATTAATGTTGAAGTAAAGAATTAGCTTACAGCTACAGAATTACAGCTAGAAAACCTGCACTTTCCAGAGCTGAACTCACAACACCTCTCTTTCTCTCCAACTTCATCTATTCCTGTTTTCTTTTGCCCAGGGCATGACAACTAGAAAACTGGTTGGTTAATTCATCTTTTGCAAAATATCCTCCACAAGTCCTTGGTTTTCATCCAGGCTCTACCGCATCCCATACTTTAGATGTCTCTCCCAGCATGCGTTGCCATTACATAGGTTTGGAATCATGCCCATTGCCATTTTCAACACTGTGATAGCTGCCTAAGTGCCCTCTCTTCCCATCTCAACCCTTCTTCCATTGTCCTGACAGATGACCTTCCTAAAACAGAAATATAAGCATGTCCTTCTTTTGCTTAAAATACTTCAATAATTTTCAGTTGAAAATACTACAATTACCTTCAAGATAAAGTCCAATCTCCTTAACTATAGTTCTAAATATTTTTATAATCTAGTCCTGCCTGCCTGTTTAGTCTCATTTCTCATTTTAACTCTAATGCTTAAACGAAATACCTGCACTTTTTTGCCTCTGAGTATTTATGTATGTAGCTCCACTTATCAGCGAAACTTAGATAACCTTTTGTTCTCCCGAATACACCCTTTTTTAATTTTTGAGGATTCATCCAAGTATTCTTTTAGGAATTTCTTACTCCAGTCTCCAGCTACTGTATAATCAACATTTTTTTTTCTGGGACGGCAAATTCTAAAATTTGACTGTCGTATATGGCAACATTCAGAGAATAAGCAGTTAGGATTAGCTAAGAAGGGAGTGGTGCTGATACCTTTATCATGAGTTTAAGGAGGTTTTAAAATCTCAGTTAGGAGAGCCGGCCCTGTGGGCAAGTAGTTAAGTTTGCACACCCCATTTCAGTGACCCAGGGTTTCTCCCCTTTGGATCCTGGTCACCGACCTAGCACCATTCATCAAGCCATGCTGAGGCAGCATCCCACATAGCAGAACTAGAAGGACTTACAACTAGAATACACAACTATGTACTGGGGGCTTTGGAGAGAAGACGAACAAGAAGAAGAAGAAAAAAGATTGGCAACAGATGTTAGCTCATGGTCAATGTTTAAAATCAATCAATTAATAAAATTTCAATTAGGAAGTAGTCTATTTCAAATTTTATCAAGCATCCTTTCTCCATATTTGTTAATGTTTCTCCTTAAATTTCCACAAATAAAGTAGATCTAAAGTAGGAATTCCTTTCTCCCTTCAACAGTGCTCTATTCAATCTCCCCACGCCACTTTAATACAATTTTCAGAATGTGATAATGCAATTACTCCTTTCCCATGGAAGAAGCACTTATAAACCAAACTTGGGCCCATATACTTACTATATCTTTTATAATCTTACCAGTTAAATTTTACAAAGTAAGAATAAAAGCAAAGCAAGACAAATTCTTAGAAAGATGATGTAGAGATGCTATGTTTTAGTATACAGTCTGGTTAATGATTCAGAATTACGATATTTCCAGTTAATTTATATGAAGATAAGTGAATTATTCCGCATGAGAATGAAACCATGACATTTTATAGAGCAAACTAAAAGCCTGAGAATGCACAGTTTCTCCTATTCTTATTCAATAAAATTAACAATGAAATCGTCTCATTTACTGCATCATTTTGCTCCATTATAATGAAGCATACTAGTAAGCAGTTTGTAAAAAAACTGATGCATAATATCAAATCAATTTTTAATTTTTTCTCCTCATTTTGTTATGCTTCCAACACGAAGAATATGCATTGCTATTAGAAAATAAGCTTTAATCATTACTAAATACAGTAAACAACAAGAGCCTTGAATTAGTAAACAGCTGTGTTTCCCTTGACCAGGATGCAGTATCTTCTAACAAGGTCCATGGTTTTCTAACTCTGTGCTGTGGACATGAGTTTACTAGTGTCCCAGCCCCTCCATACATGCACACATTCAACTCCTAAAAAGCAAGAGATAAATTGTTCTTTTTCATTCCCACTTCAATCAGAAACTTAAGGCCAGTAAATTATTGAAACTAACATGAAACTTAAAATAGCTGTAAGTATTATATGTTATTATAAAGTGAGACGGCCTCTGGGATATGCTGATAGAATTCAGAAGAACTTGCAGGAAAATGGAGGAAGCTGGGAATGGGCCTCCACTGCAGTGCCACAGATTGTTTCCAAGGAGTGAATCTCCGTATAAAGGAGTATATTGAACCTAGGTTGATGTTGATATTCAGGACCATAACAACTGACCGGTAGGATTTGCAGCAAGAATTTGAAGGTTACACTAATGAACATTTGAGTACCAATACTATGTATGATTCTTGTGGATCCTTCTATTTGGAGCATAACAAATGCCAGCATCTGGAAAACAATGAGGAAGTCCTAGTTCCCAGGCAAAAATCCCAACAAAGGACCTGAAACCCATTCTGAAAGCAAAACAGTATTTCACTTACTTAGGTTGAGCCAACATGAGAGATCATAGAGTAGCCTGCAGTGTAGTTGGCACCTCAACCTCAGAGAGCTGGGCTATGTTCACATGACTACATTTATCTGTATGTGCTATAAAGAGTCTTAGAGCCAATAAATGAGCAGGTTTAGGTCAGGATAATAATAGAGAAAGAGAAAAAAAATAAAAGGAAAAAAAGGAAAAGGGAAAAATAGAAAATTAGATGGGAAAGAAGGCAGGAATGTCAGGGAACAAAAGCTAGAGAGTGAGTCACATTAAAAGATTTTCAGGGGATGTTCTGGTGGCATAGTGCTTAAGTTTGTGCACTCTGCTTCAGTGGTCCCGGGTTCACAGGTTTGGATTCTGCACACGAACCTAGCACCACTCATCAAGTCGCACTGTGGTGGTGTCCCACATACAAAATAGAGGAAGATTGGCACAGATGATTGCTCAGCAACAATGTTCCTCAAGCAAAAAGAGGGAGATTGGCAACAGATGTTAGCTCAGGGCCAATCTTCCTCACACACACAAAAATATTTTCAACATATGCCTGAGTAGACATGGTATTTGAAAAGCTGCTAAGACCGATAAAAGAGTGTACTGCCTATACTTTCTTCTAACTTTATGGTTTTCAGGTCTTATAAGTAAGTCTTAAATCCATTTTCAGTTAATTTTTGCATATGGTGGAAAGTAATGATCTACTTTCATTCTTTGCAGAATTATTCACAACAGCGAGGAGATAGAAGCAAGACAAGTGCCCTGCTAGGGATGAATGGATAAAGAAGATATGGTATATATATACAATGGCATACTACTCAGCCATAAAAAAGACAAAATCATCCCATTTGCAACAATGTGGATGGACCTTGAGGATATGCTGTTAGGCGAAATAAGCCAGACAGAGAAAAAACAAATACTTTATGATGACACTTATATGTGGAACATAAACAAACACATGGACCAAGAGAACAGATTAGTGGTTATTAGAGGGGAAATGGGCTGGGAAGTAGGCAAAAGGGGTAAAGGGGCACATATGTATGGTGATGGATAAAAATTACACTATTGGTGATGAGCACGATGGAGTCTAAACAGAAGCTGATAAATAATGTACACTCAAAATTACACAGTGTTATAAAACCTTATGATTTCAATAAAATAATTTTTTAAAAAAGATTTTCAGCATAGGGAAAGGGTGAGGAGCGTGGATAAATGTGACATATGAGATTCAAAAGACAAACTTTACACTTTAATTTTTTTGTTGTTGTTAAAGAGTAGATTTTGTTTTCATTCGTGCAAAGAAAAAAAGAAAGCATGGACAAAGCCAACTCCTGTTCTGACCATGCTAGTATATGTGCTTTTGGGAGACCAATGCCTTGGAAAATGTAAGGGATAACGGGAGTAATGGTATCACTAGGAACAAGGAAAAGAAACTGATTGGCCAATGACAGTGGAAAGCAATAAAGTAGCTGAAAGACTACCAACAAACCTCATTCATTCATGCAGTTGTCCAACATAAAGAGGCAGGCATCGTCACTTCCGTCAAGGAGTCATTGTCAGAGAAAGACAGGAAAGAAAGAATCCCAAAAGTGATCAGTTGCATTTTATGAGTGCAAAATGGAAAAGTACATGTAACAAGGAGAAAAAACTACTCAGGGGATCAGGGAAGTACATATTTGTTCAGGTTCTGAATGAAAGGCTGAATATTTTCAACATGGTAATGTTCAGAAGAGGGGTGCATGGCAAAAACAAAAGGCTAAAAATATGGTATATGACAACCAAGATTAAGCGATAGAAGCAGCACTAGAGGCAAAGAGAAGGAAATTTCTCTAACTCTTAGGCTTCACCAGAGAAGAAACAGCGTGCTTCCTCCTTCAAAACATAGGAACCATATTCTTACAGTCTTGAAATAACTGAGATTCAGAGAAGTACATAAATTATAATTATGGCATAATCAAACAGGTTTCACTTCAGACATGAAGTGAATCACTGGGCAACTACAATACTCTAGCAATTTTGAGACCAGCCGTTTCTCATAAAAGTGGAACTCTAATTTGGATAAGAGAACAGAGGCAGAATGAAGACACGGCACCTCTCTTTGAGTAATTGCTTTTGTTACTAATGGAAGAAAACTGCATCCTGCTATCCTGAAGAGGCGTTACAATATGTGGCAGCCCCTAACTAAATCAAAGACGAAGGGTTAGAGGATATGCAATGATTTAATATATCGACTTCTGGAACACCATTGTACCTGAGGAAGCCAATAAATAATATTTTGAAAGGTAAGGATACATATAATTAACTGAAAAGATAAAATGACCACTTCTCACACTGCTACACCCAAACTTTCAAGCTTGCGTCTATAAATATGAAGCAGAATCTAGTTGTTTATGCAGGTGTCAAAGTTTCCTGAAGGATAGGTTTTAGTTACTAATAAATCATAACATAGGAGAGGGATATAATGTAATATCTCGGCTAAGAAATTTTACAGCCATAGGAAGAACTCTCACCTGCCTTGGAAGGTAAATAGCTCTGGGGAGCCAGATTTGGCTAACGGGATTCACAACTTTCCTTACTCAGTACAAAATTTCAGCATTTAACCTTGTATTGGTTGATCTATTTGGGTTGTGTGTCTTTTATTTATATTACGCTGTGCACTTAGTGAGAGTAGGAACTCTATCTTTTTCACCTTGCCATCTATAGCTCACAGGTCTAAGTGTCCAGCAGGCGCTCAAGTGATACCACTGATACTTATATCATCGTGATGTGTATTTGACCTCACACGCTTAAGGTAAATCATAACATTCTGCTTCTGTTTTGTGTTTTCTTCTTCTCTGAATTTTCTTCAAATTACGTTCAAGATTATAAGGTGGTTTTTTACCTCAAATGAGGTCTAAGGTTGACACGCTATGCATATTTAAATACTTTATGAGCAAATACTTATGCGCAAAGCACTGGCCTCCATGTTTTGGTTGGTGAAAAGGTGAATAGGCTGTCACCACAAAGAGTTTAAAATCCAAAAGGGACAGCTGCGTAGTTACCTTGATGACTCTCAAAAGCTCGTATATTTTGAATGGTGAGATGGTGGATGAGTAGATCTTGAAAGGTATATAAAAGGGCAAGGAAGGTATTAGCATATTCTAGGTAATAGCATCTCAAAACACACAAATCAACTAAGGAATTGAGCATATTTCATGAATAGTGGATTCAGCTTAAATATATATTCAGCAGACAAGTTTGGGAAGGCAGATGGTTCTCCTCATTTGAAAGAACTTTGCAGTCAGACAAACCATCTATATTCTAGGTCTGCAGTTTACTAACGAGGCAAATGTAGGATACATTAATTTTCTGTAAGTGTGTGACACGGATCTGAGCAAGAATATCACAGTTCATTGTAAAGATTAAACAAAATCATGGGTGTAGACTATGTCTCTTATAGTTCCTAGTACATATGACTCAATGAAAATGAGCTTTATTAATTACTAAAAAATATAGAAACAGTGAACGTTTTGGGGCAGGGCTGATGTATCTTAAGAAACTTTCCTTAGTCAGTACATAGTCTAGAATGAAATTAGTTTGATAACTATAAATATATTCCAAATAAAAAAACATGTGAAGTAGAGTAGCATTAGTGGAATTGGGAGTGAACAGATTTGAGACAGGATGGGAACAAAATTATTTAGAACTGGCAAGAGACTCAGGTTTGTATACAGGAAATAACTGTAGCCTAGGGGTTTGGAAACCTTGGTTTCCATTATGCCTCCCCATGTATAGCTACGTATCTGGTTCTATATTTATTCGTCTGTCATAAGCAATGGATAATAAAACTCTCAGGGCTGGCCTGGTGGCATGGTGGTTAAGTTCACATGCTCTGCTTTAGCAGCCCGGGGTTCATGGGTTTGGATCCTGGACACAGACCTACACACTGCTCATCAAGCCATGCTGTGGCAGCATCCCACATACAAAGTAGAGGAAGACTGGCACAGACTTTAGCTCAGAGACAATGTTCCTCAAGCAAAAATAGGAAGATTGGCACAGATGTTAGCTCAGGCACAGTCTTCCTCACCAAAAAGTAAATAGAAAAATAAATACAGCTCTCAGTTCTTTTGCAGTTTTAATATTATATGTCTATGGTTAGGTAGATAATAGGGTAGTAGAGAAAAGATGGCATCAAAATTTCAAACTTAGTGAGAGAGAGCAAAGTGGTATTAAAAATATGAAGCTTGAAGAGCAATAATAAGAATTGATTTGGAAGGAGGAATCTTACTTTTTCTCATCTTTATTTGTAGATTGAGATTTTGATTTTCTGGCAGAAAACTCAAGTGGAGATGTTTAGGGGGCAGTTGGGAATATGGACTTGACACTTCAGAAAGAAGACATACGACAGGAGTTGATTTGGAAGTCCTCTGCATAAAGGTGACAGTCAGTGCTTTCATAGTGAATGATATCATAGAGCATAAAACTTTTTTCAGAAAGGAAAAAAGCAGTCCAAGGACAGAGCCTTCACCAAGACTCATGTGTAGCAGTGTCGAAGGAAGAAGAATCAGAAAAGTTGATAGAATTTTTAGTGAAGAACTGAATAAATGTATCAGGAATAAAAAGAGGGGTTTCAAGGGAGAAAAAAGATAATTCTTCATATTCCTATTTACTAACCTTTATTGAGTGATCACAGTAACCACAGAAGGGTAGTCATAATAAACCAATTGCAATTAGGAAGATGAGTGGCAGAGATGTTTTAGAGCATTAGACACTGCTCATTTTATCCCAGATTGGAAATAGATCCAGGATTTAACTTACATTTCCAATGCCAGGAGCCATATCTCTTAGTTATTACTTTAATAGGATCAAGGAAGATGAAGAATCAGAAAATCCTATTGAATTTGATGTTTGAAAGGTGGTGTGTATCTTTCAGAGAAGAGAAGTCAGATTTCAAGGGGTCAAATTTGGAAGGTGTGCTTCATCAAGAAAAATAATAATGTAATACACTAATACTTTAAAAGTAATAAAGAAAAATGTAAAGGGTAGCAACTTGAGACAGTAACAAAACCAAAGGAAAACATATCATGTAATAGGGTTATCTGACTTAACATTTAGAAAGAGAAAAGAACTAGTAGAAAAGATAAAATTAAACAAGTTAGAGAACTGTTTAGATGTTAAGAACTCCACTCTGGATTTAGGATTTGTTTGGGTTTAGATCCTGGCTATGGCATTTACCAGGTTTCCTTCCTTAGAGAAGTTACTTATTTCTCTGTGCCTAAGCTTTCTCACTGGCAAAATGTGTATAAGAACCATACCTAAGGGTTAAATGAATTTAGACTATGTAATTGCTTTTTTTTCCACCTAAGCTAGGTCCTTCACTGCCTTCACGTCTACACAGACATTTTCCCTTCAGCGAGGCTTTCCCTGGCCAACTGTCTAAAATTTCAAATTTCCTCATACCCTTTGCATTTTGTATTTCTCTTCCTGCTTTAATTTATTTTTAGAGACTATAACTAGGTAATCTACCGTTTTTTACTTACTATGTCCATTGTCTTTCTACCTCACTCAAATATATGCTGCATAAGGGCATTAATTTCTTTATGCTTTGTTCCCCAAACTTAAAAGGCTTTGAATAAATATTTATTAAAAAATTATTTTGAGGAAGATTAGCCCTGAGCTAACATCCGCTGCCAATCCTCCTCTTTTTTTTTGCTGAGGAAGACTGGCCCTGAGCTAACATCTGTGCCCATCTTCCTTTGCTTTATATGTGGGACACATACCACAGCATGGCTTGCCAAGTGTTGCCATATGCTCAACTAGGATCCGAACCGGTGAACCCTGGACTGCCAAAGTAGAACATGCGTTCTTAACCGCTGCACCACTGGGCCGGCCCCTGAATAAATATTTATTGAATGAATGAATGAATAAATGAAGATAGATATCAAAGTGAATAGCCAAGACTCCTGGCAGTTTCTTTCCTCCCATGGATAAATTGGTAGGCAATCTAGAGAAGACTTTGTCCTCTGAAAATTATATCAGAAATCTGTCTTGAATATGACACAAGTGTTGTGCCATCAGGTAGCACATTTCTAGACGTTCCCATTGTAAATGTTTCAATCTAGTTAGGGCTTATTGCCTGTTCTATGGAACAAATGCTTCAATCATCCTTAATTCCCAAGTACACCTTTCTCATTCTCCACAGTTTTGTCCCATTCAGTCTTATTCTCACCCCTCGTCCTATTTCGTAGAATTCCAAATGAAGTGGAATCATGAAATCCCTTTGCGCCTGCTTTCTGGGTAACCTCGTACTCAAGGAGCAGTGAAGGCCTAGGTATTTTTCAAATAACTCCTATCTCTAACGAGCCCTATGCACATTTCTACCATTTCTTTTTGTGTTTCTGTAGATCTAGTGTTTTTCTACATCCATTTATACAATCTAAATTTAAGCAGTTCACATAGACTCTTCTTTACAAAACAAAACAAAGCAACATCTTTGGATGCAAAGGGAAAAAAAAGAACTATGAGTGTAATTTCAGAGAGCCATGACTTATGTTAATCACAATTTCTAACTTTGGTATATAACCTCTGATAAATCACTAAGCTATCTTTTATTAAAACACACTCAAGCTCTACTGATAAAGTTCTTTAAAATTGCGAGAGAAAGTTAAATTCTTGGTAGTGACACTAAAATGGGTGTTTGTTTGCTTTAGTAAGAGTTAGGATGGGTAAGTAACTCTAACTACTAGAAATTCATTCTCAATTATAAAAAATGAAAAGCACAGTAGAGTTGAAGGTAAATGAGGGTCAATATTATAAGTTCTGTCTTTTGCAAAGAACTATCTAAAAGATATCACATTTATTGCAGCTCGCAAGGTTTGTTTACTGTTATGAGGTCATTTGCTACATTTGCTCAGCTGGCTGGCTGTACAAGACTTGTCTGCAGTTAATTAGAATTGTATATAGGGCTCTTTTGAGTCTTCCATCTTCCCCATTGTCCTTTTTCTATTTTCTCTTCTTTTGTGCTGTTCTATAAAAGCCAGCATCCCTGTAGGGGCATAGCTTCTCCAAAACAAACTTATGTTCAATTTAAACTTAATTAATTCACTTTGCAAATTTTATATATTAAACGGCAGATAAATTCCATAACTGTTACCTGATTTCATTTTATGCCACTTCCTTTTTTTTCAAATGTATTCCATTGTGATTCGTTGAAAATGTCAAATATCCAAATTCCTTCAACTGTCATTCAAAACCAATTCAATATGTTTACTTTCTAATCTCATTGCATTCAGCAAATACTTATTTTTTACTATACCATAGGAATTAAGTTACAAATTCTAACCATTCTCTAAAACCAACTGAAATTGTACCTCTTTTATGAATACTGTAGTAAACCCCAGCCTGTGTTCTACCTATGCAAAAGTCTACAGCAATTTTGTTGGTGCTAGCTCATGCTGCCTTATCAAGTTTTTTTCTGTGGTGTAGTATCTACTTACAATATATATTTAACTGTTCGGGTGTTGTATAGCTAGTTTCTTGGTCCTCTAAAATTCCTGCCTTGTCTTAAAAGCATCTCATGCTTCTGTTTGGCCCTTTTGATATGTAAGTATATTGTCATATCATGTAATTGCTCTTTAAAATCTTCCTAGCTGAAAAATACCTGGTCTTGGGTTGGGCAATAAATAGGGAGGAGTTCCCAACAATGTGGAAGAGGAGGACTGAAAATTCTGACATCTAATTTTAGACACCTGGACATAGGCAAGTATGGAAACATCTTTTCTCATCAGGAACTGCATTGTGACGACTAGGGAACATAGGTGGGGGCAGGGTGGCGGGCAGCTGGAAAACATACAAATGGCTTCTCCGCTTTTGAAATCTGTTGTCACTCTAAAATGGTTTATAGTCCTTTTGCTGTCACATTAAAACAACAGACCCCAATAAATGATTTTACCTTTTGTTTGTTTGATTATATAATACTTTATAAGCCTGAATAGACCAGAGTGTCCGGAATTTAGGAGTTGCTTCTCCATGATATGCCAGTTAAATTTGTGTATATTCCTAATTCTTATCAAGGAGACATCACTTAAAACTCTGTGAAAATTTACTAATTAATCCAGTTAATTAAAAAGTGAGAATATATTGACAGGGTCAATGTATTAAAGACTTAAGGGTCAGATTAATTTATTTCATAAATATTTATTTAGCACCTACTATGTGCAGACACTGTTAAAGGCATTGGTATGCAAGAAAGAAAACGACTGACTAGATCCTTGTGATTGACAGGCTCACACACTAGTGCAAGGAGACAGAAAATAAAACAAAGACAAACTGAAAAAAATCTGTTAATGATGAACAATATGTAAATAATTAAAATAGGATGAAGTTATGTCAAGCAACAGGGTGGCTCTTTCAGTTGGGTAGCCAGAAAAGGTTTTGCTAAAGAGGTGACATTTCTGCCAAGATCTGAATAACACAACCATGTTGGCAAAGATCAGTTGGAGAGGGTTCCAGGCAGTGGGGCTAGCTAGAACAAAGGCCCCAAGGCATGAGCAAATTTGGCATATGTGAGAAACAGAAAGAAAGTCAGCCCAGTTAGGGAGAGAGGAGGAGTGTGAGATGAAAAGCTTGAGGGAGGTGGAAGCAATCTGTGTGTGACTCTGTAAGTCATGAGGGGATATGGAATTTCATTTTGTAGTTGGAAATCTAAAAAGTGTCATGATATGATTGGTTGTTGTTTACAGATGTATACATTCATCTATTCAATAAATATTTATTGAGCATTTTCTATATAGCAGACAGGGTTCTAGATACAAAGGATGCATCAGAGAAGAAAATGTGCAATGAGATCTGCCTTCTTTGAATTTGCTTTATTTTGAAGGGAATACAGACAGTAAACACAAGCAGATAAATTATACAGCATGTCAAGCGATTATAAGTGCTAGGGAGAAAAGAAAAAGCATAACAGGGAGGAGAGAATGAGGAATGCAACAGGAGAGGAAGGATGGGTGAGAATTTGAAATAGGTAGTCAAGGCAGTCAAGATGGAAAATGCATTTGAACAAAGACTTGAGCGTAAAGAAAAGAGTTTGAGACCATCTCATTTTACTCTATTATGTTTACAGTAGAGAAAAATGTCAATTGAAGTATTAGTGTTTTCCCTATTTTCACCTGTTATTACCAAGTTTATCTCATCCTGTGGCTTGAAAGTTGCTCTTTAACCTCTGTAAATATTGCTTTAACACAATATTCAAATTTTATTTTCTTGACCCTATAGAAAATTCTGTGTTGAAATGAATTTATTTAGGTAATGCTCTAGACAAACATCTTTTTGTGATTTTTTATTTGGTTGGTTGGTTTTGCCATCACCTTTCAATATTATTCTTCAATTTTCAGTAATTCAAATAGACATAATTATCAAAATAGTTGGGACAAAGTTGTGACCTTTAATTTTATGTGTCAACTTGACTAGACCATGGTATCCAGATATTTGGTCAAACACTATTCTAGATGCTTCTCTGAAGGTATATTTTTTAGATGAGATTACTATTTCAATCAGTAGAATTGAGTAAAGCAGATTACCTTTCATAATGTGGATGGGCCTCATTTAGTTACTTGAAGGTCTTAAGAGAAAAAAAGACTGATTTTCTCAGAACAAGAAGGGATTCTGCCCCTAGACTGCCGTCAAACTTGAGCTGCCACGTTAATTTTTCCCTGGCGTCCAGCGTGCCAGCCCACTCTACAGATTTTGGACTTGCCAGCCTCCACAATCTTGTGAGTCAAATAAATTTCTCTCTCCCTGTCTCCAAATTATATATAGATATAGATATGGAGATATAGATATGAATAGATATCTCCCTTTGGTTCTGTTTCTCCTGAGAACCCTGACTAATACAGAAGATATATCATGAAAGAATTAGAAATTTTGGAAATTACAATTTCTCCTAATAAAATCTTAGAAGATAAAATAGTCCTGGAAAACATTAATTATAATAATAATACCAGAATGTACAAATAGGAAAATTGTGAGAAACTAGAACTCTATTTGAAATGTAAATGCTGAAGTAAGGTGCTGGAAAGTTACCATTACAGACAATTACCATTTGTTTAAAATAAATTCCAAATTTTAAATATATATATATATTTTTGCAAAATCTATTAACAGAAATATAGTGTAGCAGAAAAATTAGCTAACCTAGTTTTTAGATCAAGCAATGGACCCAATAATGACAGAAAAAAGGAGAAAAGAGGGTAGCAGATGCAAAGAAGCGGGCCTTCTGCTCGGTTGTGATCTGGTCGCTCATTCACTCATGTGATATTTTCACAAGAGTCTTCTTATTTCATGTCTTTGCCTCCTACTGCTGTTGATTCAGTCAAGGCGTATACCTGATCCCGGCTGAACCAATCCCATTATCACCCTGAGGAGTTTTGAAATGGGAATCAGAGACAGCTAGTTAATTTATCTGCAGCTGGGATAGAGTTTTTTTTTTTTTTTCCTCTCTTTTTAAAGATTTTATTTTTTCCTTTTTCTCCCCAAAGCCCCCCAGTACCTAGTTGTATATTCTTCATTGTGGGTCCTTCTAGTTGTGGCATGTGGGATGCTGCCTCAGCGTGGTTTGATGAGCAGTGCCATGTCCGTGCCCAGGATTCGAACCACTGAAACACTGGGCTGCCTGCAGCAGAGCGCACGCGAACTTAACCACTCGGCCACGGGGCCAGCCCCTGGGATAGAGTTTTTATAAACTAGAAAGTGTAGATCTCACCCATTTTGACCATGTGCATAATAAAATACTGAAAACAGTTAAGGGAGTTGAAGGTGGAGAAAGAGAGGGAAGAGGAATGGGAGAGAGAGGAATGAGAGAGAAAGGAGCAAAATTAAAGCCAGCTCCTAGACACGAACGGAGCTGAGCAAAGGAAAGAGAACTGCCTGCTTCCAAAGGAGTCTCTAATTCCTGGTATTGGACTCTTGGGAGACTGACTCTTCCTGGAATCTATGAATAGTGGAGTATTTTAGTCTAGATTGAAGTGTGCTTCTGTTTCTTCAAAAAAGATACTAGCTCAGACAGGCTGAGGAGGATCCTGTGACAGACAGAAGCTGTGAATTATGAGGTTTCCTGAGAGCAGTAGCAGGTTGGAGGAGAGGCGAGGTAACAGTCATACAGACACAGGACCGAAGAAAATAAAATAAAAACAAATGGCAAACAGCCGAATAAATGTGCTTTCCCGATTGGAAAAAAAAATGAGAGTATTATAATGAGATGAATTTTTCACGTGTTATGTTGGTATGTTCAATTTAGCAAAAAGCCATTATCACCAGTTTTACAGTCAATAGGTATTTAGAAGGAAAGCAAGGTTGCTAAATCTTCTTTCTTTTCTTTCTTTCTTTTTTTTTTTTTTTTATCTTGGAAGGGCTGTGTTACAATTAAGCTAATGATGTAGTTTCCCAAGCTAAGAAACTTGATAGGCCTGTAATCATGACTCATCCCTGCCTATCTCTTGCTACAAATCCCAAGCAAGGAAAGACCTGGAAAAAGTAAGGCACAATCAACACGCAAGTTTGAACCTTGGAACCCCTGAGGGAAGCTGAGCTGTAGGACCGACACTGACAATTTCTTAGGGCAAAATTTGTCAGATCCAGGTATATGTTTCTGGTCTAGAGGATTATTTTGAGAAACGCTTAGAAAGAGTAGAGCACAAACAATTTAGCATCAACTTAACAAAGGGTTTGATTCTGTCGGGACACTGTGCCTGTTAGCTAGAGTGACTTCATCCTAGATCAAAAAAAAATAGCTCTGGTGTTTAATAAATGCGTCTCATCTGCCAAAACCATAAAATGTCCCAGGAATCCCAGCGCACCAGTCTTGTAAATAATATCTTCTAGACACTACTTCTCACACCCAGATGGAGCATAAACATTCTTTGTCAGACCAAGGGGCCTAAATTTTAAAGCTAAACATATGGATGTGGTTTCATCAACCTAAGACTTTCTGGAGAAAATTTATATCCATTTGCATGCCCGTACAAATTCTATATTCATATCCCTATCTAATTCTTAGTGTCTTAAAAACTGCATATGCCTTAACTATTGTTTTATTTTTGATGTGTAGTCTTAATAAATACAAAGGACGAAAAAAAATATTGATCATTTCAATTACGCATTTAGGTTGTGATTTGTAAAATATTACTTATCTGAATAACCCAGAACTGGATTGATTCCTATCTTAACTTTTTGGTAATTTTAGGAAACACCTTTCTAGTGCCCCCCACCGAATAAGCCTATTTTCCTTCCCCTCAAAAAATCAGCTGTTATTCTTTCCTTTTCCTTTTACTCCTCTTTCAGGTTCTTATTGCTACTCCTAGTTTTGCCTAGAATTGTTTTCTTATTATTGTATGTCACTTTCAATTGAGAATAACTCCTTGAAGACCCTGCTTTTTATGCTTTGTGTCAGTGACAATGACCTAACACTGCTTTACGTCCATATCTATACAACCTAAGTAGAATTGGAATTGACCATCAGATTCTGTGTATTCAGTTAGTGGCAGCCTGTAACAAACACCCTACAAGTAATATGGTTTGAATTTCAAGAGTTCTGCCAATCCTATAAGCCACAAACGAATCTTCCAGACACGGCTATTTCTAAAGCTATTTATGAAGAGGCATAGACTATACCTTGATGATTATATGTGGTTATAAGCTCTTATTTTGAGATGGAAACATGTGTAATGCTCTATGAATCACTATTATTCATGACAAGAAGAATCTCACTACCATTCAACGATACGATAGCAGTAATGGCTCGGGTTTATTCTTTGCAACTTAAAGTGACTCATTCAATTCCCAGAATAGCTAATAAATACCTGTAAAATACGTGTTAAATTTAGTCTACTAATAAAAAGTGCTTTATAAATGTACAATAATCAAATAGCAATACTGTGCTCACAAGTTAACGAGTAATGAAGTACTGTGAAAAAACTGACTTCAATCCTAGATTTTAAAATTTTTAGAGTTTTTTGTTTTTTTAAAAAATTTCATGTAAGAAAGGGCAAAACTAGAAATTAGTTTTTATACTCATTGCAATGCATTTAATATTGAATTTTCACGCTTTGGAATTGGGGACTTAACTGCTATTGAAAATGGCATTAATATGATAATGGTATGCTAAAAGAGAATCTTCCCTTCCTTCTTTTCCTCTAGCTTGAGTGTATATGATTTTCTTTACGTTTTCTCTCCATCCTGTCTAGGCAGTAGCCTCAAAACCTTTTAAGGATTTCGTGATCCAGTGATCACTATATTGTTCTAAATATATAGGCAACCTGAGCCAAGCCCCAATCTGATATACATTCTTTGAGTCTTTAGCAGAATCAAAGATGAGCAAGATACTGTCAAGAAGCTTACCATTAGGAGAAGGAGAGAGAAATGTAAAATCACTTACATACACAGTATATGTGGAGTCTTTCCATCAAAAAAGACCCCGTTTATAATTTTCTGCAACACTCTGTGATATCTCTTCCCCTCCTCCTCAAGTTCTTTATACCCCAAGGCTACTCTGAAGCCCTCGCTTTTCAGACATGGACCCCTTGTTCTCTGGCTTTTCTCCCTCCTCTTTCCATTCCTTTATTTCTTCAACTGATCCAGCTGCTCTCTTAGGAACCAATAGTCCTTCTTCAGGAAGTAAAAGTGCAGAGAAAATTATTGGGTGCATACTTGTCTTTGGCAGATGGGATTAAAAAAAGGCAGGAAACTCTTACACAAATGATATTGCTCTGTCACTCATGAATAACTCAATTATAGCGGTCAAGACTGAGAGCTCTGGGGCCTGGAATGCCTGGCTCCAAATAGCTGCTCTACCAACTGCTGTTTGAATGGCCTTGGACAAATGTCCGAACAGAGTTTTCTTTGTAAGTATATGCACATATATAAATATGTATATATAAAAAAGAATATATATAAACACATGTTAAATGTTATAAATTAATTTAATGTTTTAATAAATGAATGAATATAATATGGATGCAATGAATATAATAATATATATAAATGCATATTCCTATATCATTGTAGGACGTGTACTGAATATAATAACGAACCTAATAATAATACCTAACTCATGCAACTATTGTACAATTTAGATATGTAATTATATCTTAAATTCCTAGTAATTGTTGGTCGCATGGTAACTGCTCAGAAACAACTTACTATCATTTTTATTGTTATTGTTATCCTGGTCTGGCTCCTGAGTTTATTTTCTAGCTGGCCAGCAATTGGACTATTAAAAGTTCTTCGGTTGCATGGATAGCCATTTCTTGATGAATGTGATGGCTGCGAAATGCAGCACTTACACTAACGATTTTACTCAAAACTGGCAACTTTTCTATTAGCTTCTGTTCTCTATATATGTATAGTTACATTTGATAGTGAAAGTCTGTCATTTCCATGATGAGAAGTATCAAATATTATTTCTGTAAATTAGAAAGCCATAAAATGAATATATTAATTATTTTTAACCCCGACTACACATCAGGGTCAAAGGGGAGTTCAAAAACATACAGATGCCCAGGTCCTATCACCGGATATTCTGACTCAATAAGTCTATGGTCACCCTGGCATTTTTATTTTTTCATATTCTGTAGGTATTGCCAGTTTATAGCCAGAGTGAAGGAAACCCACGGGTACACATTAATACATGGTAGAGTCTAAATTATGCAACTTATTTTCTGGGTTATTTAATCCGAATATCTCTATAAGACAGGCTTATTCAGCTTGTCTGAGCACCTGATGCAGCCCATTCTCTGAATAGCTCCGGAAGTTGCCAAACAATTTTATTGCCTTTTCATATGTTGATCTTTCCAACATTTAAAATAACTGACAGTTCTACTCTGCCTACCAGCCTTTTCCTCACAAGGCTGAGCATCCCAAGCTCTTTCTAGTAAGACTTATCCAGGTAGCCCTTTTCCTTTTTCAGTTTGGTGCTCAGGACTGAACACAGAGTAAGGTATGACTACCATTCTATGTATTCTTTGTCTACTAAATTAGACTAGGGATATATTCATTTTAAGGTGCCTACAACCCTATTTTGTAATTCATACATTCTACTGCTAAGTATCATAGCTTATATTAGTTATCTATCCCTGCATATCAAATTACCCCCAAAATTATGCAGGTAAAAACAACAACGTACATTCTAAACAGCATTATAATAAAATGACAAAACATGTATTATATCGTATAATTTCAGAAGGTCAGGAATCTAGTAGTGGCTTATCTGGGTGGTTTTGTCTCAGGGTCTCTCATGAGGATGCGATAAAGCTTTAGGCTGATGTCAGTGGTTGTTGGCAGGTTTCTCCCTGGCTGGTGGTTAGTGGCTTCTGCTCCTTGTTACATGGGCCTTTCCATAGTGCTGCCTCATGACATGGCAGCTGGCCTCCTCCAGAGCAAGTGATCCAAGATAGAATTAGCACCCAAGACAGAAGCTGCAATCCTTTTAAACACCTAATAACAGAAGAGGCATACCGTCCTCTCTGTATTATAGCCAGTAGAGGTAAGGCACTAAGTCCAGCCGATGCTCAAGACGAGGGGAATTAAGCTCTACTGCTTGAATGTGGGAGTATCAAAGAATCTATGCATGTAATTTTAAAACCACCATAGCAATAATCCTGATTGGTATAATTGCTCTTTTTGTACTCAACTAAAGCACTGTATTATTCTTTTGTATGTATTTTTACGAGGTTATTGAGACCTCTTTTGATTCACATCCTAACCTATTCCCTTTCCTTCAGAACATCATGTTTCTTGCCTATTTCATAATCACACTGTATATATTTCTCCAAGCTATAAATGAAACTCTTGAGACTGATCCAAGCATGGGACTGTGACATGGTAATAAACCAGCCCTCCAGGATGACACTAATTCATAGTGCAAGATGCAGTATCATTTACAAGCTTATCTCACATAATCACATTATCTTCATCTTCAAAGGGATATCATGTGGCACTCTGCTGAAGTATTGCTCAGATCTACAAATAATATGTTCACCAGGTTTTCCCTCAGCTCTGGTTCAGAAAGATCATAAAAGGAGGGGCGTGGGCTTACTCTTTTTCTCTAATAAACGAATCATTGCTTTTTGTCATAAAAACATCTGTGGCAGTAGATTCTGAAATGCATCTCCACATCTGATCAGTTTCAACTTTCTGGCATCCCTCCCATTTTCCATGACTTCTCAGACAACCTCAAGCTGGTTTGTGGATTATTTTGCAATTCTCTTTATAAATTGAAAGGCAACATCTGAAGGAGAATTAGTCTATTTAAAGCCAGAGTGCATTATGTGTTTGCATGTTTTTGGCAGTTTCTGCATGTACTCTCTTAAATTTCTTCTCCCATTTATAAGAACATTTCTTGTTTTCTAATCACTGTCAAGTGATGAATTATCAATGGAAGCCAAACTAGAACAGGACTTGAAACAAGTGAAAATGATCATATGTTGCTTTCCACCGTAACTGTGCATCATCAGAACATCCAATGAAATAAGGCATCTTATCAGACTGATAATAAGGAATTTTTCCTTCTGAAAAAAAATTATAAAGGTATGACTTTTAGGATCTAGAAGTTAAGGCTTTCTTGGAGTTTTAAGCATGAGATAGTCACAAAATCCAGTCTGATTTGAAAAATCTAGAATATTCAACTTCTTTTAAGAGCGAGGCTCTAATTCCCCAAAATAAAGCCTGAAGTCTACCTTCCAAGAGAAAATTTACTACAAAAATTTTTTTTTTTTTTAAAGATTTTATTTTTTTCCTTTTTCTCCCCAAAGCCCCCCGGTACATAGTTGTATATTCTTCGTTGTGGGTCCTTCTAGTTGTGGCATGTGGGATGCTGAGGCAGCATCCCA